>NC_140664.1:38798044-39998044 GCF_054131305.1 Coturnix japonica
TAAAAAAAGAAAAAAAAAAAAAGAAAAAAAAAAGAAAAAAAAAGTTCCTAAAATGCTTTCTTTATCATTCAGTGTAAATCATAATATAATTGAGAGGGAAAGAAATGTTAGAGATAGGAAAATGAAGAACTAGTAAAAGTCTCTTTTTAGAGTGATAATTCACATCTAAGAGATTTGGGGACTTTGGCACTGGAAATGGATGAAAAACAGGAAAGCAACATCAGGAGATAATATTTTTTTTCTCCCACCACATTGGTTTTTTTTAATGCCCTGCTGTGGTTAGAAAGTGCGTTCAGCCTTCAGCATGTCCTTCTATAGCATGTTCTTGTGCACCTATTTTTGAAAGGACGTGAGGAAAGAGCACTGCATGAAGGTGATGGTCTGATCTGAGCAATTCTGCCGCCCTCTTCTGCACATGTCCTACGTATTTGTTTTGGGAAATGCAACAGCACAGCTCACAATTAGGACACCACTGTGCTTTTTGCACTGCTTCAATATTTGTGATGATGAAGTGAATGTTGAAACGCTGCCCTGTAAGAAATAAAGCCTGGAAAGACGGGCAGTCTGTGCCAGAAATCAAAGGTCAGGAGGATAACATGGTATAGTGAATGCAGTGACTCGTGTAGGTGGACGTTTCATGAGGTTACTAGGACCCATCAGAGGAGCCATAGCTTCACAGTTCACTCACCTGCTCATTCTGCCTACAGGTAATACAAATCTTTTGATTTTTCATGACAGCAAACTGCCAGTAAAGACTGCAGAAACAAGCAGCAGCTTTGAAAATGGAGAGCACTTCTTCCTTTGAGTCATCACTTTGTCAGCTCAAGAATAATGGTTTTCATTCTGAGTTAAACTTTCCAGTCTCTATGAAGTAAAGACTAAATTAAAATGAAGGCAGATCACACCCAAGGACAGATTTTGAAATCCAAAGAAAAGGTTATTTACTTCCACAAAGCTTTTGAAAAATTCCATTCTGAATTCTTTGTGAACATTACATCAGATTATGGCAGAATTTTTGAAGGATTATTGTTCGTTGAAGTTACCAAGACTGTAGGTGTTCTCTAAGTATTGCTATTTACTTAAATGGATGTGAATTATGCCCCACAGAGACCTTTTGTAAACACACTAAGCTCCCTTTATTTCATTAATGTAATTACTCAGGACAAGACGTATTGTCTTGAGATGGAAAAATTACTTACATAACAGTTGGGCACCCTGTTATAATAGTCTCAGTCTATACCACATTTCACTGGGTTTTTCAACAGGAAAATGAAGATTAAAAAAAAGAACAAGTATGATGCACAGAAAATAAAACAGGCTCACCCATTTCCTGGGTATAGTCATTAAATGTGGTATAACTGTGCATAATTGCTGGTGCCATTCTTGGTGCATTTTGCTAGAGGCTGGCTAAACTTTGCATCTGCATAGAAATTAAGATGCAAATATGAGTTGTGTTCATTGGTATAGTTAGTGTAAACAGGAGATGTTTCTATTGTATGTTTAAGGTTGAGAAACATATCTCATGAACGGCTTATTATCAGCAAAGAGGCCAAGTGGTGATTTTAAGGTAAAGAATGCAGAAAAGTCAAACCAAAATGGATGATTTAATTTCTCATCATTATTCTACTGAAGAATTAAATTTGCAAGGTCATGTCGAGGCATATTCAGTCAGAGGCATATCACTGAAGGTAACGGGATTCAGATGAGTTCCCATCCAAGAGATATTTAAAGAAGCAGCTTTTCTCTAAATACATGTACAAATCAGTGTTGTCTCGACTCACGTTGCATATTAAACCAAAGCTCGGCTTCCTGCAGCTAAAGGACCATATTTTTGTTCTTATCAAATATACAGACCCAAGTTCTGAAATCCACCTTCCCACATTCACTTTGTAAGATATCACCACATTTCATTTATGGCTTGCATGTACTTCATTCCTTTGTTTCATTTTAAAATTCTCTGCCCGTACCTGTAACAGCAGAAATATGTTTTCTGCACTTCCCATGCCTCACTAATAAATAATCATGGTAGAACAGACGTGAAAAATATCGGTTCCCTGCACCAGGCCCATGCATTTTATTTTATTTTTTAACATATCAGATGAGTACTTTCTCTAATTCATGCACGTAATAAACAGCTGTATTTCAGGTGTGTTTGCAATTGGATATGGGAAGAACAATTCAGAACATGGAAGGAAGGAAAGAAAGAGAGTAGAATTACCGTAGAAAACTCTCACAGGATAAATTTTGAAAAATCTAAACAAAATTATTTCAGGAGCGAGTACATTTTCCCTGTTAATATTCACCTTTGTATTAATTTTCTTGAACTCGACACTGAATTGCAAAGATATCATTTTAGATCTTTTGAACTACTTTTGAAATGTGTATCAGCTGTTTTTGATTGAATTTATTATTAACAGTTGGTAGCCTTGGCTTTAAGAATCCAACTGTGATATTTAAAAATGATATCTCAGGTTTTTCTTTTAACCAAATTCATAATTTGCAGAGTCTTAAATGATTCAATTTTTCCTTTTATTTTATTTTTATCCTTACTATTTTTTTTTTCCAACAACTGCTGGGAAACAAGCAGCCCAAGTACCAGCAATATGTCAAGAGTACCTGAGAGTTTTTAGCTTCCTTATCTTCTGCCACAGGGAGACAGACTTCAAACCCAAATTCCGATTAGTCTCTGAATGAGAAACAGAAGCCAAGTAACACTGAAATAGGCAAAAGTGGAGGTATCAGTAAGCTTTGTTGCTCTGTAACATCTCCTGCTATGCCCTCATATGGTTAAAACCACATGCGGCTTTGGGACATTTGGTCAAAAATAATAAGCAGGCATGAAAAAAGTGTAGTCACTTCTGTAATGGGGCAGAAAAGAACCCACACTTTCTTACCCAACAATCCAAATGTTCCACATTTCAGGTCTGATCATTGAGGAAACATCTGGGAAGGTGCTATTGTCTCCATCATGAACTCTTTCAAGTCCCATTAGCCTTAAGGGCTTTTATTTTTATTTTTTTTAATATTATTTTTATGTAGAAATGTGAACTTCTGTCACAAGCCCTACATAGCTGGCTTCCCCCCAAATCTCTGTGACTACATCGGTGCATAGAAATAATTTTTTACTTTCTGGAAAGTAGGGTTGGATCAAACAGACAATTTGGAGTTTTTATAAAAAGCATATTAGGCAATAACTACAGTTTTGCAAAGCTTGCGCTGGCCTGTGAAGCAGTCATATGAGACTTTCCCACCCCTTCTCTTGAACCTGCTCCTTAAATCCCATGAGTGTCGCTTGAGGCTCTGTTTGTTCATGTATGTATTGTATTTCATCTCCTACACATCTCTACGATCCTCTTCAGCACTCAAACCTTTGCTATATGTCTCTTTTTGCACATGTGACAGACACACTGCAAATTAAAAACTGCAAGAAACATACTGAACAAAACCAAAGTCTTGTGAAAGCCATAAAGCACTGGAGTGGTTTATTAGACGCTGGCTCCATACCTCAAATGCAATTTTAATTAAAAAGCTTAACCATCACGCTGGTACTGTTTTTAGCAACTGGATCCTTGTATTCTAAAATTACCCCTCTTAGAAAATCTAGAGAAAACAGATGGGAAAGAGAAATTCTCCTTTGGGACCTGTATTGAAACCCAAGCATTGGGGAAGTCTTTATGAGAAAAGGCCATCTCACGGCACTATCCACACAGAAGGGGTGCGAGGGAAAGCCAAGGTCAAATACTTAGCAAGTGGCTTTGAGATATGAGCCATTGTGAAGGACACACAAAACAGAATGGTTGCACTCCTTTGGATGCCATGTGCATTGTGAGTTTTACTCGGGAATTATGAGGGTATAATTTTATAAAATCACTTGGTGTAAAAAATGTTCATCTTAAACATATGATGCCTATTTTATCTCACATATGTGGCAATTTCTTTTAAAGAAAAATGAAAACATGGAAGTGGGCTTATAACAGCTTCTTTAATTTTTTTCTGTATTCTAAATTATGCTTATTCACCCATACATTCCCTCTCTGAGTATTCATTTAGAAGGAAGGTTTTGCAATAGTCACATTTAATTTATCAGGGTGCAATAATTTGTGTTTCCCAATCATCTTGCAGACTTTGGTTCATTATACTATTGTTTCACATGAGTAAGTTAGCAAAGTTTGGATTGATTGACTCTAATTAACTAAAACTGGTTCCAGGCTGTGCATCTATTGTCATGGTAGCTACCCACAAAGCCCCAAACTGTTCAGTAATGGCAATATAACATACTATCGATATGAAAACTCCAGCAAATGTTTAACGTTGGGCTTGTCAGCAAATGAAGAAAAGCAATAGTGGAGGAGGGAGAAAGGGACATTAGGACAAGCATGTCTCAGAAGGCGTAGGGAAAATACAGCCTTCCAGAGCTGCTAGTGCCCTGATCTTCTAACTAATTGTTGCCAAGACAAAGCTGCGCACCCTGTCCTGTGATGGAAATTTCCATTTATTTTGTTCTCTAAAAAAAGCATCTGGAAATGTACCCAAAAATCTAGGCTAAGACATGACCTTCTGGAATAATGTATGGGGCTTCTCCCACTGTATATATATTTTTAATAGTCTTATTATTTAAAAATTATTTCCTCCTGGTTTTGTGAAGCTCACTTGCATCAAGTCCAAATCTATTCTCTTTATTGCCATGAAGATAATCCAACCATGAATAAAAGCATCCCCATACACGTGGCATTGCGGAAATAGCTGCACTGAGAGCTAGGAACAATAAGCAAATCTTCTGTCTCCTTATTTGTTCTTTAGTGTTCTAATTCTGAAATTAAGCAAAGCCATGAGGATCTTAGAGGACAAGCTCTCTTCTGCACCGTAGCATGCCCAGAATGTGCAAGCATGAAAGTATAAGTCTTTTTACCATAACACATGTGCTCTGCAAAGGTGCATGACCTAAATTCTCAGCCACTTCGTACCTGTGAACCTTTACAGCATTCTCCTAATGATAATGCAAGTGTCAAGCACATGGGCTGGGAAAGGCCAAGACTGCTTTCCTTTGCTTGTCCAACTCATGTGACTGCATTGCTGCCATTTCCAGAGCCTGGCTCAGGAGATATTTGCAAGACCTGTCAGTATCTTAGGCCCATTCACTCAGGGGCCAATTCTGATGATGCTTAGTCCTTCCTGTGCTCCATGGGTCTGTTTCCCATATCTTTAATGTACGTGATTAAGAACACAATTCAAGAACAGACATGGAATTCATCTCTAAGTTTTCTGTGCCCTGCAGCTACAGGGCAGGTCAGAGCTCTACTCATTTATATGTAGCAGTCTCTCTTTTTCAGATTCTCTATGTCCAAACCGTACTGTTTGTAGTGCCAGCACCTGATTGCAGCCAGTTTGACCCTGTGTCACCTGGCTGCCATGGGGCTGTACAGGAGGGTCATCCCACCTTCTGTGGCACCAAGAATGGCTCTGCCTCAGCTGGGGCTGTGGTGGCTGAGCATTGCAGCACGGGCAGACAGGCTGCCTTGCATCTTCAGCCTTTATTCAGTAGAACTCTTTCTGGGTTTTCCAAACTGAAGTGCCTCATCATGGGCTGTTTCCAAGGAGACCTCTCTAGTTTCATGTTCTCCCCAGGCTGGACAGAGGGATTAAGAGCAGGGCTTGCAGGTAGGAGCCACAGGGGCACTCTGGTCCCGCTGGGGGTGTGTGTGCAGTTCCCATCAACTTCAGTGCAATTTGCGTCCCTGGGAGTGATGGAATTGGGTCCCGGAGCCCAGTGCCAGCCCTGCTCTGACTCACTGTGTGCCTCTGGGCAAGTCATTTCACACCAGGCTGTGATACCTCTCATTGAACTACACATTACGCCAAAAAGGGTCTCATGGAAGTCAATGGAGCTACTTGTGGAGCAGTCGCACTTATTAAGTGTGTCACAATCTGGCCTTCGCTTAAGTTTCCCCTTTTATAGGAAATTACAGGCTCATTTCCAAGGTTGTGGGGCTTAATTAGTTTATGTTTGCAAAACACATCTTATTGCTGGTGAAAGGGAATAACCATTATTATGATGATGATGCGTTCAGTGCATGGCAAGGTCTTGGGTCTGTTTAGGCTTTGCTTCATTTATTCTGTAGAAAAAAAAAGTCCTTCCTTTGCAATCATTTGCAAACCTATTTCCACGAATGGTGCACTCATTCTTCTGTCAGAAGCATGAGGGAAAAAAGGAAGCAAACTTTTCTCAAGCAAAGAGCCCACGGCGCCCATCCAGCAGCCATGCCAGAACAGTGGGGCCTGACCAAACGCAGCCACCTGTGATGTAAGTGCAGTGTGGATCGACTTGTTGGGTAATACTCCCCCAAACACAAATGCCATTCTCTTCCCCAGACCCAAGATGTGTTCTTCTTTAACCCTAATGTGTATCATACCTTTAAAGCTCAGCATTAGCACACAGTTTGGTGGCGTGCTTTTTTTTTCTCATCAGCTGTAATCAGTTTCTTGAATTCTGCTTTTTGTTGGGGTTTTTTGTATTTTTAATCCAAGTATGGTTCTCATGGTGTAGTAAATGACATTAGGCTTTTGTAAATTCTCACAGAATATAACAGATCATTGGTTTTATAACACAGTCACTGCTTTTGCATTCTGATGAGATTATTAGTAGCAGCCTAGAATACAACATCCCTGCATACTGTTAGTTAAAAAAATAAAAGTTTACTAAATGGTCTCTTGTCAACTGTATCTGAAAATCATTATATTTTCTCTGGTTTCCTTTATATGGAGAGGTTCTTCTGTGAGCTGGAGGGTTACATTGGTCTGAAGTTACAGAATTATTACAGAAATGCTGTTTATTTCTCTCTAGCACTGTTTGCTTTTCTACAGAAATCCCATTTTTTAAGTATTTACATCATGATTTTAAAAGTTGTTCCCATTCTTAAGACATGCAGCATGACATCTCAGCTCAGTAAATATATTTTTCCTTTCCTGTTTAAACTTAAACTACATCAGTCTTTTTTTTCTCTCATGTCAAAGCACATACAAATCAAGTGGTTTTCTGATCTTCACACATATGTCTTACGGACCCAAAGCAGTTCTCCTGCCAGTGAAGAGATGAACCATGGGATCTTTCCAAGCCAAATTCCTCTCTCCACCCCACCCTACAGCTCCTGCTGTATGTCACAGTGCGCAGGGCTGCTGACCCACCCACTGCCTGACCAGGGCCATGCATCAGGCTCTCCTCACGAGGCAGAAGGGAAGGAAAATTTTAGCTTTGAAACATTTTTTTTAAGGACTAAAAATGCTGGAATTAAAAGCTGGCTACTAGCATGTAGCATTTTCTCTGCTTCCCTACTCTTATTAACATACATCTGTATTAGCGTCGTGACAGTCCACTCTACAAATTGATACAATACCAAATAAAGAGCCTGCACTGTGCACCTTAACGACTCTACAGGAACCATTACATCTGATCTAGTCAATATTATACATTTTTTAAAAATGTATAAATGCATATTTAAATGAGAGATCTGATCTGCTCCAGCAGTTCTGGTCTATCAGAAACATAATATGCATTTTAAAAAACTGCTGGCATACATTTTACATTTTTACCTGAGAAGCAGAACACATCCCAACATCTTCTGTTCTCTGCATGCCCGTGATGTGTTTGTTTCAAAACAAAGCAGAAATCTGAGCAAAAACGAATGAAGTGCTCACTGTCTTGTCTCACTATGTCATGGTTTCAAAATAAAGAGGGGAGATTTAGACTGGATATAAAGAAAAAGTTGTATTTTTTTTTTACAATGAGGCTGGCAAAGCAGTGATACAGGCTGTCCAGAGAGGTGGTGGGTGTCCCATCCTTGGAGACACTCAGTGTCAGGCTGGATGAGGCTCTGAGCAACCCCATGTAGCTCTTCACTGTCCCTCTTCACTGCAGGGCAGCTGGACCATGTGGCCTTTAAAGTTCCCTTCCAACTCAAAAGATTCTATGATATTACCAGCTTCCTTGTCACCCTGAAGTCCAAATCAGTGCCCCCAGCTTTGCATGTCCCTCCTGCAGGCTTTGCTCCATATCTCTAGCGTAGTGAATGGGTATGTTTGCTTTCAGTACAGCCGGGAGGAATGATCCACTTGCATCTCAGCATGATGGGGCCTCTGCTGGTTTACATCACTGCTCACAGACCAGCCACCAGCTACGTATACCCACACATATGCTAAGGAAGTGCTGTGGGAGTGAGATACCACCTACACCCACAGGTTACCGCAGCTTTGCTGGTAGAGGATGGAGAAAGAAAGGAATTCGGATGTAAAGTATTAGGGGATGTAGTTTTCTTTTGAGTGAGCTCATTCCCTGCTGTTTTCCCAAGGGGCACATGGAAGTGGGAACAGCTCCTTGAGGCAGAGAGAAGAGCTCTGGGTAAATATCACCTAGAACACACAGGCTAAAGTTACATTTTGAAAAGTTACCATCACCCAATCTATTAGAAACCTTCCTCTGGATTTTCCCTTAATGCAGACATTCCCAGAGGCTTGTGATGGTTGTGAGCATCTTGGTTTTCCAAACAAAAGCAGGCTTCTGTCACACACCTTTGTGATTTAGAAACATGTAAGTAGGCTCTAGTCTCACACTATGAGGACACAGTCATACTTAATTGTGTCTGTATGTTTCTTCTATCAGGCAACATGAAGAGATGTGCATCTTAAAGTGTGTGTAGAGAAGGCATTCCTTCTGTTAGCAAGGTGTACTAGTTGGTGTAAGGCATGTCACATCTGCCCTTCAAACACGTAGGAAGGCATATTTCAGAACAGTCCAGGTGAAAATGGCAACTGCAGCTGTTTCAGGAGGTGCAGGTAAAAGTGGACTTAATAGGAGTAAAGATCACAGAGGATTTGGATGGAGATACAATTTCTTGTACTCTGTGCTTCCTTTGCTTCCTAGGTGAGAGGAGCTGGGTGTTAGTGCTACTGGGGACATCCTCCTCTAACACTGCAATAAATAAGCTAGAAATGCAAGAGCTGAGTCTTTGCTTAGTACTGTGTAAGACAAAAGTGATGGTCCTTTACCGACAGATCCAATTCAGAGGCAGCTCCCAGCTTAAAACAGTGAGCAACTCAGGCTGGCAAAGAAAAAAAACTGCTCAGAAGGCAGTCCTTGATCTTAAAGTTATCTTCCGTTCTCACATCAGAAGAGTAATTCAGTGTGCAAATATTATTAAAGAAGAAATGTATGAAATAATGAAGAATCATTTCTGTCAAATGGATATAAGATGCTAATTGGTGATGTGCTGAATCCCAGAGATGCTTGACATTCAAAAAGTGAGTGAAGTACGGCAGAGCATTTGTATAGGCCATCTGGAGATGTACACCATACTCTACACTTGATGAGAAAGTGGCAATAAACTGAAATTTTTGATTCCAAGATCTAAATATGCATCACTACAGGCTTCAAATTTCATAGATCGCTGGGAAGATCACAGATAAGCAGCAATCTGGCACATCTCCGACTAGAGGGAGATGTATGCCACTGAGAGAAATGCTTTGCGCTCCAGTCCTTACAAAAATATTAATAAAGAACTTACATAAACTTCAGTAAAAACTTCAAAGCTCGTGTTTTCATTTAGTTATACAGTTTTAGCTTCCGGAGTACATTGACTGTGAAATCTCTGTGCAGACAGGGATATCCATGTTTCTTATCAGCAAACTCTGGTACTGCTACAAAGAGAACATGCAAAGCATGGCCAGAAACACCATACAAAACTGCCCAGTGATGCTGCCCACTCTGCCATGACACTAGGGTTGTTCTAGAAAGAGAATAAAAATGTTGTGAAAGCATGTACTAGAAGTAGCTGTTAAACACTGGCTTTTCTAAGTTTCCAGAAATTTGTAATTTATGCCCCTGAACAGTTTGCTCTTTGTAAAATATGCCCTCATGAAGAACTTACACATTTTAGACCTTAGAAGGTCCCAGATAGTAGTTTCAGACATTACATCACAACTGTACACGTTGTTACTTCCTTTATACATTACCATCAATTCTTTACGGTGCTGAAAGTCTCAAAGGCTACCATGACATGCTCTGAACCTACTGTGTCAGATCCTGTACCAGCACAAGTAAATCACAGCCCAGACAGCCCACAAACTGAATGTAACACTAATGCTAAATCACAGTGTGACCTAGTGATTGAGCACTTGGTGGAAAGGTAGGGCCCACCCAGAAGAGCTCAGGTGCATTCAGTGTGCCTGAGTGACTGGAAGGGCTGGAGTGAGTATTTGGCTCTTCCCAGACTTCACTTATAGGTTGGCAGTGGAGGAAAGGGTATCTTGCTGGAGATTCTCACCTGCTGGATGTCTTTAAAGGTAAGCAAATTTACTTCTTTTGTTTCCACATTTGTTGCTGCTGCATTTGGGCTTGTCCCCATTCTGTTGCAACCTAGGGCTTTGCCAACTTGCAATTATCACTGTGCTTTCTATCACATTATAGCGTTACAATGAAGAGTACAGATGTGGCAGGAGAGTCACTGGGAGGCAGATAGAAGTACGAAGCAAGACTGAACTCTGCAGTTGTTGACAACCACAGGAAAATAGTAAGTGATCTTCCTGATGCTGATAAAAGCTTCTTCCCAAGCTTGAAGAACAGCAACAGAGAAAGTAAGAATGTGCTTTCTTTGGTGTAGCAGCTGGGAGTTGTTGACTACTCCCTGACCCTTGTCATCATCTCATCAGTGCCAAGATCATGGAGGATGCTGCAGGTTCGTTAGGGAGACAGAAATTCTGACAAGTTACACAGATGGAGGTTTGCAATGATGGAAGGTCTATGAAGAGCAAAGTCAGAGCTGAACCAGAAGAATTAAACGAGATGAAGTGAAGGACACTGTCTTTTGTGCTTTAAAACTAAATTTATGACAATGCAGTTGTGTGCTTTGCTTGCTTCACATCTAACCTTTGTGGTTTGGGGGTCTGCTCCTAAATGGATCCAAGGTTAATTAATGTGCTCTGGAAGAAAGGCCACCACACTAATAATTCACCAGTATGCCAGGTGAAAGAGCTGTGGAGATCACCTTGTCTGTTCCTCTGTCAGAAGTCAGAGGATTGAAACTAGAAAAAAAAAATAAAAATAAAAATGGAAAATATATCTGACCTCTTCTTAAATGTCCTCATTGGTGGTAACTCAAGAACTTTCTTGAACAAACTGTGACAACACTCACTGCTCTTGTTTATAGGATGGTTTTCCTAGTATCTGAATGTAGTCTTTCCTAATGTCTATTGAATTTATCACTTCCTATTCTACCAATTAGGCTATAATCTTTAAAATTAAGTTTTGATCATTTGTTGTTAATGCAGATTCCGGTGGGTCTGTAGAGCTGTCAAACAGTTTTTGTGATAAGTTTCAATTGGGTAATTAATCATTGCAATTGTTTTCTGTTATTGTGATTCCATTTTGCATGTGTATACATGATTGATTTTTAGGCACACAAATGGTCTTATTAGAGGCAATAACACTAGTGGATTTATAGCTGAGCACATGCTTACAGGTTTGGAGAATTGAGATAATGGCAGTAATTGTGGTGCTGTATAAAAATAGTCTCATTTCAGTCCTGGACTTCTTTTGTACCAGATCATAGGTAGTACATCAAACTAGGAATTAGTGACATTCAATAACCTCAAAAATCAGCAAATGTTGGTTACGCAGGTAAAGGATTTGGGTGCTGTCACAGCCAAGGAGTGCTTCAATGGGCTGGATTGCCATTTCCAGGGTGGCATTTGTAAGTATAACTTACCAATTCTTTGCACCCTTACAATGATATTTATTAAGACCATCAACCAGTGATTCTCAGCATCCCTCCACAATAATTGCAAGGTTGCATTCAAAATTTTGGTAAATAAATATGCTGTTAAAGGATTGACTTCTCTAAGACACAAATAAGAGATGACCTCAAATTATTTGTAGTGGTTGACTTCAGGGAGAATTTTTCAAATAGGAGTAGTGTAACTTGTTTCCATGGGTATTTATTAGAAAATATTCAGGCTATTTAGGAAAGTTTTTGAGAGAAATTATTAAAGAAAAAATGCAAACGTTTTAATTTGATTTGAATAAAGAATACAATTCAATATTAAATATACAGTCTGAATAGTCCATTCATCGTGTTTCATTAAAACTTGATAGTAGATTTTGAATTTCCAGAGAATCCTAAATTTTTAATACTGGTAAAATTTGTCCACTTAATTTTTAGCTGATATTGAAATACTTACATGCTTATATGAGATGATGATCCCTTCTAGCATGAGAATGCAAACATTCATGTGTCTGCAATTTTTTGCTTTTCCTGTTTCAAAAGCAGGAATCCGTATCCATAAAGAAGGACAATGCTACATAGGTGTTAAGAAGCTCAGTCTCTCCTATCACCAGTATGAAGTGTTTGAGAGGGCTGTTCATCTGGTCAGCATTGCTTTCTGTACATTTATGAGAGACAGCTGCAAAAACATTTGGATGTAGTGCTGAAGGACATAATTTAGTGGAGGGTTGTTAGAGTTAGGGTAGTATGGCTAGGCTGTGGTTGGACTTGATGACCTTTAAGGTCTTTTCCAACCTGAGCAGTTCTATGTTTCTGTGAAGGGCTGAGTGCTGCCCTACACACCCCAACCTCAGCTTCCAGCCTCCATGCAAGAGGGAACATCCATTTTCCTGAGTTCCAGGATATGTCTCCATTGGTAAACTGAGATGTGTATGGTTGTGCTTGCAATGAGCTTCAGAGAGTGCATTAACAGCCTAAGGTTCTCTCTCAGTGCCTGGTACAGAGCAGCATTTTATGCCCCTAAAGCACACTGCTCTTCTCCTTCTGCATCCATTTACCTGACATTCCCATCAGGTAAAAGTGCTACATTGCTGTGCAGTGAATGGGATGAAGGATATCTCTGAAGCTGCCCTCCTTTTCTGGTAGCATTGTTGGTGGCAGGAGGACACACTGAACCCGGTGTAGTGAAGCTTGGGCTGAGCTCTTTGTTTTCCTGACAATTAGCCTGGAAACCATCCTATTACCTGCTGATCATCTGCTCCCCTTATTAACTCACTGCAAGATAAAGGCGAGGATAGGGGAAGCAAAGAGCAAATCACTGCTTACTTGCATCTCTCCCCTGCTACTGCCCCTTTGGGAGCCTGGGGCTTTCCTTTTTCAGGCAGAGGGGCAAATACTGTGATGCCAAGTTGATCTGTTTGTGTGAAATATCGCTATCATGTTTGATTTGTGTGATGCTCTCATTCTGCCATGTATGACTTCACTCTCATTAAGTCTCACTTGTTTCCGCAGTGCTGCAACTTCTCAGGTTTGTCTCTGGGCTTAGATGGGTCCTTCACCTTTAGGAGGCTAAAAGAGGAAAACAACCTTCCTTGGCCTGGGGAAGAGTTCACGTCACTCAGAATACTAAGTTGTCAGTGGGAATTGAGTCTGCTGACACTTCTATGATCCATTCCCTGTGAGCAGTAAGGCACACATGGCTGGAAGCCCTGTGGAGGCTGCAGCTCATGGGCGCATGCATGCAGCCATGAGCAGCACAGAGCTTGTCAGGGCAGCCTTGGCTGGTGCAGGAAGTCTCTCAGCTCATCAGCTGCTCTGCAGGGCTCTACATCCCCACCAAATTGGCTGCACTAAGACCCACAGGAGACCTGCAGCCCCAAGCTTCAAGTCGTATGTCTCCTTAATATTCCCTTTGGCTAAGGCAGGGGAATGGTACTAAAGCTGGCCTTTGAAGTCATTGCTGGTTTCCCATGGCCAGGACTTCGTTAGGTATCTGTCTGGTGCTTTGCACCTCATTGTTTCTACAGGCAGAATTTGAGTCTGACTGCAAAAGAGATAAAGCTTTAATGACCCCTTCAGCAATAGGCTCTCAGCTTTCCACACCCTGTTCCTCACTAGCATTGCCCCCTGAGAAAGGGAGAAGCTTAAGGAAAGAGGAGCCCACAACAGGAGAGTGATTCAATGAAGAAAGGAAACTGGCATCCTGCTAGAAAAAAAAAGAAAAAAAGAAACTTAGAAAAACTATGTGGGTGTAAAGGTGTGAATGCAAAAGGACTAATAACAGAGAAGTTGAGCCCTGTATTTTGACTCAAGCAATATGTAGTGTGTTACATTACAAAGCAGCAATACAAAATACTGTCTGATGTGGCATCTATTCATAGGTTACTTTGGAGAAGGCTCTCTTGGAGATTTCTGTCAACTTTACATCTTCTCTCAGTGCTCTCAGAAGTGCAGAAGGAGGAGGTATTAGAAGCAGTATTAATGACTTCTGGGTTGGGACAGGAGTGTGGAGGTGTTAATGCACCTATTTCACTTGGAGTTAACAACAACAAAGTAGTATTATAGCCAGGATGAGGTAATTATGTATGGGTTTCCTAACATTACTCACAGAAAAATCTGATGCAGCAATGCCCTTTTCTACAAGGTGTTTATGTCACTTTGTATTATACCAGAAATGTGCAGTATAAATGCTGTTTGGTTCAATAGGTTAGCTCTTCTAAGTAATTCTCTAGTAAATCTCATCTGCTATTCAGAGAAATTTCTACAGAATCCCACTTGCTCCATGCCTGTTATCTACTCTGATTTCTACTGCTCATGGTGAGTCTTCATGGTCTAAAGGGCTGAGTATGAAGAGCCAGAAATTAGACACTTTTACAGGAAGAAAAATACATAAGTAGGATGTCCTTTCCAGGTGCTGAGTTGAGGAATTTCATTTTGCTCAGCTAAATTCCCCTTGAAGTTTCTGGTAGGTGCAACACTTTTCTTTATGTTTTGCTATAAACTTGTCTTCTGCTGTTCACTGCTGAACACTTACATGAGCAGTAGGCTGCATTTCAATGGCCAGTGGAGTCACATTTGTTTCTATTTCTTTCTGTTTGTAAATGCTCCAAGGGCCTTTTCTATAAAAGGTGCTGTATAAAATGCAAAATATATTTGTGTTTTGTGCGCCCCCTGTATGAATCTCTATATAGGCGGAATGCTCTGAAATTAATGTTTCCTATTTTATTATGTTGGTTCATGATGTCAGAGGTAGATGTTGGTGGTGTGGCACTTGAGGTTGAATCTTCCCACCAGTATTTCAGTAAAGCAACAGCTGCCCAAACGTGCAGCAAGTTAGTGTGTTACTCAAGTGCTCATCATCCTTTAAATACATCAACTGTTTCATATGCTGGTGAAAGTATCAACTCTAACCTGCCTATTCCCTGCAACAGTCACCCAGAAAATAGGAGAGAGATTATCCAACTGGAGTAAGTTCAGCCAAAGCCAACAGGATGCTGAGGGTTGGAGTAGATGTCCTGTGAAAAGATGCTTTGGGACCACACTTTGCTTGGCCTGTGGATAAGACAGCTTCAGGGGACACCAGTGGCCCTCCAGTACCTATAGGAAAGTTATCAAAAAATCAGAGATGGGTTATTTATAACAAGTTCAGAAGGCAAAAGACAACAGGCATACATCAAAACCAAGCATCTTCATTCTGGATATAATACAAAAACTTCCTTGGGCACTGAGCAAGAGAATGGCACAAGATGAAAAGAGAGACTGTTCATCTGCCATTCTTGGAGATCTGTGGACCAGAAAGATCTCACAATTTGATTTGGTTGGAGAAAGCTGGATTAGAAACATGTTGAGGTCTTTTCTGATTTATCCTGTGATCATGTGGACCTCCCAGAAAACCTTTTCCTCATACAAGGAGTAAAACAGCTGCGTCAGTAATTGTGGCTAAACAGACACATTGTATTTATAAAAACTCTTGTCCAGGGTTGGGAAATGACAGAATAATTTTCTGCCAACAACACCTTTTTAAGACTTCTGCAAACTTTCTGAGAGTTCTCCTATGGGATGAAATGGAAACTGTTAGGAAATTGGTTTGCATAGGAAGAGGGGGGCAGTTAGAAGAAAATCAAGCATCAGATGCTCAGCAGGTACTAATTGGGTGGTTAGTTGTGAAGAAACTGCTTCCCCCAGGTGCTGGGATAACGCAGCACAGAAATGACTTGAAATATAGATGTGACCCAATACCTCCCTTCTAATTCAATCTTTTTCCAGACCATCGTTGGAATTTACACAACGTTTTATTGACTATGGTATCAGAAGCTATCAATTTGCTGCAGCCTCATAAAAATAAAATAGTGATACAGAAGAGAAACTGCTGTGTCAGACACACTTCAGCTATTTCCAGCTTTCCTCAACCCCTTCCACCCTCTTCTCATAAACATCACTATTCTTTTTGCTTCTTTCTTCTCCTAATCATTTAAACTGGGAAACAAAACGTGCAGTCCAGAAGCTGCTAATGCAAGACCCAGGAATGTGCCAAATATTTGACCTCTGAAATATTTGTTTGTATCAAAAAATTGAAAGGAACAAAGCAAGCAAACAGTATCAAAACAGGTGTGTCTGCAGGGAAGAGAGAGATAAAAGCAAGGCTATATATTCAAAATGGTGGAAGACTGTTGAGTCATACCACAATTGCTGTGGTAATTACCAATTTTAATGCATATTAGTGCAAACAGCCGTGCAAAATTCATGCAAATGTTGGAGTGTAAGTAATACATTTAGATTAAAAAAATACAAGGTTGTTTGTTGGGGTTTTTTGTTTTTTGGTTTGTTTTTGTTTTTTGAAAGCTGAAGGTATTTTGTTCAGCTTGCTCAACTCTTTCTGACATAAAGCCTTCCAAGGAACAGTAACAGGGGTAACTGCTTAGTTCCTGGTGGAATTACACATGTATTGAAAATTCTTTGGTTGGGCAGGTTCAGTAGTGTGTTTTGGAATGATACCTTCCTTTTGGCCCTGGAAATCACAGGCCTTCTGCAATATGTACTCTGTTTATCGTACTTTATACATGATCACCTGTCAAAGTACTTAACAAAACAAAATCACTTGGTTCTGAGGGAAATTCTGTTGTGACCAGGAAAACGGGATCTGTTATCAGGACGGTAGCAGGATCTGCAGGAATTCAGACCAAAATTATGGCCCTGGGTGATTTGAAGACATGAAGAACCATGACATAGCATCTTCAATAAATAGACAAAAGCATTAAGGAAAAACCACAATATCAGGACATAAAGGTGTGATCTTGTGCCTCAGGGCGGAAGTCCCGGAGCATGGAGCCTCTGTAACCACATCACCCAGATGTGGGCTTGCAAAATTTGCCAGAAAGTTGAAAACATTTTAGTGCATGCATTTGCTGATGAGAGTTGTTCCCTTAAGTATGCACCCAAAGAGATAAACTTTATGCTGTATGCCAACTTTATGACGTGATAAAAGTTTGTGTTTGAGGTACTTTACTGATTATCTATTAGGTGGAAGGAAAAGAATAAAACAACCAATTAAACAGTAGCTCTCATATATGTATCTTAGCTAACCTGGTAATTGAAAAATGGCCCCCATTTTTCCCTCCCCCATCCATTTCCTTGTAGCATTTCAAGAACTCTGTCCAAGAATATCACTATATGAAAAAAAAAAAAACATCATCTCAAAATTATTAAAATCTCTGTGGGAATTCATGATTAATTTTAAGGCCTGGCAGATTAAAATACATTATTATGTACACTCTAGTGCATCCTTTCAGATATTTTCAGAATCTGATTTTGCTCTCTTGATACACACCAATGATTCTACATGTATCTAGTAGATTGCAAGGAATAGATTAGCATTAAAGAGGCAGCATTGTGTTGTTAGGTTGTTATGTGTAACTTGTGCTCATACATTAAGAAAAATGTAGCTGGCATTCCCTTGGACATGACCAGACCCCTTAAAAAAAAGAGAATTATTAATAGTTGGTTGTAATGCATTTGTAGAGCACTTCTGAAAATCTGACCTTTAGTGCATTAACTAGTTGTTTTTATCCAGCTCCCAGGCAGAGTAAGATTTACAGTAGCCTGCCTAGGAAATAGAAATAATGGGCATATTAGTGGGACTTGTTAAGCCTTCCTCTCCTGAACAGTGTCTCTTCTACCTTATTTCTGTACATAGCTTTGCAATGAATTTGTTGTGCTAAACAGCAGCATTAACAGCATTCAACATCAAGAAGGTACGAATGCTTTTCTTCGGGACAGACTGACCTAACTGATGATTACTGAAAAGCCATTCATTCACAGTTCAACTTTGTAAATATTAAGGCTCTAACTTCAGCCCAGTTATTTGATTCATCATATATTCCTGACCAGAGAATGGAGGACCCATCTAGCATCAGTTTTCCATCCTCCACAAACTCCTTTTCCCCTACTCTGGCAAGGTAAGTAAATAGACCTCCATAGGTTGTTTGTTTGTTTGTTTTAATAAAGCTGTATTTTCCAACATAATTATTTTTGACACTCTTTTGTGGTCCGCGTACAGCTTGGTATCAACCTGTCTGAGCCATGGGGACAAAAGCAGGGCATAAGACCCTGACAACACTGACAAAACCAAACCTCTCTTTTACTGCACAGCCTTCTGTTCATACAGTCAGAGACCACAGCAGATGTCAGGTCACACTGGAGCTCATGCTCTGCTGACCATCTTTTTAAGTGCCTTTTTTATAAAGGAGATGTCTCCTCCTTTTCAAATATTTTTCACCCGAACACTGCACATGCTAGAACTGTTTGTGCCATTGTCCTCATAATCAGACCCTTCTGTTGCAGAGATCTCTCCAGCTCATTATTTAACATGGCCCCAAATGTCATGTTATGTCATCTGCAAACTTTATCATAATTATTTTATGTTTTCTTCCATGTCACTGATAATGTTAAATGATATACAGCCAAGAACCAATCCCTGCAGAACTCTATCAGCAACAAACACAGTCAGTGGCAATTGGTATTTATAATTACATTTTGAGGCATATCATTTAAACAGTTTTAATGTGTTTAACTTGTGCCACATTGGTTTTGTGTTGTTCTATTATATTAACTAAAGTGCTTTGAAGTATCATACCAAACACTATACAAAATACAGAGTACAACATCACTGTTATTATCAACCAAACCAATAATTTCATTAAAATGCTGGAAAGTTAGTATTGCAAGATGTATTTTCTGTAAAAATGATGTTAAATGTTGCTAATAATGTTATATTCTCTATTAAATAGATCTTCTACCCATGATCCTATTTCAAGACTCTGGTCTAATGTCAGAACTGAGAGCAAATTGGATCATCACATTTACTCCTATTTTTCTTTTAATACTGGCCTTTCTGTTTCTACTCTGCAACATCTGGGCTGTTTAAAAATATACCGAAAGGTGATGTCAGCAATCTAACAGGTCCTTGGGTAGCTCTAAATAGAACGTGTATTTGGCATGATGATCTTAAATATGTAACCTTAGCAATGGCTGCCTATATGCTGTTGGGGAGTTGTGGGAAATATTTCATCAGCAGTTTCATGCCATCTGAAGATCTAGGCACATTTCTTCTGCATGCGGAAGAGAGTGAATTAAAATCGTAGAATCATAGAATTGCTCAGGTTGGAAAAGATCATCAAATCCAACCACAACCTAACCAGACTACCCAAATTCTAACAACCCTCTGCTAAATCATTTCTTGAATGCTTCCAGGATTTTGTATCATATATTTTTATTCTACTTTTTTAATCCATTTTTTTCCTTAAAAGCATCGTTCAGCCAGACCCCTTGTGAAAGCCTAAAACTTTAAAAAAAATAATAATTATCCCTTAACTCTCTTACTGTACATTTCCTCTTCATGTCCACTAGCTTCATAATTCAGTTTTCTGTATTTCCTTGTATTTCCTTGCTTTTAACATTTGTTGCTTTTGGCATTCCATTCATTTAACTATCTCTTTCCTTTGGTATTTATGACTATTTCTATTTTCATGCTTTCTTTTCTCATAGAGTCATTCTTCTGGACTTATGTGAATTTAGGAACGTAACTTTTTTCTCAAACAGTTTACAGTTATCGTTCATATTTTTTCTGCTTGTATTATGTGGCACAGATATTTAAGGTTGCTTAAAATAGACCTCTTCTGAAGCACCAGATGTATGTATTGAGAGTTCAGGCTGTGTTCTGTTTTCATATCATAACATACACAGCCAATTTACAGACCTGAATGTCTGTCAGACTTTATTTCAGACATAATTTTCTCTTTTCTGTTAGATGAACTACTGCATAACTTTTCCAGTGTTAAATACAGTTGTTTAGGTTTTGTATTTTTTTCTGGAACTTATGAAATCATAATACACACTTTAAAGAAAACCCAAGACCCTTTCATTTCTGCCAGTTAGAGATTTCCTGCTCACATCAATCAGACTGAAGTCTGCTTCCCTAACACAGCTGTTTTCCCCCTACCTCAAACTGGATATGCTGTTTTCCTCAGGGATTTGTTAGACCAGAGGTGTGAATTGTTACTTCATCTTCTTCCTTATCTGCTGTATCTTTGGTAATCAGCGATTGTTATCACCTCTTTCAGAGCTGTCAGTTACCTTAAAGCAAGTACTGGCATAAGTGACAGAGTGCTTTTACTTCTATTCTTTAGCTCATCTGGTTGTTCCTTTAAAAAAAATCAACAACAAAAAGAATTGTGCCAGACACAAAATCCAGTCTATTTCATAATAGCCAGTATATGAAATAAAAAAAGCTAAATATGTGATTTTGTGAGATGACTGGGATTTAAAATCATAAGGTTCTGTTGCCATTGATTCACAGAATTTTCTCTACAGCTTTACTACTTATGGATTAAGGACATTCCCAAACCAAAGGGGACTGCACAGCTTGTGCTTTGGTCTCAGTGCACAAAGATCTAAGCAGTAACAAAGTGGAAGAC
The DNA here is from genome assembly GCF_054131305.1 of Coturnix japonica. NCBI lineage: Eukaryota > Metazoa > Chordata > Aves > Galliformes > Phasianidae > Coturnix > Coturnix japonica. The sequence goes on from NC_140664.1 coordinate 38,818,785, forward strand.
AATGCACATGCAAGTTAAGTGAGAGTAAATCACATCATGTTTCCAAAATCATTTTCCTCAGTGAGTACTTCTGATTGCAGCATGAAGATCCTGCCCTCTCAGGTGTCGTACATCCCATTCCCAATATAATTCATTAAGATCTCTAAAGTGAAAAAACTTGGGTTGGATTTCATTACCCCTCTCCCCATTTTAGATGTCCTCAGGATCAAGGTCAAACATATGTGAACTCTACCTTCAGTGCCTGTCCATGAACCCAAACTAGAAACCCAAACAGGAGCCTGTTGTTAGCGTGGCTATTTTATTCCTCGTGTTTCAGTGCATCTGTTTCTATGAAGCAAAAATGGGAATAACAGTGAGTATAGGGAGACAACCCCTACAAGTACTCAGTCATCTGAAGGGGCCAGAACTATAAAAGTGTGAGTATGGGACATGATCTCACAGCTCTAGCAGTACCTTCTGATAAATGTATAATGTTGTCACCTGCTGTGAAAGCCAGAAGACTTAATAGCACTTAGTACCTTGCAGAAACTGACCTATTGTTGCTCATTATATTTACATATATATACACATATAAATATAGATATGGGTTTGTTTGTTTTTTCTTTCCATAACATATGGTTTAAATAATGTCTGTATGTTAACTATTGCAGCTCTGAAGAAAATCTCTCCCTCCTCTTTTTCAGTTGCCTGAATCTTGGATTTCACTCACTTAGGTAGCTCTGGAATTTGGGAAGGTCCTCACATCTAAGCAAATAGAAGGGGCAGAGCAGCTTTATCTCCTGTTTCCCCCCTCATGGAATAAGTTGACTGCGCAAGCAAAAGGAAATGGTCTACAGCTCTTCAATAAGCAAAATATTTTCTGTATCCCTGAACAGGAGTTGGAAAGGGCAGGCTGTAAGGCATCAAGTTTTGGGTTAGAAAAATTCATAACACCTTGCTCACTAAGCAGACCTGAGACTTGCTTCTTTACTGTAGTCATAAAATGAAAGACTGAACAGCAGGTTGATGTGCTGATGCAGTATCCTGAGCTCATCTCCTCACCAGCAACCACAGGAGAACTAAACAGCCAGGGAAAAGGCTGAAATGGTAGGGCAGTGATACGAGGATAGTTGAGGCACAAGTATGAAAATGGAATAAAATCAATGAGATGTAGTGGTCACTTCTTTGGGACGTGTCTAAGGGTCTGATTTTCAGCTATATTGCAAACTGTATAACTAACCCCTTTCTGCTCCTGGTAACATGGGCCAGAAGTGGGTTAGACACTGCAGAAGTGCATGCATGAATTTTAGGTGGACAACATAATGTAATAGGTAATGAAATGGAAACAAATCTTTGTAAGAGAAGCACATGAAAATCTGCCAGTAATGCTTACAATCTCTTTGATGTATATAGATACTATATATATGTGTATAGATACATATATAGCCTGGCATTTGTCCCTTATATATTTCAAGGAAATTATTTTTTATTTTCTTTTAAAAACAAAACCAGAAATCACCCTATCAAAGGGAGAAGCCAAAGAGTATGCAGTCTGGATTCTTTCCTTCACAATTAAAGTGGCTGAGATTTTTTCTGTGTAGGAGAACACAAACCAAAATATTCCACCATCTCTCTGCTGTTTCTTTAGGGCTCTCTCAGATCAAACAGAGCTGCTATTCCTGCCAAAGCCGTGAGACATCATCTTCTCCACCAGCTTGTCCATGCTGTGGTGAGAGGTACCATTATTTTATACTATTGCTCTGCACACAAACTGAGCCTCAGTTTCATCTGCCAGGTGGGGAGAAAAAAGTTTGAATATACAGCATCTGCAGTGACTCGATAGGTGCACTTAGTGTTTAGCATTTTAAATATCTCCACAAGGAGTTTCATCCTGAGTACTCATCTAACAGTGACCCAAATGGCCTGGAGAGGTGGGATTTGGGTATGGAGGAGGTCAGGGGGTGGAAGTTATAGTGCTCGTGTCAGGAGGTGATCAGAAAGCTGATGCTGTGCACTTTCCTGCTCCTCAGTGAACTGATTCGCTTTGAATGGTTCATTTATTTATGTGACCATCTAGGGGGAAAAAAAGCCTTTAATTGCAGGCTCCATAATGTGTTCTTCACATTAAATTCCAAAGTGCTGATTTCAGTTGATTCTGTTTAGAGGTCCATATAGTTTTGGCGGTGAGCTATTCTTATGCTTTAATTCTTCTGGTTTTGGTGATATTATATTCTTTATAACAACACAAATCACCTTTGGAAGGTAGCTAAATACTGTTAACCCCTTTGTATGGAGAGAAAAAAAGTTAAAGAGTTTAAAAAAACTAGCATAGATTTGCCCCAGATATACTGTGATGTGTATGCAAACAAGAAGTAAACTCTTTATTATCGAGTAGAGATCACCTTCATAAGCCCTAGTGCTCAAGGAGGAAGATCCACATTTAGGCAAACCAAATATATTTCCTTCTTTTTTCACAAGTGCAGCTTGGTCACAGTGCACAAGCCTTGATTCTCAGAGGTGCTCTGAGTTCATTGTTTTGAGATTTCCTCCCATGAGGGCTTGAATATCCAGGAGCCATGCAGCGATATTTTCTCACGCCTCTCTCAAATCCCCTCTAGCAAATCTTTCTTCAGGCCTCCAAAGAAACTGTATTTCCACATCTTTCCTATGCCCCTTCAGCTGCTCTTAAAATAACCAGAAAGGCTTGTGCAAAAAGGGCATCCAAATGTCTGCTTTCTTTAACTGAAGCCAAAGATCAGTTTCCAGAATAAAGAGAGACCTCCATGAGAAATAAACAATGAAGATCAGTCTTTTCCCAGTGTTAGATATTAGTTCTTCAGGAAACAAAAACCTATAAGGGATTCTTTTGACACAAGACATTAATAGGCAGACTTGCCCACAAGTTTTCTATAAAACCCCAAATGTTATATATGACAAGTGGTTCATTCTTAGGATGTGAATTACATTTAACCCTCTTTCCGAAGTGCTAAACTCAAGGTTGAGAAACAGTAAAGTGATCTTGCTGTGCAGCTCAAGATTTTAAAAACATAATAACTGTACTTTTTAGATAGTCAGGACTTAGTGAACCATTGAAAGTGACCCAGTTCATTGAGCAGAGCTGAACAGATGGAATTCCAGCCCCGCCATGCTTGGGCGACTCTCTGAACAATACAAAATCTTCTTTCAAAACCCCCTCCACCAAGCTTCCTGTCTTCTACATATAACATTTGGGGATGTTCTGGTCACTTTTCAGTTCAGTTCACCATGTTTTGGGGTAGAGCAGCCGACAGACTCTTAGCATTGAGCCATTTCTTAGGTTTTTTCATTGGGGCTTTTAAAACTGTTGCTGTTCTGTTCCAGACTTTAAAATAAAATCCTATAGAATTATCTCTGTTCACTGGAAAATGTCTCACCGGACTCTAGCCCCAAAAGTACAAGTTATTTTCCTCTCTTCTTTCAACTTGCCTACCATGAAACAGTGACAAAACATATTCAGTGTGTATTTGTCATTTTCAGCAAGCCCTCTCCTTTTCACAGGCTAAACAAATGACAAACTTCCCCTCATGTTTTTGTTAACCTCTTAATTGGCTTTTTGTCTACTATATTAATCAGTTTCTACAAGACTGTTTCTACTTAGGGAAATAACAAAGAGAAAAATTCGTCATTTCTAATCTAAACAATTTCATTAAAAATATCTGCATGGATATTTCTCATATTTTAAACAATATTCTTACACATTTACCAAAATTTGTGGGCAGTTTGACCCCATTTCATGTTGTTCTCATTAGAATGTTAATAAATGTTTCTAGAGTCAGAACAAAATGTGATGCTTTTTTAAAATGAAGTGATTTCTAAATCAGTTCAATGTTTGCTGAAAAGGTAACTGTCAAGGAGCAGCTCGGTCTTTTCATTTTAGAAAGGGTTGAAATTGAAGCAATTTTTTAATTTTGCTTTAAAAAATTTATTTCATAAATGCAAGATTACCAAAAAAATGGAAAAGAAATATAAAAGGAAATTAAAGAGGTGCAAATAAAGACATTTGGGGTTTATTGTAATTGTTGCTAGTAAATTGGAAACAGGTTTTTCTACTTCATCAGGGAGAAAATAAAAGAATTTTTCTCATAGTCCTAATTTAGAAACCCAAAACAAAGGTGAAAATGGAAATATGCCTTATACATTTCCTCTTCTTCTGGGAATGTATAGCAGAAGACCTCCCAGCAGTCAGGCTGATCTGGATCCTCAGATGACATCTGCCACTTTAAAGCTGAAAACACAGATATACTGAGCCTATAAATAGTTGTTCACACACATGCGGATAGCAAATAAATTTCCTTAAGGTTACAATGCAAGTGAGAGTCAAATCACATTTCTACAATCTTTTATGAGAAACCATAGAAAAAGTCAAAAAAGTCGCATTAGGATTCAAACAACTTCATTGGTTTCCCTATCAAAAGGTGCTTTCAAAAGGATAGTTTCCCTGAATTCTCACTCTTCCCTGCTAAAATGCCCCATCAAACAATACAAAAGCAGTGGCACTTTATCAAAAGGTTGCAGCCAAAACAAATCAAAACTTCTGTTGCTTTGGTCTTAGAAACTCAACTGAATTAACATGGTGCTTACATTACCTTCCTTGACTGCCAGTTGAATGAGCATCCTGGGATCACACCCCAGCTCTGCATGGCTTGCCCTGCTCCCTCACTTGGCACTGTTCTCATATCAGCATCTCCAAGAGACATGGCTACCCCATGGCTGCTAGGTAGAAATCACCGGCACCAGCTGTGGGCTGTCTACCACAGTGGGAAGATGAGGGGGAAGATAAAGTAATAAGTGGAAGGTATGGATAAAGGTGGGTGGAAAGCTGCCATCACTTCCAACGAGATCAGAGCAAAGAGAAAAAGAATGGAAAACTTGATTTAATAAGGGAGAGCTAAGCGTGGCAGACAGAGACCTCCTCTTAGAGCAGTGGCACTGCAAATTCTCCTAACAGCAAACAGTGCAGGACTCTGGTGTTCATGGGCTGACAAAAAGCGAGCTTGGATGAGGCAAGCTTCAAGCTAAGTGCAGGAAGGTGTGCACTGAAAGTCTGTAAGGCTTTAATCTTCCTGCATGCCTGAATAGCTTAGAAAACTGGCTCTATTTTAGATTCATTTTTAAGTGCCCTTAGCAATCTCTTCACTTCTCTTGGTTAGAAAAGTCCTGCTGTTTGTATCTTTGATAGTCAACTAGGAGCTTATTGATTAGATATGACTTGGTAAGAGAAAGATTGTGCATACTGGTACACCAGAGGGGGATTATGAATAAATAAACTGCTGGAGCCATGCAGCTTGGAATATACCAGAACAATTAGCTGTGGCACAGAGAAACACTCACACAGCTGTGCAAAGCAAAGGTCTTCTGAAATCATCTGAAACGGTGAGGTGACCAAATCCCAAAAAAAGGAGCAAAACCCAGACAGGTCCAGAACAGGAATGAGTGGCTGGTCAGGGGAATGAAGATCTTGTGGTATAGGATACCAGAAGGTGTTCATCTGTTTAAATCCAAAGCCTCCCTTTATCCACCGTGAAAAAATAAAAATAAAAGAGAGATAAACATGGGGGTGGAGAAAGACTCTTTAACATAAAGGACAGTGTTCAGAAGCACACATGGGTATAGGCTGATCAGGAGTGTTCCTGGCCAACTGAGAGGTCATTCTGACCCACTGGATAAAGGCCACTGCATTAGTGCTCAGCTGGGGCAAGCGAGGCCACGCAGAGCTCCATGTATCTGGCATAGCTTCACACAAGGAGAGGCTGCCTGACCCGGGATGCCTTCCTCCCCAGTCCCTGTGTACAGCTGTAGCTGGCATTTAGCATTTCTGCCAGTGAAAAAGTCTATAAGGAAGACAAAATCTTTTCTCTCTTCCACGTTGGCTGGGTGGCTCAGCAGAGGCGATGCAGGCTGGGTTTTGACTCTATCTCTGCTATATCCTTGCAGAAGACAAAGGGCTTCTCACCTGTATTGCACTTACTGGATTTTTTATTAGAACAGGTCCCTGAAGTCTGTCAGTGTGATAATGAGAGATAGTTTAGATACCTGTAACCTAATTAACCCCAGTACCAATAACAGTTGGTAATAACCATGACTAAGTCCTTGACATACGAGCAAGCTCCTAGCCTCCTGGAAAGGCTTTAATCAGTTCCTGTGAGCACCTCATTGTCCTGCTCCACAATGTCTGTGCAGGGTGAGGTCACAGCCAGCTCTGCTGCATGCAGCCACATCTATGCTGTGCCATTCACACAGCCGGGGCCAGTAGCACCTCCTTGAACAAGCACTTGATGCTGAGTCAGGAGCATATCTGCCCGTTTTGGGGTACTGGTAGGGATGCCTACTGCCTATCTGAACCAAGAAGGGAAATTAAATGTAATGAACTTATTGACTGTTAAAGCTGGAAACTCACAGGAGAGGAATGCTCCTCTGGTGGCTGTCAGCTCAGATTACAAACAGGATGCTCCGGTGGCTGGGTGAGACTTGCATTCACCCCCTGAACCCACCAAGTGCTCCTGTGTGGGGCACTCAGGGATTTACAAGCACCAGGGGAACCACACCACAGCCCCGGGGCAGGTGAGGACCATAGAGGTTTGTAATACACACAGTTCTGAGGCAAAGTGAAGAGTGATGTGCCAAACTAGGATGCCCAGAGGCTGGGCTGCCTGACTGCACCCTTGGCACCACTTTCTCTCCTGTCTGAACCAGGATGCTTGATAATAGGCTGTTCTTGCTGCAGTGATTCCATGTGGTCTGGAGGGTATCACCTCCGATGTGCTTTACCTGTCAGACAGAAGGAAGGGGTGCATTGCAAGCCATCCCCACCCAGAGCCCCTTAAGGCAGTAACCTTTGCCAAGCCTCTGCCCCAGACACAGTGGCATCCATTTCACTGATGGAGAGATGCAAAAAGCAAGCAGTTTGTTTGATCCAGTTTGTTTGATAATCTGGACAACGAGAAACCATCCCCAATATATAAATGCCGGCATGAGCCTAGTAAGTGTTATAATTAGGTGGCATTAATTAGTGCCGGAAAATACTGTCATGTCTTATAGCAAGCCTTTGGGTAAAAGACAGGAGCAGAATACCTATCCTTAAAAAATTCCATGTCTATTTTCTTGTTTTACTAGTAGGGATTTTTAATCAGTTGAATGAACTTGTATGTACTAGTTAACTTTGCTGGAGTTTAGTGGTTGTATTTAAAGCAGATTTTATCCTAGAATGATATTAATTTGATAGGATCCCTGATCTGTAAAACCATTGGTTATCTTGGTCTCTCCTGATAAGAAAAAAAAGTGCCGAGGGTTTCCAGTTGGTGAGCACATTTGGGCAGAATCTTTCACACGTCACAAATTGCAGATGGGAGGCAGTGATCTCGAACATGCAGTCACATTGCGTGACCATCTGACACCTTCCATTTAGAAAAATAATACTTTCCTCACAGCATACGCTCCCTGCTGCAACCAGCACCAAAAATTATGCCTGGGAGAGCTGTTCCTCCTAGACTAAGGTCTTAAATATTTCTTAGGCTGCTTTTAAAAGATTCATGCAGCAGCACCACCTCACTCACATCCTGCTAAACCACAGAAAATACTGAAATTCTTCCCCAGATGGTGTTAATCACAAAATAGCTGAAAAGAACAAAAGGGGGAAAAAGACAGCGGGAAAATTATATACTCACACTGGCGAGGTGAACAATGGAAGGCTCCTGTTGTATGTGTAATTCAAACATGCCCATGTAAAACACCGCATGGAGGTATTTCCTACTGCTACCAGCTCCTCAGCTGCAGAAAATCCCACAGCTGTGGGGAAGTTCAGCTCTCAGGCACCCCGCTTTGTGCATAATTCCTTTTGACAATGCTGTGTATTGACACTCATTCGTTTGAAATAGTAATGACCATTTCAGGGTGTCCTTTGCTATATATTGAGGTGTCAGTAGTGATAAAAAAAATATTTACCGTGTAAGGACACAGCCATGTGAATTCAAAGGCTGACATCCCATGGTAGCTTATTCTGTCCTGCTAGTTACCAAGTCCTAGGAAATACTGAGAACAAAAATTAACCCATGTGCATTCTTTCTATCCAAATTACAAGACTGTCTTAGATGACATTTTTTAACCTATGAAATTATCGGCAGTAGGCCGGTGCGACCCATAGCAGGAAGCTGCTCCTGCTGTCCAATCTGACCTTACCAAGTGTAGCTATCTTAAAGACCGGTCCATGTTTTCCCATTCACCTGCCAAGGAGATGTGCCCCAGCAGCCAGAGCAGCCAAGCGCTTCATTGCTGCAGTGCACCATCCTCCCCACCCACAGCCTCACTGCTGCAGGTCTGCCACATGCAGCACCCTGCACATCGCAGCAAGGCTCAGCCTGCACCCAGCACCCTGGCAGACCCCACCATCCCTGAGGGCTTTTTTAGTGACAGTGTTGTCCCACTGTCAGTTTCTGCCTGCCCGGGCTGACCTGAGCCCACTTAGCAGTGTTACAAATGCCCATCATCCACAAATATCAATTAGTGCCTATGACTGTGGGTCAAGCTTGACCTCATTAAACAGAAGAAAGAACTTCCGTCTTCTTCTTTGTCCTCTGGCACAGTCTTTTTAACACCCCACCTGGGTGCCCGCCTCTTTGAATGCCAAACTGTTTGAAGACTTCATGCTGCTTCCATGACATATGACATCTGAGCACAGTGTTACCCCTTCCGTTACCCCAGCTGAGCTTACGGGATGGTGAACAAGAAAGTTCAGTCCTCCCTGGTGAGAGTGCTTTGGTGTGCAGGTGGGACATCTGCACCAGGTAAAGCTGCACACAGTGTGCTTGTGGGCCATATGGTCCAGGCAAGGCTGCACACAGTGAGCAGGTGAGACATCTGGACCAGAACCCACGGGCTAGAGAATCCCATGCATCAGGCAAGGATGACAGGGAAGCACTGGTTCAGAACAGAGAGCCAAAAATGAAGTGGGGGAGCTGTGCAGGTGCATAACTACTCCTCCATCCCTTGCCAAGGATGTGCACACCACTGAGGTTACTGCCAGAGTATCTCTGTGCTTATGCTGTGTTACATATGCCGCTGCCTCCTAGCCTGACCATTAGCTCCCCCATCGACCTGCATGTTCACAGCACTGATTAATCCGCCCTTCTCACAGAGCAGAGGATGCAATTTTAGGATGCCGTGGGACTGACCAAAGGGTCTATAAGACAGCATTTATTCTCTTGGGGCCGAAAGTGTCAGATGTGGTGTATTTCCCCGTAGGGACATGCTAATCAGAACATTCAGCAGTTTGTTTTCAGAGTTTGTGGGTATCTATTGAGATCACCGCAGCCCTCAGCTGTTGCCTAGTGAGGATTACAAGCCTCAGGTTCAGATCCTAAAAGCAAAGGAAATCAAGAATTCTCCCAACGACCCTAATGCTTGTCAGAGAAAAAGAAGACCTTATGTCTTCCCAGAATGAGCCCTTCCCAGCCTCATGGCTGATGTCTTCCTTTGCAGGAAGGCTCCTCCTGAACCCTCTTTGTAGGTCAGGGCAGCCTGCGTTACTCTGGGGCAGGTGGATACCTGAAAACCAGACTTAGCCCTCTTGAACCCTGTGTTTTTGACGTGGTCTCATATAAGCTGTGACTTGCTGCTTGTATCTCATCCTTGTGTCTGCCAGGAGTCATTGCCGTGTCTGGATCAGCAAGACAGAGCCAACTGGTGAACTTGTCTCATTATCTCCTTGCCGAAAACTTACAAACCGTTACTTATTCTTGGATACTTGTAGTATTTATGTTTTTCCTACCCAGAAGATTAGCTCAGGCATAGCAGAGCTCAGAACACAAACCCATCTCTTGGCATTATCTTAGCCTGGGCTGGCTGTCATTTTACAGTAGTTGCACAAAAAGAGTAACTAGAAACAACACTTACAAATCACAGATTATATTGTATTGGTTTAGCTCCTATTGTTTGCCTTAAATTTATATTGTGCTTTAAATGCTAGCCATTAAAATTATTAGGGCAAGGTTTGCCCTCAGTTTACAGTCTCTCTCTCCAACAGCTCATACAAGTAGCTGTGGCCCTGGTCTCTCCTTATTTTGTACAGTAGAAGTCACAGAGAGTATCCGGAGAGTCATAACACAGCCTGGAGCTATTTCACTTTTTCACTAACAGGTGCTTGGAAATCCAGGTACAGAACTAGGGAATAGGCCTCAGAAAGCTGCATTTTGTTTGCTCCACCTGCTCACCCCACCCCAAATCCATGGCATATCTCTGGGTGCAGTGATGCAAAAGGGAACAGGGATTAAAAAGATCCAACTTGCTTTTGGCAATAGGTTATAGGGTGGCTATCTCAGCCTATGGAGGACCTTTCCCTTTTCTAGGAGTCTTCTTTATTAATGTATTCTTTTTGACTGTCATTATTCTCTCTCATGCGCTGCTTTGTATTTTTCTAGACTGTCCTCACATTTCCTGTAAGACATAGTTTTTAAATAGCTTCAGTCATGCATACTGAACTTTCTGTGGATGTTCTTAATCTGTGGAAACAAGATTTGTAGCATAGAAACTAATACAGTCCTAAGCACAGAGACATGAGTGACACTTCTTCAGGGCTCTTAAAACAATGAATATGATCTTATTTTGACTATGACAAATCCTAGAGATGAAATGTGAGCAGAGATTGCTCAGAAGTCTACCTAACATGGGCAGTGCAAAATTAACCTTTTCCAGCCCCACTGCCAGAACAGAACACAGCTGCTTGGTTTTTCTGTAAGGACAAACAAGCAGCAGAATCTGAAAAAGACATGATTTGTTTGAGAGTTGTATGAGGCAGAGTTCTTTGTATTTGTCCAGTGACAGCAATTGCAATTTGTCCAGAATTCCTCAACAGAAGTTTGAATTAATATTACAGCTATCTTATAGGCTCAACTACAGCATTACACATGACCCCAGATCTTAATAATATAATCACAGAATGGCTTGGGTCGGAACAGATCTCAAAGCCCACCCAGCTCCAACCCTCTGCCATGGGCAGGGCTGCCACCCACCAAACCAGGCTGCTCAGGGCCCCATCCAGACTGGCCTTGAGTACCTCCAGAGATGGGGCACCCACAGCTTCTAAATATGTAAGACACAACTGGGCAGTTTCCTCTAGAAACTTGAAATATATCTCATGAAGTAGTTCCCCAGCTGTTCATTAGCAGTGCACAGGGTGATCCAAGGCCATAATAGGAAAAAATTATTTATTCTGTGGGCAGTGAGGCCTAGAGGATCTGTGGGTGCCACATTCCTTGAGGTGCTCAAGGGCAGGTTGGATAGAACCCTGGGCAGCTGAACTGGTGGGTGGCAGCCCTGCCTATGGCCGGAGGTGAGACTGGGTGGGCTTTGAGTTCCCTTCCAACCAAACCATTCTATGATTCTATGATTCTATGTACAGCAAGACACAATTCATCTCAAAGAGCAGGCAGTGGAAGAGAAGATAATATCCCCCTTCTGCTACATACAACCTGTGATGTATGTTATATCACAGTGATGACCAAAAATCCATGAAAGAATAAGGGAGTCTGCAAGAGCAAGGAGTGGATTGCCAGAGATGTGTGGGCTGGTGGGTGGTGAGATGGCACAAAGACATGAGTGGCAGAAAAGCATCAGTATGTCCTTTGGGGAGAATACAGCAAAAAGGACTATGGGAAAATGGGATTTGGAGATTCAGTTGAAAGAGAACCAGTGGAGGTGTCTAAACGAGGACAGATGACGGTGTGCCTGCAGGAGGCAAAGCAGTGTGTTTCACGGCCAATGGCGTCCTACATGAGGTTAAGATAAAGAGGCAGGTGGGAAAGGGAGAAGGCAGAATGTTGTGTGGAAGTATAGATAACTTCTTGTTACTGCAACAGTAGAAACAGCACATAAAGGAAAGAACCGGATTTTAGGAGTTTCCAAGAAGGAGAACTGGTCCTTGCATGCGTCTGGGGGAGCAGAGAAAGGACACCACATGTTTCTGTGGTGGGGATGCACAGGGTATCAGCCCTGGGATTGTGAAGAATTCTGTTGTCTCTTGCCCTTTGCAGGGGATGGAGATGGAGCTCTGGCAGTAGCTTCAGCTGGAAACTCTGCTGGAAAATCACCGAGCTGCTCCCGCACTGCAGCAGGAGCAGCTTGTGAAGTGTGTCACCCCGAGGTCAGGCAGCAAAGGGAGCAGGGGATGCCTTGCACAGAAGAGGAGAACTTCAGGAGGCAGGAAGCCTTCTGCAAAGCTGATATTGTATTGTTGCTAACTAAATTAGCTGTAAGTCTGTATTGTAGGAATAGGCCAGCAATGAGCTTATTTAGCAACACATATATATGCTTGTAGGCTTTGTTCCTTTCTTACAGCAGGCTCTGTCTGGAGCAATGAGGAGTGCTAGCTGTGCCCAGGAAGCTGTGGTGCTCACTGCACTGGTAAGGGAGAGAAGCATTAATCAGGAAAAAACTGCTTAGAAATTCAGAGTTATTATTCTGGCTTGTTCAGAGACTTCATTACAGTATCACCTTCTTTCTTCTTCCAGATGTGCTGAGCAACTTCTGTTCCTATGGAATTTTAGAGCAGGTTCAGTCACCTAGCCACTCTGAATGTCATGCAGTATCACACTCCTTGTATGTCCCTTGTCCGCCAGTGCAATACAGACACAACTGCCCTATGCCTTTTGACTGAAATGCCTGCTGAATTAAACACAGCCATTAGAGGTTGCTTAGGTATATGCTGTGTCTCAGCCCATGCACTGGCAAAATGCAGACATTTGCTTCACACAGACAAGTAGGATAAGACATAGAGCGTCAAAAATGGTGCAAGACAGAAAGAAAAGTCAAAAACAAATAGTGGGAAAAAAAAAAGAGAGAAAAATAGTACCAGGAGGGCTGTCAAAAAAAGTTGGTAAGAAAAGCAGAATGAGTATATTGGAAAATAAATTACCTTAAAGGGAACAGAGGTTAGATAAGGGGCAATATGGTACTGAAGGGGTCTGCCTAACGTCTCCTATACCCCTCTCATTCTCTGAATGGTGATGTGGGGTTGAACCAAGTGGCTGGCAGGCAGGAAAGGAGCAGCAGACCCCAGCATTGCCTGCCAGCTGCGACATGTGCAGTGCTTCCAACTGGGTTAGGGTGGGGCAATAACTCAATCTCATGGGTTTGTTACATTCTATGATTCCATATATCAACAATGTGTGACCAATCCAGCCAGCAGTCTGTGTACTCTATGATGTCACGGGGAAAAAACAGTTGAAAATGCAAGTGATATACCAGGCACTGAAGTGGTCTGGATATTTCCTACCCACCACATTTCATCTTTCTGGGCTTTACTTTAGATTTCAAATGTCCTTCACATAGAGAAAAACCATAGTCTTGTTCCTGAGGTTTTTGAGCATTCAGACTTCTTTCTCCTTGCATTTTGGCCACTGTTGTGCATCTCGGAGGCCATTTCATGATGTTGTAAGATAAGACAAGGCTGTGACCCAGATTCTGGTCTCTTGGGTGCTGTGGCTCAGTTGCATATACTAGTGTTGCTTGGGGTTTCACTGTTTTTACCCTTCCTACTGTTCCTGTAAATTTGATTTCCCACTGCAACACATAAAGAGCAACAATACATGCTCCCAGGCATCATCTCTCACCTCTTCATCCTCATCCATGAGAAAATGCCCCTTTTAGCTGCACCTTGCTTGTATTCCTTTGGTTTCTGCTCTTTTTCATATTATTTAATATTTTCACTGCATTTTTGTGTAATTCTTTCTGTTAGATTTTAGATAAACCACAGAGCACTAAGCAGATCTGCAGCTGCTTCCCCGGACAGTAAAAGCTATGGGTCAAATGAAGAAGAAAACACCTCTGCATGGTGGGCCTATAAAATGTGCATTTCAGGGGCAGTGCAGGAATCTGTTGTACACACTTCTGGCTAACAGCTAGTTGCCATGTCCTACAAATGCTTTTCCTGCTGCAAGCACATTGGAAGGTGTTTTAAGGCCAGTGTTGGCTAAGGAGGAATGGCCTGACAGGTAACTGAAGGACCACGGGACAATCAGATACCAAAGGGCCATTCTGTGTGCTGAATAATTCCTGGAGGAAGGGCCTGTTCGATTTCATATATTCCCCATAGTTTCAAAGTGCTCTGTAAGAAATAACAGTACATTATATCTCACAGAATCACGTAACCATGGAATGGTTTAGGTTGGAAAGGACCTTAAAGACAAACCAGTTCCAACCCCCTGCTCCAGGCTTGGTTGCCACCCACTAGATGTGTTACCTTACATTATTCACCAGTTTCTTAGAGAGACACTTTGTAAGATAGGTTTGAGCAAGGTTCAAAGTCTGCCTCTGTCCCTCTCCACTTGTTTCCTCAAGAGCAAGTATCTGGAATCACATATCCCTTGCATCTTTTTGCTGCTTCCTTCCTTACAGCACAGGAGAGGCTTCTGAATGTGTGCATCTGGACCACACCAATACTTTTAAAAGGCTTTATGCTTCTTGCCCAACACCTTCTCAGCACGACATCCTTCATTTAACCCAACAATACTTTGCAAATATTCTTATTGAGATCCCGTGGCCATAGCACAAGGGGCATTCAGAAGGATGTGACTTGCTGGACCACAGTGATGGGAGGAATGGGCTCAGTCCCTGGCATGCTCCACTGCCCTGAGCCCTTCCAGGCTTTCTTCTGCTGTCCTTCTTGGAGCTGCCCTCTGTCTGCAAGTTGAAAGAAAACTGAGGCCACATTGCAGGGCCAGCAGCAGGAAAGTACAGTGTGAGAAGCACTTGTCACCATGAATAAACAATGAAATGCATTTCTTTTTAAGTTGCTAATTCCACTTGGCATTTCTGAGTCCAGCATTGCAAACATCCATCTTGTTAAAAAGTGATGTCATTTGCGACACTAGTAGCACTAGAAGAGACTGCAAACATGTTCTCAACCTATTTTAATAATGATTTAACAACCAGGAAAGTAGTCAATATTTTAGGGAGAAATTTTCCACCGTGACTCTACCAGACTCCATCTGTGCCCATGCGGAGCTGTGTCTATGGATATGCAGGTGAAATTACCTGAGTGCATGTGTCAAACATGTGCATGTGAAATATTATACTGGCAACACTTAATGTTCTGAACTGAATTAAAAATCCCTTCATCTTTCTCCAGTCTCTGATAAAATCAATCCCACCTATCTTTCCAGTGAATCTATAAAATAAACCTTCATATCTGTTTTCTGTTACATATTTTTGTGTTTAAAAGCAGCAGAATAAAACTTAGGAGATTTTGATAATGCACAATATATAACACGATGAACCTGAATGTCATTTACCGATGAAATGGGATGAGATTTGCATTACACACCCTGGTCACAAAATGAGATTAAGGCATTCAGAACTGCTTGGATAATTGACAAGCAGGCAATTTTTTTAAAGTGGCTATGAGGGAAGGGAAGGGAAGGGAAGAGAAGGGAAGAGAAGGGAAGGGAAGGGAAGGGAAGGGAAGGGAAGGGAAGGGAAGGGAAGGGAAGGGAAGGGAAGGGAAGGGAAGGGAAGGGAAGGGAAGGGAAGGGAAGGGAAGGGAAGGGAAGGGAAGGGAAGGGAAGGGAAGGGAAGGGAAGGGAAGGGAAGGGAGTTCTGGGGGTTCTTCCTTTTTAGTGCTGATTCATCCCAGGTCTACGTCACTGAAAGTGGAAGCTTTTGCAATGACTTTTGGCTTTCTGTTTGGTTGGTTTAATCATGTTCAGTGAATTGTTCTTATTGTTCTCCTTCCCAACAGAAATATTTTTACAAGGCTTTTTAATCATAGGCAAAGTTCTTGAAAATATCACAGGTAACCGTGGAATCTATGTATGTCCTCCTCTCTGGGGAGAAATAGAGCAATACTTTCTGAAGTAGTAATTAGATCATCATTTGTCTTAAACTGACCTCTTTGTTGTATTAGTTTGGGTTGCTTTTTTTTTTTTTTTTTTTTTTTTTTTTAATTAACAGATGCTCTGAAATTTCCAAATCTGAGTCATCTCAGTTCACTTCTCCTCTCAAAAATCTTGGTTCTGTAGGAAAATTCTGTGTACACCCTCATTTCCCTACAGCTATTTTTAACGTATCACCTGGCTTTGGATCTGGAATGCTCATGTTATTATTGATAGTAAGTCTTACTGACATTAACAGTCATATAATGATATTTGTTCTCTTATAAGGAGTTTTAATTAAACAGATTATTTTCAGTAAAGGATATCCAAATGGCCAAATTATGAAGGTCTTATTCCATGTATGTTCGATTCACTGAGTTACATTTCCACTTTGAAGTAAGCAGGAGTCTCTACTCATACGACTGTAACATTTGGTCCAAGACTGCAGGCACCACAATATGGATGAATCACTTTTCCATCAGTATTCTAACAGAAAATTTGGCTGTAATATTTAAAATGACAACTTTTCTTTTTTTTTTTTTTCTTTTAGAGAACATGTTATAACCACAGTTTGGGAACATGCTTAGCTCACCTGGATCTTATTAATCTCTCAGTATATTACTGAGGTGGGAGACTTGTGCTTCTGTGTACATATGTACACGTGTGTGAGCAGATTTGTGAAACATTCTATACTTCCATCTCTGCTGGTATTTCTAACCCAACTTAAATATGAGAATCTGTGAAGTACAGAAAATGTTTTCTTGAGTGTGGTGCAAAGAGACCCTTTTGGGAAGTACAGAGATTTAGGTAGGATGTCAGAGGTATGAAGACAAATGTTTCAGTCATTCTTCTGAACCTGAGTTGTACTGTTGTCAAGAAAAGCCTTCTAAACCTGAAGCAGTCAGTGGCTTTTGCTCCTGGCAGACAGGCTTTTGCAGCTGCTAGGAGGTATAGGTGGCCCCTGTGCCAGTCTGTCCTACTGCCCTTGGATGAGCAACCAAGCCGGTGTCCCAGTCCACACTTGGACGGGAGATGACTTGGGAATCCCTGTTGTACTGTGATGCTGAGGAAGCTCCAACTTACCCCGGATGGGAGAGGAATGCCAGGTGTTGGGTATTGTCTTGGTGGGCTATGTACATGCACAAAAAGGAAAGACCAGATCTTGGCTCTCCACACTGGGCTGGAGGGGCTGTCCAGCCAGCTTAACACTGATGTATGATGTGCCAGTCAGCTGGCAATTGTAGAAGTCTTATTTGTCTCCCAAGAGCCCCAGAAGAAATTATACTGTAAAGGATCTGACCAAAACCCTCTGCCAGAGCATGTTTCAATGGGAATATATTAATTCCATGAGTTGGAATCCTCCCATGAAATATACCCTGGTGGTCTTTACCAGTTTTCCTGCTTTAGTTTCTGAATGTGTGAACCCACAGCCTCCTAAAGTTATCCATTTCCCTATGTTTCCTCAGTCCAGCAGGTGAAACACCTGCAAAGCACTTAGACAAACAAGGGCTTTAAAAAAATGTATCTTCTGCAAGAAAAAAAATCCCAGACTCCTATTTGGGACTTTTCATTTTTCTCTGAAATAAAGAGTCCTTTGAATATGTAAGCATCCCTGCATCACTCTATTACCAAATTGGAGGAAAATTATGATATATTTGATGTCTCTATTTTTACAGTCTCTATCATGCATATGTCCTGGAAAGAAGGAGCATCACATCACACAGACCTAGGGATTCACTGAACACCAGAGAGTGCTACGGAGCGGAGTGTACAAAAATAGGACATTTATAAAAGGCTGTAAGAGTCAGGATGGGCTCCTTGTGGCCCGATTTTGTTTAACATGAGCTGGGCTTCTGTAAGCCTGGGAAGTACAGGAGCAGTGACAAACAACTTAATAATTAGAGGATGGTACAACATATTACATGATCGTGACCAGGGACCCAGCCCAACTCTTGACCTGTTCTATGACTATAAGCAAATTCTTTTATTGTTCCAGGACAACTCTACTGTCTGCATCCAGGCAAAACAGTCAATACAATAAAATTATGTCCTGCTGTATGTTTTATGACTAACCACAATAATGTTGTTCCTTTCTTCTTGCCTACAGCAGGATCTTCTTATACCACAGCCCCCTGAGGGACAAGGCTAAACGTGGTACAATTTGGCAACAGGCTGTGATCAAAATCAGATCTGAACATCAGTATACAGCAGTGGTGACCCACTTTCACTCTTTATTTCCTCCTCTCATCCATGGTTCTCAAAAATCACTTGCCTCTAGCACTGTCACTCCTTTAACTCCCAGCCTAGAAGATCTGCTGTGCCAGAGCACCCCATGACTCAGAGAGATCCAAAAAGCCTGAGCTTAGCAGCATGCCTACTGAACTGAGACAAATAAGATGAGCAGGTCAGTCTGACGAGCTAATCAGAACTCTCCTCTAGGAAAGATTATGCTTTCAGGACATACTCCACATATTGCAGAAAGCATGTGGAATAGAGCCAAGGCAGAGATACCAACTCCAGCATAACCCACGTTCCCTCAGACTTGCATATCCTCAAGGACAGTTTGTCTTTTGACCTAACATTCAGAACCCTTAAAAAGTACAAGATCTCTACCCTTCCCTTCCTTCTTATTAAACAGATGTTTCTTCTCTAATCACTTCATTTAATTTTGTCAAAAAAAAAAAAAAAAACACCAGGGATTTTACAGCCACTGAAAAAAATGTCTCCAAATGCCCAAGACAGAGTAGGTACAAAACCCTGTGAGACTCCTCACATCTCCTCTGTGTGAGTCCTTAGTGCCTGTATTTGTGACCCTTGGCAGGTCTCTTAGTCATGGCAGTAGGTCTGAAGCTATTATGTTTCTTCTTTACCTTAGGCAGGGAAAGCCAATGTTGGGGCAGAACAGCTGTAGATGGTACCAACCACTTCAGCTTTACAAATGCATCTTCAAATTCTAGTTCAGAAATATTACTGATTGGTGTCCTCAAGCTTTAAATTCATCACTCTTCTACCTTTTTAGATACCCTACAGCATCTTTCTGTCTTAAATGCCTAACAAAAATCTCTGTTGAAGTAGGAAAGATGCACATGTTTTCTGAACTGAACTCCTCTTATCTACACAGCCATATCAACACAGTATTTTCTAGTGGTCTTGGTCAAGTATCAAAAATATAGCATATTAGCTGAATGGCACCCTGGGAGTGGCCCTCCGTTCAGACATGACAGTGGTCATATCCATTCCACACACGATTCAGACTTCAGTGGCTTCAGAAGAATGGCAGATAACTAATGAGCAGCAGCCGCCTCTGCCACAGCGTGTGCTGAGCCACAGCTTTAGCTACAGCCAGTACATTCATGAACCCCTTTAAAAAGCAAAATTCTCATAGCTTTTCTAAGAAAGCCATGCTACAAACTCCAAGGGTTTCTTTGAAGCATGCTTTTCTCATTTCCATCATTCTTTATAATTTTTGCATTGGACAGGAGTAGTAAGATTTTGTAGATCAATACATACATGCTAAGGGAAGACCTCTAAGAAAAACAATGCAGTTCTTATCTGCAATATGCTTTTTTAATAAGAATTACCCACTGCTGTTCTTCACTTCTTGTAGCACCAAATTCACGTGCAGGTTTAACACTGAAAATAAATAAGCAGTGACTTCCTCTGTGTGCATGAGCCTGAGTGTAGTATGGCAGATACTGGGGCAGATCGTCAGCTGGTGTAACTCAGCCTAGGTCCATTGACTTTAATGGAAACTTGCCAACTTACCCCAGCTGAGAATCTGATTATTGTTTTGCAAGTTCTTGCATTAAAGATAAGCATTCGCATTCTGCTCTGTTACACTGGTGTAAGTGGGAGTAACTTTGCTGGAGTCTCTGGAGTCCTTCTTCATTTACATTACCGGGAAAGCAGAATTTAGTTCAAAATCTTAATGACAGTAAAGCAGTTTTTACCTTCACTGTATTTCATCTCTCTCCTTTTCTTTAAAGCAAATTAATAAATAAAAAACAGAAAGGGGGAAAAGGAAGGAATTTCAGGCTGTTGTGGAAATTCTCAACTAAATATATATATTTTTTTCTCTGACTCTCATTTGCAAGCTTTGTGCAAATAGTTTATTTGATTTGACACCTACTGCACAAAAGGCTTCCCCTTCTGTTCTGTCAAGGCTGGTATCAAGAAAAAAGAGAGAAAAAATCACACAGCTGGTAATACAGAGAACCCAAAAATATACAAAGACGTACCAGAGGGAATAGTCATCAACATAAAGTGAACAAGCACCCAGACTATTGATTACATGCTGCTCACAGAACACCAGGCATTTCTGCCAACTTCTTTCCACTCTTACACTGAGCTGCAGACAGCATGTTGTACTTTGCATCATCAGTTTTGATGAATAATGCACTGATAAACACTGCAGCCAATATTCTGGAGGAGCTGAGAAGCCAGATGTCATCTGGACCTCCAATAGTTTTAACCCTGGGTCTCTGACAGACACAGAAATAAACACAAGACATGCACCGCAGAATGGGCGATTCCTTAATGTGAGGCTAGGTACAGTGTTAAGCTGGCAGTAACGTGGAAAATAGATGGGCGTTGTAATTCTTTCACAAAATACTTCAAAAGGTGCTGATAGTGAGAAAGCTCCCTGGCATCATCTGCTTCCCGGAAAGATCTTCCAAATGCAGTGTCCAAGTTAAATTGGGGTGCCCAGACAAAGGAAACAAGGCTACCTTGATCAACTCAGTCCTACAAGGCACTGCCAGACTCCACTTTGGAGTGAGGGGAAGGTTCAAAGGACTCACCGCCTTGCAGAGTGAGGACCACGTTTGGAAGAGTGGATATGTCCATCCTATAGCCATGGTTTCAATGCTGTGTGTCTTAGAGATACACCCGATCTTTTCTTTTCATGGGCAGCAACTTATGGTGGTGTTTCTCAGCCTTTAAATATCATCTGGTGTTTGTCTTGAGTGCTTCCCCACCAGTGAGACCTGGCTTTTACCAAAGCAATCTGTGGGCCCCCTGGTTTTGAGATCAGTGCACAGGGGACATCAGGGTCTGGGAGGGTTTCAAAAGTGAGTCTTATCAGCACCAGCTGCCCTTTAAAATCTCACACAATTTACCAATATCATTAATGAGATTCTGCAATTTTTGAAGGAAGCTATTCTACCCACCCCAGTAATATGAGGTCTCAGCATGCCACTTAAGAGTAAAATTTACTCTTTTAATGAATGAGAGAAAAGGTTCTGCCTTCCTCTGAATTATAGTGTAAAGGGCTCATTGCTAACTCGAAATCCTGTTCAAGGAAGATCTGCTTATATAAAAAGCCAAATTAGGCTCTCAAAGGCTCAGTGTATGCCTAAGCAACGGAAGAGCAGTTCCTCTCTGCTGGCAGTGCAACATTGCTAGGGTCAGGAAGCCCCCTCATGGTTTGCTCACCAGGAGGAGGGATGTATTATTTGAAGCATCCTAAATGTTCTGCTTTATTTTACTGCCAGAACCTCCCAAGAAAAAAAAAAAAAAACTACGTGGAGAAAAGCATATATATGACTTAAATATTGAGGAGAATGTTTTCCCTCTATTTACTTTCTCCACTTTCTTTTGCACCTGAGTAATCATTCTTGGCATAGCTAGCAAATGTTCTAAGACATGCCCCTCTCCCGCTTTGAGGGGAAATCCAAAAATAGGTAGCACACTCCTTATACATGCTATTTCTTTTCCATTCAGCTTGTCAAATATCTGACAAACATGAAGCATGAATAAGGACCTCTTAAAGGTATGAAACAGTCCAAGAAGAAAACTGGAAAGTGCTTAAAACAAAGAAATGGTTCGGGAAATGCTTACATAGACAAGGGGTAAGCGGTGAAAAGGCAGACACAGTGACTACAGTGGAATTTCAATTATACTGACATTGATGGGCATAGCAGTAGAGGAGTCATTAAGGATGGATGCGCGTTTCTAAGTGTGATACCAAACTGTTTTTTCGGTTTGAGGAGCAATCAACAAGACCAGGGGCTATTTTGGACTTAGTCCAAGGAAATGAAACTAGGTGAAATGAATAACATAGAAGATAATAAACCCTTAGGGCCAGGTTATAACATCATCAAATTGGAAGCACTTCTGAAAATATTTGTGAATGGTTATGAAAGTACAGTAATTTTGAGGACGGAATGAGTTGAAGAAAGTTGATTGGAATCAACTGTTTGTGGACAATAATGGAAAAGCATGCAGTATTTAAGAAATGGAGAGGCTGCTATTTCTGTTCAGTTTATTAGAATCAAAGTCAAAATGATAGCAAAAACAAGCTAATGTGGCCTCAAAAAAATGTAATAAAGGTATCAAATGCTTTCCTTATTTAAAAGGCCAGGCATCCTTGAAAAATGGGAAGGTTCGGCAGTTTGAAAATGAATGAGAACAACATTGAGAGAATACCAACAATGAATAATATCCATTAAATATTTCAATCAAGACTGAAGCCAAGTTGCTCAAGTGTATGCATGCAATGTAAATGATAAAAAAGAATAACAACAAAAAAAAAGAAAGATGATAATGAAACACGGAGCACTTGCTTATATCTATTTCCACACATCAAAAGACCAGTGCTCAGACTACAATTCCCACAGCTTTGGCAGAGGAGCAATACAAGGTGCATCTCTTCAAGGAGAGGGCCACTGATGGAGTTGATGGCTGATGGAGACCTGCATAACAACTCCTGTACAGTGAGAATCTGGTCCCACTCTTGTGATGTTGAGAACCACTTAGAAATGGCCTTGTAACAGTGTGGGATCTATACTGGCAATGTGATGGTTATTATCACCTACCATGACAATGTGGGAGATGAAAGTGAAACTGTGCTTACTGATCCATACAAAAGAATCCAATGGCACGGTCAAGTGATCAGAGAGGTGGTTCAATCGCATCCGTTTTACTTTCCAGAGAAGAACCACCTACACACATTTCTGAGTTTTCTGCCTCCCCTGGGATAGCCACAGCCTCCAAGTGAGAGGGTCTGTGGAAGACTTGCTTCCCCCAGCAAGCTCCCAGAGTATCTTGTGGTTTGCCTATGTTTTCAGCTGCCACTTCTGGGCAAAATCACCAGGAAGCATCTTACCCTGGGAAGGAAATCAGACATTGCCTAGTAAGAGGCTCTTCAGAGAGATAGACAGGCAGCAGGAGCTTGAGAAAGCAAGAGGCAGTGTGATGGGGAAGGAAAATGTGTTGAAAAAGTTACTTTGCCTCATCTTGGGGAGAAGCAGGATGTCCTTGGTGAGCATGCTGCAGTCAGCAGCAAGCCTGGCCAGCACAGACGGGGCTGGCCACACCTGGCTGAGCAGCAGTTCATCCTCCCGTAGGGACATGTTCATCTGGCAGCATCTCCTGCTGCTGCGCAGAGCCTGTGATGAAGACTGCTGTTTTCCCCAGGGAAGTAGGTGACAGAGCCTTCCTCCTTCCCTGCCCACATCCCCATGCTTCTCAGATCAGAGCACCAGCCAGATATGCCACAATAACACCAACAGAGCCAGCTTCCAACCTTCCCTAGCCTCCAGGAAGACTGGAATTACTTATTTCCTTTCAACCTCACACGGTGGAGATTCCAAGATCACATCCCAATTTTCAAAGTCTTTTGCCTAACACCTCTAGAAAAGCTCTTCTTATTTTTCATCATGCATAAGTTGAAGATTAAATAGTAAATCTTCTTGTGCTTCTCTGAAGATTTACAGTTTCAGAACCTGGAAAAGGATGGATTTAAGTGACTTTTTTCCTTCAGCTACAGATATTGTACTTCATTTTCACCAGGTACCTTCTGAACACAAGACCATTGAAAACAGAGGAAGTGCTTTTTTGGGAAACACATTAGATATGACATGGGTGAATCTCTCCCTAAAATGATGAAACAACATGCAGATGAGTCTTGAAGACAGATGATTTCTGGTTTTCATGGTCTGATAAACTGCCAGTGGCTGAATCTCACAGTAAACCGTATACTCAGATTTCCACAGTGAGGGCCAAAGGCAAAAACAGACTGAAGAGGATCATGGCTGGTTTCTGGACCATGCTGTCATGATACTGTGGGAAGTAGGATAAATATTATATTCAACAGTTTTATGCAGGAGTAAGCATGGAATAGGTCAGAGAAAGTAGGTAGTTAACCCATAGAATGGCTGAAATTGTTATTTTGGCTTCAAAGATAAAAACGAATGGCAGTTGATTTTTTTCCAGTTATATGTTGTAGAAATGAACACAGTTCAAATTAAGCTTAAGAAGTGATTCAAATTGCAGATGCAGGCCTTGAAATTATAGGCTGGGGTCAAAACATAATCAGGACCAATCTTTTGCATGCCACCCTTCACTCACCAGTGAGACTGTTTGGAAGTAGAGGATGGTCCTGAGTGGAACTGAAGTTTATTGTATGAATCCTCTCCCCTCAGGCACTTTGGCACCTACCAAGCATTAAGCATCCCCCAGCTGTCCCCACAGTCTGCCTTTTCCATGCCTCCTGCATCACTGGTTCACATGGCCCTCTGGAGCTCACAGACACCCTACTAGCCTGTACTGCAAGCTGGCCTGGGGAGGATGGTTCATACTGTGCTTGCAAAAATCACAAAACTCCATAGAAATTTCAGCCCTGAAATAGTGGCCCAATTTTCCATGAGCTCATAAAAATTTAGTGTAGAGTGTACAAGATCACACATACCTGTGCAGAATTACTTCTCACTTAGGAGCTCTGGAAAGTTCAGAGTAATGGAGGCAAAAACATCTGTTTGTAGAGAAATTGTATGCTTCTTGTTTTATAAAGTGAAATTTGTAGAAAATGAGACTGTTGGTGATCCATAAAACCCTGGGAAGCTCAGATCAGGGTGTCCTTCCTTTTGTCCGAGCACCCATAGTAAGTGAGGAACAAAGAAAGGATTGCAGGAGTGTAGAAACTGGAGTAAATTTTTTTTCTTTTTTTTTTTTTTTTTGCAAATCCTACTGCACAGTCTGTCTGGGAGGAGGAGAGAGCCCCAGCCTTTGTGATGGGAAAACTTGCCACATATTTGCCCTGGGTAATGAGCTCAGAGGAGGAGATTTGCAAGAAGACTTTGCATTGTTCGTGGAGGCTCTCAAGCAGAGGGAGGGTGGAATTCCATCTGTTCACTCCAGCGCGGTTCAGTGAGCTGCTTCACTTTTAATGGTTCACTAGACTGTGACACTTAGCAGAAATTACGGTAAATGTTTTTTAAAACCTTTACATTATCATTTAAGAAGACGCATGACAAGATCACTGAAAAGCTAACCCTTTGATCTCTGTCTCTTGTGAGGTTTTTTGTCTGATAATGGAGACAATGTAGCATGTGCCATTGAGGTTGGGTAATGTCTTGGTGTGCTTATGTTCATTTCACTGCCCATCTTCATGACACTCTCTATCGTGTTTTTCACACAATCACACATAGAAGATAAGATAGATTTTTACTCATAAAACCTATAGTCACCTTAGCATTTCCCATACAGCTCTTCACGTACTAGGATTGCTGAGATAGGAAGTACCCTATGTTACTGTTCAGGTGGAATTCCACTTTGCCTGCTTGAGTGACTCTTTGAACAATGTAAATCATTAAGTCTTTGCAGTGGTGCAGGAAGGTGGTGGGGGAAGGGAGTTCTCTGAGTGATGCTTGTTCAATGCAGTTTCACAGGAAGTATGTTTATTTTCCATAAACCTTTGAAAAAGAACAAATGGTAGACGACAAAATCAGTTTAACTTGAAAGACGCAAATGGGAAGTCACAGTAATTCTTATGCACCTTGGGGTTCAATCAATATTTAGGACATTTTTTCTCCTCATTTTTTCTCCTTAGCATCATTGTTTTCAACACTTTGCAGTATGAATCTGTCTTTGCCATCTGGAAAAAAGTGTATGGAATGTCTAGAATTTCTAGAAGACATTCAGAAGTCATCACTGTTGTAGGAATCAGCCTTATAGATAGCAAGAGAAAGTCTTTATCTCTTTGCACAGAAGAAGAGAAATACATATGTGTGAAGTCAGACTCCCCACAGATCCATGGCTTGCAAAGCTCTCTCATTTTTTTCCTAATCTAGGAATGGTTTATAAATTTTTGAGACACCCCTTCTTCAACTGCACTGAGCGAGTAGTATATCTCACAAACAGGCAACCTGAGAAACAAATGGAAGCTATGGATTCCAGCCATTCTCACCTTCTCCAGCATTCAAGAGTTAATTACTAAAGCCTATCTTTTTCTGTAATTAAAAGATTCTATGATTTTAGCCATCACAAATGAGAACTCTGAAGTAAAACTTAGTTAAGCAAGCCCAGAGAATTCTTGCTATAGTCCTGCCATTGAGTTGGTCCTCTCACTGAAAAATATCTATTTTCCTCCTACAAGATGGAATATACGAGAGGAGCAGAAGGATGCTGAGACAGTTTAGGAGAAGGCTGACAACTATTCTCTGAGAAGAGACAGAGAGGTCACCGGACAGGGAGAAGAAGAAGGGCTGCAGCTGAATTCCAACCAGAATAACACAATACTTTGGATAAGTCAGTAGTAACAAAGGGGAAGAAACTAGAAGTGCTAGTTGGGATTCCAGCTGTGAGCAGCTTCATGTGGTCCCCTCTAGCAGATGAATAGGGTAAGGTATTTCTGGCCTTGAGAATTTTCCTGACACCTAAACCAGAATAAATAAACTGAGGAAATGCAAACAGCTAAATACTGGCACTAGAGACATGCTTTGCCTTGCTCCTTGCACCATCTCCATGCTCTTCTCTGCCGATGCTCCCAGCTCACCTGCACAGCTGGTAAGGCAAGAGAAGCCCTCACACCACAGCACTCACACTGGTTCCTCCAGCGGGTTCTGGCTCATCTCAAGCAGGAGCAGTGGCAGTGAGAGCCCCCGCTCACCTTCCTAAGTTCTCCTAAAATGTAAGTCCAAATATTTCCTTTCAAGCAATGCCCAAATCCCTCCTAGGGATTTTCGAAAGCTCATTTGAATGCCAGTGTCACAGCACTGGTGTAGTGGCCAGTGAATGCTTTATGTTGTAGGAACACGCTACCACTCTGTCTAAAAGTGGAATTCTTCCTGCAGAAATATCCGTATCTCATGGAGCTGCAAAAGCATGGCCAATATAGAGCAAATAAATCTATCTGCATGTGGACTTTGACTGGTATCAAACTGGCTCATTTATTGCCACAACTCTTTGCTGGGAGATTTTTGTTCTGCTGTAGAGCTGCTAAATTCCCCCTGAGTACTATTAGTGTTGCTGCTTTTTATGTCTCTCTCCATGACACTACTCAATGCAAGTTATAATTAACTCAGAGGAAGTAGAAGGGGATGGACTCTGTCTGTAGAAGGGAGATGGGTACAGAACAGGAAAAATAACCTTCAGACTTTTTATTTTCCCCTGTTAAATACCCTGAGTTCACTTTTCTTCTCAGAGGCAGCCCAAAGTCTGTTTTCAGCTACAAACAACAGCATCAGGACCAATGTTTGGGGCCAAAGGGGCACAGAGTGACAACTTGTGCAACCTTTGTACTGGTCTTTTGCACAAGACTGGTTTTAAGCCTTGGAGAACTGCAGAAGCCATCCCTGGCTGATATCCCAATACCAAGGGTGACATTTTGTATTTCAGCAACACTGGACAATCCAGAGAATAATGTATTGTTTCACTATTAAAGATTTAAATGTCAAATGCAGAAGCTGCCCTGATTCCCACAGATTCCCACATTTGTGCATGTACATACAAGCCAGAGGGCAATTACGGGGCTGAGGCATGCAAAAGCAAGTTGAGAGAGGGCAACACAGCATTTCTGAAAGTATATGAAGTGAAATAGGATACTGGTGAGGCTTCTTGCAATTTTTTTAAAATACTACATGGTACAGAGTAAAAAGGTAGCATAGCCAGCAAAGTAATGATCACATCATACATGCTTTGGACACAAAAAATCCCTAGCAGCAAATAGTGTATGCCAGTAAGATCTTAACATCACCTAGCAGGGCTCTTGGAAGCTGACAAGAAAAGAACAGAGAAATGGGAAGCTTACTTGGACATCTCTCCTGTAGCTACATAAAGCCATAAGTAACTTTATGCAACTGAGTAAACCTACAGAGCTCAGCTGGACCACTTACATGTACACATTAGTCACATTGGTCTCCATACTGTCAGCTCACAGTCAACAGTTCTTATTTTTGAACTATTAAAAAAGTGAATTTCTGAACCAAGAAGCCATTTGAATAGCTAGCATGCTATTTTGTTCTGCATTCTAATTTGAAAACTCATCATTATTTACATGCTAAACATAAATGGTGCATTTGGAGTTGTTATGGTCCATCATGTAAATCCGTATTTAAGCATTACAAAAAAGAGGATTTGTGACTCAGTAGATCATATTAGCTTTAAAGCAGCTATTCCTGTTGATCAAACCTATTTTCTTACTGTCCCACGTGCATCAAATCCATGCGATAAAAAGTCCCTATGACATATTTACAGCTGTGTTAAATGATGTGGTCATTTTTAATTTCATTGTGTTTTTTTTCTATAACATTCTGCGCAGCTTGGCATTCCCAGAGGAGAGCAGCAATCTTAGCCAAGGTGGACCTACTTTGATCTCAGCCAGGTGGCAGGGGGTAATGAGCTCCCACAGGCTTAAGAAGGATTCCCCAAACTATTTTCCCCTTCACCAAGTGATGTCTATGATGTTCTCTGGGAACGTCTTCATCAAAAAAACACATCCCAGTGCCACAAATATTTACTACCATGCACAAGACTGAAGGTGTTTGTGGCATTTGGGAGACGCCTTCATCTGCCTGTGTGGGACTGCCAACCCAAGGAACAGCAGAAAAATGGAACCGATCAGTTTCATATCTCCCCTCATCATCTCCTATTTCCCCTGTGTTGAATCATTATCTCACTGACCCATCACAGTTCCTCATCCTACTAGCCTGGTAGCACTTATAAATGATTTCCTTGCCCAGAAGTTTTTTTTTTTTCCAAACTGAGTATAAGAGAGTTGGGTGATCTCTTGTCCCCATTGTCCCATTGATTCCTGTGGCAGAGTTCTTCAGTGGACATTGACTCTCCAGCTCTGCTCTACCATCAGGACAGGCAGTTAGAGGCAGACTCACTTTTCCTTCTGTTCCTCAGGCTGACAGCTCCACACAGACAGATGAAGGTATCTCTTAAATGCCATAAAGACCTTCTGCTGAGTGCTGTGCAATGCATGTTTTTCTTTCTTCACGGTGGACGAAAATGACCACTTTCATTCTCCTTCCTGCAACATAAACAATGTGTACTCAGAAAGGGCTGGAAGTATTAACTAGAGAAATCAGCCTTAGAGTTTGGTCACAGGTAGGAACTTTTCCTTCTTGTCTCCACTTCAACCGCAATCAAAAAACATCTGCAATTGTCACAACCTTATTTATTTGGTGCAAAGTTTTTAGGGAATGCTAACAAGCTACAGATCTCAGGCAGCTCTCAACTGCCATCATCCTGTACATACTTCTAGGTATGCTCAGCAGGAAGAGAGAGGCAGATTTTTGTCCTCCTGCAGCAGCAGCACTTTGTACTCTTTCTGCTCTCTCCACTTTGATCACATTTCTACAGCTTGATTTGCAGAAAAAGGGGAAACAGACTTTGGTCCAGATCAGGAAACTGATCTATTTAAGAATGTTGCTGTTTTGTTATTATTGGTGGAGGTCAACCCCATCTACTGGGTAACTAGTGATAGTGGCAATAGATGTGATGGCTTTAAGTTGTACCAGGGGAGGTTCAGGTTGGATATTTAGGAAAAAATTCTCCTCAGAGTCGAAAGGCATTCAAATAGGTTGCCCAGGGAGGTGGTGGAGTCACTGTCTCCAGAGGTGTTAAGAAATATGGAGAAGTAGCAGTGAGAGACATGGTTAGTGGACATGGTAGGGATGGGCTGATGGTTGGACTTGGTAAACTTAGTGATCTTTTCCAACCTTAATGATTCTATGATTCCAAGATAAAACTGAGGTTATCTTTGCAAAGCCTCCATGGTTGTTGCTATTGGCCCAAGCTGTTGGAAGATTCCCACAAATCCAGTTTCTCTCTTTGCTGAGGACATCCAACAGCAGGGTCCCACCTGCAGTGCAGCTGCACTTCATCGACCTTCTTGGGCGAAATCTGCTGCAGACTGAAACTAGAGGATGAGTCAGAGAGAAGTAAAGAGTGAGAAAAAAAAGTAAGGCAAATGACAATGCAAAATAAGGGCAACATTCTACCTAACAGATGTTCTGTACTCCTGCAACTTGTTACCTTTGGTTAAATGCTTAAATCAATGTTTTTAGTTTAACAAAGAAAACAGATGCAAAATTTGTTAGGAATGAATGTCAGGGCACAGCAAGTAATCTGCACGTCTCCCAGGATTGTTTTTTTCAGTCCAGGATGGGAAACCCATTGTTTGAATTGTTCCCAGGCCATATCCCACTGGCCCTGATTACCTTGATGTTGGAGAAACGTCTCGAGGGGCATAAATTGCCTAGAAACATTTGCAACAGCTGCCAGCAACTGTGATTCTATGTTATTTCAAAAGCAATCTCCCTTTCCAGGAATTTGATTTGCAAAAAATAAAAGAATTATTAGAAATGGAAAGAAAGGTTTTGAAATAAGATCAATTTCCAGAATCCAGGTGCCCTGTGCTGGTTATTCCTTTGTGACACGATTACCCCTTATGATCTCAAATGGGAATAAATGCAGGAGTGACTGCCACAAGATGGTACCTGCTTGTGAAAAATAATTTTCTCCCTTGAATTTAGGCAGGCTCAAGTCAATATTTCTTGCAGAAGAAATCTCTCCTTTAAACTCGGTATATTTTCTGGAACAATGGATATTGAAATGTGTCTGTTAACATAATCACTTGACATCTACCATTTTGTATATTCTGTGTTCCAGTGAAACCTCCTCTGTATGGCTAATGAAATAATTTTTTTTATGTTCTCAATAATCATTATTCTCTTTAATGAAAAGTTAGGGCAGATCTTTCAGCCCTTACACGTGGGAATAATTTCTACCCTCACATTACTTTCTGGAGTAACTTTAGCTGAGTTGAGTGAATTAAAGTTTTGCAGGGATGGATTGTTCATAACTTAAGTGCTAATTGACATCTATTTCAGAACATGACATTCCAGAATAAACCTTACTTTAAAAAATTAATGCAATTACGGATTTTATACCAATTGACATAATTATATTTTGGGTAATAAGTCATTGTACTGGAATGTAACGTAATGCTTCATGACTGCTGCCTTCAAAAATCCCCTGTCCTGAGTTACATCAAGCATCTCCCACAAACACTGTAAAATAAAGGAACAGGAAGCATTGTGCTTCAGCCTTCTAATTTTGAGGCAAGACTAGTTGTCGTGCTTGGAAATTTTAGAGTCCTTGTATCACGCATGAAACAAACCGTCTCATTTCAATGACTTTGCATCAGAAAAAGTGTCAGGTCCAGATACAGAAGTCAGACTATTAAGTGATTAATAGCTAAAGTGAGCCTCTGGTGCTTTATTTCCCATCCCCTGCTCTGTCTCCTCTTTAACACTCAGGTAACTGTCAGAAATGGACCTGGCAGTTATAGATGACAAGGGGTAAATGCCTTCATGTTGTCCTCCAAAGGTTAAGGTTTACCAACCTCAGTTGGAAGCCACAATCTCCAATAACCATTAATCCACTAAACTCCAGCGCGAGTGAACATATTTATGGCTGCAGTCACTAAAGGGTGAAATAAAGATTAGTTTTTAGTTAGGAACGCAAAGCTTTTTAGATCAATACAGACCCACTGCTGAAATCAATCTAAAGTTTGGAATTTTTAAGTAAAGATTTACTGGGCTTCCTTGTACAGTTAATTTTCCAAAGGGGGAATAGTCTCAGCAATGTTACATAGTAATCAAACTGAGTAAACACCGTCAGTTTGTAAACTGACCTCAGTTATGCGCATAGCAAATGAGTGTACAGCAATAAAAATACCCATAATGTGGACAGTAAATTTGCCAATAAACAGGTAAAGCCAAAAAGCACATATAGATTAACACGATAAAATATTAGTAGCTACATTTGCCTATTTGAAAACATAAATAATCAATAGACATTAATAATGAAGCTGTTCGTGCGTTTCTTTATTACTGTGCATATTAAGTGTTTCAATTATTTCTACTTAGTTTGATAGATAAATGTATATGCACATTTTATGCCTTGAAAAGAACATAGGATTACTCTTCAAAACAAAAGCTACTGTTCAGATGAACGAACAAGTGGACTGGAAATTCTCTGCTTGTTATACCGCTCTGCTGTTCATGTTTGATGCATGTATACAATTTATTATGCAATTTCTTGAGATTTGACAAAGTAATTGTCTGGCAAACCATAGCTTTAATGATGGCTTTTCAGCTTCATACAGAAGGTTTGAAGGTAGTGTAGGGAAATGACTTAATAGATCAGTGTCTATAAACACCGTTAATGTGTATTATATATATATGTGCTATGGTAACCCAAGTTATTTTCTGAGTTACCGCACAATATGTTGTGAGATTCCATGTGGTAAATTCATTTTTTGTCATCAGAGCCACTGCATGAAATCTTATATGTTGGGCTGTAACTTCCAAAATAACTCGGGTCACTGCTGTCGCTTTAGTCCCAGTGTCTGTCACTGGCTGTTCCTGATGGTGGACCAAGGGCTGTGAAGGAGTCCAGATGTTATAGTATCACCATGGAAGCTGAAAAAAGCCAGAATTTCCACTGTTAATCCCGTTTTAAAGGGCCTGTCGGTTTGCAGTTAAAAACTGTTCAGGTCTGAAACCAAAGTCAAGGTGCAATATATAAATTTCCTTCTGATCATATTCGTTTTAAATCATCACCTCTGTTCTTGAGATAAGGAGAATAGAAATCCTAAAGTTTTATTATTTGGGACCCTTTCACAGCCTTTTGTAACTAAAATACATCTAATTTAAAAAAGAAAATGAATTTTTTTAGCAGAGGGATGTTCTTCATTTTGCCTATCTCCCCATTTTATCATCAGTAAATGACTTCTGGCCAGATTCAAGGCTTGTGTGAGTGAGCACTGAGTCCACTAGGACCAACCCTTTACATCAGCAATGAACCTTTTTCTGCTGATGAGTGCTACATGAATGAAGTTAAAATGGAATCCCTTTTTCATTTCTCTTCAGGATCACTTCTCAGCCCGAGGATATCCAGGATGTTTATTTATACCTTGGTGTAAATGGATAGGAAGCGCTGGTCAGACAGGGAGATGTTATCTTATGAGCAATAGGTACCTGAAAATCACCCAGGCAACTTGAGCCAAAGAAAAAAAATGAGATGAAGTTCTAGTGACTGGGCTCTGACATCAAGCAGCACTTTATTTCACTTTCATTTTTCAGAATTAATGATATCTACCCTAGTACCTACATTTTTACCTCTTACTAACAGCTCATGAATTAGTTTGATTGTTGATAACGGGAAAGACTAAAGCTTCCTCTTAATTCTCTAGTAGAACAGAAACAGAGCTCATATTGACTTCATCACATTCTCCACTTGTCATCATGGAAATATGTGAAAAGGTGAGGGGGAACAACTTCCAGCTGTGAGCGGCTGGTATTTCCTTTGCGCCAAAGCAGACCGCAGATGATCTGCTTGTATTCCAAGGCAATGTCACTCAAGCCAAATGGAGGGATGTTTCTATTATGTGAGATAGATGCTGGACTGAAGCAGCTGGCTGGTGACATGCAGGGCTGTGCCAGCCATTCCATGATGACTTCTTTTGGGTTTCTACTGCCTGGGCCAGATGAGAACCAGGAAGCCAGGCACAACTGCCCACTGTTCTGAGATGCACAGAAACCCTCCAGCAAAGAAAAGGGATTATTTTCATGCTCTCATTTTCTCAACAGGTAGAGTATCTGCTACAAAATTTATATCTTGCCTAATGAGAAAACAGATTTGCACAGTTCTGCAGCTGCCCTGGGTTGCTGTTTCACAGTGGAAAGAAGAAAGAGATCCCTGTGTACCTGGTAGCTGGTTGGGGTAGGCCTGAGCTGCTGCTGGAGTTCACCCAAACCACAGTGCCTAACTTGTGAGGGTCAGCTCCAGCTAGGGGAAGAACATTTGACCTTCACTGGCCGTATGAAGTTAAAGATTACCTGGTTTTAATCTCATGTAGCCCTGTCTCCAGGTTTTGCTTTGCTTTTTCTCTTAGCAAACTAACTTACTTGAGTAAGCAGTTTCTGACTCTAAAAACACATTTTGGAGTAGAGGGGAGGAATACAGGGAGAAAGCAGTATTGACTGTTCCACAATTGTGAATAGCTCTGGTTACTGAGAAAGTGATGATACACCATCTCCATGGAGAGATCTCTTTCTTATGCTGCAGCATAAGACCATTCCATTTAGGCAGAGCCCTGCAGGGTATAGCAAGGGGACACTGTAAACCTTAACTCGTGTTTCCTTTGCTTTTTTTTTATGCTTCTGTTTATTTTGCTCCTAAAATCATGCCAGTGAAGAAATAACTTGGTAGTCAAAGTCTAAGCTGCATTTTATTTTAAATCATTACTTCTTCACCACCTTCTTATGTGGCACTTCCTAGGAGGATTCAGTCTTGGGCATTGGAAAGGAAGCACTGTGGTAAAATTTCCATCCACAGAGCACTTAGTAGTGGTGGTGAACAAAATTCTTTGTCAGCAGACTTTCTTGAAAGAGAATTAAAAATTCTTTGCAACTCTTCTCTCCCTTAAAAATGGTTAGTGCTCCTCTGGGGCTTGTGAGAGCCACGTCAAACCTACGGATTATGAATTAGATCAGTACAAAAACAAGCTCTAAATCTAGGCACTGCAATCCAGCCAACTTCTTTGACTCTGAAGCTTGTCTTTTCCCACTGTTTCCCAAAAATGCTGCCACACAAAATCAGCACCTGGGAAGAATAAACGTCCCACCTCCTTACAAAGCCTAGCCATGAATTTGGAGAAGTCATAGTACCAGTGGCAACCAGTACATCCTCTTCCCTGCTTGCAGTGAATCCTGCATGCACCAGGCTGGGGAATAAGCATCCCCTTTCAAGAGAGCACTTAAGTATATGCTTTGACAAATGCTTAAATGCTTTCCTGAACAGAAATGGACTTAAGCACAAGAAAATATTCTTTAATTTGAACCATGGTGCAGACACAATCACTAATGCTCATATTATGTGCCTGAATATCAAGTCCCAGAGCATAAGCTCTTCCGAGCGATGGTTAGAGGGTTCCTACTTGTAGCATGGTTCTGTATAGAAGGATTTGCTTAATCCACCTTGCTTTTAGATTGCAATTTCCCCAAGCTTAGCTGCTTCTTTTAACAGTTGTGAGTTCTGCCTCCCCAAAGTTATTTTAATAACTCTTTCAGAGGCAATACCTTGTAGTCTGATTTTTCAGAAGCTATCGGTTTGCTACAAACTTTATTCATGTCTTTTTGATTGCACAACATTGCATCGAATAGCTTTATTTTTTATTATTATTTTTATTTTTTATTATTTTTTACGTGATTTATTCTGTTGCCTATTTGGGGGCAAGGGAAGAAAGAATGGTTTTGTCTTTCAGTGTTCTTATGATCACTCCTGTTTATCACTCCCAGTTCTTCTTCATTAGGACTTTGGACAAG
Source organism: Coturnix japonica (assembly GCF_054131305.1). Classification (NCBI taxonomy): domain Eukaryota; kingdom Metazoa; phylum Chordata; class Aves; order Galliformes; family Phasianidae; genus Coturnix; species Coturnix japonica. Next base: position 38,854,285 of record NC_140664.1, read on the forward strand.
CAGGGCAAAATCCTGAATACCTACTGGTGTTGTGACACTGCTACTGACAAAATTCTTTGCGTACACTCAGACATGGAAACTACTTCAGGACATGGTTGCATGCATAAATAAAAACAGTCAGCATCCCTGGAGGAATCTCAAAGCACTGGGCAAGCACTGATTAAGCAGGGCACAATACAGGTGATAAGAATGCCAGCGACACCTCTGGGGACATCTGTGCCAGCCTCCAGAGCCACACAGCTGCAGCAGCCACTGGCATTGCGGGTGGAATGGGAAACGCTCAACAACCCCAGCTGGGGGTGGAGCTAGGCAGATGAGCTTAGTAGGGCAAACAGACCACGAGCTGGGGAGCCTTGGACTGCATTAATGAAAATCCTTTTTTAGCATTTATTAACTGAAGCACAAAGATACTAAAGGATGCACCTGGGTCAAGGTTGTTACATGTATATTACCAGATCCAGGATAGCTTCTGATTTGAGGACACTTTCCCTCCCAGATCCTTTGTTTTCAGGGAAAAGACCACTCAGGAAGAAACTAGGAACCCATCAGAGCTGGCCCAAACCCTAAAGTATGTAAGTGAGCATAGTTACAACCTCTGTGTCAGTGTGAGAATCCAAATATATGGATTTGAGAGCTATAGCATCATTCCAAGCTTCCCCTCCTGCCTTATTCCTAAATATGCTCCCTGGCAATGGATTAAGTGGGTTTGTCTGTAAATAGGAAGTGCCGCTGTGATGTCAGGCCTGCCTTCAGAAGAGGAATCTTATAAACTACCTCATCAGAAACTCCACAGTGGATTGTACAACAATTTTTGGCAGGAGCAATGTTACTGATAACACCCAGTACTGCTGTGGCTTGTCTACTTGTGAAGTACTTGCACTAGAGTTGGGACTGCATGCTCAGAGCTCTCCCAACAGCATGTATGGCACATTTTTCAGCAAAGACAACCCAGTTTATCTCCAGTCTTGTCCTCTCTTGAAAGTCCCCAAAAGAAGTTTCTTTTCCTGTGGGGAGAGACCCCATCCACATCTGGATGGTTCCAGCAAGCACTGTCAACTGGTCATGTTTTTTTCCGCCATTTGCAATGTGATAGTGGTAGAAATGCAAACAGATGAGAGAGTCCAGCAGGCCAGAAACTGCATACTAAAGCAACTTCTGTGCCCTAAAGAGTGAAGCCAGCCAAAGCTCTGTTTTGTGCAGCAGTCTCAATGACAAAGGGCAAGTGTTCAGAAGTGACTCTTTTCATTCATAGTGATTAAGACCCTATGCAGATAACTTGTTAATTTTGGAGCTGTGCTGGACTATCAGTGTCAATGCATATTACAACCAAAAAATACACAAAAAAATCTCCCAGACCACCTCAGTTGTACAGAGATACATTTCATACTTAAAGCACAGATATTATCAAGGGGTGAAAAGCTTCTCTCTTTTCCTATAGAATTACTCTTACTGAAAAGTGTTGCATGCTTATTCACTGAGTGAATTCTCTTGGATTTTAAAGACAACGCCTTACATTCTCTTGATGTAAGCCTCTTCTGCATGAGGACTTCTTCCTTGACAAAAAGTGTGATTCAGTTCACTCTGTGGGGCTGTCCACTCTGACACAAGCCTCTGCAATGAGACTTCAGCAAGCTGAGGCACATGCATGGAAGGGAGGCAATGAGTAGAGGGAAATCAATTGAAAGCACAACAAATGCTCACAGCTGAATTTCAAATATGAAAACAAGGGGTGCCACACTCCAGTCTGTGTGAATCCTGCTTAAGAATAGGACCCCATGGTTACAATAAGGAAGGCTCAGGACTTAGCATGTGTTCATTGCCTCAGAGGAGATGCACTTCATTCTTAGTTTCTCTCAAGTCTGAGATACTCTTAAGCTATAAGGTAGAGACACAAAGTCTTGCTTAAACCATGTGGCAAGTATATGTAGTTTTGCTTGATAGAAGAAATGGATAATTTTACATGGTGTGGGTCTGGAGTAATCACAGAAGAAAGAAAACACAGTATTTTCTGCTGACAGCTGCTGCCTGTAAGAGGTGAACTTTAATCTCCTACTTTGCAGCCATAATGTTTAGAACTTTGAAAAGCACCCAAGTGAGCTGGGAGCTTTGAACTCTTCCTTCAGAAGAGCTCAAGTCCATTTAGAAAACAACATACTCAGGAGTTTTGAAAATGTTTGTTCAATGTGATTTAATTCAGAAAGCTTCAGGGCAGAAAGTTAAAAATTGGTGATTGGGAAGTGACCACAAATCACATCCGTAAGTAGCCGTGAACTTTATTCTAACTTCAGTTAGTATACCAAAGTCAAATAAAAATTAATCAAGTCTTTTCGCTGAGAAAGACACACTAATCTGCTGTTCTTAGACACTTGCCACATGTTGGCACAGCCGTATCTGGCAGCTTTCAGTGGTGTGAGAGTGGGCAATATGAAACTTATCACTGAGTGAAAGCTGATACAAAATGCTCTGAGGGTTATCTACAGACATCACAGCTGCATAGTTTAGCAGCATAAACATGATCTAAGAATTGTGCTTCACTTCTATTACAGTTGGGAGACACCTAGCATGGATGGGGTCAGGTCCAGGTGACAGTGACAAGAGGTTATGGCCTCAAGCCGTGGGAGGGGGTGTTCAGGTTAAATATTAGGAAAAAAAATATTTCCATAAAGAGTGGTGAGGCAGTGGCACAGGCTGCCCAGAGAGGTGACGGAGTCACCAAGAGGTGTTCAAGAAACATGTGGATGTGACACTGAGGGACACGGTTAGTGGGCATGGTTGGATTGGGGGATCTTAGAGCTCTTTTCCAACCTCAATGATTCTGTGATTCTGTGATCACTAAAAACACCAGCTATGGTTGGAATAGAGTATTTTGTAATTCACTCATCTGTGTGGGGCCAAATCTGGGTGCTCAACAGTGTATGGCTGGAATTAAGGGGAGGAAGAGCAGGAACAAAACAACAAAAATGTTTTTAGCAGAAGCATTAAGATGGCGTCATTCTTTTAGGAAGAATACTATGCCCTAAAACAGAAGCTATCTAATTTCTCTTGGAAATGTCTTACAGAAAGGACTGACACACAAAGGAGGAGGCCGGGAGCTGTCTGGTGAGGCAAAATGGGAAAGTGTGGCAGAACTTCTTTTTTAAGGTCACAGAATCACAGAATCACAGAATCACAGAATTACCCGGGTTGGGGTAATACCCTGGGACAAGAGGTTATGGTGTCCTTGGGCAGGTGAAGGAGGATGTAACTATTTGGAGAGCCTAAGGAGCAACAGCCTTAACCTGTTTATTCACAAACTGTTTTCTGCACTATTGGTACGAGAAAGAAATAAATGATTACTTCTTCAGGATAGTGTAGGGAATTGTTGTGAGACCTTGAGAATTCCAAGAAGATAAAATAACGCGTTTTCTCACACTTGTTTTTGTTTCTTTTCTTGGGTTTTAGGTTGCTGTTTGAGCAGTGCATAATAGGTGCCTCTCAGGGATAGGATATTTAAAGGATCATCAGCCAGAGTCAGCAGCCTGCTATCACACAGAATCACAGAATGACCCGGGTTGGAAGGGACCTCAAGGATCATGTAGTTCCAACCCCCCTGCCTGGCAGGGCCACCAAACATACACATTTACTAGATCAGGTTGCCCAGGGCCCCGTCCAACCTGGTCTTGAACACCTCCAAGGACGGGGCATCCACAACCTCACTGGGCAGCCTGTTCCAGGACCTAACCACCCTTCTAGTAAAGAACTTTCCCCTAACATCCAACCTAAATCTTCCCTCCTTTAACTTAAAACCATTTCCCCTAGTCCTGCTATTATCAGCCCTTTCGAAGAGTTTACTCCCCTCCTGGGAGTAAGTTCCCTTCAGGTATTGAAAGGCTGCAATGAGGTCACCTCGCAACCTTCTCTTCTCCAGGCTGAACAAACCCAACTCCCTCAGCCTGTCCTCATAGGGGAGGTGCTCCAGCCCCCTGATCATCTTTGTGGCCCTCCTCTGGACCCTTTCCAAAATTTCCATATCTTTTTTGTACTGAGGGCTCCACACCTGGACACAGTACTCCAGATGGGGCCTCACAAGAGCAGAGTAGAGAGGGACGATCACCTCCCTATCCCTGCTGACCACCCCTCTCCTGATGGAGCCCAGGATCCCATTTGCTTTCCGGGCTGCCAGAGCGCACTGCTGGCTCATGTTAAGTTTCTCATCTATCAGGACCCCTAGGTCTTTTTCAGCCGAGCTGCTCTCAAGGACAACTCCTCCCAGCCTGTACAGGTGCCTGGGGTTCTTCCGGCCCAAGTGCAAAACCTTGCACTTTGCCGTGTTGAACCTCATTAGGTTCACCCGAGCCCAGCTTTCCAGCCTGTCAAGGTCCCTCTGAATGGCATCTGTTCCCTCCACCGTATCGACTGCACCACTCAGCTTGGTGTCGTCAGCAAACTTGCTGAGGGTGCACGAGGTCAGCAGAAGGTAAATAAAAATGAAACCTGTCATGATGCCTTTCAGTTCCATTCCTTTGCATCCCTGCGCAATCTGACTCCAGCTCTGCCAATGCACTGGCATCCTCAGCCAAGCCAAAGAGGAGGACCATGAGAGCTGGCATTTCAAGTCCCACTCCTGGAGTGTATCTCAGTGACAAAAGCATTAGTATTATCTGGGAAACAGGATAGGTCTTATGGATTTCGCATCAAGTGAAACTTCCCCTAAGTGCTCATTCCAGCCTCCCTTCATGTGCAATTCTTTCAAGGGCATACATCCCACCTTTCATTTTTTTCCTCTTTTTTGTTTCTCTTTTTATTTATTTATTTGACAGTTGCAGGTTTGACAACAGAGGAACACACCTATCTATGTGAGGGTGCAATACATCATGAGATAAAGTGTAGAGCACATGCCCTCCACCAAAATGTCCCTTTGTGGAAAGAAAAAGCCTCCAGGTGCCTACCATGAGAACTCCCTCTGCTTGTTCCAGCAACAAAGGAGCAAAAACCAAAGTCAAAACAAAGCCCCAGCAGCATGGGCTGCGCATGTTTCGGGGTATCAGATCTGGCAGAAAGTTGAAAGGTTACATTCGCAATATAGCAGCTGCTTTCCTGCCATTTGATTCAGGGTTCTGCATTGCAAAGTCTCGAAACTGAAAGACAAATCTGACAATATGCTAATCTTCCAATAAAAAACAACAAAAAAGTGACTTCTGAACCCTTATCTGTTGAAGAGCTGACAGTGAAGTTCAGAGACGGTTGTCTAACCAGACAAAACAATAGAGAAAATATGCCTTCAAACAAGATCATAAATCTTGAACAGTGCAGGGGAACAAATGGAAAGGGAACGTTTTGCCACTAACACCATGTAGGAGCCTCACTTTCTCTCTCTCCCCTCCGCCCCTTCAGCCTCACCCCGGTTGCTAGAAAGGAGAACACACCTCATCAACGCAATAATATAAATACTGGGGGGTGGAGGGGGCAATGTATCGGGTGCTGAAATCAGGCATTATTTCCATCACATCCGGGGTGGAGGGGAGAGCAGAGACATAAACCCTATGCAACCTGAATACAACAGCCTGCCCCCCCAGCAGCACACACACACACACACACAAAAAGTTTGCATATTGCACAGGGCGCTTGAAGATCATAAATCTATGCATGAGAAAGATGTAGTGGAAATTTTTGGGGGGATTAGAGTTTATTTTTGTCATCTCTGTGAGACAGCTACTCATTCATCCAGATCACAGCTAAGAAAAAAGCTGGTCACAGAAATTAGCAGTTTCAGCTCAGCAGCAAAGTCGCCAGCCTGTGAAGGCAGAGAGAAATTGACTAATTAGCAATGCGCACTAAAACTTGACGGTTCTTTATAGAGAGAGAGAAGAGAGAGGGAGAGCGGGAGGGAGGGAGGCAGCGAGAGGGGGGGTGGGGGGGGGGCTCGCTTTTTCCCCTTCTTTCTTCCAAAGATGTTTGAAATCGCAGTCATTTACGCTCGACAATTTTTACAATAGCCTTGAGCCATAATTTTGCGAGTCTCTCCAGCATCCATCCCCCTGTATGGTCTCTCTCCACTGGCCATGCACGACCGTTTCTCTCCCCAACCGTGGATTTCCTATTACTCTCGTTACGACTCACTGAGCCCCAGGCCCAAGGATAATGATGTGTTGTTTCTTGGTAGCATAATTTGTCACACGTACATTTTTTCTTCTTCTTCTCTTGCAGAAAGCTCTGCGCTCTCTCTCTCTCTCTTTCTCTCTCTCCCCTTCTCTCTCTCTCGTACATTTTCTTGCTGTTGCTAATTCATGGTGATCAAATGATGTACGACAAAATAAATTGTAAAGAGTGACTGCTCCGAGTTGGGAACCAGAAGGTTTTTTTTTTCTTTCTTTCTTTCTCTCTTTCTTTTCTCACCCCTTTTTTTTTTTTCTATTTTTTTTTTAATTATTATTTTTTCTTGAAGGAGCGAACAAACCTTTAAAAAGGAAGGAATATTGATATTTTTTTTTCTGGGGGGGAGCTTAAGTGAACCTTTACTTTGGCAGCCGGTCGTGGAGCAGGTAAGTTTCTGGCCTTGTGCCTCCCCCGTCTCGGCGCATTCTCTCCCGTCTCCCGATGTGTTTGTTGCCGGTGTGTGTGTGTGTGTGTGTGCTGGAAGTGTGCGCGGGGGGGGGCAGTTGTGTAACAAACGCGTTGGCAGAATAAACTCCGGTTGCAAGAAATGGGCAAAACGAGGAAGAAAGAAGGGGAGGGAGAAAGAGGAGGAGTGTGTGTGTGTGTGTGTGTCTATGTGTGTGTATGTATGTGCATGTATGTCTGTGTGTGTGCGCTGGGGAGGGGGGACTGACCGGGTCCGCTTAAAGGGAGAGGCTGCGGGAGCTTTCCGGAGCCGGCGGCGGGGCTGCGCGGTGCCGGCCAGGGGCAGAGCCGGGGGGAGCCCCGGCTGCGCCGATCGATGGGGTTGGGAGGGGGCGGCGGGCACGGGCAGCCCGGCGCTGTTGGGGAGCAAACGAGCGCGCTGCAATGGCAGGAGCGGGGTTCGGCGGGATCCCGCTGAGGAGGAGGAGGAAGAGGAAGAGCGGGATGCGGCCGGCGCGGGTCGGTGGCTGCGCAGTCCCCGCAGGTGCGGTCACGGCTCGGGGCTGCGGGGAGCGGGGCCGCCGGGCAGGGTCCCCCCGTGCTTCCGCCAACTTGAACTTCCCGTAGTTACCGGAGTTAGGGCGGCTGGCCGGCGGGCAGGACGGGCGGGAGGCCTCTCGCCGGGCCCGGGGCTGCCGTCTTCTCCTCCTCCTCCTCCTCTTTGCACGGGGCGCGCAGCACCGCAGCTCCCGGCCGGGGCGGAGCGGGGGCTCGGCCCGGGGATGGAGCGGCTCCGGGCGCTGCGGAGTTGCAGGGGCGGGAGAGGGGGGGGGTCGAGGCTGCCCGCCTTCCCGGCGGAGTTCCGGCCACTTGGTAGTTACTCCGGGCACAGCGCGGAGTCGAGGGAAGGTCTAATGCTGTGTGTGTGCTGCGTTTGGGCTTGTGCTGGTGGTAGTGGTGGTGGTGGGGGGCTGTTGCCTTTTTTTCTTTTTTTTCTTTTTTTTTCTTTTTGGCGGAGGAGGGGGGCTGTTCAGCTTTGAAAACGTTACGCTTCCTCGCTCCTCCCCTGGAGAGCAGCCCGGCGTGGAGGGGAGGAGGGAGGAGAAAGGGGTGCTGTGTGCGTGTGTATGGAGCACCGGGGCAGCCCCAAGCCCGACACCCCCCCCCAGCCCTCCCAAGTTGCTGCGTCCCGCAGGCCTCTAAAGCTGTTTGTCGTTGTGTTCCCCCCGCCCCGACCCCTTCCCCACCCTTCTCCTCCCCACCCTCTGCCCAGGTCGGAGGAGGGTTTAAAGGCAGGTGCGCCCGAGGCCGCTCGCCATGTCCAGATCCGGGGACAGGACCTCCACCTTCGACCCCAGCCACAGCGACAACCTGCTGCACGGCCTCAACCTGCTGTGGAGGAAGCAGCTCTTCTGCGACGTCACCCTGACGGCCCAGGGCCAGCAGTTCCATTGCCACAAGGCTGTGCTGGCCTCCTGCTCCCAGTACTTCCGATCCCTCTTCTCCAGCGGCGGCGGCCACCCCCACGCCCTGGGGTTGGGGCCCGGCGCACAGGACGGGCTCGGGGGGCCCCCCCCGAAGGAGCCGCCGCCGCCGCCGCAGGAGGAGCCGGGCACGCCGTCCTCCTCCCCCGAGGACAAGCTGCTGGCCAGCCCGAGGGCCATCAACAACCTGGTGCTGCAGGGCTGCTCGTCCATCGGGCTGCGCCTGGTGCTGGAGTACCTCTACACGGCCAACGTCACCCTGTCGCTGGACACGGTGGAGGAGGTGCTGTCGGTCAGTAAGATCCTGCACATCCCGCAGGTGACCAAGCTGTGCGTGCAGTTCCTCAACGACCAGATCTCGGTGCAGAACTACAAGCAGGTGTGCAAGATCGCCGCGCTGCACGGCCTGGAGGAGACCAAAAAGCTGGCCAACAAGTATCTGGTGGAAGACGTGCTGCTGCTTAACTTCGAGGAGATGCGAGCCCTGCTCGACTCGCTGCCTCCCCCCGTCGAGTCGGAGCTGGCCCTCTTCCAGATGTCCGTGCTCTGGCTGGAGCACGACCGGGAGACCCGCATGCAATATGCCCCGGACCTGATGAAGCGCCTCCGCTTCGCCCTCATCCCGGCTCCGGAGCTGGTGGAAAGGGTGCAGTCGGTGGATTTCATGCGCACCGACCCCGTCTGCCAAAAGCTGCTGCTGGACGCCATGAACTACCACCTGATGCCCTTCAGGCAGCACTGCCGGCAGAGCCTGGCCAGCAGGTGAGGGGGCCGGGCCCGGGGGTCATTAATTCTATGATTAAGTGTTGTCACGTTGATACTGGGGATGCTCAGGTGATGTCCACGCTGCGTCTGCAAACTCCTGACTTCACCCCCTCTGTAGTTGTGACATGTCGGTTATTTTCTTTGGATAATGCAATGAATCACAATGCCAAAGGTTGACAATGTGAGGTCGGTTTTGGGAACTGGAAGCACAGCAGAGTTTAATGAAGAGTAAATAAGCCCAAAAAGAAGGGCTGTTTTGTTTTTCCTTTGGCAGTGTGTTCAGACCTGATCTCATTCAGAACCAGGAAGATGGTAATGCCATCCTCCAGGTACGGTGACACAGTAGTGCAGGAATCGGAGCCCACTCTGATTGTGTTATGCAGCCTTTTAGCTAAGAGGCGGATGTTGTTAATGACTTAACAGTAGCAAGAAGAGATAATACGTTGCTAAATACTTCAGAAAAAGTGCAGGGGCTTCTTCTTTTTATCTATGAGTGAGAGGTACCCTAATGATTTAAGTTCAGGAACGCTCTGCCTTCTTTTATTACCCAGCTAGCTGCTCTGTTAGTGTTTTGTCGTGCTCATCACCTTGCTGTCTGATTAATCTCACTCCTAAACCCCTACAAGAAAAAGCAAACACCAGCGTTTCACAGGGCAGAGTGTGTCTGAGAGGCTGCTGTTCCAGCTGCTGTGTCCCTTCTGCATTTCAATATTCAGAGCCGCTGACTTTCAGAATGCAAACCCAGCACGGAGTGGTGAGTTAGCCGCTGTGCGCCGCCTGGGGCATGCTGGGGCTCGTGTCCTGGTGGATTGCTGCGATACCAGCTGCTTGGTTCAGTGGAGATACCTTCCAGCTTCACTGGTCCATGTCATTTGAAGGATATGTAGTGGTGTTCTGACCACTGAATGCTTACAAGTGTCATGGATGCTGCAAGCATCTGATACTCCTGGTGCTGGAGGCTGGCTTGTCACGTAAGCAGGAGCATGCACTGAAAGATCCTACTTTAGACCTAGATTAGATTCAGAGTTGCGCTCACTTAATGGTTTATGGGGGGTCTAAACAACACCATTATTTCTGTAAGAGGTCTGCCTAGATGTGCAAGTGGTAGAATTTAAGAGCCCCTTAACTGTAATGGGGTAACACACTGTCACCTCCCCAACTTTAAACACATCCTAAAGGAAGTGCTGTTAGTGGCTTCTGTTGATTGAGTTCTTTGGCATTGTTGAAACTGGAGTGAAAACATCAAGATTTCTGTTCTTTGTAGACAGACATCAGAACTTAGAATGTTGGATGCTGAAATACTCTGTGTGATAAGGAATACAACAGGTACATTTCAATTTGGGCCTTGGGTGATTGTCTTGGAAATTTATAAAGGTCATGAAGGCCTGTTATTTGAATCTTACTCATGCTTAGATTGCATCAGAATGCCTAGATGTAGAAGTGCCTTCTCAAACATGAATGAGGAAACAAAAAATGTTCTCGGGACTATAGAAATATCCAAACTTGTGTTTTGTTTTACCCATAGCATCTCCAAAGCTGCAATTCTGACAGGTACAGCAAAATTTTTCTTTCAAGGAAGAAGATCCTCTAAAAGCCTCTCAAGTTACTAATTTGCAGGAGGAGATCTTAAAAGTAACTGAGCAGTTAAGTATATGTGCAAATAGATAAAGTCCTTCACTGTGTAATAATTTTTAGCCTAGATTACCTTTTCTGTGAGCAATAGTGACCTTGGCAATTTAGAACTTAAAGTTTAATGAAAGGTCGTTCACAAAAGGCTCACATGTCTTTAGGAAGAGATTAATTGTTCCTCTTGTGCAGGATAATATATACTGTGTGATATACCACGTGCTGGTGAGAAGCGCAGCAGCGCAGAGCCGCAGTCACCTGCTTACAGCCCTTGGAAAGAATTAGGAAAATCCTGGAATAATCACACTCAGAATCATGGTTTGCCATCAACTTTTCTGCCTTTTTAGAAACAGTATTTTTTTTTGTAACGTGCTGTGTTGCAAAAAGTGCATGTACATATACACACGCTACCATTTTGGAATTGAGACTACTTATGTTTCTTAAGCAGAGTAAGTGTAATGGAGTGCACACAAGGTCTTGCTGCTGTCAAGCGGTTTTGGATCATGATCCAGCGTGTGTGCTCTGAGCAGAGCTGCTGGTAGATGTGGTGTTACTGGTGCAGATCCTGCAGTGCTGGTGGTACCTAGGCTGGGAGGTCCTGGTTTGTCTTCTGTGCCACATGGGCAGGGTTCTGCCATAAAGAGGAAATGGTATTTACCCACAGGGAGAGCACTTCCATTTTTTTTCCTAAGAATCCTGATTGAAGTTTAGTGCTGGAATGCCCCCATGCATTCTTGTAACATTGTTTTTCAAAGCACAGCAGCTAAATGACTGCTGACTAAAAAGTTGAGAAATAACATTCCCAACTTCTGAACACTCTCGAGTTTAGGCCATTGTCACAGGAGGTGGATATTTCAGTTCACATCTAATCAAGCACCTCACTCTGCACAAGTTCTACTTGCTTGTCTGGCTTCTATGCCTTTAACCTAACATAGACCTCAGTGGATGAGCTGCTACCACAGCTTCCCAAGACACAGTCAGCTTTGACATCACTGGAAGACATTCCATGCAGAATAGATTGGGCCTGTTAGGATGACCCCGAACATTAGGCCTAAACAATTTTGGTTGTGCCTGAAAAGCACCGTATCTGTGCTATGTTTTGTTTGCCAGAGGTCTGAGAAGAAAATATGTTTAGGTGGAAGCATGTTCATCTTCTTGTTATTTATTTGACTCTCGGGACTTCACTGGGGTATTTACCACAGATTAAAATGTCTGTGGTTTATTGTGTAATGCAACGTATTTTATATAAAATCTGGTATATGTTTTCAATTATTAAAAGGTTCAGGGTTAGAGCACTACTGTGTTGCTGAAAAGAATTTCACTTTTGAAGATGAGTGAGTGAAAATTACTGCTTCAGTATTTACTTGCAACAGTGCAAATGGTCAAAAACATCTCTCTGCTGTCAAGTGCCAAGTTTTTACCTTTGATTTCGTTTGTGCTAATGCATAACATAGCTGCAGACAGACGATGGAGAAATGAAGAATACTTAGATGACAAGGCTTATCATGAAATCTTTCACATAAATATTGTTGCTTTCTTATAGAACATTGTGATAATGCAGTGGTTTTGCTCGCCTTTAACTATTTACAATGATTTCTGTTTCAGACGTGATAAGGTACAGAGGGTGGGGAGAGGCAGCACAGTACGGCCTGGGAGTTGTTTATCAGTCACAGAACACACACAAGCCTTGTTGAAATCAATAGGAATTTGGGCTGGTCAGCTCCTTTCCGGATTTGCAGGCAGAGCAGCAGTGAGAGGTCTGTGTGGCTGTATCAGGTAACTGGAGGCAGAGAAGACTGAGGAAAGTAGAGCTGAGAGAGAAAATGCAGGAAAAGAAAGGAATGAAGATACCCTGAGGGAGAAATGGGACCTAAGCCATGGAAGCAAGAAAGTGCATGTGAGGGAGGGAAAAAGGGAGAGAAGTACAGTTTTGAAGGGAGAAGAGAGAAAGAATACCAAATAGGAAAACAGGCAAATGGGGGTGTGGGGGGTGGGGGTGGGGGGGTGTGAAGGCAAATAAAGAGAAGAGAGTGATTGAAAAAAAACTAGTTCTTGGCAGAAACAGCATCTGTTGTCAATAACAGCTGAGCATTTCAGTTTCAGGAAAACCTGTTTTAGATGTGCGGGAGGGGGAAAAAAGGATGAGGATAAACCAACTGACCTGAGATGGGGAAAAGTCCTAGGCAGGAAATACGGTATTAGAGAGTGAAATTAAAAGGAGAAAAATAAAAAGATGAAGAGATAAGAAGGCTAAGCTTGACTATACTGTCTGTTTTCTGGGTTCAGTGAAGTTCCAGAATGCACAGACCCAGCTGTTTTCCTATACTTTTGTTCCCTGAGTTACTAGACCTTCGAGAGATTAGAAGTGCAAATTCTCGTCCAACTGAAGCTGATAATAGGGTTTTTTCTTTCTTTAGTTTCAGCAGAGAGAGGGTGTGATGCAGACTGTTCTGTATTTTGTAGTATTAGTGAAAATGTCAGGAAATTAAAGTGGCGGGGGATTAAGACAGGATGACCAGTTTTCACTCAGTAGGAAGGTGGTTACTATTGATGAAGGGGGGGAAAGTGAAGAGCAGCATGAGATGCAGGCATTTATGTGGAAGACGTACGTATCCAGTCTGTATTACATTCTGCAGAAGAGATTAAAAATATGAAGAAACTGATTGTCTCTTGGCAATTAAATAATTTCTTTCTTGAATGCACTATTTGTCTACGTACGCATTCCTTTTTACTTCAGTTCAACTTCTTTTCCTTCTAAGATTTTTATAGGGTCTCACTGGAGGTGTGCAGTGATTGTTTAAAAAAGAAAAGTGCTATTTATTTTTCCCACTGAAATACATTGTCATGTGTGCTGGTAACTGGCCACCACTTGACTCTGCCTTTGTGATTCTAACACCAGTATTTAAATTTTTAACTAACATTTGTACTCGTTTATTGCGAATGCGAAATATTTCAGACTCCAAATTAGCATCTGGATTAAAAAAATCCATCTTATAATGGACCTGAATTATTAAGGTTTGTACTACAGTGCAAACAGAGTGAACGTGAGGCTCAGGTTTATTTCGTTGGGCTTTGGATCGGATCTTAATGTGCCTGAATTAATATCAGTAAATTGTTCCTGTGCCAGGACTCTCTCAGCTGAGCTGCAGAACAGAGACTGACACATTAGATAGAGGCTGCAGGGAAGCGAACCACAGAACTGTAGTCAGTTTAATCCTAGTTAGTCTCACCTACTTGCCTTACTTGCCTTATGTGCATTCATTTGCCTTTGTAGGCAGGCTGGTGCTGAAGTGTAAGCAGAGATATGGTTGAATATCCAAGAGGAGGGAGAACTGGAGCCCAGGTATGGTCAGAGGCAGCACTGTTGTTATAAAACCACTGCTGTGAGTCAGGACCATCCCTTGGAGCCTTCTTAAAGTTGTGTATGCCCTGACCATAAAATCCCCAGTGGCTTTGAGAGCACTGGGGAGAGCCAGTTTCTTGGCCCAGCTACAGTTATTTTTAGGAAAAAAAACCACATTACTAGTAGAATATTTAATAGTGTCTGTTGTGAGCAGTCCTCCTTCTGAAAACTGTACAAGGGGGTGCCAAGTGCCATGTGCACCAGTGCTCTGGTCAGAGGTACCTAGCTGAGCAATTGTTGGGATCTGCCAGCCCCTCCTGATTTATATCCTCTGGGGGCACTCAGTCTCAGCATCTCCTGCTCCTCGTTGCCCTCGCACCACTATCAGGCAGGACTCCCTCCAGATCCATCGGCCTCCTCCTGAGCTGTGCCCTCTGCTTTTGTTTCTTGAAGGGAGTGGACATGCAGGCATGGGCTGCATGTGTTACAGTTTTTCCAGTAGCATACTGAAGATGAGAGTGGTAGAAAACAGAAAACCTGATGCGGTGTTGTTTGTACCCTTCTTGTTGTCTTTGTAGGTAGAAGCATGCAGCTGTATCTGCCTGTCTAAACTTTTTATCCAAGAGGGGAAATATTTCACTGGAAAAGCCAAGGGAATTTTTCCTAGCCCTTTTGTTTCAGAGGGAAAATGATGTTCATTTAAAGAAAGAGTAAAAGAAAACAGCCTTATTAAGCCACTCAAACTGAGGACAAAGTGCCAGTGAAGATGGGAACTTCCTGTATTTAACAAAAGGTGCCCCTTTCCATCATCTGTGGCAATCTGTGCAGCTCATTTCCGAATCCTGTGGGTCCCTGAAGAAATGGAGTTGTCCCTCATGAGATCCTTCACTGATGTTAACCAAGCTTTGCCAACACAGACCAGGGCGGTTGTGTAAGGGGGAACATGAGCCACAAATGGTGCAGGGACTCCTAAGTAAGGACATTGTCTAGCAAACAATGTCCATTTAGTATGAGTTAGGTGTACTAACTTGCTAATTGAGTGCTGTAGGATCAAGGCGAACAACACACGCCTGTCTCTCAGCTGTCTGCATACCATCTCTTTTCCTGACACACATCCTCCTCATATGGAGAGAGGAGATGGAGAGGAGAAGGTCATGCAGACACTGTCTGCATTTAGTCCTTGGAGGCATAGTTTCTCCTTAGTGGAAGAATATGGAGGTTCTGAGTTTGTGACTACTGACCAATAAATGTCACAGAGCAGGAATGGTGTGATTATTTCAGTTTATACTCAAAGAGAAATACTTAAAATCATTTGAGTTTGCACTCAAAGAGAATGTACAGTGAGTCTTGGGGGTGAGGGGAGCAAGCAGCACAAAATTGAGAGGAAGTGTTTTTGCAAAAAAAAAACCAAACCAACAAACTTTGAGTTCTGATAAACAGATGATGGGACAGAGTCCTCATAATCTGTAAAGACACCATTTTATCTTTTCAAATTACTCATTTAAAATAACCAATTATTATTCTTTAGCAAAGTATGGCCTGAAAAGATCAAACATCTGAGTTAACTGGAATCCCAATTAAAAAATTTGAGGCTGGCCTCCACTGTTCTGTAAACATCTCTTTCTGTTGTTGGTTTTGTTGCTGTCCTGCCTGGTATTACAGATTTATCAAACTACTTATCAACTTATCTAGTTACTAAAGAAATTAGCCTGTATGGGAAGAGAAAATCTGTTATTAGATACTTTCTGGCATTGCTTTTCAATTTTGTTGGCTTCCTGAAATTTTCTTTAAGGACTGTCATGCCTGGTACCATTAATAGTCGACTGTTCTTGCCGATTTCTTGGAAGGCAATGAACTTTGAGCAAATGTTATCAGCTGCCAAGTTCAGTGGAAACAGACGGTTTGCACAGAAGCTGGAAGCAAACAGAGGTTGATGCTGCAGAAGATTCCTCTGATCTTTCCCTGACTGCTGCCTCCTTTCATAAAAATAAAGTGGAAAAGGTAACCAGTCACGGCTTATGTGAGGCAGCAGCAGGTTCTATTTCTCAGCAGCTTCTAACGAAAAGGAAGCTCAGCTGGAGAGAATACAGCCTCTGGTGCAGAGACCTCCTGTAGCCATAGATGTCTGATATAGAATCAAAAAAGAAAGACTTCTGACTTTTCACAGTGTGTGTGTCAGGAAGAGGAGCTGATTGAAATTTTCTAAGAGAAAAAGGCAGACTTGACCACCCTGAAGCATTCTATAAACATTTCATTTTACTGCTTCTATCTAAAACAAAGAAAAGAAGAGATGAGGAAAACAAATTTCAGCAGCATTTAGATTTGACATTTTCTTTTCTTTTTCTATCTCTTTTTTTTTTTTTTTTTTTTTTTTTTTTTTAAGTATTCAGGACCAAGGGAGTGTACAATTCTTTAGTGTTGCCAGCAATATGGTAAAATTGTTGTTTGCAGAGTTTTGCTCGTACAGTTTATGTCAGGAGATATTTTAACTGTGAGTATAAGATTTGCTATTAACATTGCCATGATTCAGATAGATCCCTTACAATGCTCCAGGTATTCACTGAGTGCCTAGTAGAGTTATCTTCAGCATTCGGATCTCAGTAAATGTAAAGTTGTGTTCAGATGATTTGTTTGTATGGGTATCAGTGTTATAGGAAGTGCACAAGGCAATTAGACCTGCAGTTTTGTAACAAGCTTCCACAGAAAGATACTTGGTTTCAACAGAACTGGTGCACCAAGGATGATGCCTTTGATGAAGGAAATGTTCAGGGAGATAAGCTCATCACACAGACAGCACATTTATTATTATTAAAGCCTGTTTCAAGCTATAAGGTACAGTGGTGTTGTGTAGGGGTACAGCAACCCTAACAAAACTCCACAGAGAAAAGCTGCTGAGAAACTTTCTGAGGAAGTGGTACCAGTCTCTTCTCAACACAAAGAGCAGACTGGATTACAGGGAGACAAAGATGAGAGCACATTCCTGTGTGTTCCTCCCAAACAAAAGCTGATGATAGGTGCTACTCTTCCAGGATAGTGGTCCACTCCTAAGACATCCACTCAGAGGGTTTTGTCCCCAGAGGAAAAGACAGTCATTTTAAATATCCTTCAGCTGAAAATATTCCATAGCTCTTTGAGGTTTACTTATTCTGATTGAGTAGCAGCAATGGGATTGGGTTCATAAAGAAAAGATTGGGTATTCAGAGCTCCAAACATATTTTAAGTTATGGAAAAGAAACTTATTTAGCAACTGTAGCTATAAAGGCATTCAAAGAAGATCCCAGCTTTTCAGGTCAATGTACAGTAGTTAAGTGTGGCCTGTCAGACAAAACAGTCACCTACTTGTGGGCATTTGCTTTTTAGATGGAGACAGAAATGGAAAATTGCTGTTGAAGCAATCAGTGAGTCTCCTTTCTAGTGCCGTTATTTTTTCAATAAAATACATTGAGTAGATTCAGAGAGAAAAAAAATGACGGATCTCTCAGTGTCTGCAGCAAATCATCCCAACCATGTAACTGTGCTCCTAAAATTCAGCCTGTCACTGGTCAGCAGGACTGTGCCCTGACTTTACGGCATGGAAAAAAAGCGAGGGAACAGCTGTATTTTGGGCATCACTCAAGATATTTAGTGAATGTCACTGTGATATCTGCTGTAATGAAAATGGGTACTGTGGGGTTTTTTGTTATGTAGGCTTATAAAATGAGCAAGGAGATGAAGAGGAGAATCTGTGTGACAATAGTGGATGGTCAGACTGATTTTTAGGTTTAGAATTTCACTAGGAAGTTTTTCCATGTTCTTATGGGTGGGTAATTCATAAAGAAACATATTTTTAGTGTGCTTGTGAACATCTTTGGAAACTAAGAACTAAACTATTTCTTGATCACAATTTGCAAAGAGACTGAGTGAAGCCTCAGTGTGCTTCAGATTCTGAGGAATTCTTTCAGGCTTGTACATTGTCCCCAAGATGGATATTCCTGGCAGTTTAGAGTTGTGGCAGAGCTGCTGCTTGTGGGATGTGATATGTTGATCAGGAGAGTTTAGGTCCTTCCCCTGGCAGTACTTGTGGGGTTGGGAAGAGATTCTGAATACCTGTCACCTACAGGTTGCAATCTTCATTAATTTATTGATGTGCTACCAAGGCCTCAGGACATTTTTCTGCATTTGTATATTACGTGGCTTTCATCGAGTTCATAGTTAAATTCCTGGTTAATGATATTTTCCCACTATTAAACATGTGTTACTAATCATGACTATCTTTGCAGTCAGCTGTAGAAGTCGAACTGTATCAAAATAAGCAGTTTTTGTAAGATGTTGTTGCACTGAAATGCCTATCCAGAATTGGGAAAGGGACTTGCTAAAGATCTCACAATATGTTCTGTGATGGTAAAACAGATTCTTCAACCATGGGAGGATGCATGTCTGCATCATCAGTTCACATTTGCAGTCAGTGACTGGATTCTCCCTTATATTTCTGTGGGATGCAAAACTACTTCTGAAGCCTCTTTGGAAGAAAAATATTGCAGAACACCATCCTGGTTTCTGAAGGTTTAATTAAGTCTTTAGTGTTAACAGAAGGAAAGTCTGTATCTGAATTGCTAACTGATGCAGAATATTTATCTGTGTATGCTTTTTCTGGGATTCTTGCTACTTGTTTCTTTGGTGGTATCACAGTGTATCAGCCTCTATTTTCTCTAATCTGTGGATGTACCTAAAATTTACCATCCATTCATGTGCTCTTACTAAATGTGAGCTGGTCTTTTGCTTATAATGTTTGAGCCTCAGTTCAGTGAGAAAATGTCTGAGGTTTAGTTTGGCTCTGCTGTTTGTCAGGTCAGAACACAAGCATGAGTGAGGCATCCCACATGTGCCACAAGTTTCCTGTTCTGAAGAGCCACCTGACTCATTCCATACTCAAGTTGGAGTGACAGTGACTAAAAGAGAATGAATGGTCCAGGCTTTTGGTGTTATTGTAGCCTTGAGTTAATTGGAAAGTGGAGTTGGAACAGCCTTTTGTTTTGTTTTTCATGGATTGGCATTGTCACCTTTATGTCCAAGATGCAATTTTCTTTCTGATGTAACACTACTCAGAAATCCTGAAGAAACACAGGATTGTCATAGAATCACAGAATTACTCAGGTTGGAAAAGACCTCAGAGATCATCAAGTCCAACCGCCTAACATTCTTTGTTTCATTCTCTTGCATTCTGTTCTCTGTGCATTCATCAATGCAGAGAGTGAAGCTTTACTGCATTGTTTAAAAACTGAAGGAATCTGGAGCAAGCCTGTTGATGGAGCTTGCTGGTTTTTGTAGAATGAACTTCTATTAAGTGTTGAGATGGGGAAAACACAGCAGTGGAAGATTGATGAATAAGCTAATAAAAAAAAAAAAAAAAACAATGTACAAGAAGAATATTTCCCATTAATGTGTTTTCTGTTAACATGAGGCTATCACAGTTGCAAAGGAGCTTTTGGTGGTTGTGGCTATAAGGGTTACTGAGATCTGTCACTGTCTTTTCTACTGATTCTTCATAGGATGCTATGTCCTTCTGGATTCATTGTTTTGCCCACTGTATTCTCAGTTAGTTTAGACTGTAGAATAAGCACCCTGGATTTTAGAGCTGATGCACATCTCCTGTAGCCTTGGAGGTCAGTAGCATTTAGGTATATGATAGGTATTCAGCAGTTCTGACAGCAAAACCATTTATAGCATCTCAAATTAAGAGCTCTCAGGTTCTCAGGTTTGTGTGCTTGAATGAAACAACACAAGTTGACTTTAAAGTGTGCTTTGTTTTACAGTCTTGTAAATATACAAAATAAGTTTCAGACCACACAGGGTCTGAACCTTAGTTAAAGTGAGTTGTTTTAAAATCATTGCAGAACAGAAACTGTGAAATATTCGCAGAATAATAACAGCACATGATTTTACATCAATGAGAAATAGAGTTCTGCATTGTGAATATACAAAGTGCTTTTGGGATAAGATAATGACAATTTTATCTCAGCTTTTTGTGTGACATTGGCTTCTGGTTCATGGTAAACATTATTTTAGCTTTCATGACCAAGACCTGCTACTGTTAATTGAACACAGGATGCTCATAATAGCCTTGCTAGGGACACTGTGAGCCACAGGATGTGACTGAGAAGTATATTACACTGTAAAATAAAAACTGTATTTCAGATAGAATACCGGGTGTTACTCATGATATTACTGAGTTATCCAAGTAGCAAATATGTAATAATGCAAGATGAGGAAAATCTTTGTCTTACATATATTTTTTAAATTCTTCATTCATCTTAGTGTTTCACTGAATGGCACTATTAATACTTGGAAAAGGCTCCTGCACATATGCAGTGACCATTGCTAGATATTTCATATTTTAGTATATGTGGTGAGATGTACAAGAAAGTTTTAACAAAGCTGCTCAGTGTGCAGTCAAATACAGATCTAATGTAATATAATAGAGCTGAGAACATTGTTTTTCAAACTCTAAATATTGGGATTCACACCAAAACTTAAAGAGCAGAATTGGTTTCAAGTAAACAGAACTGGCTCTGAGAAAGCAGATCTCTTTAAAAACATATGTATCTTCAGTCACTCTATTATTTTTACTCTAGAAAGGCTCTCAAGACAAATTAGTAAGATATTCTATGTTTTTGAGTGAGATAACTCATCTCTTGGTAGTCAGGTGAGAATTCCCTTTGCTTTGGATAGAGACTATGCTGTTTATTAAATACATATTAAACTTTAATGAAAGGTTTCTGTTCATGCTGCTTCCCATGTTAAGTATGTAAGAAAATTAAATGTTTTTAGAAATTCCCACGTAGCAGTGCCACTTCTTCTCAGGATATAGCAAATTCTTAGATTGCTTAGCTGGAAAAGTAATGTTAAGGATAGTTGCAGCTGCCAAAGTCTGGAAACTCAGAGTTACATCTGACATTTCATTCTTCACCTTAACTATTGAGCCTTGGCCATTCATTGGTTTTTCACAGTGCTTTGGAGTTAGAAGGGAGTTTCACAGATGAAAGATGAAAATCAAAATAAACTCCTTTATCAAGTAAACCTTGCAAGGGCATTCTGAATTTTACAATACACGGGGAGTTGATTGTGATATAACATACAACACAAGGGGGTTGGAATAAACAATTTATTCTCTATTGTTAGGTATGACCATGCATAACTGACTTATGGCTCCGGTTTGCTCCGCCACTTGTTACATGTGTAGTCATCCCTAACTTGTACCAAAAATAGTTTATCGCACTTCAGCGTTGCATAGTTTTTTATCAAATGTTCTCTCATTAAAAACTTTACTGGGAGATTGAACGTTTCAAGACACTGGCAAATGTTTATGAAAGCTTTCCCCAGAGCTTGGTCTCACTGAATTGAGTCTGTGCTGACAGCAATCATGAGATGGCTCCTGATAGACATAGTCTAGTGGGCAGGTAACAGTGATCATCTGACAGTAAATAGCAGGTTTAGTGCCAGGGTCAAAGGCTGGCTGCTCAGTAAGCCTGTAGGCTGTGAGAGCTGTCTGGAGCTGGGAGCGCAGTGCAGTTTGGGGCAGCTGTGGTATCACTGCCCATACGGTGCAATGCCTGCCCACACCGGGAGGGTGACTGTCTCCCTACTGGCAGTTCAAGACCTTCCATGAGCCCTCAGTTGTTTGAAAAACAAATAAGGTCATCTGCTGGAGGATTCCGTGGCCATCCCCGTAATAGATGAATCTACACTCTGTAGTCATCCACTTTATAGCCATTTGAAGGGTTTCATTTGTAAGTATCATCTGAATCAGGTATTTATCTTTGTGTTTCCTTCCTGAATGAAATTCAGGGCAGTGGAGCTGGAGGGTCTGAAGTAAAAGTCTTAGGAGAACCAAGCGGAAGAGGGAACTGGGACTGTTCAGTCTGGAGAATAGAAGGCTTAGGGGAAATATCTCTACAACTTCCTGAAAGGAGGTTGTGGTGGGGTAGAAGCTGGTCTCTTCTCTCAGGTAGCAGAGGTAAGATGAGGGAGAATGGCCTTATGTTGTACAAGGGGAGGTTCAGGTTGGATATTAGGAACAATTTGTTCTCAGAAAGAGCGGCAAGGCAATGGCACAGGCTGCCCAGGGAGGTGGTGGAGTCATTGTCCCTGAAGGTGCTCAAAAGCCTTGTGGATGTGACATTGAGAGATGTGGTTAGGGTGAATGGTAGAGATGATGGTAGGACTAATTGATCCTAGTGTTCTCAGTGTTTTTTTCCAACTTGAGTGATTTTGTGATTCAATTATTTTGGGTGGCTGTGCACATTTAAAGCACAGCTCAAGTCATTTTGCACAGGCTTCTGAATAGAGGTTGCAGTCTTGGCACCAATCGGAGTTAGGGTGTCCCCACCATTTGTTTTAGGCCATAACTGGAGGGGAGCCACTTGCATGTCTTTGTGGCAGAGCATCCTATCTTGGAGTGCTCTGTAGGGCTCGGAGCACCTACTTGCAAGGTTGTGATAATGGACTTTGGTCAGCAGCATACCCCACCTTGCTTTGCCAGGAGAGCTTACTGTAGACCAACATATTGATAGCTGCAGTGATATTTCTCAGACTGGAAAAACACTGGTGTTCTGTAAGGGTGCTTTTCATCAAACACATGGTCCTCCTGCACATTTGTCCATGTTGGTGCAGATATTCTGGGCTACCTCACCTTCCTCCTTAAAAGGAAGAGTTTAAGCATAGACCTTGTTTCATTGTTATCACTCTCTAGCTTAGTATTACCGATGAAAGTTCAATTGTATGTGAAGTGACTGTTAAGGCACCAAGACTCATCCGGGGGTCTGGGCCTTCCCTCCCCTTTTTGCTTCCAATTGTGCTAAATCCCTTAATGTTGTGAAGAAAGCGTACATTCATCAGGTAGAGTGTTGGAGGCCAGGGTGCAGATAACCGCTTTTACTGCATATGAGACATTGCAGTCCTGTTCTTAAGAACTGCCAGGCAGATTGGGAATCACGGTCACGGTTAATAGCAGCGAATTGCCAGCAGTTGATGGGTGGGTAGTCACTCCTTTCAGTGGTTGCCCCCTGGGGGAGAAGGTAGAAAAACAGAGGGAGGGAATTAGAGTGACTTTGCACAGTTGAGCAGGTTCATGCCGCTGGATCAGTGGCAAGCATTGGCAGGGCTCCACTCTGGGGAGGCTCACAACAACATCACAGTCTCATTTTTACCAATTGGTGTTGCTATAGCCAGTGGTGCACAGGGGGAGAGCAAGGAGAAGGGGGGAGAGCTGGGGGAGAGGGAAAGCAAGAGCCTGGGCTAAATTAAACAAACAAAAGTGCTTGTAAGTAGTGTTTAACCCATAACCGTTAGCCCAGTGCTACTAATTGTGCTAAACTATATATCTGAAGTTCAGTGTGTGATTAAAGAGTTGGCTCACAAACTCTCTGCATAACCTTAATTTTTTCAAGGTTCTTTGAGTGTAGAATGGCTTATAATAATGATTTTGACTAATACGATTTTTGACATGCAACTTTAATGCTTAACCTTAGTACAACTCCAGAGCATTTCATGTGTATTCAGCTGTAAAGAGTGATGATTTAAAGGGATAATATAAGAAAAAGGTCGTTCTAGAATGAACCTCTAACAAATTGCATAAAGGAAGCTTATTATTCCATGAGTAGAGAGATATGCAGCTTTTCTGATCATTTTTCTGCTTGGTTCAAAAAATTGTTGAGACATGATTGGGGAAAGAAACACAAAAAAATGAAATGGAAAACTGCAAGCGGTGAACATTCTTTTGATGGTTATGATTTTGTTGCCACTAAAAATACTTTTCAGTAATTCAGTTGTTCATCCCTCTTCTTGTTTTGGGTGCAGAATTCGTTCCAACAAGAAAATGCTGTTATTGGTTGGAGGATTGCCTCCTGGACCTGACCGGCTACCCAGCAATTTGGTTCAGTATTATGATGATGAGAAGAAGACGTGGAAAATACTGACAAGTAAGTGGTTTATTTTTGTACAGTTGTCTTGATGAATTTAAAAACATGGTTAATCAAATTAGACACTTTATTGATTTGTTTCTCTTCAGAGATTTGTTTATGTATCACAAAGGGTTTCACAATGGAGCAATAAATTGAGATTGCAGAAGATGCTAATTTTATAATAGGATAGGCCTAAATTAACAATGGCTTAAAATCATTCCAGTAAGTTTTTTAAGTAAACTTGTAAGTCTTCCATCCTCTGACATGAATGGATGCATATTTATGTAGATGTGAACAAAATCTGGCTTAGGAAAAAAATAAGACAGTGTTTAGTCAGCTTTCTCACTCGATTCCCCCGTGAGCCATAGCAGTAGAACACACCTTCAGCTCTCTAATGCATTTTTACTTCCTTCTTCCAGCTTTATTTGTTGTCCGCAGTCATTAAAGAAAGGTTTCCTTTGTACTGTTCTGCATCCACTGCTGACAGAAACACTGGTGGCATATGTGAGCTGCAGTAAACAGTGCATGGTGGCTTCTATCACAGAATTCCTTCCCACCTTCTTTTAAAGGTTGATTGTGTTTTAGAGCATGTATTTTGCCTGGAGCATTGAGGACTTTGGAACTTATTGTTATGTTGGTTGCGATTCCCAGTCTAACTTGGTCATGGAATCAAATCATAGCTTCTTGAGTGCAGCAGGCTGTGTGTGCATTAGTCCCCTTGTGGCTAAACTGGCTGCATTGGTCAATAAAACTAAATTTTAACTGTCAAAATTGCCCAAAGCAGTATAGATAAAATAATAAATGAGCAATTTTGATCCATAAATCAAAGCCATACTTCTAAAACTGGACAACTGGTAAAACCTGGATTTCTTAATGTACACCCTTTTTTGAAATAAAATAATGTTCTACAGAATTCTGTAATGGGATGCATCCATGCTAAAATTATATGCACAGATTAGGATTAAATGGAATTAAAAAAACTGATATGATGCATTGAAATAATGCCTCTGCAAATTGCCTTATCCTGCGAACAGTTTAGAAGCCATTCTCAAAATGCTGCAGCATAAAGACTTGCCTAGAATTAGATACCTTGGATTAATAATTGAAGCCATTGTTTAAGAATGGAAATTATAAAAGGAAATACAAACTGTATATAGGGCAAGTCTCCGGCATCCATGCTAGTGGAGGATATGCTACACCTCATGTTTTTTAGAAGCATGGAATAGAGTACTTAGCTCTGTACACTACTATATGGGAAACTGGTAATCACAGCCTGAAGCTCTGAATAATCAGCTGAGGCAAGTGTGGGGTCAGCAGTAGGAGCACAAGTGAGGGTAATTCAGCTGCACTCCCGGAAGGAGTGGAGCTTGACTCCACCTCTCTTAGACTTCATTTAAGGGCTGACCACCACTAAGGCAGCGTCTCTTTGTGATTGCTCATTTGTGAAGATTGGATAGCCAGCCTCAGCATTTTCCAGCCAGACTGAAGGCATCCATATTGGTGGGTTTTTCCTATAGATAACCTTTTGGATATCTATCACCATCCTTCTTGTATTATTACCATCTTTTGTATTATTTCATCTTACAACTACTGTAAGAAAATTCTAAAAATGGTCAGTGACAAATCAATGATATTATATAGGACTAACACATTTGGTATTTTTGAATTTGTTGTGTCTAATCCAGTGGCTCACCCTGATATGCAAGAGAAATGCAACCTTTACTTCAAGATCTGAACCCTCCACTGCATGAAATAACTTCATTCTGAATCTAAGTTACCTGTAGATATTTAAGGTTTTGTAAGAATGAAATTTATTCAGTTCTTGGTTACTTACAGTGTGATGCTATCTTCAAAGCTGTAGGAAAATGAACCTGAAGGCATGATACCTAAGTGTTTTGGTTAAAAATATTGACTTGACTTCACAGCAGTATCTGAATAACGCAGATGTTTATGGTGGTATAAAAAGATGCTTGTGAACTATTTTATGTAATTTTATCAAAATAATGTCGGCTTTTCTGGTTTACTTTAACAGATAGTAAACAAAAATTCTCTTTCCGTCCTGTTGGCCTGGGCTTGTGTATGCTGAAGGGAACACTTTTCTCACTGAATAAGACTTAATGACAGCAAGCACGGTTCTCACTGAATCTACTCGCCAAATATTAACAATAATTCTTTTTGAAAAAATTGAGGCACATGTTTCGAGTATGCAGATGTTTTATGCCCATACATTGTTTTCCATTAAAGAGAGTGGGAAGTGGGAACAGGTTGGAATAGGGTTTTTGTCTTGTCCATCTGTAAAACACTGAATGACTCTGGTATAGCATATGAGCACATGGACTCAACGATTTTAAGAATGGGTTGAGCTGTTTTAGGAAAGACTTCAAACTAGTCATAGTATAACATGGTGATAGTTCAGTGCACTCATGATGTTGAATAAACACCGTGGTGTTTAGCTGGTATGTGGGAATTTAAGGACATTGTTCTATCTTGTTTTTGGAGTGCTTTTTGTAATTTAGGAAGTATATTTACATCCACTTTTGATCCTTTTGCTGTTAGCTCTATCCCAGTCAACAATTTTGGAAAATAATTGATCTGTTTATCCTATTCTGGCTTACAATCAGTAGTGAAGGAGGGGGAGGTTATTTTTGCTTTTTTTTTTTCTTTTTTCCCTTGTTCAAAAGCATTGTTGGTCCTGAGGTTGCAGATTACCCCCCACTCATTAGGATAAGTGAGGAGCTTGCTCCTGGAGAACAGGGACAGATTAAAACCCATGTGCTGCTCATGTGTCTTTTTGATGAAAACAGTGTCAGTCCTTGTATCTGGTACTTCAGGATGCTTCTCTCGCAGTATCACCTGAGGTGCACATCATTTCCTCCTGTAGTAGCAAACGTTTCCTTTTGATCTACATTACTCATTTTCTGCAGTCCATGCTGGTGACATTGGGAGGTAGGGATACCATCTAGCAAACTTGCTCCTGGGTGCAGCCACTGAAGAGGGGATGTGGGTCTCCTCTCACCCTCCACTGAGAAAAGCCCCAGAAATTACTCAGGGGGATCTGCGAACTCATGTGCAGACATATGCTTGCCTCTTGTGTTTACTCCTTTCTTTTCTCTTTGGAGTGGTTGTTGGTCCTATTCCTTTACTTAGGGCTCTGTGTCCTGCCTTGTGCGATGCACAGGGAACACAAAACACCAGCCATCAGGAACTGCTGTCTCCATGTAAGCCATAGCTCTGTATTTGGAGCCGTGAAGACGGTTGCAGGTGGAACAGCACAAGCTATTGAGTATGACGGCTCAGCAGAGTAGCAATCTCATTTTGTTCCCACTACGAGACTAGATCTATTGGCAGGGGATACTGCCCACCTCTCTCTGCCTGGCTACCCAAAGCACCAAACGCATCAGTACTAATGGGAGTAATTCTAAAGGAATCAGGAAAACAACTTGCCTTGTTCATAGATCCACAAGAGGAGGGGAAGCGTGCACCCATTTCCAATTTTTTAATGTCATCATCTATAGGCAAGAATGCTATGGCTCAAGGGATCGGTAGATTTTTCACAGTCTAGTATTACTGTGTATATTTCCTGTCTTGTATTTCTCATAGAGTTATTTTTTCTATGTTGGCAACAAAGGATAGTGACAGAAAAAGAGAAAGCACGTGGCATTTCACAAACATTTTTTGCCACCTAATTTTATTTAATGGGGTCACAGTCCTAACCTGAGATTCAATAAGGTGCACATTTCTGTATAGTTTGAAACATTTCTTACTGTACAGTCATGCCTGAGCAAAGTAGAGGATTTTATAGACTGTATGGCCAAGTACAGCGAGCAGATCTTTACTGTGTGATTTCTTTTCAGCCTTGCTTGCACATACACAACCCCAGTTCATTTTTTAACTGAGTGCTGCCTATGTCATGTAACAGCATCTGGCTGCTACTGGCAGAGACATAAAATGAAGCTGATGGGTGTTTGATAATCCTTACCACTCTGAAGGATTTTTCATTATTCTATGTGGTTTTACAGTCCTTGTAACTACTTACTGGGTGTGGGACAATCGGGGTCCCCATGTCACAGCCTTATGGTCTTATTGGCCAGAATGGGATGCCACTACTTCTGTTTTAATTTTGAGCTACAGCTCTGCCAGGAATCATGGGACTCCTTTGGTTATTCTCTTTATCCGCAATGTTTAAGATTAATTAAACTTTAAAGATGTGAAATAACGTTTTATTTGTTAGAATTATTCTGTAATCAATGCAAGTTTCAAAATCCGAAGCCTATAAAGATTTTTTTGTGTGTTCAGAATTGCATAGCTCTCCCAAAAACCCTACTGCTAAGGCAATGATGTATTACTTTCACTTTCATTATATGTTTTTAATCAGAGCGTGACTTCACACTAGACAAAGCAATGCTTTATGCATGGTCTCACTTGTTTTTTGCTAAAATCTTTTGACATGATTAATTTTACTTTAATGCTTTTGTCTTGTTGTAATGGTAAAGATGATGAGTATAAACCAGGACAAAAAAATACATGCTTTTCAGTCATAATGCCTATGAGCATTTAAAAATATATTAAATGAAAGAAAAAAATATCACAAGAGACTGATCCAACTGGAATTAAATTTCTTGCTACCTGAACAGAGAATGAAAGAAATAAATAAAAACGATGCAGTCCTTGCTTTATTTTTGGTGGGGTTTTATATATTTTTTTTCATGGCAGTGTATCCATCTGTCTGATTAGAAGTGATAAGTAGGAGAGAAAAGGTGTTTTATGCATTTTGAGGTATACTCTCAATGCCGGGCTTTTTGTCTGTCCAAAGTAAGAAGGGGTAAAATGCTAGGAAACATTACCGAACACTTACAGAGCACTTCCCATCTGTAGTAAACTGCAGCAGATCTTTCCTTCACATCTGTACTTGTCTTTTTTAAGAAGATGCTAACTGTAACATGCCTTACCCTCCCTACATAACCACATTGTCTGTCTAAACCATGAAGAGGAATCAAGAAGAGTTAAAATGATCCCAAATATACATACAGGCAGTAGTGTATTTATGCTTAGATATTGCACTTGGTTTGGATTTGAAACTAATGTAAAAGCCAGTGTCACTGGCCAATGAAAAGTATTACACAGGTGGTATATTTGGGTAGGAAAAGAAATGCATGAAAGGTCACCAGAGTGAATAGTTTCACCAGGATAACCAGCACCTCCTTTCTAGTCACCTAGATAGCCTTAACCTGATTTTAACTCTCTCAAATTTCTGTGAACTTCCTGCTCTTTACTAGGACTACTTCAGTCTGCTGTATTTGGTCAGTCTGCGAGAACAAACAATGAATCAGGCACTTTGATTTCATTCTCCATCTCTCTCCTTCATGCCAGCAGCAATAATGCAATATCAGGGAGTTGTCAGTTGCTTGTCTGCCTCTGTCTGACGGGTACAACAAGCAGCAAGTAACCTTTCTGTGATCCCTTGTGAGTGCATCTTCCTTCCCTAGATTAGCTGTGTTTCACACGAGGCAACTTCTACATCAGGTAGCTTGGTTAGCATACAACATATTTTTATTTCAGTCATTCTGACTTCTGGATTTTCCTTCACTGCAGTCTGTGATAGTGCAGCCTCCCAGGCCGCAGTCCTCCAACTTCAGTAACAGCATTCCGAGTGTCAGCCTGCACTTAAATGTACGGGTGGTTCTACAGAGCCTTTCATAAGTGCACAGGCATTATTTATTCATTTTTACCAACAGATAATTCATGTGCAAAGAAGCAAAAATGGTTTGCTTCATGTCATTGTTAGCATCAGAGAACCTGGGTCGCTCTCTGTCTTAGCCTGCTTTTTTTTTTTTTACTGCCGGGATAGGGGTATTTCTTTTGTTTCTATTTCTGCTGGCAGTTCTGTGATACTTCACTGTGTCAGCCTTTCCTGTACAGGACAGTACTCTGTCCTTCCTGGGTAAGTTAACAACAAAGCCCTTGCTCCACTGTTTCCTGTAATGGCTTCAGCACTGCAGTTTGTTGGTACTTTGTGTGTATTAGTGCTTTACCCAGTTTTCCCTTAAAAACTCCTCCATATCTTCTGTCCCAGATTGGTTATGTACAAAAACATGTAGTATAATCTATATGCTTACATCACAAGTTCTTAAGAGCAATTTTCAAAGGCATTAATATCAGTTTAAGTACTACTGTATGTCTAGCAGATACTGTGCCGTTGGATATTTTTACTTCTTTTAAGTAGTTGAATTCAGTGTAGAACTTACACTTACTAAAAGAATGTTAGTGTGTTAGAAGCAAAGGTTTCCTCTATCAATTTACCCCTAAACAATTGGTAGATTGAAAGAAGTGGTGCTTGCAAAAAGTGAGTAGAGTCAGATGGAAAAGTTAAATCTCTTGACATGTGCCAGTTATAATTTCTTTTTTGTCACCTGTGAGAATAGTACATACTTATGTTAATTAAAAATGTGTCTTGATGAACAGCTCTTGGCAGCCCTGATAAATTTCTTCTCTCTGACTTCATTTATCCAGCAGTCTGGGATGCTGCAGTTTCTGCTTTAGTGCTGTATCAAGGATGGTTTCACCACTGCATTGAAAACTTGAGCAAGCATTAGTGCATTACTAAGGCAGAAGTCTTGATATTACCTGCTAGGCAAAATCAGTAATTGTGGTAGGTATATGTAGAATTTGTGCAAGTATGTATACACGTATCCACATGCTCCTATTTATTCTCTTTCTTAGGCAAGCACACCTGGCTTGACCAAGCAGCCTGTTAAGTTCATTTCAGCTGAAACCCTCAGAGAACAAGGGGCTAATATAAATTATTCATGTTTTTTTAAAAAATTTCAACTTATTCATAAAGCATATTATTCTGCATATTCCCCACTTTATTCATAAGCATGGTGTATCATAGGTAGCGGATGCCTTTCTCTTCCTATATTCTCAATTCCTTTATGTCTTTCTACACAGTGTCTTTGAAATGGCCAGTCATACTACCATTACTAGGCTTTAAGGCCAGATTCAGTCTGTTTGTGCTGAAGCCCTCAACAGTCATTCAGCTTTTCTTAGCTGCCTCCTGCCATTTGTTACAGACTTCTGAATACCATCTACCTTTATGGAAACATGGCTGTGTGGAATTTTTCATTTTCTTTTGCATGTGCAGAGATAACTTCCAGGATGTTGATTTTCTTTTGCATTTACAATCCTGCCTGAATCTTCTCATCATCATCCTCAGAAGCTCCACAAGCAGTTACTTTCAGGTGAAGTCCAAAAATCTTACCTAAATGTTCTGCTGCATATTTGTGCTCAGCCAGGACTGTTTGTGGGTACAGCCCTATTCCAAAATGTCCTTAGGCAGAGGCCAAGACAGTGCAGAGGTGAGGAGTGGGTTGGCTCCAGGTAAGAAGCTGGCAGGTGTAAGACAGATGAAATATCAGGTGTGTCATTTCCACATCTTGCAAAGAAAGCTGCTGATTTCTGGAGATGCCGGTCCCTGCTGTATCCTAGCAAGTAAATCTAAACCTTTGACTCAAAACCTTCCCCCTATGTTGTAGATCTTACTTATTTCTACCTACTATTTCAACTTCAGTTACTCATCTTTACAGATCATTTGAGAATGACAGTTTGATTTTGCAGCAGCTTCTACAGATTTTTTCCAAGGCAAAATAAAACATTATTTAAATCGTGAGAAAAGGATAAAGGCAACTGAAATTCAAGTTTTTGCATTTCCCTGCTTTGCCCAAGTCAGAGAATAATATCTTTAATTTGAGTCCCTTGTATATGTCCCAATGGATGTTTCATAGCTTTGTCCACAGTTTCAGAAAAGCCAATTGTGGATCAGAAGCAACATTGCTACAAAGAAGTTGCCGTGCTTTTCCAAGTAAACCCAAGTAAACAACATAGCCTAAGTGCTTAGACTTAATGGAGCCTTAAAGGATCTTCAGCATTTCAGGTTTTCTTCACTCATGAGGATCTTGTTTCTGCTGTAAATATACAAACTGTTGTCCAAGCAGAGTATCAGCTGTAAGCTGTGTTGGCTTAGGTTCTGTTCAAAGCAAATGACCCATTTGGATGGATATAGATTTCAGTAAAGTCACATAATCTCCAGTGAAAGGAAATATCACCAAAAACTTTCTCACCAGCTCTTTGTAGGTCCCTTAAAGCTATATGGCCAGTGCCTCTAAAAACTGAGGCCTTTGGAATAGATAGCTTCCATGCTGAATTATGTGGTGTTGGATGAATTTAGTGTGTACTGGAAACATGGCTTTCTGCTTGTTAGATGATTTTAGGTAAAATGTATGTGTTCATTCTCATCTAGTTGCACTGGGGTTTATGTAGCAGTAGTGGGAACCAGGCATGTATGGAGATGAAAATCAAATCTGGTGTCTTCCTAGTTGCTTACTTCAGAAAGCACTCTCTTTTCTAGTATCTACTGTGACATTTTATTTATGTACAAATGGAATGCAAACAGGATGGCAAAGCACCACTAGCCGGGCAAAATGTAATCATAAACAATTCTCATAGAAATCCTCTGACTTCTTGAGAAACTGATAACACACTTTATATGTATTCTCCTTCCAAAGCTTCTTAAAACAAAACAGTTTCCTTCCAAGAGGTTTTGTTTGTAATTATCTGCAATACAGATTTCAGAAACATACCTTATTTTTCTCAGTTTCCTACTGCTGTTAGTGTTTCTCACAGCTTCCTTTGTTCCTTTCTTCCTTTCCTTCCCTATCCTTCCTCCCTTCCCTACTGCTACACCCTCCCTCTGTTAAGGACAGAAATAAAATGTATTATGGACTTAGTTTTTTTTCTTCTTAGCTTTCTGTCTCATACCAGGTGTTGTATGAGCTACTGTTTTCATTTAACTGAATGCTGGAGTAAGTATCTGCAGGAAAAGCCTAATAGGTCTTTATGGGAATGGTTTTTGGTATGTTGCTTTATCACATTTATATATTGTGATTCTACTCCCAAATGGAGACTGTGCTACTATAGGGTATGCAACTGCAAAATGACTGTTCATACTGAGGGGGGGAAAAAAAAAAAAAGTGTTAACAAATTGAATAGTAATGAATTAACCTGCAGAAAAAGCATTTTGCCCTAGTACACAGAAACCCTGCATAACTAGAGCATATAATTTTAAATGAAGCAGGCTCTAGGAATGCCTCAATGGGTGTGATGTCGACAGTAGCTCATAATTCATGGATATGAATTATGGCTGAGTATCAGGAAAAAACTTTCTGACATTGAGATCTATTAGGTTGTGGAATAATCCCCCATGGGAAATGGTGGAAATTCCATTGCTGCAAGCCAGACTGAGTCCTAGGAAAGGTACAAATTCTGGCCCGGCCTTAACCTTTTAGGGAAAATGAATTAATTGGTTGGGTGGGTGCACAGCCTAATTAGGTGATTTTGGTCTGGGGCGAGCAGAAAAAGTCCAACGTGGGCTGGTTTTGTCTGTAGTGCAGTGCATAGCAGGAGCTGTATTTTCAGCACAGAGGGGACAGCTGGTTTCAGGTGCCCAGCAGCAGCCAGCATCCATGTGGGGCCTAGGACTGGGGAGCAAGCCTGGCTGCCCTACTGGGGAGTGCTGAGAGGGACAGTGAGAGGGAATTGGCTTCCCCTTTGTCTCATGAATGCTACCAAGTGAGCCTACCCAGATGCTCTAAGGGTTCAGCAAATGAACACCCATGGCTTACAGTATCTGATGTGAGCCTGTAGCTCTCAGTGACTGAATCTAAATTTCCCTAATTTTGTTACAATTAACTACTGTTTTCACTGCACACAATTTTAGCTTTAAAAACATTCAACTCTGAGATGGGCTAAACAGGAAAGGACAGTCAGAAGGACCTACGAGTGTAACGCTTTCAGATGGGGAGGCTCAGGAAATGACATTAATAGAAGTCGTTAAAATAGATTTTAATAGAATTATTATGATAAATAGTGTAATAGCTGCATTTCTCCTCTTACAATCTCTCCCCTCAGAGAATGGAAGAACAGAATGTGTGGGTCTGATCTTGGCTCCTAGTGGTCAG
Organism: Coturnix japonica; assembly: GCF_054131305.1. Lineage (NCBI taxonomy): Eukaryota > Metazoa > Chordata > Aves > Galliformes > Phasianidae > Coturnix > Coturnix japonica. Next base: position 38,887,994 of record NC_140664.1, read on the forward strand.
GAATTACAGCTGCTCTATGCACACAGCTTAACTAGCATGTGCGCCTTATGTAGAAGATACTTTTCTGATTGCAATGACGTGAAAAGAATGTCAAACAGTTACCAGATGAGGAAAGAACTAGACTTCTTTTTTTTTTTTTTTTTTTTCCTAGATGGATCGTTAAAGAGTAACAGAAAATTCCAATTAAAGGTCATGGAGTGGTTTTCTGCCCTCATGCATGTGTAAGGCATTGCGCAGGCTTAACTAACGGAGAATTTGACTCCCAAATTTTCTCATTTACTGGATGCAAAACTGAAAGGAAATCTTTATGGCCAGCTTATAAAGCTATATAATGAAAAATTACAACAGCAGAAAAATGTATGCGTATCATATCTCTAATTCAGCAAAGTATTAATCACACTGATGTTCAGCAGTGTGTTTAAATACATGCTTAAGTAGTTTATAAAGTACTGACTGCAAACATCTTTATATGACTGTGCATTATCATAGGACAGAGATTATCTGTATGCTATCTCCAGAGAAGTGAAGTCATGTTGAGAGCCATGGCAGGCGGTACAGAGCTGGGTGACATATGGCGTCCAGTGCAGCGTTTGAGCCTCTGTCCTAGGTCTTCTTAACACATTTCAGGGGCTTTATGTACCATGTTCAGTTTCCCCCAACAAAGTTGGAGCCGCTGTTCTCTTATCAGCTCATGGGTACTCTCCAGCACAACTGGAAAGAAAGGATCATTTAAACACTCAGATTTTTCTTAACTGCAAAGATTTACAACAGCAGTAAAACCCTTCTCCTAGAGCAACGATCTGACCTCAGCCTCCTCATTTTAACAGACTGGCTTCTCCTAGCAGAGGATTGCTGCCGTGGAAAGGGTTTGCCCACAGGAAAAATACCTCTAGTGCACTCCTGAAACAGTCCCAGCTTCATATTTTCACATTGGGAAAAAAACTGTCCTCATAGAAAATAAGCAGTTCCTTAAAGTCCTCTAGCTTTACACAGGCATAAAATGGCAGCGTCCTGCAGATGTGAAGATACGTCTTTAAGTAACAGAATAATTTGTTTGAATAATGCTAAGCTTGCTGTTTCAGGAGAAAATGTTTTTATGCAGAAAACTCCTATTGATCCACCACCATCTAATGATTTTCACCAAAATAAAATCTTCAGAGCTGGCCATTTACCCATAGAACATCACAGTTATTTGCCTCTGCTTCTGAAGACGCTAATTAATTTTTGAAGCCCATGAAGTTTGATCCCCAGAGCCCTGAGTTCCTCTCTGGCACTTGGGAAAAGGCTCCAGCAGGCAGGATGTTCTGTCAGGTGCTGGACCTGCCTGTGGATTCTTGTGGGTTGGGATCCTTCCTCTGGTTTAGCAAGGGACTGGACAGTCTCTTCTTACAAATACACAGATGTAATGTAGCACCAAACTGCTGCAAGATTCATGAGTGCACGGTTCCTGGGTACAAGGGATCTCTGTTAGGAGTGCAGGTGTGTTGAGCTAGTCATTGGCTTTCATTGGTTTTCTGCTGCCCAAGGAAGGCAGACACCAGAGCCACCTTCCGAGTCCCCAGCTGGAGCAGTTCCAGGTAGGTAGCAGAGAATGGTGCAAAATTACCTGGAAAAAGCACTAGCTCAGGACAGTCTGAGTTTTTAGACATAAGAAAAGTAAACTCCATGCGCTGAATTTATGTTGCTTTGTGAAAGCTGTGGATGAAACATACTTAGAAATGATTTGGAGAAGTCCACAGATGCTAAAAATCTGGAGATGAGGATTTAATTTGACTGTGTTGATTGTTCCTATGCGCCTTCATAACTTGTGGATACAGTACCTATTAATTAAACTTAGGCCTTGGACCCACTGGGACCTTTGAAACAAAGGTGAACCTGAGAACTGTGCGCTAGTTTGAGCTAAGTCACGGAATTTCTTCAGGTATCACTGAACTGTACTGCAGCAATTTCAGTACTCACAGTTCTACCTTGGGAGTGTTCCCACTCAGAGCAGCAATAATGCTGCCCTTTGTCGTGAGCCTAAAGGAAGCCCGAGTGCCTGATTCTGATTCTTTCAGGGAAGTTCCTGCTGAGTAAAATTAGCGGCTTTGCCAACACTTTTATCTCTGATCTTGTACATTTATGTATTAAGGCAAAGCTTTGTGATTTGGCTGATTGTTTTTTGAAATGGGAGGGTTGGATCTCACGGTTGAAAATTAAAAGCAAATTGAAAGTAAATTGAAGGAGCGTCAAGCGTCTGTAGTGTCCTGCAGTTAGTGGTAAGGACTGCAGATTTTAGAAACGTTTTGGGTTATCAGCAACTTGTACCATGGATACGTGTTCACAAGTAATGTGAAGTACAGTCATTGAAATTGTGCATATGAACCCTATGTGCTGCAATAGAATTAAATGCCTTTTTGTAATAACTCACGAGCTTTACCTATTGCAGAGTACCAAAAAATTACTTAATAATGTCCAAAAATAAAGCAAATAGAAGGACTGCTTTGAAAGCCTTCATATAGCTGATCATATGCTACTGTCTTACCAGGCTTAAAGTCTGAAGTTCAGCTTTAAGAACTTTTTGGATAGTGGAGATGTTTCTCTAATAGAAACACCGCTGTTTCTTGGGATCTTTATAGTCAGTGCAAAATTTCAGTTACACGGTGCACAAATGAAGTATGCTAGCATGAGAAATGGGCTGATTTCACCAGCTCATTTTGTAGGTATTTGCTATTACTGCTTGTTATCAGTGGATTTTTGTTGTTTTTGAGTCTAAAACCTTTGTAATTTGTTATAATCAAAGGATTGCGGGAGATCCTATTCACCTATTTTTCTTAAAGGCAGCAGCCACTAGTTGAGCCACAGCACATGATAGTGCTTGTGTTCCTCAGTGGTTACAAATGTGAGGTAAAAGGTGCTCTTCTGAACATTTCTAACCAGTGTTTTAAGGTAGTTTGAGCCAGTGGCTTTTATAATTTTTAGCAACTTAGAAAAGGAAGAGGAGCTTGCAGGAGCTTGAAGAGCAGGTCTGGGACAGAAGTGATCTTGAATACCTGCATTTCATGGGAGGCTGAAAGAAAGCTGGATGTTGGGAAGGAGTGTTCAGTTGTATTTGACTTGCAGGTTTGATAATAATTAGTGTTACTGGGATGGATGATGCCCTATACCTCTGCACATCACCTCTTTAAAGAGGTGAGACGAAAGCTGTAATTATGGTTTACCTTGATGCAATCCAGGCTGGGATTAGCCTTGAAGACAGCCCTGAGTCTCCTCTGGAATAGGAGAAAGAACTATCTTAGAGAGGTTCCATAGGTTATTTTTTTGTCTCTGTTTCCTCGGACCCTCTTTCCCCTTCCCTACTCTTATAGTGAGAAAGCGCTCGTTCTCAAAAGCAAGCGTGTTGCTTCCAGATCATCATTAGAAGAGAGAGGGTGGGAGCTTTGCAGTGTATTGGCAGGGAAGGGAACTGTGCCTGCTGTATTTCACTGGGACTGGTGTGTGGAGGAGAAAAGCAGATGTGTGTGGACTGCTGGAGAAATCACTGAGTGATTCTCATGCAGTCTGGGTTTGGGGAGCTGAGTCAGAGCCTGAGCACTCCCAGCGCCCATCATACCTAGTGGAGATGGAGGGGCTCAGCATCTAGCAGGATCCATGTGCAAAGCATTTATTGTTTTTTGGTTTTTTTTTTGTCTGTACTGCATGTGATTTCCTCCTTTTCACACTGAATGTGAAGAACAAACAGAAGTTAACTGCCTGGGAGGAAGCTGGCTATGTCTTTCTTCTTTTGTGTGTTGTATTTCACCCTTTTGTTTTTGGTTGGTTGTGAAACGTAAAGCCAAAATATGATGGAAATGCTTTTCCAAGGGGAGGGGGAAGGCTAGAACAGCGCACACCATCTAGTGGCTTAGCATACAACTACTGGCTGGAAGGAGACGGGCAAGGAAGAAATGCGACAGGGGGAGGAGGAGGACTCCTGCAACTCTTGCCATGAACTCGATGTGCTTTGGACTCTGCAGCTCCGAGATGGGTGATCCAGAAATGCTGGAGCAGCTGCCGGGTACGGAAGCACTCAGCTGTCTATCAAACCAAGAGTGTATCACACACAAATGAGTTGCACTGAGCACAGGTCGCTTGTAAAGAACATTAGAAAGCTGGTGACATCAAGCCCTCTGAATCGGGAAATGTGAGAATTAAGCTGCTTCTGCAACCTTAATTTGGCCTCTGTTTGCTTAAGCATTAAGATACAATCTCTACTGATAACACGTGCTATTCTTTGTTATGTGTCAGTGCACAGAAGGGACTGTGCTGAATTTCTGCTCACAGTATTCTTTCTCTGTTGTTCAGCAAGTAGATCCAGTCTATCATACATGACTAAAATCTTTTTCTGAAGACAGATTTTTTTCCCCAAGGTTTCCTTCCCAGTGTTCACAATGACAGAATCTGACTGCTTCATTGGCAGTTGTTAGTGTATTTTGCCTTGTCCTCTTTGTGAATAGCATAGTCAGTCACTGTTAGAATTTTGCAGTTAAGGAACAGAGGTGCAATGAGATCCAAGTCAGAGGTATCCTTTACTTTGAGGGGCTCATTTCAAGACCCCTTCAGGCCTTGTTTTCCTGAATGCCTCTCCAGTCTGCTTTAGTTACAAGAGCACAAACAGACCACTCTGGCGTGTCTGACACAGAGATCAGACACACATAGTGGCTGTTCTCAGAATAGGTGAAGCAGGTAGCTGTGGACAAAGTTAGCTTTAGGGACTTGTCTAGCATCGCAGTAAGAGTGTAGCACAGGCAGGGACAGAGTCTTGCCTTTTCAGAGTTGAAGCAGCTGTAATCTGCTCTGAAATCTGTAATTTCAGAGTTGAAGCAGCAGTAATCTGAAGTCTCTTTCAGCATTGTGTGGTTCATTCACAGGGCAGCCCCATCCCCTGCACAGGGGCTATGGTTATATGGTGCATTAAGCTGTTGCCGTTTTTTCAAGTTCCATCCCATGATTCTGTCTCCTTCATTTCAGTGCTGAAACTTGTTCAACTCCCAGGTGAGCTCGCTTAGGGCGTTAAATCAAAATGAAACTATCCTCTCTTATTTTCTGTGTTATTTTTTCTACCAAATTACTGCTTTGAAAGGGCTCACTGAGGAGTGTCAAGGAGAAACTGTGCTGGCATGAAGAGGGCCCTGGATTGCCTGATCTGTGAGAGGGACAGGACCACAGCATTGAATGGTGTTCAATCTAATAGGTTTGTACCATGTGTGCTGTTGCTGTGGTTAATGCAAGCTTGCACTGTTGCTGATACATCAGTCCTTCCCTCATGGCCTCTTGTTATGCTTCATTATCAACAGGTCTCTGAAAATGTAAAGCAGTACTGTTACTATAGAAAGAAAAATAAATTTAATATTAATTTAGTCCAGCTTTATTGCTGGGTATTTTTTTTTTAATACACGTTCTCATTTCATAGAATCATAGAATATGATTCTAGGATTCACCGACCCTGGGGGTGTTCAAGGAAAGACTGGATGTTGTGTCGAGGGACATGGTTTAGTGGGAGCTATTGGTAATAGGTGAAAGGTTGGACTGGATGATCTTTTAGGTCTTTTCCAACCTTGGTGATTCTATGATTCTATGATTTGATTTTCTCTGTACAGGTGTTCAAAATAAGTGTTCTCAGCTGATTTTACATAATTTTGCTTCTCAGAATTACTCATGGTTCTGCCATTTGCCTTCCTTGGGACTCCATCTGTGGGGAGAGCTCTAAGAAAACATTTTAAACTTCATTTCTTTTGGAGGAAACACTCTGCATTTTGTGTGCATTTATTCCATTGTGTCCTTCTGTGTTTAATACATTTTACAGTGGGCTCTTTTGTCCACACTCTGAGCAAGATGAATATTGTAAATTATATTTTTGTCTGACATGAAAAAGTGTCAACACTGAAACACTTGACATACTGGCATCCTGATTTTGGTGATGATGAGAGCATTTATTTCTTCCAGGGCAACTCTTAAGTGCTGTTTGTCTCATGCTATTAGTAGGGATTTGTAGAAAAGGGAAAGTCTGGACTTTCCTTGCTCAGACAGGAATGTTTTTGCCTACAGGTATGTGTCAGAGTTTAGTGAGAGCTGCTGGCTTCAAGAGGACCGGCCATAACAAATTTCATCCAGGAGATAAGGCCATAGGACTTGAGACAAGCTACTGTGTACCTACACAGCATCCATCCAAGGCACTGACTACCTGCAGCATAGATCTGAGATCAGTCAGGGCGGAGGTGAGGCTGGAAGTGAGTTCACCTACTGTATTACTCAGACCAGAACTGGGTGCCCAGACCCAAGCAGAAATTGGGCTCCTTGGCCCATGGGCAGCTGTATTGGTGGTGACTTCAAGCTGGTCAGCGTCAGTAAGACCAACTGCAGCCCTCAGAACCAATAATCTGAGTAGCTAGTCCATTAAAGATGAACTAGGAGCATTACTGTGACTGTTATCAAGGATTCCTGAATTGAATGTTTGTGGTTATTCTGGAATAATAGCTGCAGAGGGAACTAAGCAAATGTGCATGTCTTGGGGTCAGTTAGAAAACAACTCACAAATGGGCCACTGCTCCTGGTGAAGGCCTTTCTTTCCATGGTACTAGTGGAAGAGGGGATGCATGTCCTTGAGCAGCTGTCTTAGATGATCTAAAAGTCTCCAGTGGGGCAAAATAGTGTTTCTTTCTGGAGCTTTCTGGCAACTCTGCTGTGGTTTTATCCCATCAGGGACTATTCATCATTTCCTCCATGTGGAGATTTTGTTGTGTGAAGTGTCACATATGAATGTTTCATCATGCGACTATTATGATGTGACGAGATGTCATTCCCTGGTAATATATGTCAGGCTCTACATTAGAGACCATAAATCCAGGCCCGAGTAGGTATACAGCGTATTCTGTTGGGAAACAGCTATCACTGAGGTAACATTGCATAACTCACTTATGGTGGACAAAAAGTGTTGCATGATAAGCTGCCTGACACCAGGCCAGGATAGTCCTAGAGAGGGTCTGGTTGGGCTTGGGCAGCATGTTAGCACATGAATAGAAGATAAAAAAGCAAGAGGAGCTGTTCATGGCTTCTAAAACTGTAATTTGTAATGTTCCCATAGGATCATATATTAGATCCCACTGTTCTGCTTCATGAGAAGAAGTCGGGTGTATTCATTTACACAGGCTTCTCAGGCACTGCATCAGCAGTTCAGCTGAGAGGAGTTATTTCCATTAGGGAAGGGAATGGGGAAGCACTGCAGAGTGTATATTGGTTTTCTATGCACAGTGAGGATTGAGCCAGGACCTTGGTACTGGTGCTAATGTGTAAATGCAGGATTTTCCTACTTGATACTTACACGAATGCTTTGAATTGAAGGTAGATTTTAAACTTAGGTTTTCATTTTACCTTTGCTCCCTTGCAATCTCAGTTAAGTAGAAGCTGTGTCCTGGATGAACTCTGCTGGCCTCTGCCCATTGTACGTGTAATGGTTTGAATGGAGTTAATGCAGAACTAGCATGGATATGAAGAGGTTGGGAAATGTCTATCAGAGCTGATGGAGCTCTCAGTGGTACACCTGGACCGTAGCTGTTTTAGGTGGTTTCCCTAGGAGATGACTGTGAGACAGAGTGCTTTAGCCTCACATCTTAGGATTTCTGCTCTTGATGACTGCTGTTGGATTGTCCTAAGCTTCCTACACTGCATTAAGCTCAGGCTCCAGACTGGTACTGACATGTTACTGGGAAAAATACATAACATACAACTATTTGCTTGAATTTGAGATGACAGAGTGCAGTTTGCAGATACATTAACAGAGGTATTTGCCATTTATTCTTCATTGTTCTCCTCTTTTAACATTTTTTCATTATCTTTTGAGCAGAAAATACCAGTGGGTGAGAACCTGATGCCTTCAAAAGTCATTTCACCGAGGCTAGGATTTCATACTTATTGTGGTCAGTCTTTCCCCACAGTTATTAAATAACTAACAGTTGAAGTGAACAATTCACAGAGGAATTCTAGCATTTATTTATATAACCTCTTGGTGAGTAATAACAAGTAACATGCAGTAGAAATATATAGTCTTCATGCAAATGATTTATGAACCAAAGAAAAGGCAATCAGTATTACTTGCTCTCCTTACAGCAAGTAATTGAACCAACTGTCCTCTGGCTAACATTTTTGGGAGTGGATCGGAAACAAAATGTTATGTTTCTGCCATGAGCAAATCACATTCTCCTACAGTGAGTTTGCAGGTGCCTTGTGTATGGGAATGAAACATCTTCTCACGTTACTCTGCCCTCTGGAGAGACGTGGAAAGACTCAGTTTTCAAGCAGCATTTGTTGAATATTATGCATCCAACAAGTTAGGCAGCTAATATTGTGGAAGGTCATTATTGCCTCCTTATATTTTCTGGTAATGATATCCTGGTCCTGGAAGCACTCTCTTCTCTTGCATCATCTGCACAGTTCATTAGAGATGATAACCACGACTTTTCGGTGTGTGCTGTGTCTTGAAGGGGCTGTGCTCAAGCTATGCAGCATCTTAGGAAGAGATTTCTTGGTTTTCATCACAGTACGTCCTATATCCCAAGCAGCTGAATGTTTCAGGGTTGTGAAAAATCTACGTTTTTTTTTTATTATTATTATTATTTATTTAAGTCCTTAAATAGAAGAATCGAGTGCAGTTTCTGAGAGTTTTTAACAGAGCAAGGGCATAGCTGTGGGCTGTATCACAATGTTCAGATCACCTGGGACCAGCGTTTATCTCTCTTTCTGTCTTTAGACATGCCATTCCTGTTCTCTCTTTTTCTCTGCTGGTTAGTATCAAAGTGAGGAATCGGTGGCCCTTGGATAATGTATCAAGAACAACCAGATATCGTCTCCAAAATGTACAAGATCTGCTCTGAAAGTAATGCCTCCTCTTTTACTGTGTTGACCCATTACCCTAGAGGTTGGTGGTACAGCAATAGATATTGAGCCTTCCCACCAATATTCCAGTACATTTTGTTGCCATGTGGCAGATGGCAGCAGAGGGACAGTCTGACAGAACAGCATCAGACATGGAAGTGCTTGTGAAGGAAGGCTGTGTCACTGAATTCCTCCACGTGGAAACAAATTGTGCCAGTGTTGGAATATTGCAAAGTTTATAATATATAATATCTGCAAATTTGCTCTGTCAGATACTGTTACTGTACTCTTTGTGTATGTTGTAGTTTCCATGGAAATAAATAGGAGGCATTACTTTTGGAGCGACTTAAGTACAACTCTTGGCAGAAATGAAATAAAACTGGGTAAGGCAAACAGCAGATGTCATTGTTTGTGGGCTAAGTGAGAGATATCATTCAAATTCTCAGCATTCAAAAGTTGGAGGTGCCTTTGGAGCATGATGGCATCTGGCTGACCACAGCTGTTATGTTTGAGAGGGTTTTGATTCATGAGCATTGTTTTTGTCTCTTCTGCCTTCCAGATCATTCTCAAGTGTAGATCAGTGGTTTATTTTCAACCTGGGAAGTGCTTCCTGTTGCATATATGTACATGAAAAAATTCCTCCCACTTTAAGGGAGGTCTGAATTGCATGAGAAAAGGGCTGGTGGGGATACTGTCTCATCTAGGGCTGCTTGGATTTGTTTCTTCTCTTGGTCTGAGGATGCACAAAAGTAACAGTTTTGGAAAGTGTGTGAGGGGAGAGAGCTTAGGACATGTGGGTTCTGCTTGCTACTTCTAATCCACATCTGCCTGTCTCAAGTCATTCCCTGTCACCTATCACCTTGGTAGCTGAGCTTGTTTCTCAGTTGACCATGGGTTGTTGTTTTTTTTTTTCCCCTATCTTTTCATCTGTTTAATAGTCTTCTTTTTAAATCTTACTTTAATAAAGTTGAGAATTCTTGCACAGGATTATAAACATGTGTTATTAAATTTTAAATCTGTTTTGAAAGTGCCTCTATCCTACTCCCTCCTAGTAAAGTGACCTTTTTAAATGGAGGGAAGTGGGTTTAGATGACAGTCATGATAAATGCGGTCATGTTCACTCAATAAAATAAGGCCCAGTGCATTTGAGGATAAATCAGTGAAATGTACAGCCCCACCTGTCTGTCTCCATCATTCATTTCCACTGTCACTTTCACAGTGGCTGATGGATCACAGTTGCTGTAAAATTAGACAGCCTTTAATCTCATTTCATCCTGATTAGCTTCTCCTTACCCTTTCCCTCTAACTCACTGACTGACACGCTAAAAACTCACACTGGGCTGTGTTTGAGCACGGCGTACAAACTTCTCTTCCAATACCCTTTTTGCGGGGCAGGCAGGTGTTCCACTGGCTGTAAGTGGAGAAAGGAGAGGATGTGATTTTCACACAACTAAAGCAGAACATCAGACAAAGGCTCACGTAGAAATAATGGAAGCAGCAACCTGGGCAGTGTGTGTGATGGGCCAAATTCTTCCTGTTACATCCTGGCAAGCTCAGGGAGTTTGTGAAGACTGTCACTACCAGAAACTGAATTAGCAAGCTCCCTAGCATGTAATTTTGACTGTATATATGAAAGTTAGCTCCTGTACAGATGTGTGTTCATAAGGAATTATAGCTTATGACAGAAATTTTCAGGTGCTTTCCTTTTATAGCGGTCTTGTTCATTGCCCTAGTTTTGATTTCTATGTGTAATTCATGACTGTGAGGGACCCTGAAAATGACCAAGGAGAAAGGCTGTGACGTTGATGATTTCCCCATTTCAGTGCAAAAACTCCCTCAGGTGCTGACAGCATTGCCCAAATACCTCCCTCCTGTCCTGGGAAAGCTTCTCTGGGGCTTTCCTGTGAGCTGCAGATGTTAGCTCAGGTCATTTGGGCCCAGTCCCCCAGCAGTGAGAACGTTGCCATTGAGTACAGTGGAAGCTGGGATTACCATCATAATTATCATCATAAGCGTGGGCGTCTTATTGCGTAGTTTATGTGCATGGAAACAGTAGAAAAGCTTAAAATATAATTTCTTTCTCTTCTGGCCTTGTTTGTGTCCATATGGAGGATAAATAAAGGATTTTCAAAAAATGGGTATACAACACATGAAAAATATGCATGTGTGCTGTGTGCACACGGGTCTTGGATAAATAGTGCATCTCTTCAAATTGCCTGATGGAAGAGCCTGACTCAACCTCTGTCTTGGGCCTGATTTGAAAATGCTGTGGCACACTGGGCTAAGTAGGAACTAAAGACCTGTCTTCAGGAACCTCTTCTTGAGAAGAGCGGTCCCAAAGGCATCAAAGGGAGACAGCTGACTTCTTGAGGGAAGTCAGATTCATGCTGTAGCATAAGTAAGTTTCCTCAAAATCCATAGAAGTTCAGAAGGTTTGAGAGATTTTAAGATGGGAAGATGTTTGAGACTAATAAAATGGGAGAAGCATGGTATGGGAACTGAGAAAATAAACATCTCTGTCATTCTTTCATCCCACTGTGGGAATCTATAGGTAGTAAAAATTCTTTGGCATTGCCAAGTACAGGATTACATTCCAGTTGATTTAAGTTTGCTAAAAACAAATAACAACAATTAGTGATTTTCCACTGTACTTAGCTGCCCAATTTAAGAATTGTTTCACTTACATGACTTTTAAGAGCGCAGGCTATGAAAATGAGATTTGATCTTTACTAAAAACAAACTTACCTATTTGTCCTTGCCTTGGTAAAAACTTCAGGAAGAAGCTTAAATGAGCCCGCTTGATCCTTAAGAAAACGTGTCCTAAATAACAGAGCTGCACGCATTTCTTATTATTTTTATTTGCATACGCTGTACTGCATGGCCGCATTCTGAGGAAAATAAAAGACAATAAAACAAATGAAATGAGAGATATATCACCCAAAATAATCCAAGTGTGAGATAGGCTGCCTTTTTTTTTTTTCTTTTTTTTCTTTTTTTTCTTTTTTTTTTTTTTTGGCATTGGCAAAAGAGCACAAAGTAAGAGCTGGCCCTGAGTCATATTGATTTCCCACTGCACTGGTTTCCTAAGTGCTCTGTTGATCCGTGTCAAGCAATAAGTTCCCTGCCTGTACATGCACATCACCTCCCCATTTGTCCTCACCTAGATTTAAGGTACCCATATGATGAGCTGAACAAGGACATCATTTTTCCTACTGGTGTCACTGGGCCAAAACTACTATATGTGGTATGATAGCTAATGCTGCCTAAGTTTTCATTTACCATATAATATCAGTAGGGCTGTATGCCTCAGCACAGTAATGTATGCATATTATGTATAGGTAAGCCCTTATTTTTGTGTTTTAATACTTATGGTGGAAAATGTAAATTGGAAAAAAAAATAGAATATTGTGACTGTGTTTGGTCTACAGTAATTCCAACACCTCCAAAAAGAAAGGATACCGCAAACCTAATGCCACAGTTTTGATCTTTGTTAACAAAGGGCTTCCTGATTAGATGAATAGAAAATGTGTGATTGTGCTGCTAATGACATTGTACAGGAAATTAAGCGTATACATTTGGAAAAGGCATTAAATCAGCAGGACCTTAATTTAAAAACTTAAAACTGTATGGAAATGCAGCTTGTTCATTGCTGTGTAATAGAAAGCTACTGAACACACTGACTCTTCTTGTGGAAACATTGCCAACAGAACAAAGCTGGGCTGAGGTTTTTATGTCTCCTAGCATACCAGGATCCCTAGCATCTTTTTATTCCAGGAAAACATCAGACAACATCACTCATTTTAGCAGATTCATTTTAAAGCAGCATATATACGGGTGTGGGGGAGAACACCAAGGGGCCAGCATTCCTGTTTGATTCTTCAATTATCCTCAAGATCCAATAATGTGAAATTACTAATAAGCATCTGTTTCTGCTGTTAATTCGTCAGACATACGTGCTCGGGGTGGATGCTTTCTATTTGCTTTGTACAACTCCCATCATGGTGTTGTATTTTGTACCTTTGGAAGTTTTTATGGAATCCATGCCCTGAGCTGATAAAGAACTCGCTCTTTGCTTGCAGTTATGCCATACAACAGTGCGCATCATTGTGTCGTGGAAGTGGAAAACTTCTTGTTTGTACTCGGAGGAGAAGACCAATGGAACCCTAACGGTACGTACACAATATTAAAAGACAGGCAGCGTCTGCCTTCCTGTGTCTGTCTGTCAGGTCAGCTGATGTAGTCATTAGCAAGTGATTTTGAGGACCTGTAGCCAAATTGTTGAGCTACCAAAGGCTACTTTCAGATATTGATGTAATAAATATCTGGTACTTCATCATTAGCATCTCTGTCATTCATCAGCTCCCACATCCCTTGAGAAATGCCACAGGCAGCAGAACAGACTCTTTCAAGTGCATGCACCAGGCAGCAGCTGTTAGGAATTTTAACCTTCATTTCCAGTCTCCTTCCAGTCATAATATAATAATGCAATTGCAGTAGATGAATGCTTCCTTTCTATTGTCAAACCAGATACTCGCAGCTAAAGTTGTTAATGTGTTAATTATCTAGACCGAGATTCTTAAACTGGTCCCTTTTTTAGTCTTGTGCGAGAGCTTCTCATATAGATTATCTGCTGCTACCTTCTTTGATTTGGTTACTTCATAAATTTACTGCAAAGAGAAATTAAACAATTTAACAGGCTTCTGAGCAAAGCAAAAGGAGAGTGCCATGCCTTGCAAAATTCACAAAATAGTCGAGACATTGTTAAAAAGCTTGCACACGAAGAAAGAGTTGTAGTTGTAGCAGCCTGTGTAACAGAGATAATTATGACTGAGAAACCATAAAACAGCTTGCAGGTACACATTTTTACTTTAAAACACCAGAGGATCCAGCTGAAATTACATATACTGCATATATTTTATTGTGAATGCCCCATTTCAGCATCTGCACTAAACCAAATTATAGAAAATTGTTACATCTGTTCACTTCCTAAAACCTGAGACAAACAATCCAGTGCACTCTAGAAACATATTTCCGGTGTAGTTAAAAATATCACTAAATGTCTTGGGAGAAGAGCCCTTCAGTTCTGCGGTTTGAATCTCCTTTATAATATGCTATATTATGCAGGAAGTACCGGGTCATAATTAATGGTAATTATTATTAGGAGTATCAGCCACAGCCAACAACTGAGGGCCCCCGTAAAGCAGATAACAAAAGGCAGACCTTGTTCCAGGCACTTTATAATTAAATAGTCATGTCATATGAAGGACGAAAGAAGAGACAAATAATTATACACCATTTAAAGATGTGGAAACTGAGTCACAAGCTAATAGAGAGTTGTAAGAACAGATGCATGCCCTGTGACTGAGATAGGACTTGAGCACATGGTTTGTGATGTGGATAGTGTTCTATTTCTAAGGCTGCCTAGTTCACTTCCTGATCTGAAGACGCGTACTGCAGACATCTGACAGCTTCTTTGATCTGTGAGTACCAGAGAGCTGTGATTTGTCCGTAGAGAAGTTACACGTGAAGGAGGTGGGAACAGTATTGATACCGATCTCTTTACGAACCTACCCCAAGCAAAGTGGATCCTGTTTGTCTCAAAAAGTAGACCTGAAATCATAAGTTATATTCACAGATATTTCTGGACTAGTTCTTTCTCAAAACTGATTTCCTCGAAGTGTGCAGCTACATGAGTGTGCTCACACACACTCACTTTTGTGTAAAGACCTTTGTCTACTATCCTCATAGTAAAGAAGGGGCTTCAAATGAACCTAACTTGAGCTTTCCTGCCAGTGCATTTCAAGGATTCGAGTACAAATGGAAAGGTGCCAAGTGTTGTTTCAATGAATAGTGGCAATGGAAGGAGCCTTGTGCTTTTCTTTAGGATTGTGCCAATTCTTGGGAAGCAAGGCGTACCCCAGGGAGCGACCCTGCACATCCTGTGCTGCTCCTCTGACTTCCTGACAACCCACGGAGCGTGGTGATATTTCTTCTCATTTTTTACATCCTCCTATGGCATCACCTTTCCAGTCACAAGGGATCCTTGCATGAGTAAATGTTGATGAAAGCAGGTTGCAGAGCACTGGCTTGGATTTAGGGCAAACATCTGTAACCTTCAGAGCCCTTCACCTTTTGGCATGAGTGCAGAAACCTTCTGTAGAGAGCAGAGCAGCATCTGCCTCCTTTTCTCTCATTATCCCAATTAACTAGTCCCGATTTCTGTTTACTTCTCAGTTTCTGCATTCTGACAAGCACTTCATGGCATGTGCAACCCTACTGACTGATGAGCAAGACAAAATAATAGATACAGTTGTCTTTGAAACTGAATTCCAAAATTAAATTGGAATGAACCCATTTATACCAGGCAGCTTAAAGAGGTTATCAAATCCTTTTCCTGCCATCAAAGGCATCATACAGTCCCATTTTGTAAATTTTCTAAGCTCCATTTGAAAAGCAGTTGGATTTTCAGCCCGCTCTACTCCTGTTGGAAAGCTGTTACTGAATCCAATTGCTCTCAATGACTAGGAGCCTTATTCTAATTTCCAGTAAAATGTATTCTTTGACTGTCTAAATCACCTTGTTCTCATGCCAGAGTTGGCCTTTAGCTTAATAGCTTTTCCCCTCCTGGAGATTTGTTCCTCTGATGTATTACAGGCAGCATTCCTCTTCCCTTTCAGCTTTTGTTTTGCTGGGTACAACAAGCCAAGTTCTGCTGGAGTTTATCTCCTGCCACAAGATAAACATCTTGTTCTTTTTGTCATCCTTGTGGTTCCTCTTTGTCCCCCTTCCAGTTTGATTTCATCTCCTTTCCTATGAAGTGACCATATTTGTATCTTGTATTCCACTCTATTCGCAGTAAAATCTCATTCTACACCGTGCTGCACGATCTGATACATAAATGGTATTTGTACCAAATATGTGTGTGATGTTAAGAGGCCAAGGTCCCCAGATCAGAACTTTGTAAGATACAAGTGAAAAAGCTGCCATTTAACCAATGGCTTCTGAAGTCCCAAGTAACTGAAAGATGCAGTAAGTAGAGCAGAAACCTCCTCACAGGAACTGAAACTTGTGATCGATACTTACCTTGTTTTGTAATCCCGCTTCTGAGGTAGAAATAGACAAATGCATGTCCTAAAGAGTGAGACCTAGCTGGTCAGGTCCTGCTATGTTATTGTTCATTGAATTTATAACTCGATATCTGTTCTTCTAAATTGTCATTGTAGACTAAAAGAATAAGTCTACCATCTCTAAACCCAGTGGTAAAAATGCTGGTTTTCCTTTAGCATATAAGGCTCTCACGCTATGCTCTGAGATGAGTTTGAGCAGCGCTCAGCATGCAGCAACTTTGGTCTTCAGTAGGCACCGTGCTGGATTTGGAGCATGATTATACATGGCAAGAGAATGAGTTTGCTTCCAAATAGAGTGGTCAATGCTTTCTTTCTCTGTAATCTTGTAGAACATGATCTTCAATGATTATGAATACAGATTCTAGCTGTATAATTTTTCTTCTCAACAGTCTCTTGATGGTCTATTTACACATGCTGAATAAGTGTAGAATGCAGCAAGTAAAGCAAACCAGTCCTACATTGGCTTTTCAGATGCAAAAATATTCACCTTGTAGAATACCCAGTGACCATTTATAGAACTGTGACATATGCAGTTGGGTTATTCTGCTGTCCTTTGAAGCCTCTAATTCAATTTTTTAGTCACACTTACACAAACAAAGGTTTCTTTTTCAAAGGTCCTCATCTGTTGAAGTCTCAGGTGTTACAAGAAATTGCCGTACACTGTCTTGCTTCAGTTTTCTCGCTCTGATGTCAATCTGCATGTAAAATAAGATGGAATCTTAGTGTCGTGAAGACATGCATACAGTTCTTGGGTTTGACAGCAAGATAAGCTAGTTAGCCAGTGTATGCTCATGTTTCACATTTTAGCTATCACACCTGGAATAAGACTGTAAGAGTATATTCCCCCTTTGATGCACATGCGTAACTCCTCCTAACTTAAACTGAAAGCACATGGTAGAATAAGCCATCTGGGGCAAACACTGCGTACCCCATGCTGAATGGCTTATGTGACTTCTAGTTACTTGCACACTGTTTTTACTATGTTCCACATAGAGGTGAAGTGAAGAGAAAGAAATGCACATGTTCTCCTTATGATTCTTTACCTGACAAAACACTCTAACCATAAAATACTATAGGGATATTCTCTTCTGGGCAGTAATTTTGTTTAGTACTGTGATTTACTGTGGCTGTGAAAGTACCACAGCATCTATAAGTAAATTTAAATACACGTTTTCAAGATCTTATTACAGAGAGCAAGAATAATCTCTATCCACTTTTACTGCTAACAATTGCTAATTCAAACCTTGTAGTGCCCCATTTGTTGAATTATTACTGTACACATAGTGTAATCATACATTGTTGTAAACGGGGTAACCCTTCATAAAAGCTGGCAACTTGTGAAATATGTGTAATTTATAATACAATCATGATGTTAAATACATGAAACAAACAGCTGAGTGTCAAAATAATCTATCTTTACAGGGAAGCACAGCACAAACTTTGTTAGCCGATACGATCCCAGGTTTAACAGCTGGATACAACTTCCACCCATGCAAGAGAGGTAAAAACCTACATGTTTTTCAATATATGTTTTATCATCCTAAGAGCAGCAGAAGTTTGGCTTAGTATGGAGAGTAAGGGCACCTACTTTGCAAATTCTGAGCTAAAACTGCAGTGTGCAGTTGCTTCCCATTTGTCTCCTAATTTTTTTTAAACATTCCAGATTCAGAACTCCACATGCCAAGCCCTGCAGTGCTAACTCATGCAAAATTACCATGGACTTTGTGCAATTACTGGTTGCCCGAGTGCAGTCTGAAGGGTTTTTCTGAAGTCTCTGTAGTGTCCTGTCATGTTACCTGACTGAAGTGTCATGATGTGTTTGCAGTAAACAAGCAGTAATTATAGACAGATATCATACAGAGAGCTGAAACCTTCATATGTTGACCCCATCCCGTCTCACCACACCAGCCATGGAGAGCTCTCCTCAACATGACTTACCTTGTCAGAGGACTCAGAATCCTGGGTGGTCTTTGAATGAAGTTGCTGTCAGCCAATGCATATTAGAGTAGCATACATTTTAATCCTGCTGTGTACCAAAGAGCAGAGCTGCATGTGGACTTGAGCAAGGGCGTGTAAAGATGGCATAGACTTAACTCTGGATCCCAAATCCCAACCTAACAGGAAAAATGTCCCCCAAACCTGGTCTGAATGATGTGTGTTTCATAGGAAGAGTATCAAAGGCAGAAGATTCAAAGTAATTCTGTCATTTCTATGAAAAACTATTCCAAAGACCATCCATCTTTCAGATGAACACCCATCTTTTCATGGAACAGTGAAGAAATACAGTTGGTAATGCCAGGTGTTGAATGCAGTTTGTCTCATATTCCATAAGAGTTAGAAAGTCTGCTGAGCTTTATGATTGCTTAGCAGCTGCCCAACAATGAACTGCAATGTGTTAGTGCCTTAGAGTCATATAATCCCGCAGGGGATTGGGTTGGGAGGGATCTTAAAGACCATCCAGTTCCAGCCCCTCTGCTAGACTTTCTCAGAGCTGTTGCAGCCTTTGGAGGTAGGGCCTGGCCCAGACAGTTTTTAGGTCAGACAAACTACAGGGATCTTTTATGCAGTCTCTTTCCCAGCTCCTTAGTTAGACTAAAGTCGATAGGCTACTTTTCTCCCTCCAGGAGTACAGGGTCACGCCCTGTATCTGCTGTTATAGTGCAGGCAGCATTGACAAGACAGACTGTTTAATGGGTTCTTCTGTGTCATTATGGTCCATCAAGTCAAAACCCACTCAGGAATTTTAGTCTGAGAATAATTGGCTGGATAGACTGTAATAGCTCCTTTGAAATGACTGCCAGGTAAATGTGAGTCTCATTCACAGGCAGTATATTCTCAAGTTGAAAATCTGTATGAAATATTTGATGAGTAAACTTTTATCTCATATACTAAAATCCATATCTGATTGATTTTACTGTTTGAGCTATAAAGAAAAATCTAATCTCTGTATGGATTCAGAGCCGTCAGCGTGTTTTGCTTTAAAGCCAAGTTTGGCTTCTTTTCGTTTGTAGCATACCTCAAGAATATTTGCCTTTGAAAAGTGTGCAGTGTTTCCAGTTGTGTGTTGCTGAGAAAAGCAGCCAATAACTCATCAGTTACTGAAATCCTGATTGGCCCGACCATGCAACCAGAATGGGATACCATTTGGAGAGCAGTCCAGTTACACTAACAAGTTTAATGGAGAACTGATCTCTGAACTTGTAGAGTGAATTGCAACTGGACACCTCTGTCCAGTACTGTCCCAACCCACCAGATCGGCCCAGAGCAGGACAAGGGGTGCAGAACATTTATGACTTTTGGTTTTTCTTACAATCCAATTAGAAGATTTTATTTCAATAGAAAAGACTGCATTCTGGTGGATCTGACCAGGCTGCCTTCTCTAATTAAGTTGAGTGGAGTGATAAACGAATCTGGGGGGAAACAAAAAAAAGAGAGAGAAAATAATGTTCTGTTTTATTTTAGCTTCTGGCTTTAATAATAGCATTAACCTTTGTTAAAATGGCTTTTGCTTTCTAAAAGCAAACCAAACACTCTAACAGTGACCCTGTAGTAAGATCCAGATTCTGCAGTGATCGGTCACAGTTTTATACCTCAGACTGGTATTTTGTGTTCCAGAGCATGGATTCATTTTTGGTAGAAACAAGAAAGAAGTGTTAGAAATGTTTCCCTTTTTGTGCGCTTATGAGAAATGTTAGCTGGGTTCATTACTGAGGGAAAGGGTTGGAAGGAAAAGCATTTCAGAGACCAGAAAATGTCAGACACTTGCAAGCTTTGAAGAAAATCCCCAAATAATTGTCTGATTGTCCATATTCACATCCTAATGTCCATTCCAGCTATTTAATTAGAGTGGGTAGTCCCTTCTCTGCTTTGTAGAAGTTGTCTTGTGAAGACTGCTGCATTATGTTCTAATCTGAATCATATTTTATATCGATTTAAAAAGCCTTCCCTTAACAGCACATCCCTCGTGCGCTCTGTCACAGAGAAGTTAAAAACCAAAAGCCTTAACATATTAGTGGCAGGAGCTACTGGGTAAATAAATATTCACCTCCCAAGCAGAAGAGTGAAGGATGCTGACGCTCTCATTTTTGCTCCTTACAGTGACACTGTGTGGATGAAACCAGGAGTACACCTACAGAGCGGTGTTCACAAAATCTCAGTTGAAGCAGTAGTGCCTACCAGTAATACAACCTCTTTGTTAAATTGAACTAAAAGAGAAAAGCCAACAAAAAAAGAGAACCTGCTGTTCCTATGTAATAGTATATACTTAATAATTGCAGTAGAGTTTGGTTTTGAAAATTCATACTCTTGCATGTTTTATTAGGTTTGTTACTGAAAATCTGACTAAAACATGTCAAGAACTGAGAGAGCAGTTTGTGCAGGGATTGTCAGAGGAGATGGGTAAGGACAGAGAGATGGGCATGAGAGCAGCCCAACTATGGATGCTGGAAGCCCTGCTGGTTTGTGCCAACTACAGCAGGGCCCGAGGAGATGTGAGCTCTGGCTGAGTATTTCTCAGCACGTGCTTGCCTGTGTAGGACATCTAACTGGATGTGACCTCTGCAGCTTTTCCTCCTCCCGAGGGAGGAATGTGGGCTGTCTTGCCTGTCATATGCTCTCAGGAAGCGTATAGGCACTTGGTTTCCTCTAACGCTTTTACCCGCTGTCAAATTAGAGTGAAATCAGCCAGCAGTTTTTGGTGAGGAGACAACATTCAAACAGACATGGATACATGTACAGTGTAATCAAATAAGCTTTGTTTCCATAGAAAATCAGGCTAAAAACATAGATGCACAATTTACTGCCCGACCATGCGGAGCAATACATGCCATCAACTTCTATCTACCCATTGACAGATAAATTAAATGGTCTTATTTAATTCGTCAGTGTAGTTAGAGGCACTTAGCGGCATTCATTTCCTCCTGTTTGCTTCTTTCTCTATTCCTGAGGTAGTGCTCAGGAGCAAGAGAGCGCCATGTTGGCTACAGAGGTGGGCCTATGAGGTGTCAGACCCAGCATGGCTCTGAGCTCACACACAGTGAAAGGTGGTGAGGCAGTGACCCAAGCTGCCTGGAGAAGCTGTGGGTGCTCCATCTCTGGAGGTGCTCAAGGTCAGGTGGGATGGGGCAGCCTGAGCTGGTGGGATGTGTCCTCCTATGTCAGAGCTGGAGCTGGCTGTGCTTTAAGGTCCCTTCCAACGCAAGCAGTTCTATGATTCTATGACTTGTTTAGCCCAGGAAATAATTATTGGTTTGGAACCAACAATTTTGCACCTCAAATTCTGTGTTCAGTTTGGGGCTCCTCGCTGTGAGAAGGATGCAGAGTTGCTTGAATGTGCTCAGAGAAAAACAAAGATGCTGAGGGGACAAGAAAACAAGAATTACAAGGAGGGGCTGGGGGAGTTGGATTTGTTTAGTCTGCAGAAGGGGAGGCTGAAGTGAGACTTCATTACTCCCACAGGTATCTGAATTGAGGCTGCAGCAAGGAAGGTATCCATCTTTTTTCTCAGGTGACAAGTGATAGCAAGGAAACATCCTCAAGTTGCACTACAAGCATGGTGGTTACATTGCATATCATGAAGAATTTCTTCGTGGAAAGCATGGTCAGGCATTGGAATAGGTTGACCAAGGAAGTGGTGGAGTCCCCAACAAGAATATATTTCTACCTACAAGAAATAGGTAGACGGAGTGCAAAGTGCTGTGGTTTAGTGGTGGACTTGCTAATTTTAGGTGATGGTTGGATTTGGTGATTTTAAGGATTGTTTCCAACCTAAATGCTTCTGTGATTCAAATCTAGTTTTTGTGCTGTGCTTTTTTTGCTTCTTTTTGTCATATCATTGTAACTTACAACTAGAGGCCTCTACTCTGGCAAAACTTCCGATGGCTGAATAATCAGGGGAGCATCCCCTGACTGTTGCTTACACCAAGTGGGGTCTCTCTAAATCATCTTCTGCTCTGTTTTTACTTCAGAGCAGACACCAATAACTTTAGAGTCACAAGAAAGACAAGTTAATATATGTCTAACAGTCCCAACCCCAAAATGTAATGATTTCCCTGCATACCTGAGTTACACACGAAACCAAACAGGTGGCTAAAGCTTTTCTCAGAGTTAGCTGGATGGAGCTGGACCTTTTTTGAGTTAAAGGGTAGAAATGTAACACCGTGCCCAGCTTAAGGAAAGTTGTTCTATTTGCAGTACTGCAGAAAGAAGAAAAAAAAAATGATAATTGAGGAAAAATTTTGATGATGTGGTTCTCTTAGTAAATTGGGAACAATGACCCTTGAAGGACCATAAAGAAAGTGAATGTCAAGATAATTTATTATTGTTACATTATCTACCTCATTTTTCACTGTGTCTTACTGAGTTGTTAAATCCCGTACAAGGTAATGCCCCAAACATTAATGAGCACCTTTTTATCTTTCACGGGTGTGAAAAAGCAACAAACAGCTTTGAAAGAAATGTATTTTCTGTCAGACTTACACGCGCTTAATTGTTTTGACAACAAAAATAATAGTGTAAGGTATTCATTTGATGTAGACCGTGTATTTGATTAGCAAAGCAGACAAGATAGACTGCAAACACGTGGAGCTTCTGGGCACTTCAGAAAGTATCATTTGGAATAGCAGCTGGATTTTAAGAAATGATGGGTGTGACTCATTGGCTGTTGGCTTTATGTTGTTTTCTTTTGCCCTGTCCCCCAGGAGAGCCAGTTTCTATGCCTGCCGCCTGGACAAGAACTTGTATGTAATTGGTGGAAGAAATGAAACTGGCTATTTGTCCAGCGTGGAATGCTACAACCTGGAGACGAATGAGTGGCGTTACGTGTCTTCCTTACCACAACCTTTGGCAGCCCATGCAGGAGCTGTTCACAATGGCAAGATATATATTTCAGGCCAGTATCTTTTACAGTTTCCACTATATAAATATTTTGTATGCGTATATGTAAGTTGAGATACATATGTATACATATATATCTATAAGAAGAAATAAAAAGAACAAAACCCAGAGCTAAATTCCTGCTGCAGAACAGCGTCTTTGTTTACAGTTATTAACAGAGGTGCATTTATTTTGCAGGAGGTGTTCACAATGGAGAATATGTTCCCTGGCTGTACTGCTATGACCCGGTGATGGACGTCTGGGCCCGAAAACAGGACATGAACACAAAGCGAGCGATCCACACTTTGGCTGTAATGAATGACCGACTGTACGCCATTGGAGGAAACCATTTGAAAGGTCACATTTCTAATAGTGAAAAAGCATTTCAGTGTCACCAATCTCCTGATAAAAGAGTATTTTTGTTAGGCAGTCATTGTTAAATACATTAAAATACAGGCAATACAATTTAACAGGACACTTGAGCCAGCAATTTTAAAAACATGTTATGCAAATTATTTTAAAATTATAACAGTACATTAAATATATGAGTAATGAATGCTTTAGATAATAAAAATGGGAGCTTCCATTACTCAAAGGCATGGACAATTTGTCATTACCAAGAATTCAATGAAACAAACAGATTATTCTTTGACCCGAAAGTACCAGCAATATTTTCCTCTGTAAATCATTTCCCAAACTGTGCAGTTAGAGAGAGCTTTATTCAGAGCAAATTGCAAAAACGAGCTCCTTATTTAATGGGGGGAAAAAAAAACAACAGCCATTAAATATTAGGCCTAAGCCCCTCAGATCCCTTTTTAGCATTGAACATAGCTTGTTAATTATGATTCTTTTTAGATATCTCTTGTTTTCAACTTCTGCAAAGATCTCATGTTAAGCTGACTGCTGCTTGGACACCTGGTGCTTTTGTCTTAATACTCACATGCCAAAGTTATTCCGTTAAAGAAATTCTGTTATTCTGTTTAATCCAGCCGCTCAGACAAAAAAACACAGCTCCTGTTCATTGTTCTCAGACAATATTTGACAGACTATAGTAGCTTTTCTTTTTTCCTTTTGCTTTCTTACTTAAGGATAGGAAACAACTAGGGAAAAAAAACCACACAAAAGAGAACACTGTAATGCAAAAGGAATAGTAGGAATGGTGATGTTAACTGACAGTGATACCATGCCATGTGCCTGAACAACTCTGGCACCCAAGTACCAATGAGACTGTGAAAACTCGTGCTGCTTTTCAAGATCTGGATGTCCATGGTGCATACAGGGGACAAGGTCTGCATAGTTTCCAGTAGAGATTACTGGGGCACAAACCTTTGCAGCTGGGCTGATGTGCCTCTCTTCCCCACACTCAGTTATAATGGGTCTTTCTGGGCTGAACTTCAAAAAGAAAAAGGGGTAAAATCTGGCACCATCTGCAAAATTTGTAGAGATGGCGCTGTTTGCTTTGTTTCCTACTCAACTAACCTGTGTAACACATCCCAGTCTTCCGATTGGTATAACACTGGCCTTGGTTTGCACAGGCTTGAATTGTTTCCATCTCTTCTTTCTTTACCCAGTTTCACCTCTGGGAAAGCGAGCATTGCATTTTTGCCTCTTTAGCTGCTGCCCTGCATTGCTGCCCTTTGAACTGCTTGCTGGTTGTTGTGAAAGGCATTTAACATCTAGGCTTCTGGAAAAGCCAGTCTCTGGAAGGAGGGCTGTTTGGGAAGATAGCTTCTCCTGTAAAGTGAAGCAAAGAGGAGGAATGGGACTGAAGTGCAGATGAAATGTAGTAAGTTCTCCACTGGGTCAGAACTGCAGGGCTCTCATAGCCCCACGGCCAGGCACTTCTTTGTGAAGCTGGATCAGTATGGCTCTGTCAGCAGAGCGTTTGCTGCAGCACAGCTAGTCATGTGTATGCTGCAGTTTATTACAGAGCTCTGTGACAGATTCCGGCGCTCAGCAGTGGCCTTTCTATGGCTCCTTGAAAACACTGACAGAAAAATCATTACAGCTGTTCATTCCCTACTACAAGAAACACCATTTTGAAGTACCGGTAACACCAAACGACCTTAAAGCAGCTTTCAACTCATCCTGAACACTACATCCCTCTGGGACCAACTGTCTTATGCTCCATCTTCACTTGGGAGGCACTGATTCCTGAACAAAACTTAACCTGTTGGTTTTTTAATAGTTTAGATCTGCTGACCTTTGGGAGAGACTGCCAGGACAGACTTTTCCTACATGCTCAAACATGCATTAGCACTGATAGATGGAGTAGGAATATTGCTTGAATTTGCTTTGTTCATTTTTATTGAGTGTACTTGTGATTTGTAGAAGACCGTGGAACTAATGGTAAAAGCTTTTAACAGATTCATTTGAACTGAAGTAATGGGATATTATCATTATAGATGATGGCTTAGGTGTATATGGTAACATTTTCTAGAGGAAAATTTAATAGTGATGTTGTAATAATGCAATTGCAACTATAAGTTAATAAATTTAGCAGTAAAAGAAAATATTATAAAATAGTATGCCATAATGCGTGTTCTTCTTTCTCACTGCTGCTACTTAGGCTTCTCCCACCTCGATGTAATGCTTGTGGAATGCTATGACCCTAAAGGTGACCAGTGGAATATCCTCCAGACTCCTATTCTGGAGGGCCGCAGCGGTCCTGGCTGTGCAGTGCTTGATGACAGTATTTACCTCGTAGGAGGATACAGCTGGAGCATGGTGCGTACCTGCTTTCTGCACTGATCCTTTCATTCCTGCTGAGCTCTTGCACCCAGAGTGTATATTACTCAGATGGGACATAGAGGAAAAAAGGGGTGAAGAACAGGCTGCCTAGGGGAGCTGTGGATTCCCCATCCCTGAAGGTGTTGAAGGCGAGGTTGGATGGGGCCCTGGACAGCCTGGTGTAGTTCCTGACTAGGGGTTGGCAGCCCTACCTGCAGAAGGGGTTTGGAACTAGATGGTGTTTTAGGTCCCTTCCAGCCAAGACATGCTGTAATCCTATGAAAGGAAGATAGCTGCAGAGACAAATTTTCGTTCTCAATTTGTGGAGAACGTGTAGTGCTTTTTTACCTTTGTGCTTTTCTGTTTCAATGAGTTATTATCAGATTGTATTCACTAATAAGGAGTAATGTGAAAATCAGACATAATTTACAGAATCACAGAATGACCCGGGTTGGAAGGGACCTCAAAGATCATGTAGTTCCAACCCCCCTGCCTGGCAGGGCCACCAAACATACACATTTACTAGATCAGGTTGCCCAGGGCCCTGTCCAACCTGGTCTTGAACACCTCCAGGACGGGGAAGATTTGGTGGAAGTGTTTAGTGAGATTGTATGCCTCTAACTCTGCCTATAAGGTGCATCATAAAGGAGCCTGGTTTTCAGAAGCTGGAAGCTCTGCCAATAGGAAAACCAAACCTTCGTAATGGCTCTGAAGTTAAGACCCAAAACAGCGAGTCACTTTGCAAAAAAGAAGTAGCTTTTAATCTTTAATGCTCAAAGGTAACTTGGAGTTCACCCGAGCCACTTTTAATACAACCTTTTGTTTCGTTACAGGGGGCCTACAAATCTTCTACTATTTGCTATAGTCCTGAGAAGGGGACTTGGACAGAGCTAGAAGGAGATGTAGCTGAGCCACTCGCAGGTCCCGCCTGTTCAACTGTCATATTGCCGGCCTGTGTACCGTACAACAAGTGATAGTGGAGCAGAACCAACACGGACACTGATTGCATTTGGGAAAATAATGACGGGTGACGTAAATATTTTCTTAGAACAGGATTCCTGATAAACAAATCTACTGTAATTGACCCTTTATTCCATACTTACGCTTTAGGAGCAAACTAAAAGAGAACAAAAAGAAAGCGTTGTCCCATCTCAGATAGAAGCCAGTGTCTTATGAAGCAAGTAGCTAAAACACACCGAACATGACATGCTGACAGACTGCCATTTCAGACTGATTTTAACTTTTTCCTGCTGCAGAAAGATTCCTCACGTCAAATCTAACTGTAAAAGTATGAAGGCTAAACGTTCAGACACAGCCTGAAGAGACAAGATCAGTATTGTGCATTGTACCTACCTGCATGTGATCTGTGTTGAAGTCATGAGGATGTTGTTTTCATGAATGCTTCAGAATTCAGATAGTGAAAAGCTCACTCTGCATTGCAGAATTGTCTCCTCCTGTAATCCCAACCTACAGCTACTTCAAATGCTCTGCAAGCAACAGAGGATCAGAAGATTATTAAAGGTAAAGAAACGTCATTCAGTTTTTGCACGGCTTTTCATCAGATACACTCTGCCTTCAAAGTCCCCACGTTTGAGTGCAGCGGGAAGCAAGACTACACTGAAACCCATGCTTTACAGAGCACTTCTTTCAGTAGCCACTTTGGGGACTAGGGTCAAATTCTCCTTGACACACCTGTGTAAAGTTAGAGTTGTTTCACTGAAATCACATGGAATGACTTACTTTTATGTTAATAGAGCAGAAATTTGGTCCTACACCTTAAATTCTGGGTTCAAACAGTAAGTTATTTCTATAACCAAGTAATGAAGCAGCAGAACCCTTCCTTACTTTTTGTCACCCACCTGTTAGGAGCGTACGTGCTAGTTGCTTCCAAAGACAAGAAGACTGCATTTAACTGTAAATGTATTACTCTGGACTATTAAATGATTGCACACAATTTCAGAGGGGGACTGCTGAGTAGTTGAAATACTCCCATGTGACTGGTCTTCAAACGTAGTCAGAAAGATTTGTATTACTGATCCAAAGTAACTTGAGGCTGGACTTTCCACTGCCTTACAGCTCGTGTAATTATTTACACAGTGCAAAGCAAGTTCAGAGTGCTTTATTTCAGACTTGCTTTATGAACTCTTAGTTGCTTGCACAAATCAGACCGTCCGTGTTTTAAGCTTATGTCTTTCGGTCCTGGCATCGCGGAAGCAGTGACAAAATCTGAAGTCTGGTATTTAACACAATCATCTGCACCTCAGCAAAAGATATGCAGAATTCTTCCATTGTGGTTTACTGATGCTGCATCCATTACTCCCAAGACCATCTTCCTCATTGATATAAAGTGATATTGCTCCATTGAAGCCAGCGTGCTCTTATGTGCTTCTGGCTCGTGTCAGATAAGAATCTGGCCTTTAATTTGTTTAGCTTTAACTGGCTGCACCAAATAAGAGGCAAAGCAATCTCACATCCCGCGTTTTCAAGCTTGTGCATATCTTTCATGATAGGTTGTAATGCTAATGCACTAGGCAAGGAGCAGATGACTGCTGGAGGTTGGTTTCTACCGCAGAAACAATAGGCGTGAGGAGGAATTCATTATTTGCTTTGCAAAATAGAAAGAGGACGAATGTATTTGGAAATTACACCACATACTGAAGCTTGAGAGCAATATAAATAATGGAGAGCGAGTGCTGTGGGACTGTTCCTTGCTGGCATCAGTCCAGTTTTATCGCAGTACAACTATTGTACTTGCAGCAGAATTACGCAGTTGTAAAACTGGAGTAATGCAGTAAAGACTGATAAGCATAGAGATGCAATAAACCAATTGTTGGAGTAGCTGCACGACTGGAAAAAAACAAACACAAACATGTTTAAACAAAACAATTACCTGAAGATGCTCATATCTGAATGCGTCGTTGGGGAATTTTCCACTGAGCATCACCAAGGAACTCGTAATGGTGGAGTGTATATCCTGAAATCTCAATCCATTTCTACTATATCGTGCAATCTTAGTTGGTTTTGTATTTATTTATATTGTTCAGATCCAAGGGATCCCTTGTAAAATATATTTGGTGCAATCATGACTTTTGTTTTTCCTGTTGAAAGTATATAAATATAAATATATATTAAAAGGAAACTGTCGAGGTACTAAACGAGGAAACTTAAAAGGACATTTAAGATCAGGATAAGGTCTGCCACTA
The DNA here is from genome assembly GCF_054131305.1 of Coturnix japonica. Classification (NCBI taxonomy): domain Eukaryota; kingdom Metazoa; phylum Chordata; class Aves; order Galliformes; family Phasianidae; genus Coturnix; species Coturnix japonica. The sequence continues at coordinate 38,916,816 of NC_140664.1, forward strand.
AACACTGACTGTCACTTGTCTCTACTGAAATGCACCATCTTAAAGGATATTTGTTGTCCTTTTAAGTGGTTCTTTTTTTTTTTTTTTTAACCAAGATAATTTAAGGATTGAAGAGGACTCTGTAAATCTTTCTGTCTTTCAGGAAGGCATGACCAAGGAAAGTGCTAACTGAATAAGTCACAAAAAGGATGTAAATTTTGTACAGTATTAGACTGTGTAAATGAAGCTTGCTCGTAGGGGGAAAACTTTAAATAAAACTTTATGTACTAATTCAACTGTCTGCCATATTCCTACTTATAAAGTGTATGTATAAATAATAACTACATTAAATTCTTTGGAACTTTTTTATCATGTAGATGTGTAAACTTCCTTTATTTTGTGGCCATACCTAACAGCCCCGTTGTTTCCAATTGCCATTGCTTGTAAATCGTGCAGTGCCAACGCAGTGAAGCAGTGCCTTCCCCTGAGCGCAGTGCTTGACCTGAACACTGAGCAGACGCAAAGCAGACCTGACCCCTTGCTTTGGAGCAAGTGAGAGCTGTGCTGGGGCAAGACTGAAGGTGTAAGGGAGGATTTAGAATCACAGAGTCTTATTAAGGTTGGAAAAGACCTCTAAGATCCCCTAGTCCAGCCATCAGCCCATCCCCACCATGCCCACTGACCGCATCCTTCAGTACCACAGCTGTATGTTTCTTGAACACCTCTAGGGACAGTAACTCCACCACCTCCCTGGGCAGCCTGTGCCACTGCATCACCACTCCTTCTGAGGAGAATTTTCTCCTAATATCCAACCCAGGTGCAACTTAAGGCCGTCATCTCTCATTCTGTTACTGAATGAAATGATGGACTATGTTCAATAGAACAAAAGGTTCGGTCAGGAGAATATTTGGGTGCTGCAGTGCTCTGGTTTACAATGCATGAGTGCCCTGCATTTCTGTGGTGTGTGGGCTGAGATGAGCATCGAGCTGAATTTGGCCTCTGTGACGATGGAGGAGAACTCCCACTGGCAGCAAGACGCAAACAGAGCAGATGTGTCTCAGGTTCCAGCCCTAACTGGGCCGAGGGGAACCTCTTTTCCATTGCTGGTTCATAGATGAGCTTGTTCTCCAGGAGTTCAACACTGAGCCTGCTCCTCTGTTCTCTTCTTGCCCTGCTGCCCTTCCTGCCAAGCACTGGTCTCCTCTTGCCACTCAGGACAACACTCTTGCCAAAGCACTTCTGTGGGGCTGAGATTAGATAACCCACAAACCAGTGAATGGAGACATCTCCTCATCCCTGGCCTTGAGTCCCATCCATGACCCAAGCAGTGTGAGATGGCCAGATAGCTGCTGACCTGCCACCCTCATGCCTACCCTCAGGGAGGGCAGAGATTTAGAAATAGCCTTTCACTGCTGATAGCACTGTCTTCAAAGGTGCTGTGCACCTTTCTCCCTAAAGCTGCCATTGTTTTCTGTCATGTCTGTCCTTCTTCCTGCTTTTTATACAGTGATTTAGTAAGCTTAACTGCATTTGGGAGCCAATTTATGAGAAAAATCCATACCAAACCTCTGTACATGCACTTCTTGAGGCTGTAATCAGTCACCAGTAAAGTACCAGAGTTGCTTTGTTTATAAAGAACAGACCAGGTGTCAGCTTCCTATTTACATGGAGCTTTCCAGGTACAGACAAAGGAGGCAGAAATCACAGTGAGGTGACTGCAAGGTGGTAATGCCCAGCGGCACTTAAAGATACGCATTCTCTTTTCTGTTGTTAATGCAGCAGCAGGAAGACATCAGAGCTTCAGTCTCTTGTGTTCAGAGCAGGGGTGGAGTGACAGCAGTGCTGGAGGTCAGAGCGGGAAGGAAAAGTACACTAATGAATTCTGGTGGGTTTGTAATGCCATAAAAGATTCAGTTAATCTGCAGCATAGATGTTGATCAGCAAAACTGAACCTGACTCTCTGGACCTTGTCAGATGTATTCTGTGCATGTCAGTGTTCCACACCAATTACAGATTTTAGAAGATGCTCTCATGCAAAACTCTGTGCCCTAATATATAAGTCAGCTCATATGTAACTAAAATTAAAATCTGACTGTGGCAAATCTCTGTGATCCTGATATATGAAAATCCAAATAAATGATTTGTTCCCAGAAATGAAAAATAACTTCAGCAGGAAATTTCAGAATTACTTATGCAGGATTAATCCAGTTCAATGAATGCATCTTGCGTTGATTAATAAAGCGTTCCTGAATTGCAAAGTAAAAAACACGAGAGGAGACTTGTGGTGCTGCTATATTTGTGTATTTCTGAAGCTGGAGAGAAATCTGTGCTTACAAGAGATGTGGTCAACCAGTGTAAACAGAAATTAAATACAAATAGTGATTTTCTAATTGTCTGTTTTCTCCCTGCAGCAGAAAACTACCTTTGTGTCATTGATCCTTTTCTTGAAGAACAGAGGTACTGTGTTACCTGCCACAGTGTTGGATGAGCATCTAACACGGTTCTACAATGACTCCAATTAGCATCCAAATGATGTCTGTGGGTTTAAATGGCAAAGGAAGGCAGAGCTGGAGTTATTTTCCCCCAATTTCTTGCCACACAGAGTGTGGTCACTCTGCTCAGAGCCTTCGTCAAGTAGCATTTGATTTTGTGACACGTTGCAGTTGAATTTAGTTGTCCTTACAAGTGAACAGATGAGAGAAAATCTATTTATAAGTTAAAAACAGGGGAAGGAGATTGAAAAATGCAGCATTTTCCCAGATATTTCTTTTCCTTTGGCATCCACACACACATGTAGAAAATCAGTTGGATTCATTTAAAGTGGTATCAGGGCTCCATCTAAAAACCTCTTCTTCCAATTGGAAAATTCTTCAATTGTTGTGGTGTTTTCTAAAGGCATTCATTGCCATTTGTGCTTTCAGAAGTTGTACTTTGCAAACACCTCCAAAATCCTTCTGCTTTCCTCTCTAACAAATGGTTCCTCGTAGCACTCCTAAACACCTTACAGAAAAACACACTGGAGGAATCAGGTTTGTGAAGCTGCCTTTGTTATCTCGGTCTCTTGCAGAAATGGTGCAACCTTCAAAGCTGCTTTCTCTTCTGTTTCCAATGGAGGAGGAATCTGTCTGTCTCAACTCCTTTCCAACTTCCTTCTCTGCCGGTGTAGAGAAGATCAGGTAATTTCTGTCTGACCGACAGAACTGCAGCCTAGAGCTGCAATAGGTTGAAGCTCTGCAGTGGGGTCTTCCAGCTGTGCTCTATTTTGGCTAGAACAAAGCTACCATTCCTTCTTTCTGTTTTCAGAATGGGTCTCAAGTGAGAATTAATCTGGTAGCTAAGTGAATTTGTCTTTCTGATCATGAAAACACCAGCTCTTCCCTTTGCCTTGTGAGGAATGTGATCAGAGATGAACCTCCGTTGATTCCAGTGTGGTTGTTTGTTCTAACAGTGCTTACCATGTCTGTGCCCATCCCAAATTCATCCTGTGAAATGTATAATGGGCAGCCTGGTCTAATGGTTGGCAACACTGTCCACAGTGATGGGGTTGAAACTATATAATCTTTGAGGTCCTTTTCAGCCCAGGCCATTCTATGATTGGTTGATTGGTTGATAATACTGCCATGGTGCAAATAATGCCCCTAGCACAGCCCCTGCCAACACTTCATTTCCCCAGGCCTGTTTTCCCTTCTCTCTTCCTCCCTTAACATTGCCACCTCTTGATCTAGCAATGGCAAGATCACATACTTCTGCCTTATTGCATGTTTCATGCTGGCAAATGCCATGCACTGGCACTATAGCTCAGTGTGAACAGAGTGTTATCACACTCCTTAGCAATACTGGATGTGGTTACTGAGTCTTTGCTTTCAGGGTGCACCTACACTTCCCATTCCTCTTATTGTGGGAAATAGAAGTAAAGGATTGTAGCAAATGACACATCACACTCCGTGTCTGGTCCATCCCATATTACTGGGGAAGCCTTGGACTCATGCACCCCAGTGGCTGTGAACCTCACACATCAGGCAGCTCAGCATTGTGTGGCTTCCCACTCTTCCCTCCTTCACTGCCTGCAGTGTGCAGCTCACCCCAGTGTTCCCTGGGCCACAGGGCAGGTACTGACTTGGAGAGGGACAAGGAGGACTTGGAGAATCGTTTTATAGATTTGGAGCAACACTCGATAGATGAGAAAGTCTTCATCCTCTACTCATTGGTTCCAATTAGAGGATGACCTGTCCTCTATTTTCCAAAGCGTGTTATAATTTTGAATGAGTTTCTCATGGGCTGTGGGCTACCATAGGCAAATCTCATTTTGACAAGTACTAATTGTGGACGAGGCAGTGGCAGACTGTAATCTCTGTCATGAGAGCTATCAACAGGGATGCAGCGAAGGCTTTAACAGTGGGTGGCAGTACTATGGGTCAAATTAATCACTACCATAATGACAATGAAATCAGTAGAGCTTTGGGATGTTAAGTTTGATAAAAGAAGCCATTCTGTTCTCTGTCTGGCTGTTTACATCACAGCCTGAGTTAATCTTTTGTTCGGCTTTTCAGGGATGGGGTTTCTGGGGGGAGATGGAGGAGAGAACAAAGAACAGCCCCTCTTGCAGAAGCAATGCTTTCATGTCCAGATCCGAGCTGCTGCGTGTGGATTAAGGAAGTGTGAAACAGACAGCCCCAGATTTGCACTGCCAATTATTCTAAGGCACACAAGAAAGACACAAAAATATAAGTGGCATTTTTGGGGGATGCAACCTTGGATGTGCCGATATGCACGGTCAGCTCCATTTGTCCTCGGCTTTTGCCAGAGAGATTTAAGAACATCTCTTCCACCCCATTTGCATCCTTCATCTGTTCTGTAGGGCCTGAGGTCTTAACAAGAACCTTACAAACACAGGATGTAGGCGACTTCCAGACACAGTGTGCAGATACAGCAATGGGCAGAGGTGTTGGGGAGCAGCCAGGTGAGCAGCTTCTGCACATAATGGTGCTACACTAAACTGTGTCAGATTTTAACCCAAGTAGAGCTATGAGCTCACTTGCTGGAAGTGCTTCATACTGCTTTACTCTGCTTCAGACACATGTTTCATGCTCTGCTGCTAATGGCTTTTTCTGTAAAGCCAAGCCTTGGAACTTTCCTCAGTTCCTGCATTCACAAGGATGCTCCATCAAGACCCTGGGGGACCCCAAGGAGGGCCCATGCAGGGGCTGGGCAGGAGCTGTCACCTCCAGCATCACCCAGTGCATCCCGCCATGTCTTTGTGGACACAGACACAACAGGAGGCACTGCAGCTTGTGTGGGGCACAAGCACTAAATACCTCTGCTTTCCACACAGGACTCCTCCATCTCCTCCCTTCCTCCATTAAGGAATATCTCCCCATGTCTTCTGCATCTTCTGGCAAACCATCAAATACCGCTGTTGAAGACAGCTGCCCAGCCTCCTGTTTGGGACTACAATGGATGATTTTCATTTCTACATCTGTAATCCCATCTAATAGGAAGAATCAAATGCAAAGCTATTTCATTCCATCCGCCTGTTTAAAACAAGAGTGGTCACAAAAATGCCAAGCAGTCCTAAAATTGATATAAATCGCTATCCAGCGCTTGGGATCCATTTTGTGACTGCGCAGAACCATCTCTTCTTTCATTAGAATGGTTTGAGGAGATTTAGAGGAGGAAAGAGCGTGGTGACTTCCAAGGGAAGAGTGAGTGAGTGATTCAGTGCAAAAAGGGTAAATTTCATCTGCACATTCTTAACGGCGAGGACATTCTGCACATCTCAGGAGTGCACTAAGTGGTGCAGTAAACCAGTAAATTAGAAGAATGTAAATTCTTTAGTAGGAATTGCACGCAAGGGAAAAATGCTTCCTCATGCTCATATTTGTTTTCATGAAAATAATGTACACTCTTCCTAAAATCAAACTGGTACAGCGCTGAGTAAGACATCAAAACCAGTAATAGGTATTAGACTGGACGAAGAAATGGCAATGACACAATTATCTTTGGTGTTTCTGATGATCACTGTGATAAAGCGAGGATCTGGCATATTCAGAGCCTGGCACAGAGCAAAGAGCATTGTGGTTCCCTTCCCCTCTCACTCTGTCTGTCTTATTTATCTCTCATTAAGCTAAATTGTATTCTTATTGGCTGACTGACCTCTGATATTGTTATTAATTGATTTATATAGTGCCTTTTGCAAGCCTCAAGGCACTTCAGAGAATTGCAAATATATACGGGGATCACTTCACCAGTCACCTCAGTGCAGCCACCTTTAGGTTGGAAACAGCAGCCACTGCAATGGCACTAAAAATCTTTTGGGTTAGCAGGGAAGGAATACTGATGGAGTATATATATCTATACGGATTTCAGTCTGGACACCATGGACACCAGTACAGGACCAAAGCATCACTAACAGAAGGTAGAGCATCCAACCTTTCGGCTTTCCTGGGCAGCATTGAATGAAGGGGAATTGCCTTAGGCCTCATATTAAATACACAATATAGTTAGTGTACATGATTAACAAAACTTATTTTTAAATATTTTTTATTAAAACAGAGTGACACAACATAAAACTAGTGAGATGGGCGAGTGTTTTTGTGAAACTAATACATCAGCCAGGTTCGATGGCAGTGCCTGCAGTTTGGAGTGAGTTCTGAAGATGTTTGCCAGAGAGTTTTGATGAAATGTTACCCTCCCTGTGCTTCATCATTGAAAATAGTTTCAGACAGGAACCCCCAAAGGCTTCAGTGAGGGGAAGGGCAAATTTCTGCACCTGGGGAGGAACAACCCCAGGCACTGTGACATACTGGGGCTACTCAACTGGAAGAGATCTAGGAGTTCTACTGGACACCGAGTTGAACTGAGCCAGCAATGAGCACTGGAAACTAAGGCAAACGGTGTCTTGTGCCACATGAGGACAAGTGCAATATTTCCCAAAATATTGTAGTTTTGTCTTCATTTGTAACATTTGAATGCCTCTAATTAAAACAAAACAAAACAAAAGCAAAAACAAATTCTCTCCAAAGGTGCAAACCCAGCAAAGAATATCAGAAATACCTTGTAATGGTAGGTCGTCCAAGTTAGTTAGCCCAGAGTGAAATGCACTGTACGTATCTGAAGGTTTCATACCCTTTCTATTAAAATGAACCCTGAGTGAGAAAAAGTGCCCCCCACTTCGGAACAGAATTAATTTTACTAGCTACATTAACAAGCAGGTCTGCACTCCTCTTATCTTTCAAGAATTGTATGCCTGATTGCATTTATGTTCTCATTTAGCATCTCAAAATGGGCACTTTCTTTCAAGAAGGGTTAGTGCATGACTCACCCGCTTAGTTAATCTGACTAATTAGCATACTGTCGCCCATTAACAGCATTAGAACAACAACTGTAGCTCTCACTACCTCACAGTCTGGAAAACAGATCTCTCCTACTTTGCAAGGACAGTTGTTGCTCCCTGTCTTTTGTTAACCGTGGGGTTATTTATCGCACCAATGCAGGATTTGCAGATAATGTTGGAAAGGGTAATATAATACCCTGCAAAACCTCATGGCCCATAATCCTTTCCGGTGACTTGCTGGAAATTATTCTAAAATTAAGTCCTTAACTCTGCAAGAAAGCTCTCTGGAACCCAAGCTGCTCTCATGCATCTCTTCAAATTTCATTGAATTAAAAAAATGATGGTGGAAATCAAAGAAGTTATTCTTATGTAGGGTGATTTCCAGTAAGAGTATTGCTATTAAAAACTTCTGCATTTCAAACCAGCAGCTGTGGTCCTGAACTTACTTCCCACTGATATTCCATGCTCAGAAGCGTTCATGCTAGGATGGAAGTTAGAGGGCATGGTGGTGATGGGGTAGCGATTGGACTAGACGATCTTTTCCAACCTTAATGATTCTGTGATTCCATGATGCTAAGATGGGTGTGTCTTTAGACGAGAGGCTGTAGAGGAAGCCACACTGCATGCCAGCAATGGTTTTATTCCCAGAAGCGATGCTGAGAACAGCAAGTTAAAAGACTGAGCAAGGGAAGCCAAGGTAGCAACTTCCAGAGCCCCTGAAGGCAACTGGCAATTGCTCAAAGCGCTCAAGGAGATTTACGCACCTAATTTCCCACTCTCACATTAAGCCTGCCTCCAAATAGGCTGAAAAAAACAAACCTGCAGGAGCAAGATTGGTGTGAATTTCTATTATTTATCTTCAAGGGCTGTTCTCAGAAAGCCTAATTATGACCACCTAAATGCCAGGACATTTAATCGCTGCATTGCAGTACCCCAAGGGTGCCTAACTAGCACATATCCCCGGCATCAACAGCAGGCAAGAGAAAGGCTCAGGTACCACATGGGAAATATTTAACCTCCCTTGATCTAAGTATGAAACTGTTGGATGTTCATATTTGGATACATTCTGCTTTGTATTACTCGGGAATTGCACAGAGCCAAAAGGATGGGCTGATGTTGGCCCTGCTCAGTGCCTTGGAGCCAGTGTCAGAGGGGTGAGCTCCAGAGGTTTCCTAAAGCACCCCACCTCCTCCTTACCAGCACAGATACAATACATGAAAACATGGATGTACATAATGATGCAGACTTTAGTTACCTGAAATGTTAAGGAGATCTGCAGGTTTTTCCTGAGACACCACATTAATTAGGGAGGCCTTTGTTCATAGAATCAGAGAATAGCTTGGGTGGGAACGGACCTCAAGGATCACCTAGTTGGATAATGATGGAGCTCACACTGAGCAAGGCTTCCTCCTGCTCTGAGCAGAAGCTGAGCAATAAATTCAGTAACCAAGAGCCTCTTGCAGAGCACAGGTTTCTGCAGCACATATCTGGGTCTCAGCTCACTCCCTTGCCATGGCCCTGCTGCAGGTGCTGCTGGGCAGTGTGAGCTCCTAGCAGAGACAGCAGCACCTGCACGGCTCAAGAGCTCCAGTCTGGTTTCCAAAGTGTCTCTGGTGGGACTGGCAATGATTTTACATTAGCAGCTAAACTAGTTTCAGGACCAGCGGAGGGCAATATTGCTTTGGCGTCCTGTAATAGGAGGGCCCAGACAACAGCTCTGGTGCAAGGCAAAGTCCTTGCTTTGGGCACAGACTGACACTTTTCGCTCTAAAACAGCAGCCCCCAGGAGGTACGGCCTTCTGAGCACCATCACCATCCCGGGAAATGCTTGGCTCCGCTGACACCAGCTTGCTGTACAAACTGATGCTTTTGTGCTATGACCCAGAACAGTGCACAGGGAACAAATAACAGGGGTGGAAGCAGCTCCAGAATAAAATAGTTCTGTATGCACCAGCTGCAGTCCCCATACAGTCTCACCACAGAACAGCAGTGCCACATCCTCTTTACAGTTTACCCCGTCCTTACTGTAAGGGGACTTACCACAAAAGGAACCATATTGAGGACTCTTCCTCTCACGGCTTTTGTTATTTTCCTCATTACGAATTTGACTCAGCACTGAAAATTTTCCCACTTCTGCATTTAGCACGAGTCCAAGTCTGACTAAATTTAGAAAAGAGGTCAAAAAAGGGACACGTAGACTGTATTTTGTGGAAATAACATCTGCTTCATGCAGGACCTGACGTGCTTCTTCTGGCCAGAGTGAGGGATAAAAAGGAAAAGTATAAGCAGTGGAAGCACTGCTTAGAAGCAGTTTATTTAGATACATTGTGCAGAAGAGACAGGCAAAGGAGCATATACTCCCTCCGATAAATAAAAGTGAGACCTGGCCTCCCCAGACATGGAGAAGGCTGAGATTCTTAATGAGTTCTTTTTCCCTTGGTCTTCATCACACATCTTGTGTCCCTGAAGCAGGGGACAATCCTTCCCAGAGTAAGACTGGAATAGTTTAAGTGGAAGTTTGAGACAATATCATGAGTTTGAATGTGTCTATGGGGCCAGATGGCAAGCATTCCTGGGTTCTGAAGGAACTGGCTGGTGTGGTTGCCAAGCTACTCTGTCATATTTGAAAAATCATGTCTGTCAACTGAAGTCCCTGAGGACTGAAAAAGAGAAACATAATTCCCATATTCAAGAAAGGGAGAAATAAAGACATGGAGAACTAAAGGCTGGTGAGCCTCAGCTCTGTGCCTGGGAAGATTGTGAAGCAGATACTTCTGGAAGAGGTGTTAAAGCACATGCAAGATGAGGAGGTGATCCAAGACAGCCAGCACAGCTTTGCCAAGGGCAGATCATGCCTGACTGATCTGGTGGCCTTCTACAATTGACTGACAATCAATTGTTAAGGCACATGAGGGATGAGCAGGTTACCTGAGATACTCAGCATGGCTTTACCAAGGGAATGTTGTGCCTGACCATTCTGATGACCTTCTATGATGGAGTGATGACACTGGTGGACAAAGAGAAGGCAATCAGTGTCATCTACCTGGACTTGTACAAGGCCTTTGACATGGTTCCCCACCATATCCTTATCTCTAAATTGGAGGGGAATCAACTTTTTATGTTGGTAGGCAGTGATAGGACAGCGGGGAACGGTTTTAAGCTCACGGAGGGAAAGTTTAGGTTGGATGTCAGAGGGAAGATCTTTACAGAGAGATTGTTGAGGTGCTTCAGCAGGCTGCCCAGAGAGGCTGAAGATGCACTGTTGCTGGAGGTGTTCAAGACCAGGCTGGATACTGCCCTGGGCAACCTGGTTTAGTACCAGATCTGGACGTTGGTGGCCCTGCCTGTGGCAGGAGGATTGGAACTTGATGATCCTTGGGGTCCCTTCCAACTCAAGCCATTCTATTATTCTACAACAACATCACTGGATGGAGGAAGGGCAACTGATGCCATCTATCTGGACTTGTGCAGATTTAAGGTTCCCTCCAGCCTAAGCCATTCTATGATCTCATGGGATAAAACTATTTACTAGGATAGAGAAAAGGAAAATAGTTATAACTGTGTATATATATGTATATATAAAATATGTATATAAGCTTGTATAACAAGTGTTGCATAAGCAATTGCTCACCAACCCCTGACTAGCCCACAGTGAGCAGAAGAGGGCCATGTGAACTCCCACCCCCTTCAAAACTCCCCTTGCATGATAGTATATGGCATGGAACATCCCTCTGGCCAGTTAAGTCAGCTGTCCTAATTCAGTCCACCTCCCAGCCCTTTGTTAGTATAAGCTGAGAAACTGGAACTGCCTTGCCTCTGTATAACACTGCTTAACAGTATCTATAAACCTCAGTATGTATGTGTTCAATCTCATATTTTGGTGGAGCAGAATTTATTTATACAGCACAGAAAAAGACAGAAGATGGGAACTGAATACTGGGAACCCTTAACACGGATTTGGGGTACTTTTTGCATGAGAGAATCATCTATGTTATTTATAGTTAATTATTAATGATAGGACAGCAGCAAATGACTCAGTGAAGGCCAAGTAGTTTCTCAAAGGAAACTGACTGATTGATGATATCTCCACTTCATCTTTAACATGTGACTGTAAAGCTCATTCCATAACCAATCAGTCTTTCTCAAAGAGTTTTGATGTTAGAAATATTATCCAAAATATCAGTAAAGATCTAAAATCTTTAATCACCAGATAAGTCCCTTGGAAACCTAAAATCAATCCAGGCTTTCAACTCTTTTTTGTTTTGTGATTCTACCAGGGACACAGTAGGGCCATAAGGCTTCAGCAGTTTTTCAGTCCCTCACTGCAATACTCTGACACAAGGAGCACCATATGATTGCATTACAGACATGAACCATGTTTGTGGTTGCAGAAGAAAGAACTTTGTTGAAAAGCCTTCACTTTATTTAGCAATGAGAGGCACTGGGATGACTGCTCAGTGGTACCAGCCTTCAAGCATGCTTACTGTATGTATGAGGACTTGCATCTCTGAACAAAGTGGGGAGTGCAGAGGAACTATACAGTTATATGACTGTTGGAACACTACAGAATACAAGCATGTGTTTGTCTTGCTGTACTGAAACATGACAGTAACTCCATGCCTGTCCATCCACCTAAGCTCACATACTTGGAAACAGCCAGGTTGAGCACACAGGTATGAGTCTGCAGGGCTAGTTTAACTCCTCTGTAAAAAGCTGAGAAGGAGAATATTATTCTCTTCTATTACATTTACTATAGCATTACCAAAAATATTGAATTAGGACTTTATTTAGATAGAATTATTAATTGTCATATGGGCTTTCAACTCATTATATCAGTGCATCCAATTATCTTCAATTCACAATCCAGTTGGCTTATAACAGATGATCACAAGGACTTCATTATATATCCTCAGATTCTCTCTTGAGATGTCTGTATTCCCTAGACAAAGGTGACTTTAGCCAAAGAATTGCTGAATTTGTACTGCTGAGATAATCACAGAGGGTTTACTAAGAACAGTAACTCTCATTTCTGTAAGGATGGCGCAGGCTTTTCAACAGTGAGCAAAATACAAGCACATTTCTAATCCTGCCTCAGGAAAAGGAAAAGGAAAGGACAGAGGTGGATTGGAGCCAAAGTTCTGTCACTGCCTCTTCTTACAGAGGACAGAGGTGATGCTTCTGGGAAGGGTCCTTAACCCAATACATACTGGGTCTACCTACCTTGCCCTCTCCATCCTGACTTTCCAGGAGTAAGGAGCATGGAGCACAACTGGGCTGTTCTGCTGTGCTCGGTGACCTAGAGCTATTATAAACAGGAAGGGATTTGGAAAGGCCATCAATACACTCATCAGCTATACTAATCATTCCTGAGCAATCTTCTCCAACCAGATCCTAACCCCAACAATGAAGAAGTCAGTATCTTCCTAGATGACCTACAATACTGTCTCATAGCTGTTGCTTTCAAACATTTCCTAATATAGACTACACACCTAATATACACTACGAACATAGACTACTTACCGCTTGTTGACTGTTTATTTTTGTCCTGTTTTAGGTTTTTTCCTGCCCTCTTCACCAGTTACGCTTTTAAAGATGGTTTATGTGCTTGCTTCAGTTCCTCTCTTCTTTAGACAGAACAAACCAAGTTCCTTTAATCATGCCATAGAGCCAAAACAGGGAACAAGCTCACTTCAGCTTCATGGGCTCAGAGTGTTCAAAACCAGACACTTTTCTCCACCTGACACCACATCTGCACTGAGCAGAGGGAGAAAACATCACATGTATGTCAGACAAAGAGCTCTTTTTTATATACAGATTTGTCCAATGTTTACCTTTTTGCTGTAACCCGTATCCTTAACCTCAAGATCTTCTCCATAGCTTTGTGTTTTATCAGTGACTCCAAGTTTTGTGGGTTCTGGAGTGCAGATTTTCCTTGATGAGTGTGGAGTTTTTCCTTACAACCCTGCAGAGTATTTTGTTCTCATCCTCTTCTCTGAGACACCAGTATAGTCTGTGTCCCAATTCTGACTTTCAAAGTGTTGGAGTTCCCTCAGCTTGTGGTCTTCTGCAAATTTCGCAAGTGTTCTTTATTTCATCAGCAATGTGGCTGTTGAAATTTATTCTGTGCAAATATTCAACAACTAAATATTACCAGGTTTGTGACAGACCTCTGGGTCATTATCCCCTAAAACATGCTCCAGTTTGGCAAAGAACCACTATCAACCACTCCTGCTGTTTTTCAGAATGGTTTTGAACTCCCTTATCTAGACTATATTTCCCTTATGTACTCAAGGGGATTCAGTAAGTAGCCATGACAAAAGACTCCCCAGTGCTGTGATTTATGGACTCTGTTCCTTCTTCCCTAATCCCTAAGTCCTGTTATCCTGTCATAGAAGGAAATTAGGCTGGTTTAATGCAATTTGTACTTGACAAATCCAATTTGTCCTTGCAGCTAGTTTGATTATTTGTTCTATAAGTCTCTTCCTTTCCCTGCTTTCCAAAGATAAGCATTATATTTATCATTTTCCAGGCTTATCCCGTGTAACTTATCTGTTACACATTTCCATACTTGTTTTCATCCCCAGCTCATTATGTAGGTGAGATTTGGTCAGCATCTCCTCAGCACCCTTTTAAACTGCTTTGAAATGAGAGTGATCAATAGCTCCATAAGAGCTTTGGAGGTCTCCCTCCAATAGTTAGTGCTAACTGTTCTTATTTCGGAGTAAATACTGCAGATAAGCAGCACAGTTGCCTCAGTCTCCACAAACACCGTCTCCACCATCAGCTTGTCAGCCCTGCTTTGGTTAGCCACAACCAGCAGTAGTCTGGGGTACTTCCATTTCTCAACCCAAAGAGCCACAAACTCAACATTTCAAAGTCATCTTGGCCATTCTCCTTTAGCAGTGACTGGAATTCCTAATCACCAAAGGCATGAAAAGTTGAATGGCTTTCCCTCTGAAAGCATCAGTTTGATACTGACGGAATATTCTGTGGCAATATTAAAAACATCCAGGTAAATTGCAAGCGCAAATATTTTAGAAATGTAAACCTGGTGATTTGCTTTATGTTGGAGAGAGAAGTGAGCATGGCATGCAGTTGCACAATCTGTGTGACCCGCCGTAGGAATCAATTCTGCAGAACAATCCACATGGGCCGTTGTCAATATTTATTTATTTATTTTGCCTTCTCTCCAAATAGCGCTCAATCGTTTGCTCAATATTTCAAATGATGTGCCAAATCACTCTTCCACTATTTTTTTTGTGGGTGTGAGTAGACCTGGATGGTATTTTGATTTGTTTTGACTGTAAATCAAAGCAAACGTTCTTGATTTAAAACAGAGCTTCCACTTATGAGAGGCATGTCTTCAAGATGATGAAGTTGAGTTAGAACTGAGCATTGATCATTTCATTCCTCTGTGACACAAATGCATCCCTGTTATGCCTGTCTCTTCAATGGGTACTAAATGTTCAAGTTCATATAGTTTTCTTCCCCTCCACACCTTCCCCAAAGATTTATTTTTACATTATTTTTTTTTAAGAGGAGAAGGGGAAGCTATCAACTGTGTTTCTTGAAAACCTGTAGAATCCAAAAGACTGTACATTTATTCTGGCTTGTTCTACAGTTACTGTTCCAATAGCTCATCAGCGGGTGTCAGATCCTTAATTACATTTCACCTTCATAAAGTCATAGAATCATAGAATCACCAAGGTTGGAAAAGACCTAAAAGATCATCCAGTCCAACTGTTCACCTATTACCACGCATTATCATACATGTCCCACTAGCTCCCATTTGACAACTTGACGAGGTATCCCAATGGTCTTGGGAACAGAATCAGAATGAAAATTTTTGATGTGGATGCATGTAAGCAACATTACTGTCTTTCACCAGGGCAAAATGGAGGCAATCCCCTATCCTAGGCACTGGCACTAGCAAACCTACAGCTGCATAAAGAACAGCAAGAACAGTCACCACATTGATTCTCTCAACCCTTACTGGAGCACCACAGGGGCTCAGCAACCTGCATATGAATCAGGTCCTATGGCCTGTAACCCTGACAGAGTTCCAAACATAAGGAGACCCTTGCACTTGCACTGATCACTGCAAGCAATACATTGTTATCTGACATACAGAAAGCTACATCCATTTATTTGTTTGTTTTTAATTCTAAGCGTATCCACATTTTTTTTTTAACCTGCAACTTTATGTGATTTTGTAAATAATTTTTTAAAAAAAAATCTAAGACAATAGATTAACATTTAGAAATTATCAATAGATATTTTACAGTTTTGAGAAGCTTAGTAATTTGTTCTATCTGCTTCTACAGGTAGCTTTAAATAAAAATTACCTAGGAGCTGAATAATGACTTTATAATCAATAATGACTCCTTGGAAAATACCTGTGACTCAGAGATGTTTCAGTGGAAATATTATCATACATGAAGCAAAGAGATTGCGTTTGTTCTCGCTAAAAAGGCACTGTCTCAGAAATACCAGTTGTCCAAATGGCGCGGGCGGTGATCACAGAGAAAAAGAGAATCTTAGACAGCCAAATTTAGCTAGGAAAGAAGAGAGACAGTACCAGAACAAAAATGAAAGATGTAAGGAATTAAATATGTTCCACACAAATCCTGTATTTCAAAGGTGGAAAAAGTCCTCACACCTCGGACCTCTGCTTCACGTTAGTGAGGAACGACTGAGGGATATAACCTGTCAGTTTCAGAAAAGATAATTTCTATCCTTTTATCAGATTATAATTTCATTTTTACAGAACAGCCAAATTCTTCAAATTCCTCTGTGATGACAAAATACATTTCTGTTTAGCTGAATCATGCAGAACAATCCCAATATGTCTTCTTTCCAGGGCTGGTTTTTGCAGCCAGTGCTTTTATGGGACTTAGATGAGTTTTTGGTGATTCATAGTACTTAAACTGCTCGAGAGCACTTTTTCAATTGGAAAATTCACTTGAAGTAAATGCATCATCAGCATGATTGTCCATGCGTGAAAGAACTACAAGCAAAACAATGAGCACCATTTTTTAAAACCTACGCTTAAACCAAGAAAAACAGTTATCATGAACTATTAAAAGACCTTATTTTTCAGTTTCACGAATCTCTCATGGAAAACATGGGCTATCCTTGTCTTTGCATCTCTTATGCTGAGAATCCTAAATTGCAAATGAAAAAAATATAATGCGCACATTGTTTTAGAGTCGTTAACACGATACATAGAGACATAAATTATATTATCTTCAACAGATTTAGCTGCTACTGATTTAGCCTTATTCTAACAGAAACCTTTTCTAGGAAGAATCTTACACTGCTCTTTTTAGAATGCTAAATTAACTGCTGTTTTATTTCTTAAGGATTAATGGAAGATGCTCTGCTATCTGCCAAGCACACAGTGGATTTGAAGAACATGTCATATGCTTATGTGAAAGCAGACTTCTGCATTCTTGACATTTATCTGAAGAAAAAAACCATGGGAGTACTGTGTGTTCATGTGCCTATATGGCATTTTCACAGATGATTGGATAGTGGTACTTCCAAAACATTTTTACTTCAAATACCATCAGTACAATCTTTCACTTTTAATCCATCTTGTCAGTGTTTATTTATTTATTCACTTAAATAGATTTATACGGTGCTTTAAAAAGGTCTAACCACAAATGTGTGCTTTTGATATATAGGAAAATACAGTCCGACCAGTGAACACAGGCGTAAAAACAGCTGCCCATATTAAATCAGAGAACAGTCACCTCAAACCAAAATGAAAACTACTCCATGCTCCAGACAGCCATTCAGACAGCCTGCACTGATCAAGACCACTATAACAATTTGAGAAGGTGACTTCAAATTGCACATGCCTTTGAAAAAGAAGCCCAGAAAATGCCAGCTTTGAGCACTCCCTGTCCAATCCCCACTGTCCTCCTTCCCTCTCCATGTCTGTCAAGGACTGAAGATGGGCGCGTCTGCTCTGACAGTTGGAGGAGCCTGTCCATTTCACCTTAGTGTGGTGCAGACCTAATGTGATGGCTCCTTTACAGTATCATTTCTTTCTGGCCAAAAATGAAGGAATATGTGCTCATGATGCACTCTGGGCAAAGTCTGGGGGCAACTGTATGCTCTCAGACCTGAAAAGATGACTTTGTTGAGGCAGTTGCCACCTGTTGACCTGCTTGTTACATGAGGGCCAGAGGACTGAAAGGCATCTCCAGCAGATTTGGGCATCACTGTTAGAAAAACACTGCTCCACAACTGACAACAAAGCTGTGGCCTGCCACAGCAAAACAGTCACCTTGAGGCTGGCATTATAATCATCCATCTCAAGCATCACACTGAGAGGACAAGGACCCAGTTGTCCTTGCATGCAGCCTCGCTGTAGAAGTTGGCTCATCCTGACCATGGCTTCCCCACCTTAGCTGGGTATCTCACCAGTAGCTGGTGAGTTTGGTTTCACTCCTGCCAAAATCCAAGTGACAGAAACTGAAGGTTAGGTAACATTGACAGGTTAGATGAGAGTCTGTGCAGATTCACTTGCCAAAGCAGCTCGCTTGGTGAACCTGAACAGAAATACAGGTGTTTCCACTACAGGTGGCACAGATGGATGCTGTGTGTTCTCAGGCTTGTCTACACGCATTGACTGCCTGCATTATTTTCCCCCTATTTTTTTTCCCATGAGATAAAAAGCGATACTTTTAACAGTATGAGAAAGCTTTGTTTCAAAGCTGTTTCTCATAGCTGCTTAGCCCTTGGTTATGTGACTTGTCTAAACCACATAGAACCATTTTGATCTTCTGGAAGTGCTGTAGGAAATTATTCCCAGGAAAATGCCTACAGGCCCCTGAAAGGATGAGTTCAGTCCTTTGCCCTTAGATACATTGTAATTTTCTATTCCTCATCCCCTTGATTCAGAAATTAATCATCTTCTTCAGTTGACATTGCTCCTGACATTAGAAGTGCTAAGAAAAATCAGAATACACACATCTACTTCGTGTCCCTCTCCTTCTCTCCATGACATGATTAACAACTTTCTACCTGGAAGTCAGACACAAGACGTTTGTCCAAAGAAAACCTGAGAACAGACAGGAAGAGAGACAGTGATGCTGTTTAACAAGACATCTTTGCTTAAGAAGACATGGGAAGTAAATATGTGATGTAATTTGCAATGTGATAACCAAGATAAAGCACTATTTTAGCCCTAAATGACCTTGCATGATACATGCACACATCAGCACAAACTCAAATCCAATTTTGCTGTAGTTGTCCAAATCCTAGAGCTTCACATGGCTGTAGAACACTCATACAACAACACTTTAAATAACCTTTCTGTTTTTAAATGTCCATGACACCTAACTGGGGCAACCTGAGGTTGTAAATATCCTTAAAAGTGGTAACGTACAGTCTTATAAGTATTCATTTAATAATTATACTTTAGTTTTCTCTTGTGTAAGTTCCTTTATTGACCATTTTCAAGCTGAGGATTATCATGGAAATGCACACACACAAAAAAAGCCCTGCATCAAATAATCATTTTAGTATTGTCATCAGAAAATATGTTTTCTTTCACAAAACTAATACAAACCTAGTTTTTAACGTCTGTTCCAAATGAATTCTGTTGTTACTACAATACGTTTCAAGTTTTGTTTCAAAGAAGCACAAAATATTTACTTTTTATTAAATTAAGAGAAGAGACTGCAGGCCTTGGGAGGGGCAATCCAACTTCCTTAGAAACTCATAGAAGCAGAAGTAGCTAACTGGCATCTCACAGATGGGTGAAGTATGTATTTAGAAAAAAAAAGCAAGGAGTAAAACTGCAAAATTAAAGACACTCAGTCCAATTTCAGCACTCCAAAAGATTGGGATAAATATTTTCTTTTTTAGAAAACACATAGAGAATCTAGTTTTGGCAAGGACATATCAAAACTAATTTCCTTCTCCTACAGTGTACCATGAATAGGAAGGCACCCTAGACCGCACCCTTTGCATTTCTGTGTGCCTTCTCTGATTATAGTCCCAGTGGCAAATGAAATTCAAATATACACAAGAGGTACACCTGGGACACTTCGTTGTGTGGTATGACATGGAAAGTCCCAACAGTGTAATTGGAGGTGCTCACTGGGGGCGTGCAGTGGATGCTGGAAGAGCTTATCCTGATGATAGGCAGCTGGCTGCCCCAAGACGCTGATCCTGCTGCTCAAGGAAGCACTGGTACATAGACAATTATTGGTAACCTCACGTATAAAACATTTCAAATGTTTCTATCTGATGAAAATATGTTAAAGCTATTTCCGTTAAATATATAGAGGGTAAATACATTTTCTAGAGAATCAGCTTCTAATATGTACTTTTCTAAAGCTGTACGTAGGCAACAAAATGAATTTCAGAATTTGTGAGGATCTGGCAGTTTCCATTTAGCATATGTGCAGCTGGATAACCTTTTAGATTCCTAAAATTAATTTAGAAAGAAAACACTAAACGATATTGAAATTTTCTTCATAGCTAACTAACCAATGACCCCCTAAAAGCACAGTTTAGAGTTCAGGGAAGTCCACGTGACTCTGGAATAACAGTGAGTATTTAAAGTTCATACTTCTTAGGCTGCTCAGTAACCAAGGCTGACAGTGAATGACTGACAACTGTCTATCACTGAGATACCAGAGCAACCCAAAAGCTTCTGTTTCTGGTACTTCAGTATTAGAGATGATGTAGGTGCAAGCTAATGAAGAAAATAACACTTGCGCCCCTGCCATAATGTTGTGATTTTTTTCTGAGTGAACTTCAGATATAATCAGGATTTTATTACTTATGCTGATGGCAGATATGATACTCCCCTAAAATAGCTATTCCTTCTGCTGCTCCAGATTCAGGGGAAAAAAATCATACAACACAAGAGGAGGTGCAGAAGAAAGACTAACTTTTCCATCACAGAAACTATAATGTCTTTGTTGAAAAGAGGTGTTCTTGAAGCTGCTGGTAGCAACTTGTAGCCAGTAACCTTTGTTGGCCCAAGAGCAATGATGCTGAGATAGACCTGAGTACAACATTCAATATTAAGTTTTTGAAGCAGTCAGAACCCGTAAGGTAAGGCTTACAACATCTTATTTTGTACTGCTAATATTTGACCTTCTTATCACTAGGCAAGAAGCACGACTTTGAACCACGAGGTACCAAAAGTTAAAAGCCCATACAACTCTGAAACAGGTCACGAACAACTGAAAAGAATACGTATCTTATTGAAATCACTTCTTCAACGAAGAGTTTTCATCTGCAATCTCACACTTGAATTATTCCAGTTCGGAGAGATGCACCGCTCTCTGCTAAAATCTTTAAAATTACACTCCAATTATACTCCAGTTTAACACCGAATCCTGTCTCTTAAATAATGAAAATACTTTATGGTTGGCCTAGAAATTCATTTAGGGATTAGTGAACCCTGTTTTGCCTAACGTGAATGATTTGCCTCACTTTTGTCCACTCAGAAGTAATTTTATCTTAACACTAATGAAACCAAAGAGTTTAACTTTTGTCACTTAACAGAATCTATTCAGTACGTAATTCTGGCAAGTGCAGTGACTTATAACTCAGGATTTAAAACCCATATTAAGCCTTATTCTTTCTGCTCATTACCATTCTCAGCTTATACCCTTCAGCTCAGGAAAACGTAGATGAAGATGCTACTAACAGTTTTAATTCAATCAGTATTCTAATATTTCACCAAAGTAATTTCAAATGGAATTAAATTCAACCTCTTTTCAATATCTGGTAAGATTTATTTCATTAAGGATTTCTGCGGCATCTGTGATGTACTCATCGTGTTTCAAAATCAGTGTTTTACTTGAAAGCTGCTGTTTCCTGAGGCTTGGTTTGTAGTTATTTTGGTCTCTTTCACAAGATCGCAAGAAGGATCTTGACAGTCTGGGGAGATGGGAAGAGAGAAACATCTTGAAATTCAGCTGAGGTAAAAGAAGGTCCTACACCCAGGGAGGAATAACCACATGTATCAGTATAGGTTAGAGGCTGATGTGGGAGAGAAGTGAGGAGAAGGACCTGGGTGTCCTGGTAGACAGCAGGCTGGCCATGAGTCAGCAGTGTGCCCTTGTGGCCAAGAAGGTCAATGGGATGCTGGGGGGCATTAATAAGAGCATGGCCAGCAGGCCAAAGGAGGTGATTTCCCATCTCTACTCTGCCACATCTGTAAGGCCATATCTGGAGTACAGTGCTCATTTCGGGGCTCTTCAGTTCAAGAGAGACGTGGGGCTACATAAGAGAGTCCAGTGATGGGTTACTAAACGGATGAAATGATGAACTGAAGCTCCACTCCTCTGAGGAAAGGCTGAGGGAACTGGGCTTGTTCAGCCTGGAGAAGGCTTGGGGGGAACTGATCAATGTCCATAAGGATCCGAATGGCAGGTGGCAAGAGGAAGGTTCCAGACTTATTTCACTGTTTCCTAGCATTAGGACGAGAGGAAATGGGAGCAAACCAGAACACAGAAGGCTCCCTCTGAACATAAGGCTTCATTTCTGTGCTGTGTAGGTGATGGAGCACTGCACAGGTTGCCCAGAGGCTGTAGAGTCTTTTTCTCTGTGGATATTCAAAAGCTGCCTGCACACAATCCTCAGTAATGTGCTGTAGGGGATGCTGCTGAGCAGGGTTTGGGCCTGTTCTCCAAAGGCCCCTTTCTACCTCAAGCAATCTGCTATTCGGTGATTCTGTAATTAGTGCATGTTCTGTCTAATAGGAGCTGAATCCCAAAACCTGTGTAAGCATTCTGAGAAAAAATGCCAGAAAACCTGCTGTTACTTTAAGAATAAACTAAGAGATTCCTAAACCGTACATTTCATATGAGAAACATGTAAGTATTGTATGTATGTATAAAAGTAATACTAACCATTCACAAGTATCCAATGAAAACAAAGACAATATCGTAATAATCTATTTATAAAACTAATTTCTAATAATTCTAGTCATTTTTCTGTGTTGAAATGAAAAGATCTCCCATTAAAGTATTACTATTCATCACGTTGCTGGAAAGAGATAAAAAAATGCAAGCAGATGATTAAAAAAAGCAAGAGGATAAATGAGAGGCAAGGAAACCTTTTTCCAAGAGTATCTCAGTGTACATCACGGTAACTTTATTCTGTGTTCTGCACTGATTTTATTGTAGCTGCCCACTCATTGTTTTCAAGTAATCACCTTCCTTAAGCTAACTTTATTTAGGACTAGTTCTATGAATTCGGTAACTTCATCTAGTTTAGAAAGATGGGGATTTTTTATTTATTTATTTATTTATTTTGCAATCATGAAATAGTCTTAAAACAAATGAAATTTCCTTCACTGAATGGTAGCTGTTCAAGGAGCTAACTTTTAAATTGCTGTAGTCAGTGGTAACAGATGGAAACACTGTCCCCTTGTGGATAGGAATATGAGGAAAGTGATATCGTATCCTGCTGATAGCAACGATAACCTTAGGCATGGGGAGCTTCCTTAAGAAATTAAATAGAATTCTGCCTTTTATACTGCTTATAAATAATAATAATAATAAAAGAATGCACAAAATATCTGGAGGTCCTTTTAATTTAAATTGGTTGGCCTGACAGACAACACAGGGTAAATGTAACATCTACGATATTATATTATTGATGATATAATAATATGATATAATAATAATGATATTATGTTGATATTATCAACATAAATGAGCTAATGTAACATCTCTGATAATACCATCAGCCCACGCAGTCATCTAAACCTCACTGCTCTAGGCAGCTGCAGTGTTGCCTTCATTTGAAGAAAGCTGTTTTGTGAAAAACATATTCAGAGTATAGAACTGGAGAGGGCTTCAGTGACCAGAGGGGTATTGATTCATAGCTGACTGGAGACATAGCTGTTGTTTCAAATGTTAAATTAGCCATAAATGCTACACATTGTCCATACGCATCATCATCTCTGATCCATAAGAACTACCAGAAGATTCTAGAACTTCATCATAGCTCAGATCTGGGATAATCAACAGCAACTTCAAATTTCTGCATGAGGAAGCAGAACTTTCTAGAACTGCTTAGAAATCAGGGGACATTTCTCATATGAAGCATCCTGGTTTACAAATTCAGTCCTTCCCTGCAGCAGTCAGTCAGTCATAGCTTCCCTAACCAGCTCATCATGTTATGTCTTCATCAAGATTTGCCTCTTGATTATCTCAACTGAATGAGTGCTCTGAAATGCCAGTAGAAACCTCGTAATTCGCAGCTCAGACATAGTCATGGTCACTGTGCATCTATTCCTTCCCTTATCCTTTTGTTTAATTACCTGTTTTCTTCTCCTAATTGTTTAATCCGTGACAGACAGTAATGCTATTCCCTCTGAGCCTTCAGTCTGTTGAAGTAAGCAGCTTCACTGTACAGGAAGAGCTCCTCAAATGCTTCCAGAAAATGAATGTTTCTAGTCTTATTAATGCACAGTATTTCTCTATCCCCAATGGAAATACTTTGACTGATACATTCTTTGGCAGTAGTGGGTTTTCTTACACTGTAATGTCTCACAGATATCCTGAGAAGACCAGCTAACTCACTAGATGACCTCATTCTTTGTTTCTACTGATTATTCCCCAATTTATAGCAGATTTTTAGAATTATTATTATTATTGTGTTGTTTTTTTCCCCCCATCAACGAAGGAAGCTGCACTGATTTAGAAACAAGTTACTGTTATCCTTCAGAAATCTGCCACCACGAAGTCGTAAAGGTTTGTGGCTAACCAGTTTCATACTGAAGTGCAGGTTTGTAGGTGGCTGAGAGGGGAGTGATGGGGACATCTGATAAGAGGACTTCCCAAACTGTGCTAAGTGGAACTTCCAGAGTTGTTCTCCACACAGAAGGTGTTAAATCTGCTGTCCACACAGCTCACCGTGATAGTCAATTACAAACGAGAAAAAGAGGAAATTCTTTAAGCTCATTTCCTCTGCCTCTCCGCCGTTAGCTCTCGTAAGAACAAACGGATTGCGTATCTCCATCTCCAGCCACTCCAAGCCGCCTCAAGGAGGGCAGCCCGCTCTCGAACCGCCCGGCCTCTCCCCTCAGCCCGGCCCCGCGGGCGTGACGGCCCCAAGGCCGGAGGCGGCGCTTTCGCCATGACATTGGAGCGGCCGAAGCGCTGCGGCCCCCGCCCGGCCCGGCCCGGCTCGGCCCTCCGTGCCTCCCGCCTGCCATGGCGGTGCCGGGACAGGGCGATGAAGGGAGGTCGGCTCTGCTGATGAAAATCGTGATGGCCGGGGAGTCCTGCGTGGGGAAAACCTCCATCGTGCGGAGGTACACGGAGCCCAATGCGGCTGCCGCCTTCTCCTCCTCCTCCTACCTGGCCACGATCGGTGAGTGCCCGCCCGCCTTGGGCCGGCCCTGCCCGCGCTGTCCCGCAGCCCTGGCTCCGTCCCTCCCGCTCCCCTTTCACTCCTCGCCGTCCTTGTGCTGTCCGTGCCTGCCTGGCTTTGCTGCAGGTGCCCGGTGCCACCCGCGTGTGGGTGCTTGGAGTGTGACAGCACTGCAGTGCTTGTGGTTCTGGCTCCAAAACCGCTGTTCTCCAGCTCCTGTGCTGTCACTGTGCTTTTTCTGTGTGGAGGCGATTTGTTTTGTGTTGCACTGTTGCTCGTAGCTTCAGGTAGAGGCCTGGCTGTGTCACACTGATGTGCCTGCAGAGAAAGCTGCCTCTACTTCAGAGTGCTCTCAGACTTCAGTAACGCTCCCAGTTCCTCCGTCTCTCCTGACAGAAAGACTCTTAACTTCATATTAGAGCACTTTGATGGTGTAAAGTCAAGAAGTCCTTTGCTCTAAGTAGCCACATATGTCAGTGTTGAAGCAGAGACACTGCTCAGCTGGAAATGGTCATCCCTACTGTATGCAGGGGATGTAGCATTCCCCATTTCCACTGTCACTGTGGTCCCATCCCCTGTCACCTTCAGAATTGTGAGCTGATCCTCAGCTTGGACTCTTAAACTCAGCAGGGCTGTGGGTGATGGCTTCTGCAATAGTGATGTTGAAGGTGGAAGTTCCATGCTCTAAAGGACAGACACAGCTGAGAAAATGGAAGTTTCATTCTTTGCAGCACAGCTGTGGTCAGTAATGGGGTAAAGGAAAAAGACGCATTGCCACATTTTGGATTTTTTTTTTAATCATGATGTCTTCTTCCTCTTTGTCGACACTATCAAAATAAATGTTTTCAATTGCGTGCCAGTTTCACACAGGCTCAGCCCCGTCAGCCCTCTCTGCTGTGCAGCCTGTTGAATGCTCATCTGATGCTTTACTTGTTGTCTCAACGTTGGCGAGAGAAGCAGAAAGCTTATCCAGGCTGTTCAAACAACTGATTTTCCTGACAAAACTGTATGTCACCACCACCCTCAGTGACAAATGGTCACAGCTAAAGAAGCTGAAAGGTTGTCTGGGAGCTGTGAAGAATCCTGTGTTGTCATGAGTCACGGGTTTGTGCAACTAGAAAAAATCCGAGTGTTATTGCAGGGGGAGGAAAAATAAATCCTGCTTGGCTCCAGCAGGGAAATTGTCTAAAATTATGTATTTTATGAAAAAATAAAATTGCAGTAAATTTTCATGGAAAGCCCTTTATGTGACATTTGAATGCTCAAGGATGGGTGCCATTCCTCCTCCTCAATTATGCAGTTTGGGTAAATTATAAGCAGTTAAAGTTTTCTAATTAAACTTATACGCATCATAAGGCAGGTGCATTGCATTGTGAATGGTGGGCTGTAGTAGGCTATAAAGAATAAGTGTTTTTGTTTAAACAGTGGCATTGCATATAACGCCATGGAGAAAGTTTATGAACAGAAAAACTCCTCTTGTATATAAGTGAATAGGATTGTGGGCTCATGATCTCACATTCTGTAAGGCTTTTCTTTTGCTGGACTGTGCTGGCTGTGGTCCCAAAGGCATGTTTTATGTGGGAAAGAGGTGTGAATCCTCCCTAACCTACTGTAGGGAACATGCTTTAGCAGGGGGTGTGACTTGATGAACCCCTGAGGTCCATTCCAACCCCTACAATTTAGCGATCTCTGTAGATACTCCAGTACTCGCTCACTCAGGAAATAGAATTTGTCAACAAAAATTAATGATATTGAAGGTGAACATGTTTTGTTCTAACAATCCTAGTTGTAATCCTCATCTTCATTCTGGTGAAGAATCATAGCTTACACTCGACCCAAGTGAGGTGGCTCCAGGGCTAGAAAAGTAAGTCCCAGCTGTTCCATGGGCTGAAGTCCACCACTAGTCATGAGCAGCTCATCAGTGGATTTCTTTTAATCAGCTGCTGTTAGATGATGAGATCATTACAACAGCAACCCAGTTATTACTTCTCATGCTTGCCAGGAGCTCCCAGTTCTTCCTTTCAGCTCTGCCCTGGCTATTGCTGTGCAGGACCATCTCATCTGTATCGGGGTAAAAAGTGTATTGTGGTTTTCATAGAACCATAATATCTTTTGAGTTGGAGAGACCTTAAAGGTCATGTAGTCCAGTTCCCCTGCAGTGAATTGCACCAGGGCAAGTTTAGGTTGGATAGTAAGAAGAACTTCTTTACAGAAAGGGTAGTTAGGTACTGGAATAGGCTCCCCAGGGAGATGGTTGAATCACCATCCCTGGTTGTGTTTAAGAGCTGTTTGGATGTGGTACTGAGGGATATGATTTAGTGTAGTGTTTTTAGAGTTAGGGTACTGGTTAGCCTGCGGTTGGACTTGATGATCTTCAAGGTCTTTTCCAACCTGGTTAATTCTATGATTCTATGAACAGAGAAATCTACAGCTTAGTCATGTTGCTCAGAGCCCCATCCAGCCTGACCTTGAATGAGCCCACTGTTCAGTAGGCAACTTGCACAAAACCTATTGGAAGAAAACTTTTGCAGGTGGTGAGTGTTTCATAGATAGTGAGGGAGGAGATGGGCAGTCTACAACTGAATTCCTGAGTGCTGACTATTTTAAAGCTCCTTAGGCCTTGCTGTATTTGAAGTGCCTCTGTCCTCATGCGGGCATACTTACTATTTTGAATATTAAGAAAATAAATGTATGTCATGGCTATCAAACTTGGACATAACAACTAGAATATGAGTTTTTACCCAGTGTACCCATTCTTTGTGTAATTTGACAGGTGAACAGAAGCAAGTACAAGCTGTTGCATTCAAATTACGTTTATCTCAAGAGTGGTAATCAATGCTAGCTTTGCTATGTTGTTCATCTTGTGTAGTACATGGGCTTAAATGCATCTGAAACCTGCGAGCTGTCTCTTTGGCATTGTATTTCTCATTTTTCTTTTTTGTCTTTTCAATCTGCTAAGTTTGCATGAAATTTCATATAAAGACATGAACAATTCATGCATGCACAGCATATTGACTTCTGCTTTTCACTAACATTCATTGACCTTCTAGGTCAATAAATTTTGAAGTTGACTTGAGAAGTCAATACGCCTTATTTTAATTTAGATTAAGGTTTAGCCTGATTCAGCACTCTGCTTCCCTTCTTATAAACAAAAAAAAAAGCTTATGTCAATTTATTATTAAAATGTATGTCAAATCAGAGCTGTTTCCTATAGGGCTGGGGATCCCTTGCTGGATTTTAGTTTTTCTCTATGTTCCCAATGCATCATTTGGAAGTGACATTCCAGCCTCCCAGTGTTTGCTTGGTCCTTCTCAAGTGTTCTAATATCAATTGTAGGAAGCGATACAGATAATTAAACAAAACTGTGTGAATTTCAGGAGCAAATGTTTTCCATAAGGTTCAAATTTCAACTTAAATGAGCACACGAACAAATTTGGCTTCAATTATATTTCCAGCTAACGTTATTAATTCCATCAAGGAAGCTTTGCGTAATATTAATTACAGACAGCGATTATATAATTTCATCTTCCATTGCCATTGAAGTAAAAATCCATCAAACGAAGGACATGATTATCATAATAATTTTAAACTCTTTTACTACATATACCCCAAAATGTTATTACCATTGGAATCTTGTATGTGAGCACATACTCTTCAACATTTTGCACGAAATGCATTTGGAAATAAAAAAGAAAGGAAGGGAATGTATTTTTCACTGCATTTTTATATTATTGCCAACAGTGTTTTCCTATGGAAAGGTCATTTGGCACTAACATTGCTTTTTCAGTTTCTGTAGTTGTTTCAAATAGCATCTCTATGGGTGACAAGCTACCCTGGAGTTATGTGGCTGTATTTAAACCTCGTGGATTCTTCGAAAGGGCTGACAATAGAAGGACATGGGGAAATGGTTTTAAGTTAAAAGAGGGAAAATTTAGGTTGGATGTTCGGGGGAAGTTCTTCACTAGGAGAGTGGTTAGGCCCTGGAACAGGCTGCCCAGGGAGGTTGTGGATGCCCCGTCCTTGGAGGTGTTCAAGACCAGGTTGGACGGGGCCCTGGGCAACCTGATCTAGTAAATGTGTATGTTTGGTGGTCCTGCCAGGCAGGGGGGTTGGAACTACATGATCCTTGAGGTCCCTTCCAACCCGGGTCATTCTGTGATTCTGTGATTCTTGACCATGGGGAAGGCTGCGTGGCCGGCTATGGCAATGCTACCTTACCTTTATTTAACGTAGCTGACAGAAATAGCCTTCTTAATTTTTAGGGGGAAAACCTGAGCAGAGAAATCAGTAAAAAGTATTTCAGGTGTCAACAGTATAGGAATTGGAGAGAGACATTGTTACAAGTGAGGAAATGCATCCATCTAAGGTTGCAGTGATAGCAGGAAGATTCCAGCCTTGGGTTGGAGCTGCAACAGCCCACAAATATAGGAATCATATATCACAGCTGGAGTAGCAATTTGATAGTATAGTAAAGGAAAACACAACAAGTAACGAGGAAAGTATCTTTAAAGAAAGATGTGTAATATATGTAGAGACAACGTACAGCACTGGTTTCAAGTGCTAACACCTGGTTTTAGCATTAACACCCTGTATTTGGGATAAAGAGAGATTAAGAGTGTAGAGACAGATGTTGCTGATTTGAATGAAATCCAGTGTATGCTCGTCTTTGCATTTAATTAATACAGCTAATTTCTATCCCAGTTCATGCAACCCTAGATTATTAGTTTTTTTAGGGATTTGTAAGTAAAAAATAGAAAAACGGCACTTTGCATGTAACAGCTTTGTAAGCATTTATTGCTAACCATAGCTGTTCTGCAATGCAATTGGAAACAACTGAAATCACCAATGTATTTGCCAATTATTAATGTGCCTAAGCCATGAAGCTGCTGTCCTGCCACATGCCTATTAATTGAAGTATGTATATGCACACATAGTGTCAGAATATCTTTTGCTTTGACATGCCCCTATTGCTTTTATTGTAATGTATTGTCGCTTATCTGTTTTCACCACTGAATAATCTTCTTTTGCAACTTCCATTTTGAATGTGTATGATTAATTACTTATTCTTTGATATGATTCCTTCTCATTTTCATTTTCTGTTTTAAACTGCATGGTAACTGGTGTTGAGAAATTCTTCATGTGGAAATCCGCGCTATTATCAGAAATGTTACAGATTTTCTTCTTTCTTCTAGGCATTGATTTTAAAGTGAAGTGTGTAACGCTTAATGATAAAACAGTGAAACTTCAAATATGGTAAGTTTTAATCTGTGTCACAAATAAGGGCCAACTAATGTACATTACAACATGACAAAATCTTATCTGTTTTTAATTGCATGCCTTTATAAATTGCAATTGTTATGTAGTAAATCATTTTAGAATTTGAGTTTACTAAGTTAAAAAGAAAATTGTTACTAGATCGCTTTAACAAAATTCTATTGTTGCAGCATGCAAACAGTGCAGATCTACAAACCACATTAATTCTATTTAATTGTATTAGAACACTGAGGGAAGTGACAAAGCAAGAAAATTCTGTATTTCATTAATGAACAAGTGCATGCTCAAAGAATGCCGAGAGAAATCTATTTTGATGAGTCTTTGGGAACCTACACTCTATTTTTGTTTGTTTGTTTGAGCCATGTCTACAGGCATCCCATACAGAAGGTTATCTATATTTACAATTATCTAACTCCTCAGGAAGTAAGTGAACATGAATTCACTAACCAGTGTTAGATCTTCAGTTGCTCTACCTCAGGTGTTATTGCAAAAATCTTGAAGGCTTGTTGTTAGCTTTCTTAAAGCCTAATTGCAGATGGGAATCTCTGTACCCTCTTACGCTGTGTCTTTTCCCCAAACCTGCCTTCTAATTAAACCAGCTCCCTTTCTGTGTCACAGTTTACAAAGTGCTACAGTTCTACAGTTTGTTCAGTGATATCAAATTTATTTCCTTATTGTGGACTTTTTGTGCTTTCTTTCAGGGATACTGCTGGCCAGGAACGATTCCATACGCTCAGTACAAGCTATTTTCGTGGAGCACAAGGCTTTGTTCTTGTATATGACATCACAAATCTGGACAGCTTTCAAAGTGTAACAAGCTGGATGAAAGACATACATGAGGTAAATAAATCAAACAGCGATTGATCTTTTATTGAAGGTAATCAATGAGTTAATGCAGTTTATGTTTTAAACAACTGCATGAAATTTATCATTCCTTGAGCTGTATGTTCCTAACCACAATTTCTTACTTCTTACTCAGCACATAGTATGATAGTAGGATTACTGTTACGTGAAACTGAAAGACTGTGTAGATTATCCAGAACAACCACTTGCTGATACAGGAGTGCTTCTTTGAAATAAATTGAAAATACATCTCTTAATCCAGTTTTGGACATGCTGAGTTAAAGTGTTTCTGTCACCAGTGTGAGTGTTCACAAGACCTACAAACCAATCTCCATGAGCTCATCCCAGGATTTTAATTAGCTTCAGCATCAAAATTAACCAGTGATTTCCCATTCCTAATTCCATTTTTTTCTGCATAGTTGCTTCATCCCCAAAATTGAATTAAACAAATGAAATGAAAGATTCTGTTTCCCCTTTCTGGATATTCCTTTTCAGAGGTTGCTTTCAAGGGGGAGGAACTGACAAAAAGGACTGACTTTCTTTGGTGGCTTGGCTCAGTTGCTTGTAGCGCTGCAGCCAGGGAAATGTGGTTTCAGGTGATGTAGGAAGTGATTCAACAGCACAGGGTTGCCAGATGAGGTGTTACCTCCCAGCTACCTTGTCTTCGGTCTCAATATTTTTTCCTATTCTGCTTCTGGAGCCTGTCAGAAGCTTCACTGTACTTCTCTAACGTGGTGGAAAATTAACAGACAAAACGGTTGGGTAGGTTTTCACTGCATTACCAGGTTTATGGGGTTCACAGAAAGGTCTGACAGATATCAGAGGTGGCATAAAGTAAGGGGGAGGAATAAGAAGGCCAAGAGAATAATGCATGGCAACAATGTGAGGAAGGAACCGGAGAGGAGCTGACAAGCCCTCAGGCATCAGGTCCTTGTGCTAATTGTAACCCAGTATGCTGACCCATGCTAAGCCTGTATTACTCGGTCCCTTTTGATATGTTTGCTGTTGGATAATGACAGGTCCATTTTCTAAGTAATAACGTGAAAGTTTGTGGTTACTGTGATTGTATATGATTCCAAATAAGATAATGCTAGTTGTTGATTAAAATCAAAGAAATATGCAGGCAGGTGTGTTTTCTTTTGTTTGTTTTGTTTTTTAACAATACTTAACAGCCTCCTATATGACTTGGTAGGGATGTGATGTGATGGATGGAAAAGCCCATTTTAGAAAGCAGGCTCAGGAAGAAAAACCATCAAATGAATCCTTTCCTCTTGTCACCCACTCAGTACACAGATGAATTAATGAACAACACATGGTCATATATCCAATAATATATACTTAGGATATTAATACTATTGCTAAGACATTGCATATACATTACTTTAGTATGAAGAACATTACTATGGTAATGTAGTACATCATTATCCTTGACCTTACAGCTATCTTGGAAGTCTTAATGTCATCGGAGTGTAACTTCACTAATGTGCTACAAAGGAAACCTGATGATAAAAAATTCTTACCGACTTGGCTGAACACACTTCAACCTAAAACATGTGTTTTATCATTTTGTTAAGAGAAGTGTGTGACCTTCTGTCAGGCAAACCAACAAGTCATTGGATTATAGAATCACAAGGTTGGAAAGGACCTACAAGATCATCTAGTCCAACCATCCTCCCATTACCATTGCTACCACAAGCTTGTGGTGCGGTTTCATGAATGTAACAGAATATTGATGGGAGTCTTTGATCTCTGCTATCATATTGCCAACATCCACCTCTGATGTCACGGGCTTATAGAATAAAATAGGAGGCATTGCTTTTGGAGCAGCTCACACATGTATCATAGGAAATACAACCATGACTTCATAGTTGTTGGAGGGGTCATTTTGTCCTATCATTAATTATGAAAACAGAATGGTTTAGTCATTGGGTTAATATGTGCAAATATAAACACACCGTACCTGGGCCGTGTGGCTCGGGTGGAGGGAAGGATGGGACTGGCTTTTGTGGCCACAGTGCCAAAGAGGCTACGCTTAAGTCAGTGTAAGTCAATCAGGAAATCATACCTGCATGACCATTTTTTCTGTTCATAATACTTAAACGCTTTCATGTAAGAATACTCAAGCTATGGATGCTTTGTTTAATCTCACTGCCAGAAAGTAATACCTTAGTTTAAAATTTTAAAAACATGCAGAAATGCTCAATTTAGGCAATTTCTAGGAATGTAAATGGCATGATTGATTGTACCAATCTCAAAGCTAGCAATTAGTGAATGTTGTAATGGAGCTGGTTAATAATAAAAAATTCAGTTTAGTCCAAGTGTGATATCAATTTCTGAAGTGTCTTGGTGAAAATGTATGGGACCATTCATTGCAAAAGAAGTGTTTTTATGCAATAACTGTTAAAACACAGGGCGTATCATGAAAATTAATTACTTGCTTCAGGATGGTGACATTCCTTGCATTTGCTTTGGTCTGCAAATCACAGAATCACAGAATTATCAAGGTTGGAAAAGACCTAGAAGATCATCTAGTCCAACCATTACCAATACTTCCCGGCTAAATCATATTCATCAACACCACATCCAAACGTTTCTTGAACACTCCCATATGTCGGTGACTCCACCACCTCCCTGGGCAGTGCATTCCAATGCCTGACTACCCTTTCCGAGAAGAAATACTTCCTAATGTCCAGCCTGAATCTCCTCTGGTGCAGCTTAGTTCCCTCTAGTTCTATCACTGATTACACGAGAGAAGAGGCCAACCCCCAGCTCACTACAACCTCCCTTCAGGAAGTTATAGAGAGCAAACCAGTATTTCATACCCGAGAAATGACCAGTGTTGGAGCGGCTGCTGCTACAGCATCCTTAAAAATGTGCAAGGGTAAAAAATACATACATATATATATACACATATACATATATATATATATATAAAATTAAGGAAGAAAACGGAGAGACAGGTTTTGCTAAATGTCAGACTGATGAAGTTTACACCTGAACCAGTCAAACAGGATTGTTTTGAAATGAGTCGGTGATGACATTGCACTTTCATTCTTTAATTCTCTTCACAGAGATTTTAAACAGAAAAAAAACGTATTTCAGTTATTGAAAGTGTAGAATTAAGCTCTCTGCTATTAAAAATGAGCTATTGTTTAAGGATATTCAAGACATGAATACATGGTAGCAGATGTCTTCTTCTACCACTTGTATTCAGCACTAGTAGGAACTAATAGGATGGTTTATGAAAACGCTTTCTAGAAAAATATACTTTCAGCTGAGTGTCTTAGAACTTCATTGACAAATCCCATACAGGCATATTGGATTCATAATGCACTCATTAGGAGCACAATCACTGTAAGAAATTTACTTTAGAACCTGAAACTGTTCACTATTCATACGTGATGCCTTATTTATTAAGGTGTTCCTCCTGTCTGCTAACATGGTTTTAGCTATTGAATGCAGCTGTTCTGAGAGGCTGATCCTATTTGGCCATTAAAAAATCAAATACAAGCAACCATGTGCCAAATCCAGTTGCAGAAAGCAGTTCTTTCCAAGATGTGTTGAGGGAGCTTATGTACTGGTAAAAAGATTTTATGTTGAAGATGTTGAAAACTCAGTTCAACGAGTCCTTGAGCAACTGTCATAACTTCAAAGTTGTCCCTGCTTTGAGCACAGTTAGACCAGATGACTTCTGTAAGTCCTTGCTAACCTAAATTCCTTACGTGATTCACACGTTGTTGTCTGGGTCACCAGAAACTAACACAGATGGCTCTATGTGTTTTTCAAATTCATTGGGCTGGTTTTCATTGTGCTGAAGTGGCCACGGGGCTGGCATCATGATATCCTAATGACTACCACCATGCTGGAATTTTTCTGCAAGCATTTGCTGACGTAATGTACTGCTGCTGGGATATATTAGCTTTCTTCTTGTGGTTTCTAAAAGAAGTGACCCCTTAACCAGGGTATTAAATGTGTGGGTGTGGTGGGTTGCTGCTTGTTTTGCATTTGTGCCCTTTTCTGCTTCTGTCAAATTCAGTGCAGCTGAGAGTTGGGATCTGAGACAGTATTTCTGCATTATGCTTAAATAAAAGCACTACAGCAAAGTGCTTTGCAAATATAAATTAATCTGATTTCAAACTGTTCTGAGTTTTAATTTCTCAGATGGGAAAGCTTGGTGCCAGAAGGACTGAATTGTTCCAATTCATAGGTGAGTTTGTTGTTAGCACGTTTATTAAACCTGAAAATTTCTTGTCCTTGTCACCTTGCTAAATTGGTATGTCTCTAAATCCAGATTGGTTTGAGGATAAATTGTTCTATGTCTAATCAAGTCAAAGTTTACTAAGAGACAAACAAGTTCCATCACTTGTAGAATTCCACTAAAGTCCTGGAAATGAGACATTTGTAATTGAGATCTTAACGTGGCAACTGGAAAAGTACATGGGAAGATGTATCTGTGAGAATCATTATGTATGAATGCTATATGTGATGCTGTGGGGACAGGATATTCCTAGTAAATGATTCTTCATTAGTACAAAGAATGTATTTCTGGTCTCATTGTCTAGCGAGTGAAGAAACTTCCAGGCTTTGTGACCTTCCCCAGCTTTGCCTTTATCTTGCAACACGCCGGTGTGTATTTCTATGTCATCTTTGTTTCTGAAAAGTGATATTAATGCTACACTTTTCCCTCTACTGCAGTCATTAGATTGTAGCATTAAAATAGCATCTTTATCTGACCTGAGTTCTCAGGTTCACCATTTGGACCCCCAGATAAACTTCTGTTCCTATCTCAAACTGTAATCGGTCACAAAAATAGCGTGGCCCTGAACAACTGTGCCATGGAAATGTGTTGGAAGGAGAAGGTGGCGTTTCTGCAGGAAAACCTCGCTTCACTGGATCAGAGCTTTATACAAGGAGAACTCTGGAGCCTATGGTGCTGCTCCCTCATGTGGCCACCCATCACAGCAGCCCAGAAGTGAGATCCAGCTTTTGCCCAAACCTGATGGATTTAAACTCTACTGGAATGCTCAACAAACTTGGGCAACCCCAGAGAATCTTACAACTTGCACTTCTGGAGGAAAAAAAAAAAAGGACATATAGTGCTGATATTGGACATTTTCCAGAAAGATGGGTTAGGTTTTCTCCAAGTTCTGACTCTTTTTATAGGAAGCTATAATAAAATGTGAATGTTAAAAGCAGAGTAAAAACTCAGGAGATTGAATCAGAACTCTGATGTGCTTTTGGAAGATACCAAAGCAACACATTTTCCTTGTTTTTATTCTCAGTGTTTAAAGGAATTTACTTTTTTCTTCTTTTTGCCTTGATTACGTTTTTATAGTACTTTTCCATGACATGGGAAAAATGTTTCCTGACTCTGTTAGCTTGGTGAATGCAGGAGTACCTAATAGCATCTTAATGACTGTAAAATAATCATCTTCTTTTTAGCTATAGATTTAGCATTTGGAAGGCTTACTTCTGAGCTATAAATAAAAGAGGATGAAAATACACAGTCAGCTTTTAGAAGCAGCAAAGAGCCATATTTTTGGCCCATTGGAATCAGTGCACCTCTGCAGTTTTTATGCCAACGAAGTGCATGGTCAGGCTTGTGCATAGTCATACTGAGTTAATCTTTTAAGAGCTCACCTGCACAATCAGTTCTCAGAATGAAGGTCATTTTGTGTATATCCTTTAGTTTGCTAAGGGGAAGAAACTGCAATTTAACATCTTAAAAATCCAATTAAAGTGAAAACTCATGATTAAATTTTATTAATGTATGAATAAATACTTACTGAAAAGCTAGGTGTCTCTAGCCTTTGAATTTTGTTAATATTTGAAGTAGTGTAGAAAGAACATTCGTGCTTCAAAGATTCTTGCTCTTTGTGCAGAAATAAATTTGCAGAATGAATTTCATGTTTTTGCACAGAAAGGATGCCAGTATTTCCCTTTGACATTTCACTTCAGACTAAAGTCAAATGTCACTGGTAAAGCTTTCTGCTACATACAACAGTCTTTCAAATAAATTGTTGATTACGTGATCAGATTAGATTGTCTATTTACTCTATTTTAAGGACTGATGTGTACATATATATGTGTGTGTGTATTAAATTGTGCCTGCTGCTATACTCTTCAAGTGAAGCAAGTTAGTTGTGAAAGAGCACTAGACTAAAAACAATGGCTCTGTCATCCCTTAACGAACAGAGATCTTTCCTTCAGTTTCTCTGAAGGGAGATACTTGTGTCCATGTGCATCTGTGTGTGCTCTGGGGAACTGATGTGTCTTCATCTGAGTTTGTCTTCTGGTATAGGTTCTGAGAATCAGGGTTTGAGGGCTTGAAGTTTAAGTCATAGCACAGGTGACAGCAGGGCAGCTGGCCTGGCCTGCTTCTGGAGGTGACAAGTCATCCCTTGTCCAATGTACTACAGCTGTAATGATGAATTATCAGTGTGTCTGTTAGTTTGAAAAGAGGCATCTTCTGTCATATTCTATGACACTGGATAGGTAGATGTGGTTGTGCATGTCTCTACCTTTCAGTCTCTCCCCAGAAAGCTTTTGAAGACATGAGGTAGCTTTAATCCTCTCTGCAAGAGATATAAATACACCCTACAGCTTGATTAGTATTATAAAAATTAAGACTTTATTGGAGACCAGAGATGTCATCAGCAGCATTGCAGAGAGATCAGCAGCCTTAGTTCAAACCTTCTGAGTCATTAGAGAAACTGTGTGAGCATTTGCTTTCAAAGTACATTGTGGAAACAGATTACATTTGAGTTACTCGTTTCTAGACAGAGACACTTTTTCCATTTAGGCATCAAAAGTGGTTTTAAATACTACGTTTTTAACAGCAAACGTCACTTTGCAATTTCCACTGTTCCATTTCCTTGTCATGATTGCAGTCATCTATAGTTACAATAGCTTATCTTAAAATAACACTGATGCAAAGCATCCAGTGCATTTCACAGTTATCCCGTATGTAACTGGATTAGTGGAACAAAGGATGGAGGCAAGGTCAAAAAGTTAGGTTTTTCCTCCTTTTGAAGTCAATGAGGTTTTTAAAATTTTACTTCATTAAAAAATATATTGCCTTCTTCCAAGTGTCTTGGAATAATCAAACTTTTATGCTGAGGTTGAGTGCTTGGACTGTAATTTTGCTGTCTGTGTGCGAAAGCAAAGTATGGGGAGGTATTCTTTCAGGTGTAGCAAATTCCTTAGTTTTTTCTTTTCAGTGCTGGATGCAGACCTGACTAACATGCTAATCCATAGTCTCATTACTTCAGGGAGGGCAGCGTCTGCGACTTTGGAGCAGTTGCAGTCACTTTGAAGCCTCAAGATCAAGCATTCATCAGAAGATGAAACCCATGCACCATATACTTTATTCCTCATGAAGGGTGTTCCAAATTATGCCCTTTACTTTTAAGTGGCTTTTTCCTGCTCTTTGCAGTCTTACCATTTTCTTCAGGATCTCGGTAACTGATGAAAAACATTTGTACAGATGGAAAGGTCAGGAGGAAACAGCCTTTACTTTCAAGGGAATTATGTTGATGGTTTGTGTGAGTTGAAGGTAAAGGGCTTAGGGCTTATGTTGTTTGATATTTATTTATTTATTTATTTATTTATTTATTTATTTATTTATTTATTTTGTTAACTTGATGCTTATTAATGCCGGTCCTCTTTTAGAAAGCAGGTGATGAAGTGGACATAGTACTGCTGGGCAACAAGTGTGATAAGGAGTCAGAACGTGTAGTTCCAAAACATAAAGGAGAAAAGGTACCACTGATCACCAATGCTTTCTTTGGGTTCTCCTGAGTGTGTGTGTGTGACTATGAGCTGTTCCCCTGACAATGAAAGAAGTTTTCTCGATTCCAAAAATTCTGCTAGGAATTGCTCCAAAAGAACAGTGGGTTGGATGGCTTGTTTTTAACATGTGAACAGGAGTGCATTAAATAACTCCTGGCTGCTCTCTTCAGAATACTGATTTTTATTTTGAAAGCTACAATGATCTTAAATAGTTTCAGGCATTGTAATTATTTTTCAAATTATAATTTAAAGTATTTTAAAACTTATGGTTTAGTGGCTTGTCGTAGCAGGGGTAATGGGAGGATGGTTGGACTGGATGATCTTGTAGGTCTTTTCCAACCTTGTGGTTCTATGATTCTATGTAAATCTGCATCTTCAGAGCACTCCTCTATTAAGGAGTGCTAGCATATAATGCATTGCACATTCTGCATCACTTTATGATGACACTTATCAATGACTTTTTTTGCTGCCTAATCATATAGAACTATTGTGGCAGCTTGCACACTGTGATTGTATTTATCTATAAGTAATCCTAAAGAATATTGGACAGATACATTCAGTGGACTTGCAGGTCTTTTAGTTCAAACAGTAGATTACACAGTTGAGACTACAGTATAGATTAGACTACAGAGGAAGAACTAGTGTTAAGTGAGGAGTACTGTTTTAAAGGCAGATATTACCATCACTGAAAACCTGAGGAAATCCAGGGGCCATTCAATGGGAGAAGAAATTGTGATACTGATTAAAAGTCACAATGTAGATTGTGTGTGTGGTGCTCCAGAAGTAATGCCTCCTATGTTAATATACTGGGCCACAATGCCGGATACTGATGTTGGTGGTATGGCAGTAGAGGTTGACTTCTCGCAAGTATTCCATTGCATTTTGGCAGTAGTGACAGCAGTGTGAAAGACAAGCCATGTTCAGGATAGCAATGTCCATTTTCATGAGTGTGGCATGCAGGCCATTGTTCATCACTGAAAAAAATGCATTACTAAACGTAGTGCCTCTTTTGAAAAATAGAGAAAAAATAATCTTGGAATGAGCCCTTCAAGTATGCAGTCAGATAGCTGAGTCGGGCTTATTATACTGTGTTTGAGGAATAGCATGCTGATCGTTTCTTTCTGATTATGTAAGTACAGATTAGAAAGATAAAGTGTAATATATATATGCACAGGGAAAAAAGGTTGCTGAAAGGTACGGGTATACTTTCACTCAAAGAATATACTATCAGAAATCTGGATACTCAATGGACACATGTGCACAAGAGGGCAGTATTAGGGTTTTGCATGTGGTATTAACAATGACATTTTATGCATTCTTAACCATGCAATCAAAGCTCCTCTTTATGTAGACTTGTTTGGTTTTTTTTGAGGAACAAGTCTTCACCTCTTTACCAATGAGTCTGCTTTCTAGATTTCTCCTGTGTTCTGAGACAGCTTCTCAGTTACACTGTCTTGTTCTTTAATGTGATTTCAAAATGCCAGAGAATCTGACTGAGGCAGCTGGAGAAATATTGCATTAGCAGAGAGTGAACTAATAATACCATCTCACTCCAAAGATGAAAATATCCATATTAAAAGGCAAAATGGTTTACAGCAAGCTCTGCCACGTTATGATTCATTCCACAGTACCCTGTGAGTATAAGCTGTGAGAGTGTTCTTCTGCTTGCAAGGAAGATCTAAGGATTCACTGGGAATCTTACTGCGTATGTTGGCATTTCTATAGCAATCTGTTCTAAGTGAGCAGCCATGGTATACCAGTATATAAACTAAAACAGAAATTATTTGAAAAAAAAATAAAAATTAATTGCATCATTTTGATTACTCATAAATTGATATACTTAATTTTAACACTTTAAGGATTTTTTTTTGTATTAATAACTTGAAAAGTTTGAACTCAGCCTTTCTGGGCTCTTCCACTCCCCCCTCTCCAAATCAGTATTTATATATATTACTTAATGAAAAATAAGTATAAATATTGAAGATTATATGACTTTTTAGAACGTGTCCATTTTCCTTCAGTCACATCTTTCTAACAGAAATAGTCAAATAAAATGTTGCTGTGTGTTTGTTTTTCCTTTTCTCATCTTCGTGTGCTTGGCTTTAGAACTGATATTACATGTACAATACAAGTGAAAAAACATACTCCACAGTGATACAGTGCTAGGAATACTGCAGGCACATCTCTCTGATTCTACACGAAGAAACCATAGCAGGATTTTACTAGGAAACATTATATTTTGAGATAAAAGCATTAGAATAAAACTTTGCTTTGGAAAAGATAATGGCATTATTTATTTTCTTATTGTAAGTAAGTCATATTTCACGTGAGCTCTCCAAACAATTCTCAAGGATGATATAAAATAAAATTTCCAAGTAGTATTATTACCGTCAGTTTGTACATGTATGTATTTTATTTACAGGTATATACAAGATGTTCCCAAAGGCAAGAAAAAATAGTAATTCTTTGAATGTGCCTTTCCAGTTTTTTGAAGCAGAATAGACAAAGCTATGCTCATACTTGAAGCTGCATTAACACTGATTTTATTATTTTTTTTATATATCCAAATTTGGAGATAACTTGCTTGCCACAACATTATCAGTCTGCAAAAGTGAATTTAAATAGTACATATATTTCTGGAATCTCCCTCCTTGGAGATACTCAGAAGCTGCCTGGACACAGTCCTGGGCAGCCTGCTTTGGGTGTCCCAGCTTGAGCAGGGGCTGAATCAAGTGGACATGCAGGTTCTTGTTGACTAGTCCATGATTCTGTGATTAATATTCTTTCTGTGATTAATATTCTTTTTCCAACATCATGCACAAATGGAGAAAATAGGACTGCACTGATAGATGCATTTGACAGCATCAGAAGGCTGATATACTCAATGTTACTTTTTTCTTTTGTGTTGGTCTTTACGTGTGGACCTTCTTCCCAGAATTCTGCATGTACTGGCAGAGCTTAGGGAGGAAGCAGATCAGCCATCAGTAGGAGAGCAGGGTTAGAAACTGCTTAGGAAAGTTGAGCACGTCCATGGGTGTGATGTTCACCCAGCTGTGCTGAAGAAGCTGACCAATAAGACTGAGGCCTCTCAATCATTTATGAAAAATCATTATGCTTGTTAACTAGACAAAGGCCAGTGTGGCATCTATGTTTGAAACAGAAAGGAAAGAAGGAGGGTTCATACAACCATGGTCAGTCAGCCTTCAGTCCATGGAAGGGTCATGTCCTTTAAATGGATGGAAGAGGATTTGATGACATGAAGATGATTTGGCAGAATCAGCAGGGGGGTTAATTTTGCTTTGCCTGCTGATTGCCAGAAAATATATAAGGCCAGAAAATGTGTGTGAACATAGGAATAATGGTGGTTTGTAATAGATTTTGAATTTAGGCTTTTGTCACTTTAACATGTCATCTGCTCTTGGAAGCCAGGAAATGTGAGCAGGACAAATGAGCCACAAGAAGGAATGAAAATTAGCCAGATTATTTGATACCAAGGGTAGCAATTGAAGGTCATGTGTCTAGTTGGTGTCTAGTAAAGAACAGAGTACAGCAGAGGTCTATGGTGGGACCCAAATTATTCAACCTCACTGACCTGATGACAGAAGAAGATGTTCATTGCAGTCAGCTTGAGTTTAGAAGTAGTCTGTCTGAAGAAATGTAACAGACAGTTTCTTCAATTTTCAAAATTATATCTCATTATAATATTTTGGAAAATGAGCTATTTTGCTTGCTTTTTTCCAACCTTAATATCATCCTTACAATGTTTTAATTAAAATATTATGCTTTTTTTAGGTTGTTTCTAAAGCTCATTGAAAGCAATCATAGCTGGCAATTGTAGAATGGCACAGGCTGGTAGAGGCTGTAAGGACCATCTAATTCCAACCCCCTGCCATAAGCAGGGTTGCCGTCCAGCAGACCTGGCTGCCCAGGGCCCCCATCCAACCTGGCCTTAAATACATCCAGGGATGGAGCATCCACAGCTTCTCTGGGCAAGCAAGATTAGACTTTTTATCCTAATGAAGAGCCTTCCAAACAAATTAAGTGGTTAGTATACATTAAGAGCAGTAGGAGTGGTTTCCTTGATTGGGATTGCTTTCTCCAGATGTGTACCAAGAGGGGATTTATTGCAAAGGCAGTAAATAGACTCCCATTATGTTTTTTTCTGGCAGATATTCCTCCCACCTTGGTCTCCTCCCCTGGGAGGCAACAGTCAACTGTTTTTCTCTGTATATTTAACTGTATAAATTAAAATAAATTCAAGACCTTAAAAAGCTGTGAGTTTTGTAGTGTTTTTTTCTTCATGCCAATGTATTATCTAACCAAGTGTAAGAGAGGTAGACTGGAATTGAGCGAAAACAAGCAAATTAAATAAAATTAGCCAATATAAAATCTATGCTGCCAATTTCCTC
Source organism: Coturnix japonica (assembly GCF_054131305.1). Taxonomy (NCBI): domain Eukaryota; kingdom Metazoa; phylum Chordata; class Aves; order Galliformes; family Phasianidae; genus Coturnix; species Coturnix japonica. The sequence continues at coordinate 38,959,806 of NC_140664.1, forward strand.
TAAACGTTTTCATTATTCACCTATTACCATAATATATTTTCACATGCACATCTGTTCTTTGCATGTTTGTTATCTCTGTGCTTTTCTCTCTCTTTGGTGAAAAGTTGCATCTATTTTTTTCATTCCATCGTGCCTGCTTTTCTGTGGTTTTTGTCAATTTTTTACCTGTCCTTCAAGCATTCTGTTAATTTCCTGTAAATAACTGCCTAAGAAGCAAGTCATTTTCTAAACAAGTCAAAACACTGAGAAGAGATCCACTGGAGTGTGTTCTTATTTACAAGTAAGGATAGGTTCTGAACTTGCTTTGAAAATACATTAAAAATATATATTTAAAGACATATCTGAAATCTATAAATGGAGGATAAATATAGTGTACTTTACTGAGCTGATGTTTTCTTAGTCAATGTTTTTGTAACATGTTAAGAGCTGTCAGAAGCACCTACACATCTATTGCTATTAGTATTAATAATGTTTAATTCTGTTTTCCTAAAGGCTGTTCATCCCATTGCTGACTTTGTTTTATTTTTCTCCAGCTTGCTTGGGAACACGGGATACCCTTTTTTGAAACCAGTGCCAAAGATAACGTGAACATTGAGGATGCGTTTTCAGTTTTGACTAAGGAAATACTGGAAAAGGTAGGCTGGGAAAAGATTAAAAGGAAGATTTCAGGAGTGGAAGTACAGGGTAGTTTTGCAAAGCACAACTGTGCTGGTTTTGCATGATGCAGTGATGTTTGGGAGGATCCTTTAGCTACAGACATCCGAGGAGAGAAATACAGAAAAAGAATTGTGGGAGAACATAGACAGAGGAGAACAGGTACATGTTAAAGTGGAAGGTAAAAACGCAGGGAGGCTGTGTTTGTGGCTTTACTTCTCATCCTTTTATTCAAAGGAGGGGTTAATATTGAATGGTTACAGGATAGTTCAATTTCTAAGCCAGGATAATTCCTTCTTTCTTTAGGTTTTCTCAGAATATACTGAATACTGTTATGAGGCAGCAAAGTCATGAAAGGAGTGGACATTTTATGTTCAACAATTAAATGTTTCATCCTGAAATCATAGCTGTTTGTTTGGCTGATTTACACAAGTGCTTTTGAAGTTATTAGAACCTAAAGAGCTAAGTTAATTAGCAGTAGAATCAATATTGTAGCTGTCAAAATCAGCATCTTTAACAACCTAGCTTGTGTTGGTGAAAAAGCTTCTTGCTACTCAGGGTTTCCATACGAAAATCTTGTGTGGGACTGAATTATTGTTAATTAGCTATGAAAATGTTTTGCATCACAATTTATTTTTAGACAGTAGAATATTATTTTAGACATTAATGGATGTTCTTCATGCAGTGCATTATCATTGCCATTCATCACCAATATCAGTTATATGAAACTAGCCTTCCATTCCGAATACTCTTGAAGTCATAATAAAGATAAATGAGCAGAATTACTGACAAAGTCACAACTTGCAGTGTTTTCATTAAATAGCCATAGGGGATGGTCAGGGTAGTAGCTGAGGGTTGGACTGCTTGTAAATGAGAGTCTTGTCCTCTCATACAATAACACAAACTTTAGTTTGTTGGGTTATTTTGCTTTGGTTTTGATATATATGACTTCGGTTCCCTTAACATAAAAATAAACTTGGCAACTTAACTGCCAAATGTAGTTTAGATGAGGAGCACAATGACAAGTCTTTGAATAGCTAGGAAAAAAATTGGAAATAAGATAACTCTGATTTTTCTTTAAATGAAAAAGACATTTTCTACTGTAAATAAATAATATATTTGTAGCGTGAAGCATGAAAACTACAGACCAAAAGTTATGATCATGGCTGCTGCGAAGACAAATATCTGTGAAGTTATAATCTCCGCACGGTGCATTTACTAAGATCTGAGAGATTTCTCTGCAGCATTCAGAAATAGTGTTTGGGTATTTCTCATTGCCTGCGTTCATTTCACTTTAAGTGGAGCTTTAGTATTCCTACTAATCTTCGTGAAAATCCATGGGGTTTTAGTGTGGCCATGCAAACAAATTTAGGCCATTATACTTCAGCATGGAGTATAATTATTAGAACTGCTTGTGGATGCAGTTGTACAGTCTACATACATGCATTTGTGTTTGGAAAATATGTCCTTGGGAATTTGTAAGTTTATCCATAGCAGTATTTCTCTCTAGAAATATTTACAATCCATACTGGGGCCTCATTTATGATTACTTTGATGTATAATTTGCAATTGCTAGTGAAAGGAATTTGTTGATTTAAACAAGAAACCCTTTAGCCCAGTTGGTTCTGCCACTGGTCTGAAAAGAGTGAGTCCAGAGGAAAAAAAAATAAACCAAAATCCATCATAGAGTTTCATCGTGGTTATCTGGTTCAACAAAATAATTTGCTTGTTCATGAAACTGTGAAATCTGAATATACTACTTAAATTTTGACTTCCTGTAACTGATGAAATTGCAGAGAAGAAAAAATGTGGTAGGAAGTGTGACTAGTAACTGTGAAAAAATGACACGACAGATGCCAGTCTAGATCACTTCAGTCACACATTCACTCTGCAATAGTGAGATATGTTCATACAGCATCGCACAGCGCTTTGGCGCAAGATAGGTATGTCTGAGGTTGCAGGATATTGTATCTCATTTATTGTATCTCATTTCATTCTGCAGTAGGACTGTCTATCCTAGACTAATGAGATGACTCAGTGGTGAAAGTTTGTCACTGCTTTACTAGTCCCGAAGAGGAAAATTGTTTTAAGGAGCTCTCCTGAAAATTCTAGTATGGCCTTGCTTTTTGGAGGTAGGCTGAAGGCACTGAGAAGGCAGGCAGGCAAGCTGGCAGTCAGTAAACCATTTTCAGATGCATTGTAGTATGCTACATTAATCTCAGGACATTTTTGATTGTTTATATGCAGTCTTGTTCACTATCTACTATGGGCATTTTTTTATTAACTACTTTTAATAGCAAACATGTAGATGGGGAAAATCAACATCTGGAGTTACAGAGGTCATGTGAAATAATGAGCTTCCTGATTCTTTTGAGATTTAGAACAAGTTGTGGTTCAAATGAGAATTCCCAATTGAAAATACTAGGTAGACACGTTTTATCATCACTTTGTGCTGCCTTTTCCTATTTGTAGAATAGATTTAAATCAGTAGTGTGCGTTACTTTCGCAATACCCTGCTTTTGTGGCTTTACTTTTATTTGGCTTAAGAGAGGAAGATTACTTCTGTATCTCAGCGATTCAGATAACTGAAGCACAATTTAATTTTTCAGGTATTTATAGTCTGTGAAAATTATTCTTTGATGAGTCTCAATGCCACAGCTCTAAATTGCATGGATAGTCTCATTAAAACAATCAGGTGCTATTAGAGAACTTACCTTGGTAACAGCTGTGGAGTTATACCATATTTTGAGAATAGTTAACTCACAGTTTTCAATCACAACAGTTAATAATGACCGATTTGGAAGGGCTGTAGTGGAAATGAATGTTAATGGCACTTGAAGCCTTTCCCACAGGTTTTCTTAGACCTGTTGACAAATAACATTTTACTTTAATTCATAATTCTTACAAGTCTCAGAGAGGCCTAAACTTGTTTATTAATTGATGACAGCTGTTCCTTAGCAGTATTTCTTGTTGTCAGTGAACTATTTGTACCTGTGACTCAGTCCTCAAGAAACAGCCAAACCCCCCAAATGACCACCGAGAATGCAGTTACTATTCACACTTCAGTGTGGTTTGGATTCATGGCTGACAAGCAGTACTCTTCTCAACTCGCTTTTTAAAAGTCTTACAGGCCTCTGCATTTCTCTTTATGGGTGCAGTGGTTGGTATTTTTCTAAAGCAGGAGCAGAAGGATGGAAAATATATTCAACAGAAGGAAAGAAAACCCACACAACTGAAGTTCTTGCTGTCTTCTGAAGACTGCTATAAAGCTAACCAAAACTCATGTTATGTCTACCTCCCAAAAGTGATCGACTGCTAAGATTATTTTAATATTATAATAAATAAATACAGATCTTCTGAGCAGAGTCGAGTCAAAACTTATTTAAGAACTTTTCTTGGACTGTTTAGGTTAACATTTGAAGTTTAACAGTTGGATGTAATTTGAGATCAATATTTGAAAATAGCAGACTTCAGTTCTGTTTTTCCTTCATCTCTTTAACTTCCCTTCCAAGGCAAGAAGATTTTTGAGATAATGCAGTATGTCTCAGAATATTCCACAGATAGAAAGTCTCCAGCATTGGTTCATACAGCATTAGACAGAGATAACTACACAGAGACTGAAAATTGCTTCAACCAGCCGCTCCAGCTGGAGCTTGCAGCGTAGATACCAGATTTAATTCACTGCAAGACACAAATCCATAGGAAATCAGAATTCATTATTGCCATGGTTCTGGGAATTGTCGTTTGTCCAAAAGATCCCTATCTTAAGCAGCACCCATTCAGTATTTGTTTATTATCCTTAGTCATGTATGAAGCCCCTGGCTTTATGTGTCCTTTATTCATCTTGTACTGACCACAGAATATTAATTCTTTGTAAAGTTTTTCATAATGCTCTTAATGCTGTATTTTAGATCTATTTTAGATTTTATCTTCATAACCTTCCTAGTAACACTAAGGAGTATGTTCAGCATTGCACACATGGGAACTGTGGAACAGACATTAAAGCAAAAAGGATAAATGGTACCAACTCACATAGCAGTGCAACAATGTAGGGCCTAATTTTACTATACAATCTTGTTTAATTCAAAAAAATCTGTTCTGAACATTGAATAAGCCAGACATTCTCCTGGAAACTGTAACACATAATTAGGCCATGTAAATCAAAACTAAATCATAATGCTTGAGTATGCAGGATGAGATTCTTCTTAGTGCGCAAATTTAGCCAGCAAAAATAATTAGGCTGGGGTAGTTGGATGGAACCATCTACAGTCAGTGGATAGAGACGCGTCTTCTTAGGATGAAACTGTTCCGGAGGTGCCTTTCTCTCTTCATTGATAATAGAGGACTGTGTACATCAACCTTTCGATTTTATATTATTAAAGTTAACTAAGTTAAAGAAGACCAAAGTAAAGTTAGCACAGTTGACTTGCTTCTGGCATTGACTGACTCTGAAAGAATCGTAGGATCACAGAATGGCCTGGATTGAAAAGGACCTCAAAGATCATCTAGTTTCAAGTCCCCTGGCACAAGCAGGGTCACCAACCACCAGACCAGGGAGCCCAGAGCCTGGCTTTGAATGCCTCCAGGGATGGGGCATCCACAGCCTCCTTGGGCAACCTGTTCCAGTGCTTCACCACCCTATGTGTAGAAAAACGTCCTCCTGATATCTAACCTAAACCTCCCCTGTCTCAGTTTAAAAACATTTCACCTTGTCCTGTCAATATCCACCCTCATAAACAGCTGTTCCCCCTCCAGTTTATATGCTTCCTTTAAGTATTGGAAGGCCACAATGAGGTCACCCCAGAGCCTTCTCTTCTCCAAGCTAAACAAGCCCAGTTCCCTCAGCCTTGACTTTGATCTTGACTTCGCAGCCTGTTCGCTTTCTGAAATAGAGCTTTTGAGGTGAAATTACATTAATCTTTACTCAAATGATCAGTAGTGTTGGAGTTTTTTAAAGCATAGTTTTTTTCTGAAGTTTGCAGGATAACTGCAATACAATGTTGTCATAGTCATATGTTATTAACAGGAGAGGGAGATAGAGACCCACTCTTTGTCAGCGGGTTAGATGTGTCATAGACATTGTGGAATAGCAGGTTTAGGGAACAAAGGCTTTTATTTAAACATACAGAGAAAAATTCTACCAAACCAGTGGTGAACTGTCTCTCTAAAATATATCAAAATAACAAGAATTGGTACCAGAGTAGGTGAATCCAACTTGGCTTAATATTGCTAATCTGAACAGATTTCCAGCAACGACCGGGCAGCTGATCTTAATTAAGCTGATCTTAATTATTACATTAGAAACCATTCAAGGAACTTTGCTTATTTTCTAATGCTATTTCTCTTCGTATACAAACTTAGCTTTATTTATCCAATTAAAAAATAATGATTAGAGGGATACCAGTCATCACAATCTATCTAGAAGTTACCTGGTGTCTATTGGAAGATAGTGACACAACTTCTGCTTAGTGCTGGTGAGGAGACCAGATGGCTGTGGGGAGTAGTTGATCCTGTCTCATTTTCTCCACTGATTCTGCAGGGAGCTTAGAATGCTTACACAGATGCCTGTCAGTTTGGTGAGACACGTCTGCTGTGCTATGTAGCAGGAAAAAGTAGTATCTTAGCAGTAGATCTCAATGTCTTACTAGAATCACTACGGGGTAGAAAAGCATCTATTTCTTCATTTTTATTTTCAAGATTTAATTCTGTCCGTGATGCTGAAGTGGAAACTTGAGCTTCTTCATACCACTTTGGCTTCTTTCACCTTTCTGCTGTTTTCAGTTGTTTGTTGGCTGGCTTGCAGGGAAGATTTTCATTAGGCTGAGCTGAAATGTGAGCTTGGAGGGAGCCCTGAGTGTGGAATGTTGCCTGCCTTGTTCTCTGAGATAGGCGAAATTTGCATACATCCTCTCCTTAATTTCATGTGAGGAAGGTGCTGTAGCTCTTCAGGGCTTCTTCTCAGCACTCTGTGGGACTGCACTCATTGCTTCAGCTTTTCATGCAGGACCCACAGCATCTCTTCAGGTTGTGGTTATGCACTTCTTAAATGTGTGTAAAGCACATTGGCTTAAAGGAATCCCAAGCCCTTATCTACTTGATGAAGATCCTGTATGAAAGACTTACCAAACTGAAGTGTTATTTAAAGTCTTCAACGTTTACATGTCTATTAAAATTAACTATTATCTCTTCTTTATTTGTGGAGAGGTGGTTCTTGTCTTTCTGTCCTGTGTAATTCATTGTTAAGTACTGTCATGTAATGATTTTACAGACAGCGTGAACAAATTCGTTGTCAGGTAGGTTTTGCCTTTATTAATCACCTATAGTGCTAAGGATCCTTGCTGAACCTACACATGCAGTAAAATATTTGCAAATAAACATCATAAGTATTTAAGGAATATACAAATTATTGTCCTTTAACTGAAAGCATGAAATGAAAACATTCAAGGCCAGGCTGGATGGGGCTTTGAGCAACGTGGACTAACATTAGGAGACATTTATTTTCCCTGCATTTAGATTCATCTAAGTAATTTCAGGTGAACTTTTCTGGGTGTAGACAGGCAGTTCTGTGCTATTGTATGTGTAATCCCTAGACTTTAAATAATGAGTAGCATGGGGCTACATTGTACCACTTTTTTCTTCTCCCTTTTATCCATACACTTTGGATATCATGGCTTCCATCTGAAATAGCTGTCCTTTCTGGGAGCTTCTTTTCATTGTGAGAAATGGTAATTTGTGACTGTTGTGCTTGGGATGAGAGAGGAATGTGGTGATTCCATTGGTTGCACTCGCTTCTCTGTGTATCACTGAATACTTGGTTAACCTGCCAAGAGGCATACATGAGAATGGCAAGTAGAATTTGGACTTCTTTTTTCAAGGCAGATAACAATGAATCTCTGTGTCATTGTGCTTGGGTTCAGGTTTCAGCATTCGTATTGTTAAGAGTCCAAAGTTGCAACATTTACTAGTACTGTATTGCACAACTGGGTCTGATTGTTTCTCTGGTCAGCACTAATTATCTAGTTGTGTTTATTGCTGAAAGGAAGAGTGCTGGTTTTGCTGATTTTAGTTTTTAAATCTGCTTTTGCAATCTGCAAATAAATGTTTTACCAGGACGGAGAGCTGGTAATTCTATCATGAAAAAGACTGAGCTGTTTCCATTTGGTGCCATTTCTGTTTTTTTAGAATGGATTTAAGAAAATACAGCAACTGGAGTGAATTTCACAAAATGCAATATCCTTTTGTATCAAATAATAGTTGATGCCTTTTTCTAATGGGTACCCTTCATCTCTATTTCTCTATCCATTTCAACTGGATTTTTGCATCTCATGCCTAATAATTCAAAGATTAAGGTAATTAATAACAAATCTGTGAAAATCAGTACAGTCAAGAGAAGAACTGGTATATCTTGAACAATTCATGTAAGTAAAGATTTACATGATGGTTTATAGCATCTTCTCAGAAGACATTACATCCTCCGTCACCTTCTGAGTTAGAGGAGATGTTTGAGGCACCTGTAGAATGTAAATACACCAAGCTGTAACTTGCAGGAGCATCAGTCTCCCTTTAATTTATTAGAAAACTCTAATCTCCTATTTAAATACATAAAGGGAAAACGTATCTAGTGGCTGCACCAGATCTTTTACATATTAAAATATGTGAAAATTCAAGTTTTTCAACTGCATTTCAGTTATCTTAATTAAATGTTTGCTTTTATTTGTCTTACAGAAGTCCTGGGTATTATATGACTTAGAAGTTGTGGATCTAAATGAAAGTAAGAAGAGAACCTGCTGTTCGTTCTGAAATATCGTTTATTATTTCATTTCCTCTTCAGAGAATATTAACTCTTAAAAGGGAACATAAAAAAGAGAATTTAAAAGGGAGTCTGCAAATCCCAAAGCACAGAATGTAGGCATCCTTTTTATTACAGAAATGTTGCTGCCAAATATTTTGACGTTTCTATTTTTTTATTATTATTTTTAATGTGAAGTCGAAGCAATTATCTGACTTTTGAATCATTTGCATACAAATGGTTGCACAGGTGAAACCTGAACGTACTCATTTTCTCTCATTAAAAACATTTGCCTTAACATTTTCTTGTGCTGTTTGGATCAGATTTTTAATGTCGTGAACACTGACGTCACACAGGCAGCCTTTCAGTAGGTGAAATCACCTATACTGTCCACAAGATAACATGTGTGTAATCAGCTTATAGTCTGTAGTCCTGTAAGATGATTTTCTGCAGGTTTTTGGCTTTGTTTCTTTAATATCCATTGCAGAAATGTATTTCTTACTGGAGAGCTTTTGAACAGGGAGGTTGCAGAGATGATGGCTGTGATAATAGAATATACCATACACAGCATCTGTGGGTTGCTGAACCTACTTTAGAAAGTAGAAAACATAAAATAATAGAATGTCTCCAGTATCGTGCTAGTATAGCCTTACCATTCCATTTGGATCTGTTTTACATTGATACATAGCAGCTTTAATTTCAGGGGGGGATAACACATTCCATTTCAGTTTGAATGAGGGCAGAATAAAGATGCCAATTTCTGTTTCTTCAATTAAAAGCAAACAGGACACACAGAAAGCAAATGCAGTCTGGGAAATCTGAGGAATCGTTAAGGTTATATTGTCTTTTTCGTTTGTTTTGACTGAGATATGTGGTTCTTGATTATAAAATTCAATCATTCTACCACCATTGGCAGAAGAAGAATACTACTAATAGTACTACGCAAGACTGTGTGGTAAGCTATCCTAGTATATCCAGAGTAATGAGCTCCACTGGCCTAGTGTTCTGGAATGCCACTGTCTGAAGTGGTCCTGTTTCCTTTCTGAAGGCTTTCTTCAGCTTGTCTTTTCAATCATATTTAGTATTGAGACAGTGACATCAGCTCTCAGGTACTTTCCAAAGGATATGGGACACACTATGCCTGAGCCTTCTGTCAGGTTACTGTGCCACCAGCTATTCAGTGTGCTTGCAGGAGGGGACTGAAAGACAAGGAGGTTTACTTATTTGCAGCTGATCCTGAGACTACTCTCCTAGGCAGTCATTTAAACTAGCATTTAGAGCACAGTCTTAAAGAACAAAGGATAATCCCTGCCTTAATTACAGCCATAGCAGATGAAGAAAATAGTGCTGGGAGGGATTTTGAAAGGCTGTCTAGTTCCTCCTCTTATCTCATTCTCAGATCAGCTGTCCCTGCTGTATTCCAGGAAGATGTTTAAAGACCTGCGGTGAAGGAGGGGATTTCACTGTCTCCCTGAGTAGTGTACAATCCTTACTGAACTGGTTTTGCAGGCAGGAAGTTTCCTAATACCTCGCCTAACTGCTGCACATGGAAAGCAGGTTCTCTCTTTCCTCTTTATGTGCATACTTACCTTTCTGTGTCCTCTTTTTTTTTAGGCCAGAGAACTCTTTTTTTTTTGCCATTTTCTGTGTATTGCTTCTTAATTTTGAGTTGCTTCTCTGCTATCCTGCAGTGTAGAACTGAGAAGTTACCACACTACTCCAGTTTAAATAACCACAGCTGGTGAGGTTAAACTGATGTATTTCATTATCTTATCTAAGATCTCCCTACTTGTGCATTCCAGTATCAGCATAATGTAAGATAGCCTAACGTTGCGAACTGTTTAGCGTGTGTGATCTGTAATCTCTCCTCTGAAGAACTAGTTTTCTGTCCTGGCACTTATTTGTGCGGTGGGTTATTCCTCTGTATGTGTAGAACTTTCTGTTTCTCCTTGTTTAGCGGCGTTTCAGCTTTTCCAGTTTGTCAGCATCCCTCTCAATTGTCATGCTGCGCTTCAGCTATGCTGGAACCTCTGCCTGGAGATACAGCCTTTGCATGTGAATAAGTGTATTCTGTTTAGTCATCCAAGATGTTGATGGAAATACCAAACAGCTCTGGATTCAAGACAGATCTCAGTGAAGTCCCTTTCAATACATCCTTTCAACTTGGGAGTACCAATTATTTCAATATAATTATGCACTCATCCTGTATACTTCTCTAGATCTTTTTTTCCTTTCAGTTAAGAGCAACTTACGTGTAACCCTATGACCCTCACTTTTTCCAGCCTATTCACAAAGCCTGTTGCCACCTGGTAGAAGTGATCTAGGTTGACCTGGTGTTGGTTGTTACTGACAAACCCGTACTGTTACTTCTCATGTATTTACTTTCAATATCCTTAAAAATGGTTGGATTGCCTGTTCAATTTTGTTCAAATTTTCTGGGGAAAAGAAGGCTGAAGGGAGACCTTATTGCTCTCTTCCAGTACCTGAAGGATGCATACAGTGAGAGCAGGGTTGGTCTCTTCTCACTGGTGACAGGACAAGGGGAAATGGTCTCAAGTTGCACCAGGGTAAGTTTAGGTTGGATATCAGGAAAGACTTCTTTACAGAAAGGGTTGTTAAGCACTGGAATAGGCTCCTTAGGGAGGTGGTTGAGTCACCATCCCTGGATGTGTTTAAAAACTGTTTGGATGTGGTGCTCAGAGATACAATTTAGCAGAGGGTTGTTAGAGTTAGGGTGGTATGGTAGCGTAGGTTGTGGTTGGACTTGATGATCTTAAAGGTCTTTTTCAACTTGAGCAATTCTATGATTTTGTGCTACTATGAAACTGGTTTGTTTTTTTAAGAGTAGAAATAATGAGTTTGTATCACTTTTTCCTTTCCACATTTTTTCCTTTTCCAGTTTTGTGGAATCTCATTCATTCCCTGTTTATTCTTGGCGTTAATCACTTGCAACTCTAACTCTGCTTGTACCCTCGGGGAATTTCATCATATCCAGTCTATCAAAAATCTTTTATTTATACAAGTATTTTCCAGGATACTTCTTCATTCTTCTAGCTTAAGCTGTTAGTCCTTTCTCAGTGGTGCTGGTAGTGAAATCACATCTGCTTTTGACTGAAGACAAAGGTTTAAGACATTAGGGTGTCTCAGTATCCTCAGTGGTGATGTGATAATTAGATAGATTTCTTCGTTGGTAGAATAATAGATCAGTTAATTTCTTGGTCTTCTCACTGTACTTTTTGTCCAGCTTCATTGTTGTCTTTTAATTCCAATTGTTTGGTTATTCATAATTCAGTAATTTGACCTGCTTTCTGTTTCCTTTCACGCCATTGAAAAATCTCATGATTCAGCCAGGTTAGTTCACACTTCCTTGCCATCCTCTGTGCTCACCAAATTCGACAGTGGATCTCTGCTGAACTTTGAGCTGCCCTGAACTCACACAGGTTTTGCTACTGGTTCTCAGAGTTTGTGTCTATGTTTGGTTCCTCATCCTCTTCCCAGCAATGAATATAATCAATAAAAGAGAGTCAGTTTGGGTACTAAGGGTTTTGTTGTTTCTCTGTATAATAGGAATTCCTTCTATATGTTATTTAATTTTAAGGGGTTTTCTGTTACATTGGTTCAGGTGCTATCCTGTCACTGGCCCATCTTAGGGAGCTGTGAATATTTAGGTTCCCTAATGACAACATATGTATCAGGCTGCTCAGATCATTGCTAAACATCAGAGAAATGGTTATATCTGAAGTGTTAATTATGCATAAGGTACAGTTAACACAAGAAAGAGTTGTGAGATTCTTAAGTTCTGCTGATTTGAATACTTTGTATGCAATAGCAAAACAGACTTCAAGAAGGTTCAGCTACAGTACAGGTAGGACACATTACAAAGTCAATTTAAGAGCTCCAGTAAGACAGTTAAATAATAATGGGCTTTAGGATTTATTTTTGCCTGGAAACAACTAAATGAAATTTAGATGGTATCTCTAAGTTGCATTTAAAAATATGCATCCCGTTCCAGTGCAGTGGGTAAGAAGAGGTCAGGTTTCTACTGGCGAGAGATGAGAATGGCATGGCTATATATGAGAACAGGCTTAATAGATGTGTGACTCCTAAAATTGAAGGAGAAAGTAATCAGGAGTAACTGAGGGGCAACCTATGGTAGGGAACCTGTTTTAGTGGGAGGTTGGACTCAATGATCCCCAGAGGTCTCTTCCAACCTCTATGATTCTGTGGGAGAAATGTTTCTGCCCAGGCACAAGTGCTGTGTGATGCCTGAGAGAAGCCTGTGAGGTGAGGCTGTGTCTGTCCTGAAATTAACATGGGTTGGGATCGCTTTTAAAGCCACTTCTTGACAGACCCGTGCTCCTGGTCCTAGTGAATCCCAGTCTGACCTGATCTGTTTCACCTTACGCATAAAAACCTTGGCAAAGCTAAACAAGTTAAAACCATACTTTGGCTTTCCATATTTCAACAGCAGTGCTTTTAGCTGTTATATCACTTTGCACTTCAATAGCCCAATTCACTGAAGTAGTTCAAAGCATTCTGCAAACTTCATAAAAAGGAAGCAACTCTGGAAAAAAAAAATCCAGTGTCTCATATTTGTGAAGCTAGCAATTCCGGTAAGTGGAATCTAACAGCACCAGGACCGAGTTCAGAGAATGAAGGACTTTCATAGGGGTGAGAAACCCTTACCCAGACCCCTTTAAAGCAAGTTAACTTGGGTTTGTGTTACCCCCTCTGGCTTCCATAGTTGTCATTTCATCTCAGAGTATGGACAGTCTGTCTGCAGCCAAGCAGAACAAGAGCATATCTGTCTTAGCCTTCCTTGTTTTCGTGGTGCTGCTGGCAGCAGCCACATAGCACGCAGTTATGGCTGGGCCTGATACAGGGCAGGAGGAGGAAGGGGTGGGGGGGGCTGCAGGCAGATAAGAAGCTGTGGGGGGTAGGAAAACATTTTATCAAAAAATATCCAGAATTGGGAGGGATCCATATGGATCACCAAGTCCAACCCCTGGTTCCACACAGAACCCCCTAAATTTCAACCCTTTGACTGAGTGTGTTGTCCAACGCTCCTTGAACTCTGGCAGCTCAGTGCCATGACCCTGAGGAGCCTGTTCCAGTGCTTGACCACTCTCTGGTGAAGAACCTTTTCCTAATGCCCAGTTTGACCTTGTGGAGATCACATAAGACTCTGTAGCATCATTAACATTGGAATAGACGACTAATATCAGCTAGACCAACTGTCATCCCCACCATGCCCCCTAACCACGGCTCTCAGTGTCACGTCCACACGCTGTGGGCAGCTCCAGGTGCCCACCTGCCGCCCCTCCCCTGCACGTCGGCCGAGCGGTCGGAGGGTGGAGTGAGAGGGCCGGGCCGGGCGGCGGCACACCCCGGCGGGCGGGCAGCCCGGCACTTTCCTTTTCGGAGCGGGGAGGAGCGGCAGCTGCGCAGGCGTTGCTCGCACCCTGTTGATTAGTCAGTGCTGGGATGGCGCTTCCTGGGCCAGGCGCGGCGGCTGGCGGCCCCAGCCGATGCCGGGGGGCGGCGGGAGCAGCGGCGGCCGCTCGGCGGGCCTCCCCCTCTGCCTAGCCCGGCATGTCCCGCGGCCGTAGCCGGCGCTGAGCGCGGCGAGCTGCCTTCCCCGCTTCTCTCCCCGCTTCTCTCCCTTCCGCCGCCGTCCTGCCGGGTGGGAGCGACCCCGCCGGCTGTGCCCGCCCGGTTCCCTCCCCTCCGCGCCGCTGCCCTGTTCGGGCCAGGCGGGAAGATGGACCCCGGCTCCTCGCTGGGCTTCAGCCTGAAGGACGTGAAGTGGAGCGCGGTGGCCGTCCCCCTGGACCTGCTCGTCAGCACCTACCGCCTCCCGCAGATCGCCCGGCTGGACAGCGGTGCGTGGGGCGGGCGGCGGGGCCGCGCGGGGGTCGGGCCGCTTTCAGCCGCACCGGGGGCGGCCGCGGGGCCCCGGGGCTTCGGTATCAGCAGTGCCGCGGGGCTCGGGCTCACGGCTATGCGAAAAGTGCCGGGGTGCGGGGGCTGCTCGCTGCCAAACCAAGTTAGAGAGGCGCGAGGTGCGAGAGGAGAGAGAGCCGGTGCGGTGGCGCGATGCTGCAGCAGGGCCGAGGGAGGGGGAATATCGCACGGCAGAGCCGGGCGCGTCTCCTGTCACCGCTTGTTGGGAAAGCGGCGGAGCTGTGAGAACCAGGGGTGACTTGAGGAGCCTGCACGGCTCCCTGACAACTTCTTACAGCTGTTCCCTTGGGCGCCCACCTGCACGAACCGCTGTGCGTGTGCCTCCCGTCCGGGGGATGAGGAGCAGCGCTGGGCGGCGGCGGTGCCCGCTGAGGAGGCAGCGCTCAGTGGATGGGCAGCGCTGGGGCTTCTCCGTAGGCTCGTACTGCTGCTTCGTGATAGCGTTGCACCGTGTCTCCCTGACACCGTCCTGCTTTCCCATCGCTGAAGGAATGCAGAGGGTAACTCAGAATTAAACGTGTCAGGGCTCTGTGCTTTGTTAGCCTATGAAGTGGCCTTGCAGTTGCTCGATGGAACTGATCGGAGCTCTCACGAAGTTTTCTGCTGCTTTGAAAAGTGAAATAGGAGCGTGGGCACTGCGTGCTGCAGCTCCCCGTGTGCTAGGCAGGACCGGGGCTGGGTTACTGCTTAACTGCAGTTCCCATAACCCTGCAGCAATCTCAGTCAGTGCTTTTTGACTTTGTCCCTTGGTTTGAGGCACGCTTCCCAGCCTTAGCCCAGAGCTGCCGTGCGGGAGCAGGCTGGAGAAGGCTGCTCTGCCATTTTAGCCGCAGCTGGCTGTGCTTCGTGCTGCCAAACCTGTGTTGTCCTGCAATAGTGGCAAAGCTGCTGTGTGAAGGAGTTCCTCCTGTGGTACTACCTTCTGTCCCTGAAGCAGCCAAGATGGCCTCCAGTCACTGCACTTAAGGCTATCAATTCACTCGCGATTCCTGGCAGTGGTTCAGGCTCTAACAGGGCACATGTATTGATGACTTACTGATTTCCTTCTCCGTGTGTCAGGCTCCTTCTCAGCCTCTCTGCTGCCTCGTGAATCGCTCCCTCTGGAGGGAGCTGGGAGTTCTCTGTGGATGTTGGGAGGTGAGCGATCTTTTCCCCTCCACCTCCTTTTTGTATGTGTTTCTGGGGGTGTCTTGTGCCAGACCTGGTGAGAAGGATGTCCCAGAGACACAAGTGCTGCTGCTTTTGTGTAAGGGCTGCTCATCACCCGTGTGCACCTGAAGCACATCACTGTGTAGGTGGATGTGGGCAGTCATGCGCTCTGTGAGACCATGTCCTGGAGTGCCCAGACAGAGGCAGCTGCATGGAGCAGACAAAGGCTCTCAGGCCTGCTTTCCCTCCTTGTACAGATGCACCTTTTAACTTAAGGGACTGCAGATGGCAGACAGATCAATATTTTATAAAGAGCTCAGACGCTGTGGTCTCAGTGGTACCAAGAGGACGCTTTTCCTGTCTTCAAGGGAAGCTGTCTTGCAACAAGAGGAAGCAGGCATGAATCAGTGCATGGTGTCCGAGCTGGGAACATACAGTGTGTTGACAGGTGACTGGAGCAACTCCTGTCCTGGGAGCTCACCCTGTGTGCCTGTCTTCATCCCGCAAAGCTGCCAAGTAGAGCTCTGTCAGAATTTCTTCATGTGGTAGTGAAGGAAGTGCAAAATCTGTTCCAGATGTGTGTAATCCTGAGCTACAGGCAGGTAGGCGTAGAGTTCTCATCTCAGCACTGCTGATGGTACAGCTTGCAGGTAGTCACCAGCATATCAGAGCAGTACTGGCGCGGAAGTGGCCTGTTCTGTTCCTGAAGAGCTGAACTCCTGTTGGGGGTGGTGGGAGCTGAGTGCACTGCACGTGGTGGTTGATATCTGTCTTCAGGCACCTTCTGGCTTTGATAGGACAAGGGGAGACAGTTTTGAACTGAAAGAGAGGAGAGTTACATTAGGTGTTAAGAGGAAATTCCAGATTGGATAGGGTCCTGGGCAGCCTGAGCTAGTGGGTAATGCTCTTAGGTTATACACACACATATACAAGATCTCAAGTTTTTCACTGCTGCCTCACCTTCAGGCCTTGCAGTTGGAAGGGGGAGAAGGGCTGTGATGAATGTGGTTTCATGCATGGAGTTAAGATGTGCGTCTCCTGGAAGAGTGCCCTTAAGTAGTTCAGTTTGATTTCTTGACAGGATGAAGTTATGAAATATTGATGTGCACTAAATTTGATCCTCTGCAAGAAGGAAGGATTTTTCTGGATGGCATGGGATAGTAAAGCAGGGAGGGAAGGAAGCAGTCTCTTGCTGCATCAAGGTGCAGGTGGGAGCAGTTAGGCAGCAGTGCCTACCTTATCTATCCTTAAATGAGAAATCTGTCAGTGTCTGGTTCTCAGGTGAAATGCTAGTGCTGTTTAGTTGGGTTCCCGTTATCTTTCGGATTCCAATTTAAGTTTTTGAGATGGACATTATGAAGATGGCCAGTGCCTGTGTGTTTGCTTTAGTCAGCTTTGTGCTTTAGTGTTTTTCTGGTGAACGTTGTTAAGATTGACTGAACAAGTAGAACAAATAGTGTTGCTCCTGAGAGGAATGTTTTTCCAGTATATATATATATAACAGCCTAAATGTTTCCAGAGGGCAACTCAAATACAAAGCTTCTGAAAGAGTACTTAGCAATGGGAACCCACAGAGGAAGGGGCTCGTGTCTCAGCCTGGCTGTGGCCTTATGGCTGGAGGTGTGCATAGTTGGACTGAGAGCACACAGCTGGGGAAGCCCTCAGCTGGTGGAGAAGCGAGTCCCTGCTGTGTGCTATGAAAAACAACAGTGATTTTCTTTTCTTTTTTTTTCTGGAGGATCACTACAAGCCGTTAAGACTTAGAAGGAAATTCTTTCCTGTAAGTGTGTGGTTACTTTAAGGTGAAATGACAGGAATTATGGCCAGAAAGAAGGAAAAAAAATCTACGTAATAGGCAGGAATCTATTTATAAAAGCGATTCCTTAGTCCTGACAGAACTCTTGTGAAGGGCAGCACTGGGGTGAATAGTGAGTTTGTGCTGCTACCGCTCCTGGGGACAAAGAGATTTTATTTATTGTAAGTATTCAGGTTCCCTTTTTCTCTCCCCTTTTTGCAGCCTTTCCCTATGATGTCCTTCTGCTCCAGCACTCTCAGTGCCCTGTTGTTTCCTGCAGCACGTTACTGTGGGGCTTATTCCTGTTCTAAATAAGTTGAAACAGAGCACCCTTGCAGCTTATCAAAGAAGATCGTACTGAAGAGAACATCTTGGCCGTGTACATAATGACAATTTCATCTTGCGTCAGTCCACAAACGCGGGTTGTCTGTGCAGCCAGACAATGCTTGGAAACTACAAAGAATCTTATTCTTTTTATTCTGGGTGCTGCTGCCCTTGCATTGATTGTCCTGAATGACCTCTTTCTCTCAAGAAGCTGCTGCGCAGCACCTCGGTAGCCTGCTGGTGGTGTGAGGGGGTGCGAATCGCATGGGGGTGGGACGTGGCTTTCAAGTAGACCAGAAAAGGCACTTTAGATGTGCTGTGGCTTTGAGCAGATGCTGTGATCTGACCTCCCACTCATGGCACGGCTGGCTGCTGCGTGCTGTGTTGGTAGGTGACAGTTGTTATATAGTCTGTGCAGATAGACTAAATTCTGATTATGTTTTTTGTAACCTACCCACCCTGAAATATGTCACCAAGCCATGTGGCTATTCCTCAGGTGCTGAACAGCTTTTAAACTCCAGTTTCTTGTTCTTTATGTTGTGCCACTGTAGCAAAATATCACAAGCATCTCCTTGCTTTCTCCCTTTTTCTCCTTTGCCTTATGATCTGCTGTATTTCCACCAAGACAATAAAATGAAGGTACAGTTGACAGGTTGCTGCTAACCACTGGTGCTGGTTGGTGTTTTTTATTGTTGTTGTTGTTCTTTTTCCCTGTTGGCATAGATGTGTTCCAGGAACGTTTTAGTGAAAAAGCTTTTAATTCATTTAAAATCTGCAGCTAACAAACGGTGTCTGACAAGATTACAGCGCCCTGCTGGAGATGGAGTCCAGTAGCTTGGCAACACCTGCTCCCAGGAGTACCACTGGCTTCAAAGGAGGCAAATAGCAGTTCAGCAGCATACCTGCTTTACACCTAAAATCCAGTCCTATTTCATATTTGACAGTGGTTTTGTGTGTATTGTGTGTTCAGCGACTTGTGTGCTGTTTGCACTATACTGGACCATGGTAGTGCTGCTATAGGGCAGCTAAGATTCAGGTAATTACCATCCCCCTTATTTACAGTGCACTTAATAAATATTCAGATTTTTTGCTACCATACATGATGTACAGCTTCTAGATTGTGATTCCTGCTTCCAAATTTCTGGCTCTATTAGGCAAAGCTTCTATGTATGCATCTTCTATGTATGCATCAAAGCAAACTTCTGGTGATGAAGCACAGTTTGTCTTTTACTAACTGGAATTCAAAAGCTATGACTTTAAATCCAGGGGCAGAGTTGGAGGGGCTGCTTAGTGTCTTGGCTTCTTAAGCTTCAGTTACATATAGCTTTTAGGTAGGGCATAAGGCGTAGATACAATCAAAAGAATTAAGGTGTCCTAAACAGTCAGTAAAACTCTAGATCTTAGAACAGATGAGGTGCAGTGAATCACATGCTCCTGTTGCAAAATGTGGTGTTGAGGAATGATACATGTGTAGGAAAGAAGGGCTTTGTTTCCTAAGCTTTGTCTGTAGGTGCTGTTCTGGGACTGGGTGTTCCTGCTGCAGTGACTGCACAGGTTAGTGCTCCCTGTAACAGCGACCCAGGGAAGTGTGCCAGGAAAGCAGTGCAGGAGGTGTTGGCCAACGTGGTGTGATGCCTCAGGATCCTGTGCACGCTGTGAGCAGTGTGTTTCCATCACAGTGGTTTGTCAGCAGTGCAGGGTATGGGTGTTGCTGTGTTTCCTCTTGGCATTAGGAGTAACAAGTTGGCTGGATTAGGGAAGCTTAAGTTCCTCCCCTATAGGAAAATATGCATCATCTTAGTGTGCCTTGCGTCTGACTCAAAGAACAACCTGCCTAAAACTCAGTGAGCCAATATTTCGAGTCTGAAATTTGTGCTCTGAGTGGTTCTCTCCTTTGGAATGAATTCCATGTAGCGTTTGCGGTCTGCTTTCTTCATGCCGATTGTGGGATGAAAAACTCGTGGAGCTCACTTCACTGTGCCTTCGTCTGTGAAGCACATCTACTGATCTGAACAACTGACACCGTAATTTAAAGTCATAGCTCAATTTTATGTTTCTCTGTGAGCACACTAAGAGTGCGTATTTGCTGAGAACAGGGCTGTGTCTGCCTTGGGGTCGTCGTGTTGGTGTACACATCAGCATAAAATTCCTAATGCTGTGGCCTTGCCAATGTATCAGCTGAGGCCCAGCAGCAGCCAGAGGAACTGCCCTGCCCCAGTGCCTCTGGCATGGCCCCATTGGGACTGGGGCTACTGGGACCCTGCTGGGGTGGGCAGAGTGTGGAGCCCTGCCACCTTCTGTGCTCTGCCTTGGTGCTTGGTTTGTGTGAAGGAGGAATGAGAAGGCCCAGACTGCAAGCGATGAATCTGAGCTTTGTGAAATGCAGGCAGTCCCTGGATTGAGCTGTGGCCTAGGCCTGCACTGAGCCCTGGGAGCAGCTGGGGTTGTGGGTTTGGGAGGTCTCAGCAAGGGAACCAGTGATGACTTGACTGTGGCAATACATCAAGCCTCATTGTGGCAGGTGAGATGGTGCACAAATTGCTATCAGGAGTTTTGGTGTAGCCAGGGGTGAGCAGGTTTCTGCTCTCCAGGCATTTTAGTGTGGAAAGATGTGTGCTGATGCCTCTTCTGGCATTGTCTCCCTAGTTTCTTCCCCTGCTCCCAAACTGGCGCAGGCTACCCAGGGAATCTGTGGGTGTTCCATCCCTAGAAGTGATCAAGTCCAGGTTGGATCGGCTCCGGGCAGTCTGTGATTGTGGGAGGTGTCTCTGCCCAGGGCAGGGGTTTGGGTGGCTTTTGGTGAAGTATGAGGATGAAAAGCCTCTCTTACAGGGCCGTACGCATCACACTCTGATCTGCTGTGTGTCTTTGTGATCATGACAAAACTCCCATGTGTTCTGGGTGAGGGGATAACTTGTTAGGCAGCAGTTTTAACAGAGATGACCTGGATCTGTGGTGTGAGCAGCAGTGGCCCATGTGTGGTGCTGTGCGAGGGCACGTTGTGTGAGGCTGTGGTTCAACTCTGTGTCCTTGGGCAGATGAAGGAGGATGTAACTATTTGGAGAGCCTAAGGAGCAACAGCCTTAACCTGTTTATTCACAAGCTGTTTTCTGCACTACTGGTACAGGAAAGAAATACATGATTACTTCTTCAGGATAGTGTAGGGAATTGTTGTGAGGCCTTGAGAATCCCAAGAAGATAAAATAACGTGTTTTCTCACACTTGTTTTTGTTTCTTTTCTTGGGTTTTAGGTTGCTGTTTGAGCAGTGCATAATAGGTGCCTCTCAGGGATAGGATATTTAAAGGATCATCAGCCAGAGTCAGCAGGTGAGAGTTGCCTGCTATCACACAGAATCACAGAATGACACAGGTTGGAAGGGACCTCAAGGATCATGTAGTGCCAACCCCCCTGCCTGGCAGGGCCACCAAACATACACATTTACTAGATCAGGTTGCCCAGGGCCCCGTCCAACCTGGCCTTGAACACCTCCAAGGACGGGGCATCCACAACCTCCCTGGGCAGCCTGTTCCAGGGCCTAACCACTCTCCTAGTGAAGAAAGTTCTGTTAACCACAAGGAGTGACCCGTAACTCTGTAATAGTTCTCGTGCTCAAGGGCATTTCAAGAACATATTCTCAGCTCTGTTGCAGATGCAGAGTAAATAGCTCCTCTGGATCATAGGGACAGTAAATTAAACTATTTGTGTTGTGGGTTACTGTGGTCTTGGGTCAGGTGTTTGTGGAGGTGCTGTATTGTTGCATGCTGCTGGCCTTTATACAGGATGATTTCTCCATAACTTACTAGGAAGAGACTGAAGGAGGGATCAGCCTGTGTGACCTGGAGAATCTCTTGCAGTATAAATTTGCCTTTTAAAAATGTTTGCTTTAAAACTTTATTGCCTCTTTCCTGAAAAGAGTGGGACTGTGTGTCCGAGATTGAACTGAGAGTACAAGTGGAGAAAGGTAGCTGTGTGTATCTTAGGCAGTCACTTCCAAGCTGTTCCTGCTGACCTTCTTGGGAGTCTTTGGCCTTTGCTCAGCTGCTGAGCCTGCTGTTGTGCTGTTGTAAGGTAAAACACCCAGGACTGCGTAGCAATAGCAGATGGTGCTATCTCCAGGTTTTCTTTTATCCTCCCTTGTTTTGAAATAGTACAGTCCTCCCTTTTGCTTCTTCTAGTGTTTCTGGTGTGATGTTGTTGTTTCTGTCCTGTTGCTCCCAGACAAATCATTCTTCTTTATGCTCTCAGCAAAAAGAACCTCTGGCTCTGAGGAAACTGGGGATGGGAATCAAGAACTTGTTTCTTGAACCAGGCAGCATGTGGTCTTGGACAGTACATGTACCAGGAGTGATATCTGAATATCGCCAAAGGTGAGGAAGCAGATAGGAACAGTCATATTGGACATTTCAAGTCCCAGAAATCCAACCTTCTTCTATGTTAACAGTTCTGTTCATGCTTTTATTTAGGAAAAGGTCCAGATGCCCCTTCTCCTCCCTGAAGGAAGCTATAAAAATGTGTGCTGGCTAATTTATGTGATCATGTCTAAGATGTTTGTCATTTTGTTATGGCCAGGCTTTTTTCCCTACCCTGGTCTACAGATGTGAGTCTGCATTATATTCATAGTAGAAGACCATAGAAAGCATCAGAGTGCACATGAATCAGGGAGATATTAGGGTTTTATATGAATATACAAAACGTGACTTGTTACATCTGTATGTTATTGTAATCACTGAACCCAGGATGTGGCTGGAGATGAGTAGCGAAGCTGCTATACCATTACAACTGAATGTAGGGCAGTCCAGAGATCAGATCATCCCTGTTGTGCGCTTTATGGGTTGTATTGTCAAATATCATTTGTGTTCCTGTCAATATAGAACAAAATATCTTGAGACTGAATAGCCTGTGGGCAAAGATAAATTATTCCTCAAGGGGAAAGTGAAGCATGATGGGTTTTCCTTCACTGTCATTTCTATGTGCTGCTCACCAAAAGTAGCTTTCCCTCTTTGCAGGCAGTGCTTTCTTCTTTTTATTCTTTCTTAAGATGATAAAAGCTGTTATCAAAGGGACATGACTCTCTTATCCCTTATGTTTGTTTGTGTGGTGGTTTTTTTCTTAAACAAAACTGTTCTTTTTGTACCTTTCAGTTTGTACAGAGTTCTCTGAAACAATGAGAATTAATTGCACCCAGGATTAGGATTGTTCTTGGTCAGGAAGGTACGAGGTGCAGCCCTGCTTGCATTTCTCGTGTTGATATTCCTATATTGTTAGGATACTCTTACTGTACAGAACGTAACCGAATCGAGCACGTGCCTAATTACCCTTGAACACCTACAATTTATGTGTATGTATGTGGTCAGCCCGTGTTTGAAGAGGCATTACCCTGTCATTAGTGGCACTCGAAACATACAAGGTGGTGCAGGAGGGGTGGCACTGCTGGAGCTGCCATCCAGAGAGCAGCCCCCCAGCACCAATTAGTGCGCATCAATTAGTGCCTGCACTGCATCTGACAGCGTGGGGACCCGGGCCAGGCAGCTCGGAGAGCAGCCAGCGGGCATCCCGGCTGCAGAGCAGAGCTGAACTTCTGCTTGCTCCCAGCTGTTTTTATTACATCCCTACCCTGCTGCAGAAATCGCAGGCAAATTAAAGTGCAATGATGAGCTCTTGCAAAGCCAAAGAAAACTATCCTTGAGGAGCTCCTGCATTTTTGGCTACTTTATTTTTAATTGGGAGTTTGTCCAAGATGCCCTAAGTTCAGACAGGGATCACTGCCATGCAGCACAAAGGAGCGTAGTGTCTCTTTAGGACTTGGGATGTATAATGAGAAGGCTGAGCATGCTTGCTTGGCTACTGTTTAAAAAAAAAAAATCATCTAATTATAAATCATTGACAGTAGGCAGCTCCCCAGCTCTCATGCTGTGCCCAGGGAAGGTCTGAATGAATAGGCTACTTTTCTGTCTGCCAGGGCAATCTAGAATCACGTTCTGGATCTCACAGCTATGGGGTTGGCAGGGTCAAAGGTTTTTCTGTGGGCATCCTGAATCCAGGGAGCACCAGTCAGACCTCCCTGACCAGACTCCAACCGATGCACCTGGGAAGGGGAGCTCCTTGGAGCAGCTAAAATTTGGCTTGTCAATTAAAGCAACCATTTTGTTGCTGTGCTTGGAAATAAACAGACCAGTAGAAGCGCGCAGTGCAATGCTAACTGCTGACCTCCCACCTTTGAAGTATTAAGCTTGTCCAGCTAAGCAGCTGATGTTAAACAGGCTCTTGAAAGCGTATCCTCTAGTGGCCTTCACAATATTTACAGATGCTTCTGAGAAGGAGCTTTCTAGCATGTGGAATGCTTGCCTCTGGTAAGGGAAAACCTCACCTCTCTTAATGAGGTATTTAAAGGAGCTGATTTGGGTGGCAGCACGCTGCTCAGAAATCCCATTAATGCCATGGATTTGGTTGGTGTTGGTTTTTTTTTTTGGTCAGGTAGATCTGTCATTCCCTTTATCACTACCAATCAGTTATTGGTCTTAATTTCTAGACTTGGTGCTCTGATTGCAAAGGACAAATAAATGCTTTAACCCCTGTCTTTTTCACAGAATCACAGAATGACCCGGGTTGGAAGGGACCTCAAAGATCATGCAGCTCCAACCCCCCTGCCTGGCAGGGCCACCAAACATACACATTTACTAGATCAGGTTGCCCAGGGCCCTGTCCAACCTGGTCTTGAACACCTCCAAGGACGGGGCATCCACAACCTCCCTGGGCAGCCTGTTCCAGGGCCTAACTTTTTCCTTAGTCTTTGGCAATGAGAATTCAAAATGGAGAACAAGCTGAATCTACACATAAATTCCTTTCTGGAAGGTTGGAACCTTTGTTACCTGCAATGTAAAGTTATTAAGCTTTCACATTCACAGTGGTTCTGATCTCTGATCATTCTGAGTGTCGCTGATATGAGATTCCTCACTCTTATTCTTTGAGCTTCAGATTTGTGTTCTTAGGTAACTCCAGAATGGATTTATTTTCCATGAGAATCTCATTATTTTTTTAAACCAATTGGATGATTCTCTGATCAAATCTCCCCCCCTCTAAGTCTAAGGTACCAAAATGATAATAGGCACTGTTTCATATCTTGTAGGGTACTGGAGTAATTTAAAGAATTCTTGGGTCTTTCTGCAGTGGTTCGTAAGTAACTGGGGTAATGGATTGTCTTGTTGAACCAGTGTTAAAGCTAAGTCTATGAAGTGGATGAATCTGTAGTTACATCTGATAATGTTCGGCATTAATAAGAGTAATTACAACAGTGACAGAAAATCACTGTGTTTTGGAATGTGAATGTTAAGATACTGTTGTACTGTTGTTGTTTTTTCCCCCGTGTGGGAGTGGAGAGCAGGCCGTGTTGAAAGATGTGCTTTGACTCGCTTGGCTTGAGTTCATGAAAAGTGAGGTTTCTCATTCTGGGTTGTTTGTTCTGAAGGCAAGCAAGCAAGACTCAGTGAAATCTGAGTTGTCAGCCGTATTCTTTTATTCCCACCAACTTTCATATTGAAGATGCATTAAGATACCCAAGTTGCTGGAGTCAGTGGAGTATTCCCCATTGAAGGCAGTGGCACCAATGTTCCATTCGGCACTGGTGTAAAATCTTTGTGCTCTTCACAGAATCAAAATCACAGAATTGTAGAGGTTGGAAGGGACCTCTAGAGATCATTGAGTCCAACCCCCCTGCCAAAGCAGGTTCCCTACACCACGTCACACAGGTAGGCGTCCAGGCGGGTCTTGAATATCTCCAGAGAAGGAGACTCGACCACCTCCCTGGGCAGCCTGTTCCAGTGCTCCGTCACCCTCACCATGAAGAAGTTCTTGCGCACATTTGTGCGGAACTTCCAATGCTGTAGTTTCATCCCATTACCCCTAGTCCTGTCCCCACGCACTACTGAAAAGAGACCAGCCTCACCACTATGGCTCCCACAACTCAGGTATTTATAAACCTGGATCAAGTCCCCTCTCAGCCTTCTTTTCTCAGGGCTAAACAGACCCAGTTCGCTTAGTCTCTCCTCATAGGGGAGACCCCTCCCCACAGTGGGTTGAACAGGTTTTCTGAGGCTTGCTGAGATGATGTCTGTGCATCGGCAGCTAGAGAAAAGCCTGTATTGGAACAAACCGGATTTTTCAGTGGATTAATCTGTCCCATAGCCTTATAACAAGATTATGGTTTATGCTGATTTGTTGCAACAGTACTGGCATATCCAGTTGTTCCAATAGCAAAATCTTAATCCTAAAGAAATAAATCTGTCTTCTTCCTGGCAAGTGTAGAAAGAAAAGGGGGATGGGAGTTGTTTCTCTTTTGCTGGGTATTAGTGGATGGTAGCTTGAGTTCAGCATCAGATGTATTGAAGCAATTTGATTGTATCTGGCTTTTGCAGAAGGGTTGGAAATTGCAGAAGCAAGGGCTTGTCTACTTTCTCTTGATTGTGAAATATTTAATGGTCTCCCAAAGCGGTGTTTGTTCACGGTGCTGTGAGGCTGAAGGACTGCGGAGATAAACAAAGCGCTGCAAGTAGTGATTTTAGTCTGTGGGTGAGGCTGTCATTGCCCCTTGTTTCAAGATGTGGTCAGTGAAACAAAATGGAAGCCCTGCTGTTCAGTCACCACTGAAAGCTGTTCCAGCTGTTCCTTCCTCCCTGGTGAGGTCTCCTCTGGAATACTGTGTCCAGTTCTGGGCTCCCCAGTACAAAAAAGACAGGGATCTCTTGGAAAGAGTCCAGCAGAGGGCCACTGAGATGGTGAAGGGCCCGAAGCATCTCCCCTATGAGGAGAGACTTAGGGAACTGGGTCTGTTTAGCCTTGAGAAAAGAAGGCTGAGAGGGGACTTGATCCAGGTTTATAAATACCTGAGGTGTGGGAGCCATAGTGGTGAGGCTGGTCTCTTTTCAGTAGTGCGTGGGGACAGGACTAGGGGTAATGGGATGAAACTTCAGCATAGGAAGTTCCGCATGAATGTGCGGAAGAACTTTACAGTGAGGGTGACGGAGCACTGGAACAGGCTGCCCAGGGAGGTGGTGGAGTCTCCTTCTCTGGAGATATTTAAGACCCGCCTGAACGCCTACCTGTGTGACGTGGTGTAGGGAGCCTGCTTTGGCAGGGGGGTTGGACTCGATGATCTCTAGAGGTCCCTTCCAACCCCTACAATTCTGTGATTCTGTGAACTGTAGCCAGCAACAGTTGTTTCATCTGAGGTAAACTTCTTTCAGTAGCTGCTAAGGGCTGTGCTGTGGAAAAGCCAGGCTGGTAGAGACGATGTCATGGGCTGCGCTGATCCCATTGCCCATGGCCTCTTGAGACCAACAGGCTGAATCTTAGAGAATCGCGTGCTGTCTCTCAAGCTGTTAATTTTACTTGATTTCCCCTGCTTCATTTGCTGTTTTTACCTTGATTTTGGCAAATGAGTGAATTTGGTTTAAAATCAAAACCTTTATACTGTCGTGGAAGCCTTTTATCTACTGGAAGATGTGAAATCTATTCAGTTGATGGTGCTTCAAATCAATATTACATTATATTTCTTTCCAAAAAGGAGCGTTTGGGAATTTCACTTATGCCAAATACTGACTAACCTGGGTAATAGGAACCAGCACCCTTGAATGTGCTGCTGGAGTGAAACAGACAGAAGCATTTAAAACCGCTCAGCAGATGGAGAAGTAAAGCTAAGAAGTGAGATGGATTATTAGTAGCCTCAGATAGCTGTGATTTTTGTTCCCAATTGTTGTGTCACTATTCATAAAGTTGTGTAGCTGTGGACAGAGTTTCCTACTTCTGTCTGCTGTGCTCAGACACAGATGAGGCCACTGTCAGGCTTTCAGAATGAATCGGCTCGCTTTAAATTAAAAATTTAGTATACTGTTCTGTATAGCTCAGAGATGATTAAATGTTAATGCTTCCCCCCCCCACGCTGCTCCCAGAGATTGCAATATTTACCCTTCTAAGTCACTGTCTGCATTTAGGTTTCGTGTGATCCGCCCCCGTGCAAGTTGTTTTGCTTTTCTTTAACCAAAGAAATGCATTTGATCAGCTAGATAATTCCTGCCCTTTTCTATGTCTGTATGGAACAAAAGTGAGACTGATAACGTGGGGAGACCTTCAAGGAAGGGCTTTTTGTTTGTTTTCCAGGCAGTAGCAGTTTTTTCTACAATTGAGTGCTCTTTTTACTTCTCCTCCATTGCACTTAATGCAACAGTAACTCTTCCAAGCGTCTATTCAGTCCTAGTGACAAAAAAAACACCCAGATTTTCAATCCTTGTAGATGTGTGGTGTTGCTGTAATAGGGAAACTTCATGTACCAAATTACTTATGAGGTTTTCTATCATTCAGTGTTAAAAGACAGCGGTCTGATTTTTTTAAATTTTTTTTTAATACTAAATCTCGTTGCAGCTTCACAATGGGAAATTTAGATACTGTTCTCATCCTGTTGAACTTCTTTCTGACCTACATTTAGACCAGGGCAAGTTTGATTTTTGCTGAAGCAATAGCACTAGCAGGGCTGAGCAGCTCATTCAGATTTGACTCAGTAACCAAACACACCACCAAAGGTTAAGCAAGCAGATGGCCCTAGCAACACTTAGTCTTTGACATTTGCTGAGATATATCTCTATAGGTGTGCACCCAACCGATACTCTGGAGCATGAGGAACATTGTTTAGGAGTGCAGTTTTGTGTGCTGAGTGAAATAATTCATACTGCTCTTAATTTAAACTCCAGTTTAAATAGATGCTAAGCCTTAGAGGTACTAGAAAATGGACTACCTGGAGATTCAGTAGCTCATTGTAGCGCATTGTCATCTTAGAGGCAAAAGCATTCACCCTGGTCCTAAGACCTGCTGATACCTCAGAGGCTGCCTTGGGAAGGCTGCAGTTACCTGTGGTGCTCACAGATCCTCTTTGCCAAGCAAGCTGAAGGCTGTGTGCATAGTGCCAAAGTTAATGGCAGTGCTGGGACACTTGGATCTTTCTGACCTGCCCGTATCTCTTCAGGCGTACTGTCTCATCAGTGCTGGGCCCTCTTCTCCTCATCTTTATAAGGGAAACCTTGAGCTTGTGTAACAAGAAAAGCTTCAGCTTGTATCTGCTGTGAATCTTCCAGCAAGCTAAAAAGAAGTAGTTTACCTTGGGATACTACCCCTGTAGGAACAGTGTGACTAGCAAATATTTGTAGAGACACAAGCTGACCTTCTCTAAAACAACTCATACTGTTTGACTGGTGTGCAGTGTTGTCGATTCTTTCTTTTAACCTGGAAAAGCAGTGTTGGCATTTATTTGCGTTAGCAGTGTGACCTCCCTCTGACCTGAAATGTCCCTCTGCACAGAGCCCGAAGGCCATAATACATAATATTGTCTTTTTTGTTTTTTAACAATGGATTATAATTTCATTCCATCCTGGCTGAAGCTGTGCTTACTGTAGGGTGATGTTGAGGTGTATCTTAATGCATGACTTGTTTGGTCCTCAGCCAGGAGGAGAGCCCCTGCTGCTTGACCTGTGCAGTAGATACCACATAAGTAAGGAAGGCTCCTCAGTGCTATGATATCATGTTAAATAAATAAGAACCTCTCGTCTCCAGTTTTTCTCATCACTCTGCTTTCTGTTTGCTTCTGGTCATTGCAAAGCAAACCGTGTCTGCTAGTCTTCCCTTGTAACACCAGCTACGTGCTGACAGGTCTTCCTGCTCCTTCCACAGAGCTCACCTGCCTGAGCAGCTGTCTCTGCTGCTCCTTGAATTAACCCTTCAGTTTTAGGAAGCCTTAGTACAAGCTTGAGTGGAAAGAAAGCTGGAGTTACTCATTTTTGTGGGGCTTTTGTAGTTAACTGGCTGAGCGCCCACTGAAAGGATTTCTCCTGTTGCTGAGGTTTTCCCCTGTAATGATTTGTTATGCAACTTAGAATATTAGGTGGGATAATTAAAGCCCACCACCTATTTAACTCATCAAGGTGATGCACTTAATTGTACAGCAGCTGTTACTTGGCTGCAGACCAAGTTTAGACACACATGGTACTAAGTCTTGATGTCTCAGGGGTTTAGCAGGCATCTCCTTCACCAGCTATTTCACAGCAGCAATCTTACTTTTGTCACGAGTTTAGTTTTTTTCTGTATTTTCCTTTTGTTCCGGGAAAAGCAAATTCTGCTTGCTTGATCTAATGTGCAAGGGACAGCATTTAGCATTTAGGAATGTCTCCCTAACCATCCTCCTGGCATGAGGAGATGGTATCCAGTTCATCCAGCATGTGCAAATGGTATCTGATACGCTGCTGGAACCTTGTGTGGACTTCTTTCTATTCTAATGTCCCTAGACACAAAGCTTATGCTTT
Organism: Coturnix japonica; assembly: GCF_054131305.1. NCBI lineage: Eukaryota > Metazoa > Chordata > Aves > Galliformes > Phasianidae > Coturnix > Coturnix japonica. The sequence continues at coordinate 38,989,823 of NC_140664.1, forward strand.
AAGGCTGTGATACAAACTCTTAACCAGGATGACAAAGTGTGTGGCATTTTAAAATGTTTATATTCCTGTAGATGGCTGCTTATTTTTAGCAGCGTAGTTTCTGTGAGTGAATGAGTCATGTTGGTCTGCATGTTTTGCAGTAAGTTGAACGTCAGCTTTCTCAAAACTAGAATGAGAATCCTGAAAGTTTGTCCTGTTTGGTTTTTTTTCCATTTGTTTCGTTATTTTTCTTTAGTGGTTGGTGTTGAAAAGTCACTGCCATCTTTGACAAATGAGAATGTGTGGAACCATCAGGAATTCTCTTGTATGGAAATGTACAGGTCAAGCTTTAATTATTGATCCAGGAGGCGGGAGAACTCGGTCCCTTCAGAAGTGGAAGATCTACAGTTATAATGGAGTCTTCACCTCAGATGTTTGAGAATTGAGAAATGCCAAACAAGCTCATTCTCAGAAAGTGGTAGTGGCAGCTCGTGGGGATATCAGTGCTTGCTTCAAGAGAAACGTGCCTGTGTGTCATGGCTTTCCATGGATAAATTCAGGCTTGGCAGATAACCAGCTACTGTTTTCTCATCTGGTTCTGAAACATGGCAGTGAGAACAGAAACTCATCTCTGAACTTGTAGATTGAGGTATATCCCACTCCTGGCCTTGCTGCAGTTTTTAACTGTTCATCTGAAGTTGGAGTGTGTACAGTGACTGAGCCAAGATTTGGTGAGCAACGCATTATACAGCTCTAGAACTGGAGAGAATTGTGAAAGGAGTATCGGCATTTAATGTAGGTGGTATTTAATAAGCATAAGAATGTTGATTAGGCAGTTATCTTTTTCTTGTTTTTTAACTGTACCGATGTTTGAAGAACTTTCCTTTCGTTGCAATTGCTCTTGAACAACAGTAGGCTTTTATTTGTAGTTCTTAGGAGTTGCATGGATATGAAGTTTTGCCAATCATGCAACTAAAACTGATGATATCCGATTGAGAAAGAACACACGAGTAGCTGTTAAAGCGCTGCTTCAGTGGTGGGTGGTGAAGTAGCCTGTGTCTTGGTCACAGTGCTCACAGGATGACAGCTTGGTTAGGAATACACTGGCTTACTTCTCAGTTCAGAGGTGTGAGGCTTTTATTGTAAGGTAAGGATGGGCGTCAGCGCTTTATTAGGATTTATGTGCTGTTAGCAAATCATGGGTTTCTTAGTCTTGGGCATTATTATGAATAAAGTTGACTCATGCTTTGGAAAGCTGTAGTGAACTTCGGGAGGTGTGAGGAAACGCGTGATAACTCCTTGCTTCTGACTGTTATTTAGGGGAAATAATGAACTCAAGTATTTGCCTGTAGATTCTTTGTAGTGGTATAATTACATTGCAGGCATTTGGGGTGGGGAGGGGATGGCGAGATACGGCTAATCCATATTTGATCACAAATTGTTACTAAAGATGAGTGACCTGTATTCTGTTTTCTCATGGAGTCTGATTTTTATGTAAGCAGAAGTGTAGGAGTATGTTGAATAGGGGAGAGTCTAGATGCATAGTTTGTGGATGTGAAGGCTGCTGACTTCTCTCCCACATAGTTAAAATGTGATTAATGAAAGACTTGCATAACCTGTGTTACTGAGATGAGGAAAAAATCAGATTGGATGTGTGTGGCTGTGTTGCAAGTTACGGGTTGCTGGGTAAAGTATGAAGGGCTGCATCTGGGTGTGCTTAGGCCAGAACATGAGAAGTGTAGCCTGGTTTGGATGTCTCCCCAGCCTGAAGAGAGGAAGCAGGTATAAAGGCGCTGGGCAAGTCAGTGGAAGGACACAGAAAGAAAAGCGTGCATCACCACATGCCGTTCTCATTCATATTTGATGCTGTCTTGTATTTCCCCGTAGTGCGGAGGCTGTTGTTAGCCTGGTGTTTTTGCTAATCCATTAATCCCTACAAGGAGAAGTTTTGTCTAAAGCAACCCCAGGACCTTTGCTCACCCTAGACTAGAGAAGCATAGGGCATGCTGGTGCCTGGCCTACCTGCTGTGCACGTCTGCCTTTCTGTTCTGCTCCAGAATCCAGGGGGAAATACAGACTTTGTTTCCAATGTAATCTCTTCAAGGAAATGGTTGTTATAATGAGTTTTTGTTTCCAAGATTCTGCTTAAAAAGAAAAGTATTACTTTCAGCAGCAGAGTTAGGTAGGTAGTCACTGTTGGGAATGCCTTCAAAATACCTTTTTACACTCACCTGTCCCACCCAGTTTTAGGAGTAACCACTTAAACAGATCGTGGCTTGTGAGCCATGACTGGAAAGCTCCTTTTTGTTATGTGTATATGGTATTTATTTTTACTGAAAACAGAAACTCAGACTCCTATACTGTAATTATTTCCCTGCAAATCCTGGATGTAGAATTTGGGCTTTCTTTAGGTAATGGTATGAAATTAGAACTACAAATTGCGAGGCACAGTAAAGCATACCAGAGGTGCTTTGTCTTTTCTTCAAAATCTGTTTACTACTGTCAATGAAACTAGTAAAATACCAGTTCTTCCCTTAGGTGTCATTGTTCTTATTTTGTTGTGGGATGGAATAATTGCTTGTTGCCATGGGTTATAGAAAGTGTAGGTTTAAGACTCTGAACTGAAACTTGAGTTTCAAATAGACCATATATTATCATCACGTTTCCCTCCGGAATTATAAGTGTTTGCTGGAGTAAGCTGAAGAGAATTTTTGTGCCTATTGTGAGTTGTCTTGTGAGCAGAGAACAGAAGATGGTCAAAGTCAGTGAGCAGGATCTGGTGCGCAGCAGACTGCCTGCTTGGCTGGACTGCCTTGGGACTTGGAAAACAGTTCTTGAAATGCTGAGCTTACTTGAAAGTGTGCCTGCTTGCTGTCATATCACAGTAGAGTCTGTGAGGTCCATCTCTTGGGTTCATCATAGGGGGTTGGAAGGGGCCTCTGGAGATCATCAAATCCAACCCCTTCCTAAAGCAGGTTTCCTGCTGTAGGTGACACAGGGAAGTGTAGAGGTGGGTTTTGAATATCTTCAGAGGAGACTCCACAAGCTCTCTGAGCAGCCTGTTCCTTTGCTCTGTCAATCTGACTGGTGTTTGGTGTTTGCTAGGTGTTCCTAAAGGTTCATTTGACTGTTTTCAAGATACCTTGAGGAAGGCTGTTTTCTCTGTGTGTACAGACAGGACTGTATAAGTGTAAGAGCAGTCTGCTCTGAGTGATGATTGTGGTGTGTGTTAACATTCATTTATTTTTTTCCTCTCAAGCAATAGGATTAAGGTTACATATACAGAAGTAGCTGGTCACCTAGTAGCTTGCAAAGGGATAGAAAGAGAGCTGAAATCTCTATCTGCAGGTGAGGTACCGAGGTGCTTAATAGTGATGAACAGCATTTGGCTTTAGGTGGCTATGGATTGCAACTTAGTTAACTGGATTTCTTAACTTATTTAAACTGGGTTTCTGAAAAATAAATAGAGATAAGAACACAATGCCTACTGCGAAGACTTGCTAATTCCATAGGCAATAAGTGTAATTTTAAAATCATGTATCTGTTTTTCAGGAGAAACTGTAGAAGGCCTTCGAGAGAGTGATTACCTCCTGATTCATTCGTGCCGGCAGTGGACAACAATTACAGCTCACAGTCTGGAGGAGGGCCACTACGTCATAGGGCCAAAGATAGAAATCCCTGTACATTATGCAGGTAAAGCTGCTGTTAACCTGAAATACAAATTTCAAGAGAATGAATTGCCTACCGCTTATGTTGATCTCCTTAGTTGGTGGAGCAAAGCTAAGTCTTTAATATCAGTGACTGTGAATTAACGCTACGGTGCTCAAGAGATAGTGACATGCACCTGGGGCTGCTAAGATGTTTCACGGGGCAGAACATTGACAGGATGCGTAGCTATGTAGAAGGATGTCAGTTTTGAACATAACAAATCACCAGCTTTTGTCATCTGTGAACATGGTAGGGAAAGATGGAAAATTCCCTGAAATGATCAGTCAGAGATGGAATGAGGTTTGCACTTAATTACATACTCAAGCTGGAGGGAGATTTTTAACATTTCTGTGTTAAAAGCTCAAGAGCCTTCAGAACAGTGGTGCAGTTTTACACTGGTGCTCTTTAGTAGTTCTTTGTTGCTGCCTGCCTTTTTGGATGATGCTGTAGTATCTTTCTTCCAAGTAGACAGATAGGGTGCAGCTGATCAGTGTTTATTTTATGACTTAAAAAATTAGCTTTACTTTCCAAAGAAAGTATTTCATTCATTTTTATTCTAGTACTGTTTTTAACTGCTTAATATCCTTATTCACATTCTGAATAGAACAGTCCTAAATGAATGGGAAGTACTTACCTTGCTGCAGTTACGATGCACATTCCAGCTTTAAAAATGTTGTGAGGAAAGGAGCTGTGGATATAAAGGAAAGATGTGGGCTTAGTACTCTGCTTTCACTTTGTCTTCTGAATAGCCACTTGTCAGTTGAGTAATCTATGCAGCTCTTTTACTGTCTCATTTTAAATCTCGTTGTAATGAGGGTGGGCTGAGTTGTACAAGAGTTGACTGAGATGTTTCCGTCGTGCTGCTGCTACAACGGCACTATATTGCAGTGATGGAACTTAATGTTGTTTCTTTTTGGAGCTGACTTCTGGAAGGTTAATTTTAAGACATCTAAAAATTTTAGACTGGTGACATTAGCACTCAGTGGATTTAACTTCTTCAGTATAAATAGTTTCTAGTGCTTGTTCTTAGTAACTGTTTTTTTTGTTGTTTTTTTTTTTTTTTTACATCTTCTGACTCCATGAACTTAAGTGCCATGGCCAGATAAACACTTTACTTCCTTCAGACTGAATGATGCATTATGAAATTCTCATTGGCTTGTGGAAGGAGAGCAGCAAATAACTTGGTTATAGGCATGAAAGAAGATGGGACTCTTAAGTGGTTTACTAAAGCTTGGTTATTAATTTTTAAAGATCTTAAAGATAACTACATAAATTCAAAACCTGTCCCCTACGATACTGCAAGTGTCTTGATGTACTTTTCTTCTTGGCTTGTGTTAACAGAGAACGAGGGTGAGTATTTACTTCACAGAACACTTTTTGCTGTCAAAAAATCTCCAGAAAGTTCGGTGACATTAAACACCTCATTAACTAGACAAAAATGCAGGCAAGTTCACAAAATTGCTCTGAAGTGAAGGTACTTAGTGAATATCTGATAGACTCTGATGCTGCCGAGGGAACCTCACCAAACTGATGAGTGCTAACTTGCAGTGTCAGAGCACATGAAATAGGTTCGTTACCTGTGAGAAAACTGAGACTTATCTAAGGATGTGAAGGCTTAGCTAGAGAAGTACTTCAAACTACTGCTTGGATGCTGACATCCTAAAAGCATTTAGAGAGATATTCTGTATACTGAAAACAAGTTTATGCTGACATGACATATGATACAGCTGTATAAAGTGGTGTTGAGTGAGCACTCAGTGCTGCGTTGTGCAGTGCCTCGTGGCATGCTTTTGGAATCCAGAACCCCATGTGAAAGTGACAGTCTTCAGTGTTAGATTTGTACTCCGCGATGAAGTTATACTTCCAGCTCAGGAACTAGCTTGTGCATCTGCTGTGCTGTAAGCAGTTAGAAGTCTGGGTGATGGGAGTGCTCCAGAATCATTAGCTTCTCAGAGGAGAGGATGTTCTGCTGCCAAAAGGTAGGAAGTTCAGCTGGCCAGCGCCCTAGGAACTTGCTGGCACTGCTCTCCATTTGCATCCAAGAACTTTCCGTCTTTGTAGAACAATTGACAGACTGTATTTATGGTGTTCAGCCCTAAGTCTTTGATTTTTAGAGGTGGGGTCTTATTTGTAAACTGCATTGCTGTCTCAGGGCATATTTACTTATTTACTGACAAGTTTGGGGTTATATTGCTGCTGCTCTTTTTCCAGATTGTAACTTTAAACTTCTGTTGAGTAAGATGCTTTTGTGAATGTGAAATTGGCATTGCTTTTTATACTGCCAACCAGAAAGGTCCTTGGACTATGAACATAACTATTCATTAAAATGATCTTTCCAGCTTTAACAAAATAAATTGTGACATTTGAAAGCAGCAAATTTTAGCATGATTTTGGCTGCTCTTGTTGAGTAGAAAGGGAATTTGAACCTGATTTTATTCTCCTGAGGTTAGTGTTTACATACTGCAAAGTCATCACTCATATATAAATACTAGTATAGCATAAATCTGATTTTGCTACTTGATAAAATCAGATTTTGGTACACTTATTGAACCTAAATACAATAAAGCCCAGTTAAAAAAGGAAAAGGCTGTATTTTACGTTTATGTGAAATCTCATTACTGCAAACTCTGTTCCGTAGTGCTGCTAGCAGGAAGCTACTACCCCAGTTGTTTCTATTCAGTGGGATGTCTGACATGGTTAATTTTTGCTGTTCCTGTCAAACAACAGTCATATATGACAGCTGTTAGTCTAAGCATTCCCTTTTGAATACCCTTTCCAGTCTGCTTCTCTTTAGCTAAAGTTAGTGTAGCACTGAGATAAGTTTTCATGTAATTAAAAACAAATTGGTAATGAATTTCTGGTTCCTATAGTAGAAGAGACCTTCATGTATTTAGAATGAAGAGTAGATCAGAGTTATTTTCCTGATAGTGTCCTGTCTTGGTGTAAGAGAATAGATGATCTTAGAAGTCTTTTCTGACCTGTGATAAAGAGGGCAGACTTCAAAGGCCTCCCAGGTTAACTATTGCTATTTACAAGCTTGGGTGTCCTTTCATCAAGGCCTGTTATTCACATTTGACAAGTCCTTACCTGCTATCTGAGCTAGCTTTGTTTCTGGTACTGTATTCCTAGTATTAAATTTCTGTTCTAGAAAAGAGTAGGTATCATCTGTGTTATCCAAATGCTACCATTGGTTTTGGCTTAGGCAGTGCTGTAAACATTATCTTGAAGTGTCTCCCTCAGTAACCTCTGGAAAATGTTGTATGGTCCAAATTTGATATCTTGCAGAATTAAACTTCGCTGTGTTACTTCTTATTGGGGAGATGTCTTGTGTTCCTCTGTAGCTATGTGGAAAGATGCACATTCATGACCACTTCTCACTCATGTGCTGCCATAACTGAAACTGATTGAACCTGCCTTCAGAAGAAGGCTTGAACACTGTGCCCCTCAGATGTTGTCTAACCCTTGTGTTACATTCCAGGGTTATAGAGCTTGAAATTGCCAGAAGTGTTTGTGAGGTTTTATCAGCCCAAGCCACAGAGATCTCCTGCTCTGACCGAAGAGGCTGGGTTCAGGCAGTTAAACATGCTTGTGTTATGTGGCCGTGGCTTGTTCTGGGGGCAGATCAATGCTTTGCAGTGGAGTGGAGCTGGCTGTGGTTGCTGCAACTTGCAGTACAGGAAAAGCAGCTCTCACTGTTGCCTGTGCAGCGCAGCTATTTCTTCCAAAGGCCACGCTGTTGTTGGTGAGCAGATGCAGTGAAAGAAAAAACACTTGAGGATGAGTTGGCAGCATCAGAGTTACTTTGCTCCAGTTCTTAATCGCTTTGTAACAGGATCTTACCATTGCTTTTAGCACTTTATCTCTGTTTTGCGACTCGTGGTTCATTTCCACTCTTGTGGTGTCTGTTAGAGGCTTTTTGCCTCCTGAGAGCAAAGCCGTTCCCTCTAAATGATTGTTATTAGCATTGTTGTTTGTTAGTATTGTCTAAATAAAATTGACACCCTCTCTACAGTTTCTTTTTTCTCCTTACCAGCTTTGTCCAGGGTTTGGAGGGAAACAGCTCTTGCATCAGTGCTGCTGTTGGTATGTTTGTGTGAAGCAACTAATAAAGAAAATACTTCCAATTAAGACACTAGAAAGTAACACCCTATTGCAGGGTGTACCCTGTTGTAACATATCCGGGGTGTTGGAAATACTCTTCCTGTGACCTCATGCCTGCCAGCCACAAAGTGAAGGTGTTTGATTACTAATACAGAGCAATCACTTGTGCCCTGTCTGGTTGCTTACCTAAGTATACTGATAGCTTTCTTAATGTCTTTGAAATGAAGAAATATAAAACCTTGTCATGTGAGCCCTCCCCAGGTGGGGCAGCTGGTGAGAATGAGTCAGAAATCTTGTCTCTGCTTTTAGAACCAGAGTAAATGAACATCTACTGAAACCTGTTTCTACTAGTTGGATTTGTTAATCACAGAGCAGTGCCTGATAGGCCTGTTCCTCGCTGCATCCTGTTAACGAGGAGGAAGACACTCTGCGGGTCTTCTCAAGAGTGAACTTGCCTGTGCAGCTGGGGAACAGGAGACATTAATAGCATGCAGCAGCAGCAGCTTCCATCTCCTGCCTCTAAGACAACTGTGCACTGCTACTAGTCCCACTCTTGCCTGCTCTGGGGTACTCACAAGTTGGACACAGAGAAGAGAGTGCTGAAGTTTGGTGCCAGTATGGCATCTCCCATCTGTCTTCAGATGTTGGCAACAGCTGCTGTTGATCACCCTTGGATCTCCTCTATATGAGATGTGGAATAGTGCGGTGATGCAGAACGCTGTTAGCTGTTCAACAGAATGTTAGCTCTTCTCATAGTATGATTACTTTTCAGCCTGGAGAAGAGGAGGCTCAGGGGAGACCTCATTGCTCTCTATAACTTCCTGAAGGGAGGTTGTAGTGAGCTGGGGGTCAACCTCTTCTCTCGTGTCATTAGTGATAGGACCAGAGGGAATGGTTTCAAGCTACGGCAGGGGAGATTCAGTCTGTACATTAGGAGGTATTACTTCTCAGAAAGGGAGGTCAGGCACTGGAAATGGACTGCCCAGGGAGGTGGTGGAGTCACCAGCCATGGGGGTGTTCAAGGAAAGGACTGGATGTCGTGTTGAGGGACGTGGTTTAGTGGGAGCTATTAGTAATAGGTGAATGGTTTGACTGGATGATCTTTTAGGTCTTCTCCAACCTTGGTGATTCTATGATTCTATACCTTGTGGCCTGGGAAAGAGGGGCATATATTATATGGGCAAACAAATGCTCATTCTCAGTGACTTTATGGCAGCTGTTGCCAATTCTATTACTTTGGAGATGGGATACTTTACCATCTTCCATTCAGCTTAGTATTTTCATTTCTGTAAGGATAGTTCAGTACTGTCTGCTATTTAGGGAAGGTACAGGTAGACAAAGAGCCCTTTTGCTCAGCTTTGCCTCCCTACAAATTAAATATGGTTTTGTGAAGAACTAAGCTTATTCTTTTGTGAAGGAACACAGCTCTGATGGAGTAACTTTAAAGTTCAAAGAGGTGGGTGAGATCTGAAGCAGGGAGGGACGGTGCTTTGGAGCAGAGAACTTATTTAGGTGAGTCCTCCCGAGCAAACAGGTACACCACTCCCTGATACGAAATGTGTTTTGCATTTTAATTTGTGTTTTGCTTTTAACCTAACCTGGCACCCAACTATCACATAGTTCTCCTGGGGCTTTTGTGCTGTAGGACTGCACAAAACAGAGCCTGAATTCAGTGTTTCTGAAAGAGGCAGGCTGTCATGTGTATGGGCTGGTAAATGATTAATGAATGTACGTCCTCAAAAGAAACCCAAGACAGAAAACAGCCCCCATATTTAGCCCCCGGTACTCTAAACTTGTTTTTGTTTTGCTTTCTTTAAAAAGGCTTTTTTTTTTTAATCCTAAAAGCAGTCAGAGGAGTGAAAGCTTCACTTCACGTGTACGGCTGATAAAAGCATTGCCACCAGCACATGGCCTTCATAGCTTTAAAGCAGAACTGCAACATTTGTAACACTAAACATTTGATTCTGTCAAGTTTCATGAGAATTGCAAGACTTTTCTCCTCATAAAAGAATATATCTTCAGTATCAGTTCAGAAGGGTTGTCGTAGAGCAGTGTTCAGGTGCTACAGTTTCCCTCCTCAGTTCCGAAATCTGAGAATAGTTATCTCCAAACCAATTTAAGTTGTCCATGGAATGTCATCCCATGCTTTCTGTGTTGGGGGTATGACTGTGTCTTAATCTATACTGATCTACTCATTTTTTGTTAACTCCAACTGTATTCTGGACTGCATGGAAAGAGAGATGGCCAGCAGGGAGAGGGAGGTGATTGTCTGCTGGTGAAAGGAAGGTACAAAGCCTCCAGAGGAAGATCACTAAGATGGTCTAGGGGGTAGAGTACCTCTCCTATGAAGAAAGCTTGAGGGAGTTGAGCTTCTTTAGCTTGGAGAAGAGAAGGTTTTGGGACAACCTCTTTGCAGCTTTCCAGTACTTTAAGATAGCTAATAAACAGAGGGGAGACTGATATATGTAGAATAGATAGAAATTATATAGATCTATAGAATAGATATAAAGAAATTCTGTCAGAGGGCGGTGAGGCAATGCCACAGGTTCCCCAGTGAAGCTGCTGCTGTCTCATTCTTAGAGGCGTTCAAGGCCAGGTTGATTGGGGCGCTGGGCCGCTGACCTGGTGCTTTGCAACCCTGCTTACAGCAGGGGAGTTGGAACTGGGTGTGCTTTATAAGGTCTCATCTAACCCAAGCTATTCTGTGATACTCTTTTTTTTTCATTCTTCTACTACCACCAACTGTTTTTCTGTTCTCAGGAATCAAGGCTTTGTAGTCTGGCAACTATCTTCATATGCTGGATTTTTAAAGCCTTGTAACTAGTAGATGAGCTGTTCTTCCATATGAACAAATCTCTGTATTCTTAATTTGTTTGGTGTATTTTTCTTCCATAAGCTTACCACCAAGTTTAGCTGATGTCAGACTTCCCATGATTCCCCGTGGCCCTATCTGTTATTTAAATTCCTGTGTCTGTTTAAACTTTGGCAGATGCATTTCTGCTGGCCTACAGTGCAATATCGAATCATAAGCTAAAAATGCAGGCACTGAAAACACTGGCAAATAATGCTTATTTCTTTTGCACCTTTGGGATCATATTCTTCCTGTTCCCCTTCATTTTCCCCCTACCCACCATTGCCGAGTCAGATGATGTAGCAGCATTTTACATAAGTTTAGTTAAATGTTCCTCTTTTGTCTGTTTCATCTGTATTGGAGAATCTCTTGTACTTTCTTTTTTAACCTATTAAGGAATATATCTACAGAATTTGTAGATTTTGCTCAACTTTCAGTGGGCAGTGGATGTATCAAATCTTGTATTCAGTGTTCTGGTGATAACCCATTCAACCGCTCAAGCTCCCCTCTGCATTCGATACTGCTGCCTGGTATCTTTCAGTGCTATCTCAGTAATGTACTTGGCATAAAAGTGTATGATTTTAGACACAGTTACTTTTCTCTGCTTTGACTTTCACGTCAGTGCAACCTTGCCCTTGTTAAAAAGCCAAAGATTTGCTTCGGCACAGAACTTTGTTTTGTTGGTGAGAAAGGGCTGCGAGTAGGAGGGAGGAAAATTAGCAGTTTTACAACTGCTGATTTGTAGTGTCACATGTTCTTCTCAGTCTTCCATGGTTCTTGGCTGTTATGCCATGTCTGCAAGCATGCAGCCTGCTGAAATTCAGCTGTGACCTTATATGCTTTCATTGTAAGGTGTTTTTTTTTCTGTTTGCAAAGAAGCTGATAGCTGTTGCATCAATTAAGATAGAGCTCTAGAGGCTCATACAAAAGAAATTAACTGGCGAGTAAGACTTTTTAGAAGATTGCAATTGAGGGAAAGCTGAATAGCAGCCAGAAAACACTTTCCCAGAAGAGACGGGCTAAAACCGTGTAGGATTTGCTCAGTACTGCATGAATTGTCTTGCCTTAGCTCTTGGCTGGTATGGTGGAGCACTGGACTCGTTTGCATGATAGTGGAAGGGCTGAAGTGCTTGGGAGAAGGCTCTTAAAAGCTGCCTAACATAACTGCTAGGAAGCTCAAGGGATAAGTCTGAGCCACCTTGGGAGCTTTCATGTATTTAGGGCTATACTCCAGGTTCCGGGATGCTCCCGTATTTACAACCACTTGAGAATGTTCTGTCTATGAGGATGTGGAAAGTATGGCTCCTGTGTTACCAAGAGGATGCTATTCTTCCATGAGATCAGCCTAAGGCATTAAAAAAGAGGATGTACGTGAAGGCTATGGCACTGAAAGCTCGTGCCAGTGAAGCTAGGACAGGAATGGGCATTTCTGTACTTGCATAAGTTTCTAGATATGGAGATGGAGACACACAAGCAAAACAGATTGCCTGAGTACCTCCCTACTGTATCCTGGAAGTGGGATAGATGGAAGAACAGCCTGGTTTCAGGCATCATCTGGGGAACTAGGTATGAATTAAGTGTGAAGCTGCTTCATCTTTTCATGCCCTGAAGTAGATGTGTAGGGAGGTAGGAAACAATAATGTTAAAAAACGTGATGGGTAATTAGAAGCTTGAAGAGGATCTATTAGCTTGTAGTCTGTAATTGCAAGCCTGAAACTTATCTGTTTTCATAACTGTGTGCGCATGCACATGTGTGTGTATATATATATTCACCTAATTTTAACAGGTCTAATATCATCATTTGATAGGACAAGGGGGAATGGTTTTAAACTGAGACAGAGGAAGTTTAGGTTTGATATTAGGAGGAAGGTTTTCCACACAGTTTTGATGCACTGGATGTTGATGCACTGGATTAGGTTGCCCAAGGAGGCTGTGGATGCCCCATCCCCGGAGGCATTCAAGGCCAGGCTAAATGTGGCTCCGAGCAGCCTGGTCTGGTTGTTGGCGACCCTGTACATAGCAGGGGGGTTGAAACCAGATGATCATTGTGGTCCTTTTCAACCCAGGCCTTTCTGTGATTCATTCTATGATCCACCTGGCCTCAGAGTGAACCCTTGATGGGAGAAGAGAACGAAGAGAAGTTGCAAAGGCACGTGCTGTTTAATCAACAAAATGTATATACCTTCTCTTCTGTGCCAGACTTGAATTTTTATATTATATTTAATTTATGTTCCATCTGAAAACTGGTGTGTTTCAAGTTGATAGTTCATAATGGTAACGATTTTCTTTGCTCCTCAGTACTGGAGTAACTGAGCTAAGTGGCAAACAAGCGAGGCAGAAATTACCAGTGTCTTTTGCTTCCCTAAATACACAGCCCAGCTGACAGCAGTCTGCAGCAGGGTTCCATGAAGGTTGCATTTCTCCTATAGCCACAGAGAAGTGTGCTGCATGGGGTGATGTCATCTTGTGAATTTTCGGATGCCCGAGCAGACATTTTTTCCCTGGAGCTGGTATTTGGTGCGCAAAACAACTGATGGGAAGTGTGGTAGGAATTCTTCAGGCAGCATCCTCCCCATGGAAACCAGCACACTTCACGTCTGGGAACGAAAGCCAGTCACGTCAATGCTGCCTATTAAAGCGACTGACATCACAGACATCTTAAGCTTCAGCTGAGCTACTGTACCCATTGGTGCCAACAAGAAAATAAAACCCTGCTATTTAAGCCATGCATAAGTCTGTTTATATGGAGAATGTAATTTGTGTGTTTAATTTAGCCTGTGACCCAAGAAGATAATTTTGCTGTGTCAGGCTGGGGATGGTAGTGCTGTGGGCTTTGAAACTTTGAAGAGTGGAAAAAATGTTGTGTTTTTTTGTGTTCTTGTCCTGAATGATTGGGCAGAGACTTTCTGTTCTCAGGTGGAAGTGTTTAATTCATGTCTGTGTGTGTGGGAAAGGGGTGGAAGCAATTTAACAGTAATGTGGCAACTTTTACCTGGCTAGGAGAAACACGGGTATTTTGCTTTGGGTTCCTCACAATTAGAAGTAATAGATGGAAACAGAAGCCCGTGGCTTATTACCCATTCTCTTTGCTACAGATGGGACCCAGCTTTCCCTGTGAAGCAGAGTGCCTGGGTTAATCCTGAAGGCAGGTAAAGTTGGGACAAAGAAGGACATACAGAGCATATGTGAATGTGTGCTCATAGTGCTCATGAGTGACTCCAAATGAGGAATGGCTGGCTGGTGAGCTACCGTACCCTAAGTAGAGCAAGACCTTTTAAATCTAGCTGCCAATTTTATGTTTTTCAAAGGAGTTACATTCACAGCACTGTCCTTAAATATTTGTCACTGGTTTAACCTTTTCTGGTTCATCTCACACAGATTCCATGTTGTGCTAGACTGGGAATAGCTAGCTGGGGCTGGCTGTGTATGGGTGTCTGGAGCAACTCTCACTGGCGGTGTCCATTCGTTGTTGCTTTCGTACTCACCTGATCTCTCTCCCAATGTGCCTGGGGACCAGCTCTTTGTGTGCAGTGCCCCATTTTTGTCACAGTGACTGCACACATGCAGGAGAAAGGAAGAAGAGAACGAGCAATTAGGATGCATGATCACACTTGAAGGTTTCTAAAGGTCTTCATCAAAATGATGGGAACCACGTTTGTCATCTTCTGCCAGGAGAAAAATAATAGTTGGTGGTTTTGTTTTGTGGTGGATCTTCTTTTTGCATTAATAAACTTCTAAACACAACTGTGAGATGTGTATCTGTAGAGAAGAAAGGGGAGTGTAGGAGGTAGTAGCAACTGGGAAAAGCCATCTGATAAAATATGTCATGGGCCTCTGCTGTGTAAATAAGGGCTGTGTAGGGCAAGGGGGACTTCTTTGAAGTTGATAGGAAAAATGGCAAGATAGTGCATGGGATGGCTTGTTTAATCCAGTTGGTTAGCTGCTGTGTTCCTCTTGATTACTAGGGCTTAAAGGGGAGACTTTGTGACACTTGCTATACGCGTGGCTTTGACCAAAATGAAATAGTGCTGTGTTTGACCTGAGTGTCTTGAGCTGATTGATTTTCATGAGGGTGACTTGGAAACCCAGAACCAGCTGTTGTGAGGGGTGTGTTTCTCACACAGCAGAGGTTGAGGACTCTGGCGTATCTGTTGTGCAATGAGAAACTCTGAAGTTTGCAATGGGATAGTAAAACAGCTAATCAGCTCCCATCCCACCTCTCCCCCCAACACACTCACACTGCTAATGTGTTAGGTGGGTGAGATAACCATTTCTTGTGACTGGCAGTGGTATCGAGTCTTTCTGTGGAATGCTTTCAGATCTCCAGGAGGACCATTGCTATAGAAACAACATGAACTGAGACAAACCTGCTGACTAAGAACTGATGGAGAACCTGAATTTGACTTGAGGCTGGCAGCGGCTTAAAACAGGATGTAAACAGAAGAGGCTGACATTTATAATAAGATCTCATGTGCATATGTTCCTTTCTGAAAAACTACCTTAATCCAAAAAAGAGGCTTAGAGCTGCACTTGAAATCCTAGGGTGTATTTTATGGTGGTGCTGTGGTCACACTTTTTGGCTTTTCCTTTTCAGCAGCTGTCCATTGTGGCAGTGCAGGAGCCCTATAGCTGCCTGTGCTTTACCTGTGTTTCTCTATTGGTCTGGTGTCCGCAGCGCTGAAGACTGCTGTGGGGCTGGAGGTCAACAGGGCTGCTCTGGTTGTAGGGTCAGTAGCAGATGTGTTTCTGTTGCTTTCCCATGCTGGAGCAGCAAGCAGGCTACTCAGTCAGCTTGCCCTCCTGCAGTCATTGTGCTGGGTGTGGGGATAAGCAGGAGAAATCCTACAGTGGTGCTGGGGGGGGAGAAGGATGAAAGAGAGGTGATGATGCGGGGGGGGCAGAAAGCAACAGCAGCAGTCTGGGTGGGGGATGGAGGACAGGAGGAGGTGGTCAAGAAGGAACCCTCAGCCTGGTACCATTTTTGCAAAGAAGTGGCTTCGCTGATTTGTATTTCTGGTTGAAAGTCTAATGACTTGAATTAGTCTTGTCCAGAAGAAAGAGACATATGGCAAGCAAATGGCCCTTTTTAATGAGCCTCCCACTCAGCAGTTGGCTGCTCATCCAGTTTGTGTGTGGCACAGAGTTTTAGAGCAGCATCTTAGTGCCAGGAAAAAAATAATCCTGCAACCTTTTGGTGGGTTTTCTTTGGAGAAGTGGGGGGTCGGATCATAATGAAGCACTGTGGAAGAACAAAGCTTGGTGTTACCTTTCTCCATGCTTTCTTACCCAAACTATAAAGAAGTGTTCCAGAATGTAGTTTAGGGAGCTGGAATGCACCTGTTCTTTACCTCTTGCTGGTGATTGTTACCACGTGTACCTTTTCACAACATCCAGAATTTTCTAATGATAAATAAGTGACATAATGTCTGATTTCTGAATGTCACAGCAGTCCAAAGGCTGTAGAGTGTGATTGCAGCTGGTGCATAAAATCACGTTAAAATTAACTCATGGCACATTCATTGGAAAATACTGTTTTTAGTGGACGGTAGTGGGTGTGGAGGATTGAAGGGGAAGCATTGTTCCTAAGCTGTAGGAACAGGTCTGGGAGCATGAGATTTACCATGATCAGTCTTTGCTACTGATGGCAGCTGTGTGACTGATCCGAGAGGAGTCCAGTGCCAAGGTGTAGCTGTGCAAGGAGTTGTATGAATAGCATATCCAGTTATTTATGCCCAACTTCCTCCTTAGATGAACTTGTGGCAAGGTCAGGCTGTTCTTCAACACTTAACCTTGCCTGGTGAGGAATACTCAAGTGCTGTGGCAGTCACGTTTGATACTGGATCTGAAGTTTGTTCTCAAAGTGCAGTTTGTGTGTAGCAAATGAGAAGTACCCTCTGCCACTGTGCTGTGCATCCCAGGTGCAGCAGTGCCATTTCTTCTTGCTGTTGTTCCTTGGACTGCTCCCTGCCGTTCAGGGACTGTGTTGAAAAGGTGAAATGCTTTGCTACCTTCTGCGTGCAAATGCCCAACCTGTAGCTGCGGAGAGACCACTCCTTCTGCAGGCTGCAGTTATAAGCAGTGCTGCCACACCAAGCTCAGCTGAGTCCTGTGTCACTATAAGGAAGAGCCAGGTTAAGTGTTTCTGCAAGAAAAAAGAGAAGTATGGTTCAAACCCATCTCAGCGGGACTTCTTGCAAGAGGAATGAGAATTGCTGGAGTTCACTGGCACGGTGCAGCAACAGAGCACATATAGTGCTTTACCTCGGTGCTATTTGCTTTATCTCCTGATGCCATGAATAAAATTCTTTTTGCTCTTTCAGAAGAGGATGGGAAGCAATTAACAGCAATGATTGTGCACATCAAGCCCTTTTGATAAGATATGAACTAGCTGTTGCAGCTTAAAATAACCTCTCTGAGCCCACTGTTATCTAAGCAGTGTGGAAGAGGAGTGGCACAGCTCTGCTTGGATGCTGCCAGGTCTGGTGGTTGGCAGAGCAGGCTGAAATCTGAGTACAAGATTTCAGCTGGCCAGCAATGTCTGGGTGGTTTGTTTGTTGGAGCTGTTAATCTGTGGCCCTGCAGGCTTTCTCACAGCTGTGGCTATTGCACACTGCCCAGCTCTCCCTCCCCAACCTGGCCTGGATGTGGGCCAGCTGTGTGTGTGCACAACCCTTTTTGTTTCAATGACTGGTGCCCAATTATAGCCCTGCAACATGGGGTGAGGGGAAGAAGGCATTTGGCACTCTCTGTTTGCCAAGTCATATTACTGTAGTAAGGTGTGAGTAATATCCACTATATATATATACATGCACAAATGCCAAATCTCAGTTTGATTTGATTTCCAAGGTATCTGTATGTCAGAAGTCAGTCACTTCCAGATACCTTCTCTTCATGCAGAAGCATTAAAAACCATTCAACACCAGTGGGCTGATTTATTTTTTGCTGAAGAGGGAAACATAAGTAAATTCATCCGTAAGGAAGTTGCGCTCTTCTTTCATGGGCGAGTAACTGAAAAAGCAATACCTGGTTTTGCCGGTGTAGCTGAGCTGAACGGTGTTCTTTGCTGGGATGCGTGCATGGATCGCTATTTATTTGTTTTATTTGTTATTTTTAAAAGAGCTTGTTATTCCATTGTAAAGGGAACACACACTTTGATAGATGAGTTGAATAAGCTCAAAGAGCAGTTGATGCATCCTACTGGCTGTACACCAAGCAGTAGAAAGTTACCATAGTGTCTGATTCTTTTCTTTCTGGGAATAAGCTGGTCAGGAATCTAGTTTATTTCCACTGTCCTAAATTCATCCGTAAAAGGGTGGGATACATTTAATGCAACATAAAAACAGGCTTTTACATTTTTCTGTCTGTGGTTACTCAAAAACAGACAAAAGAAGGTTCTTTTAAATGCAGTTTTTTGTTGTTGTTGTTATTTTAAAGGAAAAACAACTACAGTTCTTTGGACTGCTGGAGTGAAATGAAGTCCTGAAATGCATTAACAGCAAAAGTTTCTAAGAACTTAGGATAAAAACTTAAAATAAAGTTAACTGCTGTGTTTCTGGGAGATCGGCATCATGGAAACTCGTCATCAGCGTCGTGTGTATTGATGGGTAGCACTGATTATTTTTTTAAATGATTTACTTTAATAGTCCAGTCGCAGTGGTATTTAGTCGCATTTATCAAACGATGCAGAGGAGATTGGTAGGGTTATTGATTGTGGTCTCATCTCGAGCAGCAGTAAGTCTGGCCCTTCAAAATCCAAATTCAAAGTGGAAAAGTGCCTTTGGAAAGGCAGCCCTTGAGTAATACTTGATCGCAGCTCAGTTGGATCAGTTTAAAGCAAGCTCTTTTTAAAGGCTGGTTTAGATGTCTATAAAGCCCAAAATCGTGCATGGGATGGCTGTTTGGAAAACTGCAGGGTGGAATCTGATCGGCTAATGTTTGCCCTAGGCTGCGGTATCATCGACTTCAAAAGAAATCAACAATAGAAAAGACTTTGGCTGGTTTTGGTGGATGAGCGTTTTGTCTGTTGTTCTCCTTGGTTGGAGGGTTGATCTTGGGAACTAAGAACACTTTGACTAGCGTTGCTGTAATTGTTGGTCTCCCATCCAGGAATTCTTTGTACTAAACAAACAAAAATGTTTTTAAAGATGTTTCCTTTTATGTGAAGAACCATTAAAAAGAATATAAACATGTGTACTTACATCCTCAAACATTTTCTTTCTGAAACTGATATAAATAACCTTGTGTGGTGATTTCTATATTCGAGGCCTGTTCCCTGTTTGTAGCTACAGCCTTGCTTTGCATGATTGCACATGCTGTACCGTGTCATGGCTTCTAGGCCAGACAAGTATTGCTTATGGATAACAAATGCTGCAATTCAGAAATATAACTTGAATAATCGCTTCTGTAGTTTCAGGGCTTTCTAACTCCCATTGGGTAATTCTTCACTAAGTATAGTTATGATGTAAAAAGCTCATTAGTCTTTCATGTTAGTAATTCCTCTCTGGAAGAGGAGGAAATTCTTTTCCTTCCACAGGAGGAGAATGGTTATGCCTCATCCTTCACGTCAAAACTTCTGGGTAATGTTTGAAGTAAGTAAAGAAACAAGCAGCATCAGGGAGTGATTAGACCAAGCTTTTAACTGGCATTTTGGGTCAGAAGAAAGCTTTCTCTATTCTCTCTCTCTCTCATAAGTAGTTTTGCAGAAGTATGTAATGTTTCTTGAACTGAGCCATGGATTTTTTTAGGAGGGATGAAAGTACCACTGATCTCACTGGGAGCGGAGCTAGATTACTGATAAGGGCTCTTCAGAAAAGTCTACTTCTAATCATTTAAAAGTACTTGTATTCTCTGCCATTCTGCTGCTACTACTGTGGCTCGAAACGTGAGAAATGTAGGTAAGTGATGAGAATCAATGCCTTGTAGCTGTTTGAACTGCCATGGACCTCGGGAATCGTTGCCGTGAGAGGAGGTAGAGGATTATTAGTGGGAAAGTTTTTGAATCTGATTGAGAAAGTGTTAAAAAGGTACTGCCTTAAACTCTGAAACTTAAACTGATCTGAAGGCTACAAAAGAATGTCTATCCATGTAGAAATAAACGTCAGATAAAACTATGTAATACATAACGGTGCATGTAGTTAACGCGCATAAGAAAAATATGCATATATTTGTTTAGCTGATTTCATGGTAAATATAGGTCAAATAGAATAGCAACAATAAAAAATGCCTAGCTACAAACTCAGGCATTTAAAATATACCAAATCACTCATTCCCCACCACCCACAGCCGTAGATTTATGGACGTTGTGTTTTGGAGCATTGCATCTAGATTCCTTACTCACAGCTTCGATGTCTAGGAAACATGGGAGTAAAGAACAATATAAATGTGTTTTCTATTAGAAAGAGGAGGTGCATCAGCATGTACAAATGACTTCTATTATTTATTAATAGTACTTCTTGTAAGGGTTGGGCTGCAGAATAAACCATATCCAATCAAATATTTAGAAGCAGATGCACTCATCTGTTGTTTCTTCTCTCTTCCATTCCAATGGATGCAATTGCATGTATAAAAGCTAGTTGGTAAAGATGAATTGTGAATATATCTTTGCTTCAGGGAAAAAATAAAAATAAAAAAAAATAAAAACCTCACAAAACTACACCTCAATTGTTGCTTTACATAGGTAGCTTGCTCTGATAGCCATGTAAATTCATAGAATTTTTCATCCTAATTGGAATGTGTTTGGTATAGAAGTCATTGAGACAGTAAACGTAAAGTCCCACTGAAGGGCTTCAGTGAACTTCTTTAAGTCTGGTGGTAGAGAGAGCAAAATCTTGTTTGCAAAGAGTTGCAGATGTGACATGGAAACCAAATTTCTCCATCAACGTCAGTGTTCCTTAAGTATTGTAAACAACCAGGCAGCGATTTACAAACCTGTCAGAAATCTGATTGCATCTGGATTGTGATGTATCATTTCACTTGGAGCTGCGAAGTCAGGGTTATGTTCTCAGAAGGCATTGTTAGATTGCCCCTCATTTTTGTCCTGTACTTCTGAGCACGTGTGTAGTATCACCTGAATGTTTTAACTGTGCAACAGCCTCATGTTATCTAACACAAAACTAAAGCAAACACATGACAAATTGCTAAGAGGGTTGTGTAGAAATTGGGTAAAATCCCTCAAAAGAACTTAACATTTGGAAAAATTCCAATAAAAAAGATTTGTACTTTTATACTATCAGATTGAATTCTTTTTTTTCTTTTTTTTTCCTGTATGTGTATTGGCTTCAGGCATTGGCGACTGACCTGAGTTATATTTTCGGAGCTGATGTCTGTATTGTATTGATTGTGCTATTCCTAAATATAGCAAAGTCACTTTTAGACTGTTCGCTCCCTTCTGTTTTGAAATTACTCAGATTGTTCTGCAAGTTCAATACCTTTATGTTTACTTTGAGAACTGTGAAAAGCAATGGTTTATAAAATATCTTCGTGCATTTGTGAATTGGCAGAATTTTTGATGTTTTTTTTGAATAGCTGCTGAATGTGAGTAGTTTCTTGGTCACTTTGAATGCTTAAACACTTCCCTCTTTCATTGTGCAATTAAGACCACTTGTATGTTACTTAGGCAAAGGTCATTACCTAGGTTGTTCTTGTTGTGGAGCTCTTGGAATGGGTCAAGAGAAAGGCCACTAAGATGATCAGAGGGCTGGAGCACCTCTCCTGTGAGGAAGGGTTGAGGGAACTGGGCTTGTTTAGCTTGGAGAAGGCTCTGGGGAGACCTCATTGTGGCCTTCCAGTATTTGAAAGGAGCATATACAAGAGTAGATATTGATAAGACAAGGGGGAATGGTTTTAAACTGAGACAGGGGAGATTTAGGTTAGGTATCAGGAGGACGTTTTTCCAAACAGAGGTTGGTGACGCACTGGAACAGGTTGCCCAAGGAGGTTGTGGATGCCCCATTCCTGGAGGCATTCAGGGCCAGGCTGGATGTGGCTCTGGGCAGCCTGGGCTGCTGGTTGGTAACCCTGCATATAGCAGACGGGTTGAAACCAGATGATCATTGTGGTCCTTTTCAACCCAGGCCATTCTATGATTCTATGATCTGGATACAGGGCAAGATTTGTGAGACCACAGTTGCAATTTGGTGCTGAGTTACAGAGTGTTCATGGGTGTAGATACAAAACCAGGCGATCATCATGTAGCTGCAGTAGAAAACATCTGCCCAGCCACTGACATCTCACAAGTAGCCATGGCTTTTGGAAGCATTGGATCTGAGACCCAGCCCAGTGCCCCAGCTGTGCCTCATCTGCACAGCCATCCTGTGCTGGTGTAGCTGGTACATGGCACTGCCCCTTCACTGGCACAGGGATGTGACTGCCAGAGGGTGAGGGTGGAGGACACATGTCACAGAGCCCTCGTGCGCTGCTTCTGTTCAGTAAACAGAACGTAAATCACTGCAGGAAGTAGTAAAGGCAGTAATTTATAATCCTAACTTCATGATGTAATCAAGACGCTTACAAGAGGGGATGTTGTAACCGTGTTTCCTGTTTTATTAGTATTATCTTGTGTTGCAAAACTGTTCCTATTACGGCATCTGTTTGTAGATGTGTTTACTTGTAAGGGCTGGGACTTTTCTTTCATCCACAAATTAAACTATTAATGTCTGGTGTGTTTAAGTTACACCCATTTGCCATTTTTTGAGTTCTTGGAGGATTGCAGTCTGCATTTTAACACTGTCTGCTGACCATATTGTATCACAATTGGTTTGAGTCTGATTTATGACGTTTTTCTTTTATCAGGACTGTCAGTTTCCTCTAAAAATACTGAATTCTGTACCCTTTTCCTTACTTTTTCTTCCTTCTGCTGAAGCTGGCCAGTGAGAAGCCTTTGGTTTATATGTTTTTGCTTACACAAAGTGTAGATTTGACATAGGAGCTTGTTACAACATGTCTTACGCCAAACATATCGACGAAGGTTTCAAGCAGTACTAAGGTTTAGCTAAAGAGGGCTTAAATAATACAGCTGAAGTTTATGAAAGCAAAGTTTGTTAAGTTGTAGTCATAACTTCTTAGAATCATAGAATTGCTCCGGTTGGAAAAGACCTTTAAGATCATCAAGTCCAACGACAAACAAACCATACTACTCTAACAACCCTCCTCTTAATCACGTCCCTGAGCACCACGTCCAAATGGTTTTTAAACATTTCCAGGGATGGTGACTCAACCACCTCGCTGGGGAGCCAGTGCTTCACAACCCTTTCTGTAAAAAGTTTTCTGATAACCAACCTAAACTTAACCCTGGTGCAACACAAGGTCATTTTCCCTTATCCTGTCACCAGTGAGAAGTGACCAGCCCTGCTCTCACTGCAATCACCTTTCAGGTATTTGAAGAAAGCAATAAGGTCTCCCCTCAGCCTCCTTTTCCCCACACTAAACAGCCCCAGTTCCTTCAGTCTCCTCATATTCTCCAAGCCCTTCACAAGCCTTGTTGCCCTTCTTTGGGCCTGCTCCAGAACCTCAGTATCATTTCTGTACTGAGGTGCCCAAAACTGAACACTGTACTCAAGGTGAGGCATCACCAATGCCAAGTACAGGGACACGATTACTTCCCTAGTCCTGCTCAGCACACCATTCATGATACAAGCCACCTGGAAATGATCCTTTCCTAAATATAATAAATAAAGAGATAGGTGACCTTAATGATCCTTTAAAAAAAAAAATCAGTTGTAAATTTGCTAGGAAGTTTTTAATGGGGAGCTTTTTACTTTCTTCAACAGAAAATAGAGAGTTTCTTTTATCAGCAATGATGTTTGTTCCAGATTTTATTCCTCTCAACTTAGAAGCTAATATGCTCTAAAGTCTTAAAAAATAAAATGCTTAATTCCAGCCCCTGGTCTTCAGCAACAGTGTATGAAAAAAATCTAGCCTTGTGCTGAAGGAAATTCAGGACACCTGGGGAAAAAATGGTTATCTAACTTCAGAAACCTCTTACCTATGGCTTACGACCAGTTGCAGTTTAATTAAAGTATTAAGTGGCAACTTCCATATTAAAATAATACTTGCATAGTTGGGGGAGGAGATAGAGCTACGAAACCATTTTTAATTGTGTTTTATGCCCTCTGTTGCAATGCGTAGTGTCTAGGTTACACATGACCTACTAGGTTTACAAGACATATTCTCACACGTGGTAGCGTGCATGCATTCAGTGCTGCCTGTGATCAGCTGGCAGGCTGCAGATCACTTTTCTATCAGCTCTCCCTTCTAAAGAAAAGTGAGCATCTAAGTGAAATACTTGATTTCAAACTGTATTTAAGTTGTTGAAATCGGGCGGGTATAGCATCTTAAGGACCATTTGGTTACATAGGCAAATAGTCCTTGTTGAGCGGCCTTATCTAAAGCACCACTCAGGTACACAGGCAAACAGCCCTGGGGGTGGGAAACTTCCACCCTCCCAAAGGCACGTGGCAGGCAAAGGGAAGAGGAGATGGCAGCAGAACATGTAAATGTAGTACATATGCTGGGTGCTGCACGGATCTTACTTGAATGGCTATATGATTTGATTTAATAGTTATTAATTTTTTTTCAAGCTGGCAACCTTTTCAACAACTGAGTGATGCTTCCTGCCTCTCTTTCTTGGTAGGGAATCGTGTGTTCTGCCAGAAAGCAGCTGTCATTTGACACAATCTGTTCTGTGCTCTGGCGTAGGCTGGGTGCTCAAAGGGGAGCTCTGTTGATTCTTACACATTAGGAGATTAGGGAGTGACTTCAACCTCCCTCGGTTATTAGGGCTTAACGACCAGCTGCAGAGCGAAATACTTGGAGCCTGTCTCAGTAGCTTTCTGCAGCGAAGTGGGTCAGGGTTATGTGTTGAAGGAGGGAGGGATATGCAGTTCTGACATCTAGGCGTGCTTTAAGTGTATCGATGTGGGTGTGGAGATGGGAAAATTGGGGGATTTCTATTAAGGAGGTTTTGAAGTGGAATTTTGGATTGAAATGCGAGGTCCATAACTGCTACCTTTTGGTGACTCTAAGCAGTTTCCAGTTGTGTGGTGCTGCCACTGAAGACCAAATTTTTGTTACAGAGAGCTAAAAAATAAGTGTGACAGTACTAAGCTTCCATGATAATAACAAGTGAAGGAAAGAAGTGTTTCTGTAGAATTAAACCTGTTTGGGAGGCATTCGCCACCAGAATAACACACCAAGGCCAAGTTGCAAGTTACTAAAGACACTTGTATATAAGGTTATTTCTTAAAAGTAATCCTCATTTAATAATTGGCAGTACACAGTATTTTTCCATCTGCTGGAACTTCTGAGAGTGATATCTAAAATGTTTCTTCAGAACAGCTTTGGGAGAGTTGTTAGTGCTTATCCTATCTGTACATAATTAACTAAAGGCTCTGTTTCAGGTTCTGTTTCAGTGACTCTGCAGACTTTCCAGTCTGATAGGGAAGTAGCAGCTTTTGGGTGTATTAGCTGAACTTAACTGAAGGGCAGCATGGCTGAACTGATTACCCTTTAACACTTTTTCCATTCCTGAAGCTGAATGAAGAAATACTTCTTGTAATCCATATTACTCTTACATTTCTGGTAAGCGTGGTCTTAAATTAATGCAAACTTGTTGTGAAGGCGCCTTTTATGCTTGACATTTACTTGTCTTTGCAAAGAAGATGTAGTTTAAGGCTACTGGATAAATTAAGGTGATTTGAGAAAGTTATGTGAAAACTCAAATGTTACTTTATGTTTGAGCTTCTCTAGTGGTTATATAGGAAACGTGACTGTGTAAAATGTGATCTGTTTTTTCTTTTCCATTAGGAAAGCTAACATGGATGGACAGTATGTGAATGTCTTCCAACTTCAAGAAAGATGGAAAAAGTACCAAAGAATGTAATAGCTTAATAAAAGACAAGTGTTATCTTCGTTGGCAGCCTCACACTTTATATGACAAACTGTGGCATTTCTTTGGCTTCTTTAAAGAGAGAAAAAAAAAAAAAAAAGAGTAGAGATGAAACTTAGAACCTAGAGATGCCTTCATCCCTAAATTGTGAACTCGAAGTTTGTCACAGTAATTCAGAAAACTCATGAGTTGCACAGACATTGTGAATGGTTCAGCTGTTCGTCTTTGTTAGAGACCACGAGATCAGATCCTTTTTGCCTCTCTCCCACCCCCTTCTCTCTCCTCTGTCTGTAAAGGCTGTTCTGTTTGTATAGTTTCTTGGAACAAAATCCACTGACAGCAATCTGTGCTGTAGATTTATGAAGCAAATACAGTAGCTTCTTCTGTAGCTTCCTTTCCTGTACCATGCCTGTGACCCTTGGAGATTTTCCAAGACATGTCAGTCATAAGCATGATAGTTGGATACATTAATAATGCTTATGTGGAGAACTAGGTGTCTTAGACTTCACTGATTCATTACTACACTTGGCAAATCTTGCCAAGTTAACTGGCTCTGGGAGGTATCAGTTCCAAAGAAGAAGGCTTTTAAGTTACAGCCTGTGGGACCTCTTGTTGGTCTGTGTATAACCATTAGCGTGGTGACACTGTGCTGCTCCTAATTCCCAAGCCAAAAGTAAACCTTTTTACATCATTGCTTGTACATAGCAGCTGTGCTTGCTGCGTTCTGCAGGTGCTACTTCTAAAGTAATGCCTCCTATTATACTGGCTCACAATGTCAGAGGTGCGTGTTGTCAGCATGGAAGTAGAGGTTGAACCTTCCCACCAGTATTCTGTTACATGTTGTTGCACTGTGGCAGATGGCAGCAGAGGTGTTATGCTGAAGTAGGAAATTAAATGAAAATCAAGTTGAAATAGTGATGGAGGTGGAACAAACTTGGCAGTAGTAAGTACTGATGTCTGTCATGTGATTTTGAAAATACAAAGCCTGACAGAGTAGGAGGAAGGAACCAGGATTCAGTCACTAAACATGTTGTTTGCTGTCAAGTTCCCCAGTTGTCTGATTCTTCTCTAGTATGCAAGTAGAATGTAGAGAGTTCGCTCTTCTTCAGGTTGCTTTATATGTAAAACCTGTAGCTACTATGCAGACTGAAGTGTGCTTGCATCAGGAAAAGGAGTATTTAAGATTTAGATCGTGAAACTTTTGTTTATAAATGTTCTTGATTGCATATTGACTCAGTTATGATAGCTGATTGAGATGACGCTGTGCCAAATTGAAGTATTTGCATATTACTTCCACAGTCATCAAGAATACCTTTAACTAGCGAGGGCTTGATTTTTGTCATCAGTGCTCTGCAGCATAATTTTATGTTTTATTTTGTAGCATGTATAAGTTTTTGCTTAACAAGAATGGAGGAAGGCACGTTTCCTATCTCACATTTGAGTTTTACTTCTAGCTCCTAGGTTGGTCTTATGACCTTAAAAGGCAGTCTGTGGTAGATGTTGATTGCTACCAATGAAAGTAATTGTTGGGAGCTGGTGAAAACAGTTTTATAGCTTCTTCCAGATGCAGTTTTGTTTCTGAGTTCTCTTACTTTACTAAATGTTTGCTAGGAGTTTTCCTGGAGATTCACATGGTGTCTGTAGTTTTGTAAATTGTTTTATAAACATGTTTAATTAAATTCTCTTTAAGGACCTAAGGTTTAAAGGTAATTACGATTGTTTTGCAGCAACTAAGAAAGATACCTGACAATTTTGCATGGATGGATAAATGTTGGTAGCATTGTTAGAGCAACTGCAATAAGCTGAAATTTGCTGATTGTCCTCAGTCTGAACTGAAATGAGCAGCTCATGGCTTACATGTGAAGCAGCAGTTCATGCAGTTAGTCTGGAAATCCCATTCAGGTGAGCCAAATTGAGAAATAAGTCCCACAGAGTATATTGTTTGAAGGAAAACTGGCTTTCGTTGAGTTTCAGTACCACACTGGAAGAGGTGAAGCGGCCTTATGTGATCACAAGAGAGATTCTGGCATTATGTATGGGGCTGTGACTTCCAGTTGGTGATAGGTTACTGTTCATTGGCCTGGTTCATGGACGTCCAATCTTTTGGCTTGTCTGAGTTTTATTGAGTGAAAGGCCCATTGTCTTGGGCCACATACAAAGATATAACAAACGTATGCTTCAGAACTACTTCAATTCAACTACTACTGTGTTCAAAATGAGAAAACCAGTGTAGGCAGGATGTCTTGGAAATCCTAATGGACTACAGAGCTGATGCTGCAATGCTCTTTGTGGTCTTTCAATGATCTGAACTTAATGGGCTCAGGTGACCCTACAAGTCCTATATTTCTGCAGGTGCTACGTCTAGCTGATGGCAAAATGGGAATGCCTGACGTATCAACAGAGAAGAGTCCTTTGGGTAAAGCTCTGAGCAGTTTGGGTGCTCTCTAAGTCAAGTAGCTGACAGCTTTTTCCATAGCAGTCAAGGCAGTGACAAATTTAAAACGTGGATAGCCTGGAATGACTTATTTCTTCTTGCTCCGTGGAAAAAGTGAGAAATAAGGAAAAATTCAAGTGCAGAGGGCTGGTAGCTATAGTGTTTGTAGACATGTTGTTTCTCTGCAACAATTTACATAGTGAGGCATAATATTTTTGTTAGACCAGTTGGAATTTAGATACAGTTGGAAAAGGCAGGCAGACTTTTGGGCTCACAGTCATTAGGGAAGAGCGGCTGTTTTTGCTCTACATGGGTGGGATGAGACACACAGAGTCCTTGATGAAAAGAAGAGATGGGAGGATGTGTGTAGTGAAGTAGGAGGTCAAAACGTAGTTTGATGTACGGCAGAAAATGAAGAGATTTGTGAGGAAGGATGTTGTAGGATCTGGAACCAGTGGCTGTAGTAGCAAAATGCAGTGAAGATTTATTAGAAATAACCACATTCTGTTTTTAAAATACTAATTCCAACAGTGTTTTTTTGGGTTGTTGGTTTGGTTTTTTTGGAGGGGGGTGGGGAGAAGTAGTGCATCTCTTTACTCCAGTCTTTGCCTATCAAACAGGATGTGCTTTATTAAACTAATGTCAGTTTGTCCTGTGAAAGATTGAGGATGGTTGTTTCAATGTTGTTTTACACGAGTCTGATTGAGAATGGCTGAAAGATGACTTATGTTCTGCAAGGACTTTTCAAAAATATTCATTTACTAGCTACCACAAGAAGAAGGGCTTGGAGTGCAAACTCAGTGGGGCCTGATCTTATACTGCATATATTACTCATCTGTTGATTAATCTGAATTACAGACCACAGTTTAATTTAGGCAGTTTAACCACAGTGAAAGTCCTGTGGGTCTCTTGTAATAGATCTGAGCTTAAATCTACTGTAAGAAAATTTTAGTTCTCTAAATACTCTTTACCACTGCTTTCCTTCTGGTCTAATTCAGATGCTAAACACTGTAGTCACCATAAACATCAGATGGGAGGGAATAAAATCAAATATGCTATGTTGGATTGTGTAAAGATACCATGCAGGCATATAGAGCTACTTAATAACCATGTAGTGAAAAGCGCAGCAGTGCACCTGCTTCAGTAAAGCAAGCATTTAGTCTTCCTAGATTTCTTTCTTTAATCTTTACTGGAAATAGTAGGTTTAGTGGTACTGAAGTTCAGGCAGCATCCTGGAACATCAGGTGAGCCAAAAGCTTCCTAAAGATGCTTGTTGTCATTGGATTTTGGGGCAAAAGAAGTCAGGAACGGGGGTCTAATTGCTTAATTTACAAAAATACTGGCTAGTCATTTAGAAATATTAACATACTTTAATTTAGAAATACATTGTTGCCAGACAGACCTGCTGCTGAAATTAGTTACATGTTTCTCTTCCTACACTTAGTAAAATAACATTGCTTCCATGAAGGACTCCGAAATCTTAACTAAGGCCAGATCATTTCTTTATTCCATCTGAGCATGGGAGCGCAAAAGGCAAATTGGAAAACTGATGTTTGTAGTAGAAAGCTGTGTTTAGTAAAATGTGGGAAAATAAATTTGAAGGAAAGGCTGAACGATGTTCATTGACAGAAAGTACAACTCATGTCTGTTGCTCTCATGCAAGACAGTAGCATCTTTCATTATGAATGAGCAAGGTTTTAATGGTGTTTGCTACCATTACTTTTAAAAGTACTTCCCTGCCCTGTTAGATTTAAATGTTGTTATGAAATACTCTACTTGGAGATGCTCGGTAAAGTTTGTCATAATTAGCCATTCATAAAACCGTCCAAGCCAAGCTGTTCCTTAAGTGATGTGCCTTCCTAGGGCCAGGAAGCTAGTTCTTTGTAATTGCTAATACTTGAAAGCAGCTTTCAAGATGCAAACTGTTCTAAGGTTGGCCTCTGCACTCAGTGTACAAAGTACATCAACTAACTTGAACTCCTTCCTGCTACTGTGTGTTGCTGCTTTTAAAAGAGAAAGCCAAGGATTTTGTTTCTTTCCAGAAAGAAGGCTGCAGCCTGCCATAGAGCAGCTTCCAGAACTTGTAGAATAAACAGGGAAAGGAAAATATTAACTGTTACTTGGGAGGTATCATTGAGATGTCCTATTTCATAGTTCTTAATTTTCTTGGTAACTTCTCCCTTTTTCAGCATTACTTCAGTCTTTATTTCTATAAACTCTTATGTATTATTAATGCTTCTTGTGACTTCTATCCGTAGAAGGGGGGAAAAAGCATGTTTGCCTGACACCTTTCAGTAGGAGGATATTAATAGAGACTTCTTTGTTTTCTTAGTTTCTTCTACTAATTTACTTTGAGGAATTCAAGGCCTGAATTAGAACTTTAAGCCTATCTTAGGAGAGAGAAAGTAAGTGCAAGTCTTCAAGCAACTGACTGTCATTACCTGGACATCTTTCCAATTGCATTAAAAAAATAATAAATTAGGAAGTTAAGACTCTCACACTGAAGTGTGTGTATTATCTCCTGTCTATTGCTTTGCATATTTATAACACTTCTCATAGAATTATAAGGATTGGAAGGAGCCTCTGGAGACCAGCTAGTCTAGTTTTCTTACAGTAGGTTACACAGGAAAGCATCAACTCCTTCTACATGCTGGCTGTGCTCTTCTTAATGCACCCCATAATCCTGTTGGCCTTCTTGCCCACAAGGGCACATTGCTGACACATGGGGAACCTGCTGTCCATCAGGATGTTCAGGTCCTTCTCCTCAGAGCTCCTTTCCAGCAGATCAGCACCCAACCTGTACTAAAGCATGTGCTTACTCCTCCAAAGTTCCAGAAGTCTAAATTCCTAAGGTTCCTCTCTAACATCTCCTCTTCCTTTGACTTCTCTTCAGCTCACTGCACATCTTGAGCAGTCCTTGCTGATTTGTGTTTCAGCAATCCATTTGGAAGATTACTATTGCAGAATTCATCAAAGATGTCATCTATTCCATCAAATTCTCTAAACTGAGCACAGTTCAGGAGTGAATTTTGTAAGCTTTTAGAGAAGAGAATATCTATGTTATGAAGGCAATTGTTTTTATAGATAAAGGAGCTGTCTGAACTCAGGAATGTTTTAGAGTTGCAGACTGAGCATTTCCTTGCTGGGTTTTCCCAGTCAATTTTTGTACTGCTTCAGAGAAAGAAATCAATGTGTAAAACTGAGCCCTTTGCTTGTTTACCTGAGTGGTTGCTGCAAGTGACTCTTTCCTAGTTACGGTCCAGTTATCTAAGATGTTCTACCTCATTGTAACTTTAAAGAGCAGGGTAAAGAACATGCTTCTTGCTCTGTCTCACATTTTCTTTTGGTGTTTTTTGTTTTTGTTCTAATGTTATATTCACTGTTTTTCATACCATCGTCATTGGTTGTTTTTTAATGGTGTATTTTCATGAAAATATGGCAGACATTGTCCATGTTGAGCTGCTATGTTGGGAGGTAACCAAAATGAAAACCTTCCCTTTCAACCGCATGGAGAATTGGGATTAAAACAAGTCATATTTATGGTCTATGTCTACCACTCTGTTATGTCTGTATTTATTTAGAAAATGACCTTCTGATACGTCTGAAGATCAGCCATCCCAGTCACTGATGGTTGCAGTTGGAAAATAGTTGACAGCTGAAAGCAAATCCACTTTAAAACCAGAGTGTGAAAAAAGGTTGAAAGGGAGGCTTCAAGCACGTTGCTGGCAACAGACATCAAAGACCTTATTTTGAGCTGAAAATTTAAGTATGGAAAACAAGTTCTCTAATAGTTTACTTCTGTTTATAAATCTGAACATGAGTCATTAGTGTCATGATGTTGCCTCAGGGAAAGGGGAGGGGTGAAGTGTCTGAGATAAAGCTTTTGGTTTGTAGCATGATATCATTTTGCTCTCTTCACTGTTGGTGAGGCATCAGTCAGCTTAGTAGAGTCTTAATTGTCCACATGGAGTTTTAATGTCCAAATAGCAGCAGCAGAAAAAAATCACAGTGTAGGAAATACAACACTTGAAGGAAACATTGGTTTGCACCTTCTAGCAAAGAAGGTAGTTCAGATGCATCAAGTATGTCAAGTGAATTATCCCCTCACCCAGTCTGCTGTGTGGAGGACAAAACAGAGGAGTAAATTCTAGCAAGACATAACGAAACAAGTTATTCCAGCTTATTCCCGAAACTTTACCAAATATGAGGATGTGACATACTGGCAAAAATTGCCTAGACAGACAGTTTGGATGTTTTTTAGAAGAGGTCCAACAATTGGTGTAGAGACAATAAGTTCTTTACTGGAAGTGAGAAAAGGGAGTGAAGAGAAGGGATTTAAGAGAGAACCTCTGGACATCTGGTCTTTTTTCTGTTGTTTAAGAACTGAAGCTGTATAAAATGCTTTTATATTTGTTCTTTTTCATCTTTGTGTTTTTAGTATTTGTATGAATGAATTAAATGTCTGGCAAACAGGACATAAGTAGTAAATGGAACCAGGCTACAAATTGATCTGCTGTAAAGTGATATTTACTTCAAAGCAGACCAAAAGGAAAACTGCACGTCCAGGAATGGAGAAATGCAAGTTATGCTTGTAGTGAAATGCTATTTTCAGAAATACTAGCTCTGAAAATGGCTGGATCACCTGCTGTGAGATTGTCTGATTTCTGTGGTAAGTGGTCCTAATGCAATCAATGAATGTATAAAATAGAAGCATGTACAAATCTTTTTGCGACTGATGAGACTGCAACTGGAATACAATTTATGGCTGGTTTTCAGTAAAGGAGTCAGTGATGGTAAAGCAGAGTTCCTAGAACAGGCATAAAAATAGTGGGCTCGAAAATAATACATTGCTTGCAAAGTCCAGGGGTTTGGAAGAGAAGTGAGTTTTATTCATCTGTGGTCGCCAGGAGCTTTACCTTATCAAAATCGTTGATTTAAGCTCTGTAATGTAAGAGCTGAGCCTGCCTGCTAGACCAAGTCGTGACAGAGCTAGCAGTGAAAGGGAACAAAATGTTAGCAGTGGATGTGAGGAAAAAATGTGAATTTGTGGGTTGAATTTCCTTTCCTGGAAATATTTCAATCAAGATTGAAGGTGGAAATTTTTCTCCCTTTTGGAAAAAGCAGAAATCCACAGGCATTAACTCAAAAGAAATAATTCATTGCAATCCAGTGTCTTCTGCTATCAAAGAGATTAGGCTTGGATGATTATGTTGGCTCCTTCTGGTTTCATGATTTATGTTGTAAAATGTTGGGGAAGTTAAATGAGAGATTATCAGCTCTCATGGGAGTAAAATAAGGGTTTTCCCACGACTGGCATTTTGTAATATCTCTTTGAAAATGTCTATTTTGGTCGTTTTGCCTGTTCTTTAAGGTAATTAATCTTATTATTGATTGTGATGTCAGAGGAACATCTTCTAGTTCTTTTGTTCTTGGAGCAAGGAGGGGGTAGTAAGTTACCATCAGAGGAATTCCCATCAACTCTTACTATTATTCTTTTGTTTTGATAGTTGTTTAATTTATTACTTTGCCTAACACTACAGTTTCTGGAGCCAATACAATTTTATTTCTTTCTTATTAAAGAAAAGTGAGAAGATACTATTTGAATGCATCCTGAAAGCTTTAATAATAATACTAAAAAGAATTAAGGAGGAAAAACTGGAAACAAGCAGTTGGTGGTATGGATATATCTGAAGTTGCATATATCATGACTTATTTTGGAGTTGAGGAGGCTTGACTTTTATTTCCAGTATTTTTTAACCCTTTATAGAGAAAACCATGAAACTATCAACACTTATATGTCAAGGGAAGTGGCAACAATATACTGTGTGAAGGAACTAGGTGGTGATGAAAGATTGCTGACTTGAAAATGATTTTGTTAACAAACTGAAGTTCTCTGCAAATTTTAGAATGTCTGGAATAAGGGATCCCCTGGGGGCTTTAGTTGATTATGTATGAAGGTAGATGGAGGAAATTCAGCCTGGAGAAGGGAAAGGTGGGGAATGGTTCTCCACCATCCAAAGGAGGTGATAGAAAAAGCAGGTCAGGTCTGGAAGGCCAGATGCATGCAGTATCTGATTTTCTGAAGACACAATGGGTTCTCCATCCTTCAACACATTCCTGCTTTGATGGAACAAGAATCCACCTTTCAGGTTTGTCCTGCTTTGAACAAAAGATTAGACTTCACAACTTCCAGAGATCCCTTCTAAATTCAATTGTACAGTCCTTTAAGGACATCATGGATTTGTGCATCATCACCACAACAAATTCCTTCTCTTAGTGTTGGAATTCCTGTCCTGCTTATGGATAAAAGCTGTTCCTGTAGTACTGAAACCTTAGTTTTCAAATAGAAAGTTTTATTCCAATTTTTTGGGGAATTATTTTATGAGAAGCCATTTGGAATTAAACAGCAAGATAAGAAAAGGAATGAACCTTCTTTTATCATCTACCATACACTGGTAAAATCTTTTTTCTTTTTCCTTGTAGAGGAAGCTCTGTGAGATACTTCAGGGTGTCATGTTAAGGGCAGAAGCCATTAAGTTTCTCATGTTTCTGTTCCCCTACCTTCCAAATTATAGAATGAGAGTCATAGACTCCTTGGAGTTGGAATGGATCTTTAGAGTTCATCTAGTCCAACTCCCCTGCAATGAACAGGGACCTCCACTGCTAGGTCAGGTTGCTCAGAGCCTGGTCCAGCCTAGCCTTGAATGTCTCTAAGGCAGGGGCTTGTTGTCAGATTCACTTTCTTCTCCATTTATGCAAGAAGCTGGGAATTCACGTGGGAGGTTTTTTTTTCCCCACTCCCTCTCCTTCCTTGCATCCTTGTTTAGTGCTTTCTAAAGTTTATAAATGCTGCCAGGAGATAATTTGGCATTTCCATCTGATTTAACTGTTCACTTATTCCTAACTGATGAGAATATGCTTTCAAAAATACTAAGAATGTTCTTGTTTTCCAGTTTGGTTTGAGGTTTATTTTGTATGTAATTTGTGACTAATTGGGTATTGCACATAATGAAATTATTTTAAAATTAGACGCTTAATTTTTAGTCAATTTTGATGAAGTAAAGGAATTTTTCTCCATTAGCTGCTGGTGTTTCCGGGGCATCCTGTTAATGTTTGAGCCTAGTATGGGCAGATCTTGAGTTCATAGCCTAAGTTCATGTAACAGATGGCCTTCCTTGGCTAACTTGCCTGTTCTCCTCCCCCTCTTTTCCCTTCTCACTCAGAGGTCTCGGTGCTTGTGGCTGTTAGCTTGTGAAAACTGGATCCTGCTGGTTCAGGTCCTCAGGCGCCCAAGTTGGGAGTAATCACACACATCTGAGTGGTTGTTCTGGTGTACATAACTTTTTTCCTCCTTCAATGTTCTTGTTTTCTCCCATACAGAATTTTTTTGCCGCTTCTCTGCTGGTTGCCTCTTAGGCTAGTCAAACATCCACTCAGTTTTTCAAGAGGTATAAGGAAAAACTAAGCTCGGTAGTCTAAGACTTCGTACAAATTATCACCTTTTTGCAGATTTATTGTATCTCACCCCAAATAGCTGTGCCTTCAAACTTCCCTGTGGTCTGATGTAGTAACGCTGATGAGTTTGAGCTACGTTGTTTCCTTTGCAGTATGTTCTGTTCTCTATTTCCCTTAAGCCGGGTCATAATTTGGTTCTTTGGGAGCCCTCCCATGCAAGTTGGAGCTTCAGACAGGAGTGGAATGAGGAGGCTTAGTGATTGTATGGGAGAGATGCCAAATAGCTTCCTCTGAATCCTCACCCCTCTTTTAGCCCTGTTCCTTGGGAGATGATAGATGCACTGCTGCTGCAGTGTAGAGTTGCCTTTTATTTTTCCAGCTAAAAGGACCACAGTTTCTAAGCTTCACAGTAAGAATTTTAATTAATGAATTTAGTTCCTTACTAGATATAACAATACGATCAATCTTGATTATTTTTTTTCCCCCTTGGTGTTCTGGAAACATTCACAGGATGTGCTTGCTTTGGGATGCTTAAACCACTCTCACTACGTCACACCTTGTTCTTGCACTGAAATCCAGCTTTGCAGCAAGTGGCAAAAATGCAACACTGTGAACTCTTTTTTTTTTTTTTTTACTGAGCAATAAGCTCCATTCTGTTTAATGACTGGAAATCTTGTGCTGATTATGGTCTTTGCTTGAAATTAAGAGAGGATTTTTTTTTCTATTCATTGTAAAATAAAAGTGTTATTCTAGTAAGCCATTAATCGTACAGCTTTATCTTTTACCAACTACAAGTACTCTGAACTATTTAATATTAACTGAACCATTTTACTAGAAATCCTCTCTGAAAACAAATTCAAATACCCAGGAAAGCCATGGAAACACACTTATTTAGTTGGGTTGTTCTTTTGCTGAAAACAAATGTTCTGTTCTCATACCATGTGAAACTGGATTAGGTTCAGGTCAGCCAATGTATTTTCATTCTTGGAGACTCCTTGGCAATTTTAACTGCAGACACTTCCCTCTTCAGCCCACTCCTTTCACTTCTAACTCTGAAAATGAGAATTCCTTCATCATCTGGGAACTGCTCTTGCATTTCTCTTGGCCCTGAAGAATACAAGTATGTTAAAACATTTAGTGGAACACATTTAGTGTGTGAATTGGATTCTTGGGCGTTGTGAAATGAAAATACTGACATCCCCCCAAAATGGTTTTTGGTGGGATCTTTTTTTTTTTTCTGGAATACCATAAGTGCTTTTGTATTTCTTTCTGTATTACAGAAATTGTAAGGGGGGATATAAATCTGAGTGAATCATGGCAGATCAGCAAGATTTCATTGACTGTGATATGAAATATCTCTGATGAACCTTAAAACCTTGCGATGTTATGAATGCAACTGTCCCCTAGGCTGTGGTGAATGCTAGTAAGCAGATATTTGTGCCTTCATTCCCAGCCTTCACCCAACATCCAACCAAGGTTATGCTCCCTGTGCTAGTAACTGCCTGACTCCTGAAAAGCTAGGAAATCTCCAGGAGAGAAAAATACTACATACAAAGTTGCACTGGCCCTTAGCAGGGATGCGGCATTGTATCCTAGTGGAACTAGAACCAGTTATTTGCTTTATTCATTTCAAAATTGTCTTTCTATCGCCTGTATACAACTTGATAGTTCAAGTGGCAGCGGAGGCTTTAGAAGGCTGTATTGTGCTGAACAGAATGAGGGCTGTTCTCTAAAGCCTGTTCACTGCTACACAGGGTCCATCTATATTAGCAAAAAAGAATAAGTAACAACAGATTAGTTGTGCGTGGAACCACTAAATACGTTGTCTATATGGAAGATTTGGGCCTTTTTTCAACATTGCATTCATCTACTTCTGAAAAGGTCTCCCTTCCCCCACCACTGTTTGTGACCCCACACCTTATTTTTTCTCTTCATGATGTGTTTTTTTGTTTTGTTTTGCAAAAGTTTAATGTGCTGGAGGTGGCTGGATATTTTTCTCAGCAAAATTTATGCTTTGCATAGTTATCAGGTCAGCAAACTGATAAAAAAAAAGCAAGAAGGGTTGAGCAGAATCTGAGCCAGCCATTTACAAATAAATCTCCTGGGGTCTGTAATCACTAGAGAATCTAGCAATCATTTTGATTTGAAGGGAGATTAAGGATTATAAATATTCCG
The DNA here is from genome assembly GCF_054131305.1 of Coturnix japonica. Lineage (NCBI taxonomy): Eukaryota > Metazoa > Chordata > Aves > Galliformes > Phasianidae > Coturnix > Coturnix japonica. Next base: position 39,027,410 of record NC_140664.1, read on the forward strand.
TAAATCTATTTTTAGCTTCAATGCCATTACACAAAAGCAAAGGATTCAGTGCTGCTGCTTGATCCTTTCCTTGCAGCAGCCTGGGAAGATTCAATTGGCAGTTCTGCACTCTTTGACAGGGAGTGTTTGAGTTCTCTAACACACATATTGACAGCAACCTTCTCTGAAATCTCAAGCTGCTGCTAGCATGCACACTGGTACTCATGGATGTGCAGATGCAAGCCATGCTGGGATTCAGGTCCATGGAAGACACTCAACCCCAAAAAGTTGGATTGAAAAAGTTCCTATTCTCCCTGTATTCTCCCTATCACCCCCTCAGCCTTTTTGTGGTGATTTATTTATTTGTTTATTTATTCGTTGAGGACTTACAGTATCAAACATATCCGGGATATAGACCTTAGACAAGTGCTAATGAATATGTATCTATAATTAAAGTTAGGAAAAACGTAAAAGTATTTCTATGCTGTCTATACCTTGTGCATGAGGAAACCTGTCAGTGTTGTAGCATGTAATGCGGTGGTACAGAAGTGAAGAAAACCACAAAATGAGGCAGTGGAAAGAGTTGGCCTGGGAAACTCTTAATTTGTACAAATCCTGGATGGGTATTTCAAGCTTTCATGACTATTTATCTTTGAATAGGTTTGCACAGTTGTGCTGTGATTCCCACTGAGGAGAGAGCAGTGCCCACAGACTACTGAAAATCGTTTACTCAGCCTTCTGACTTGCTCTTACACCTGTTGAGATTACATGCTTTGCTCTTGTTTGCCATCATTCTCCTAAGCACGATGCTCTCAAATGACAGGGGAAGTAGCAAGGGTGAATGTATATAGGAAGAATCGAATGACTGGATAAAAGACAGTGGTCTTTGTGGGTGGGTTTGCTTTCCCCTACTATGTCTGCATTTGGTCTTATCCAGAATTTCGCAAAACCTGTTCCTAGCAGTGAGAAACTGCAGGAACCCCATGGTTCACAGAAGCCCCAGGAATTCACAGCAGCATCCGTTAGTTCTGCCTTGTACTCTGTTCCCCTCTGTATTCCTGAGCTGCTGCTTTATTCCCTGCTGTTGTGACCACAGTTGGCTTGCTCCCCAAACATCTTTTTCTCAACATTTAAAAAATAAAATGTGGTAAATTAATGTAAGTGTCATAAAACAAAGCTAACATGGAGGGAGTGGGGTATTCAGCCCCGATGATGTGCGCTTCCCTAAAACCTTCATAATGTGGTAGTACTTAAATATTTGAAGTAGAATTCTAAAGAAGTACCTAAATGTTCCTGAAGTTTAGCTGGGGTAAAGGTGTCGAGATTTGCCTCCTGTTGCCATCTGCATATCTGTCAGTGTAATGTTTGCTTTTCATATTACTCTTTCAGCCCTCTTTAAGCTATTTTTCTGGCTTCTGTCTTATGCTCTTGATATACAAATAAATCTTTGACACTGATCCTCCTTTTGATTCTTCCCATCAGTCCTGATGCCAAATGAAACAGAACTCCCGTGTACCTATCAGCATAACCGCATCTCTACCCCTGCAGGGGTGAGTTGCAGTGTAGCCCTCGCCTTGCCACCAGTCTTTAGGAGATTTTGTCGTGAAGTCAGAAGAGCCCAGAAAGCCAAGAACGAACTCCTTGAGACCTGTCTCCAAGGCATCAGCTCTGGCACCCAGGGCAAGGAGAAAAGCAGGGCAGAGGATGAATTGTGGCTTGCCCCTTCCACAGCTTTGTGTAAGGCTTTGAACCTTGCCCTAAGGGCAGGCAGCGTGTCCCTGCAAGGCAGGGGGCTCTAACAATACCCCCCCTTGTGCTGGCTGCCTTCTCCACAACTACAGAATCAGGGCTTATGCTGTAAATTGCCTGGTGAGAAGGAACCCCCTTCTGGTGTAAGAATGATTTCCTACTCTGCTTGATGAATGACACTGAAATAAAGTAGTTTAATTTTTAGAAAACTGTCGACCCTGAAAGGATTGAGCTATTATTTTAATTACTGTAATGAGCAAACACTACTTGGAAGTCATTAAAAGAACATATACATAGCTGCAGATCCTGCTGCCTGACATGTATTGATGAAACATTTCTTCAACCAGAGGGATGCAGGTTAATTTTTCTCTGCTACTTCAACACCAGTGGGTGTAAGACATTTTGCTGTTGCTTTCTATTGCATTTCCATCACCAGGAAATCTGTCATCAAATACAGGCTATCAGTGTAAGTATGGGTGAACGCTGTAAGTGAAGGTACATAAAGGCTCTTCACAGCAGCCTGAAATCAGTTGGCAGAATTAACTTTGTTATACCAACTTTTCATGGAGGTACTAACCTGTTGAAACTTAGAGGACCACAGTGAATTCAGTTTGAAGAGTTTCTTGGTTTGGTTTTGGTTGGCTGATTTTTGGTGTTGATTTTTTGTTGCTGTTAATGTATTTGTTTTGGGTTTTTTTGGTTTTTTTTGTTTTTTTTTTTTCTTAATTGAAAGACTTCTCAAATGCACAGTGGAAATAGGAAAAGGTACCACGCAATAACAGCTGACTGCAAGCATGTGCAGCTCCTGCCCTGCTGGATTTCAAGTCTGGACTTCCATCTTGTTTCCCATCTTCATGGTTCCCTGGCCACAACGTGCAATCAGTTGCTCTGCTTCAAGGATTGCTTGGAGCAATTCTCTCCCTTTATTTATGTATGATTTTGACTGGGGCAAAAAGATTGATTCTGTGGCTGGGAGAGACTGGATTTAAATCATCAGCTGAAATGAATCGAATGAAAGAGATGTGTAGTATGAATGCAAGTTGCTTACCGGTTTGTGAGTTTATCCAGACCTGCTTGGGGCACTGTGTCTGTATACATGCATCTTTTCTGTGGGTGGCAAAGCACTGAGAAGGCGTTTCAGAATAGTTCTGCTGCAGAAAAGAAGTAACTCCCACACTTTAGGTCTGCACAAGGGGCAGAAAAGTTTAATGAAATTGCTGAACACAGAACTATTTTGTGCACTCAGTAAATAGATTTTGTAGGGAGTTTAAGATCCTTTGGTAAGAGACTGCTGAAAAAACCTTCCTGATGGGCAGCTCCTGAGGATGGTGGGTGAGCTGATCCAGCAAAAACACCGTCGTTTCTGTGTCTTTAAGTTGCATGTGTGCAGTACTTCTACGCTTTTTTCTCAAGGAGACAGCCCAAACTGCTGAGCTCTCACTATAGGTTTGGAGGAATTGCTGAATGAGGAATGGGATTCCAACTGTGGACCTTGAAGAAGAAGCTGAAGAAGTATGATAACAGGGAAAGAACTTGTTACTATTCAGACGTTGAACTCTGCTGTAAAGATAGGTTAGACAACCCAGTCCTTGCTTAGTTTCCCTCACGTAGTTTTCATCAACACTGTTTGAGTTCAGCTATGGAGGAGGAACTGGATTTCAAAAGGGAAGCGAAGATCTCATTTTCAGACAGTTTGGGTATCAAAAGCGGAAACATGTTATAAAGCTTGATGTTTTGAGCTCTGTGAAGGTTTAATTTTTCAGTAGAAAGTGTCATTACATTATTTAGAGTTCCTGGATTAGCCCCTGATGCTTTCTGCTATAATCTTGCATGAAGACATTAATTGTGTGGGCTTGTTATTTATGTTACACGTAAGCTGCTAATTAAAGAGCTTTTCTGGTTTTGAAGGTAGTATCTGGTTCAATTTACGTTTGTTCATTATAGATCATTATAGAGTGATGTGCTGTATGGGCACAGGGAAGAATTCTTGTAAGTAACATAATGAGAGTAGGCTTCGCACATCAGCTCTCTGCCATGGCATTAGACTTAGTTCTGGTAAACCCTGAAAGTGAGACACTTCAGGTCTGCCCACACAACGCAGTGAATGTTTAATCTCACAGCATGTACTGACTTGCCTGATTTACAATAACAGGGAAGCAGAAGCGGCTCAGTGTGTGGTAGCAACCAAGGTTTGCCTGCCTGGAATCTCTGGAAGTGGCTGACTGCAGTGCTGAGGATTAAACCCTGTGCTGCCATATCTGCATGGCTGCTGTCAGGCCTGCTAGTTCAAGGAGGCAGATGTCTGTGGTAATGTGTATGATGCTTGTACGCCTTCAATCTGTTCAGATACAGCAGTCGTCATCTCTGCTGTGGAAAGTAGCCACCTTCCTATCATGCTGCAGATGTTAGTTGCTTTGTGGTGTTGGGCTATTGTAAGGCTCATTTAATGTGAATCGGATGGAAAGTGCAGTACGGTTTCCTGACTCCTGTCCAAGAAAAATCTTGGGTATAAGTTGACATACAGTTTTTTGTAAGCTGGCTCAGCTGCATCTTTCTGGAGCCGGCAGCTGAGATGTGTGATCAGTCATGAAATGCTTGTACCAAGCAGCAGTACAACACCTACGGTATGATGAAGAGTAACGCATAGATATTCAGATATTCAGCAACTTGAACAGTTCAGAATTAAGAGTTGTTGGGAAAGCCTGTGTGTTGTCATCAAAGAACAAACAATTGCAAGGAAAAATGTGAGGACTCTGAAATTAAACATTTTGACATCCGTCAGTCAGAGAGCCTCCTGCTGATAATGTGACATAGGGATCTGACTGTATCTGACTTATCTGAGCTAATCACTGTCTTTCAGGGACTTAACTAAACACGTTGTATATCAGTTTAGTTAAATGACCAGTGAAACTGTATGTTGATAAGCCTATTAGCTATAGCTCCGTATGTCCAGGCAGTGGAAGCTGTGCCTATGACTACTTCCCGTCAACACAAGTAGCATTGAGACCGATCTTTGGACAGTCCTGTATTTTCAGTTGCTTCCAGCTTGATTTACCAGTCTTTCTGGTCTCTAAGCATAACCTGGTCTCTCGTTCTCTCTCACAGTTTCTCTAGTAAACCAATTCTAAGTCTGAAATGCTGTCTTTTTTGTTGTTCTTTTTCCTATCCGTGGCTTCTTCACCACATTAAATCTTCATGCTCACACAAACTGCCTAGTGTTGACTAGTTTCATTATTTGGTGAATAACTTTTCTTTTTGATACAGAGATATTAACAGTATTTTTCTTAGGCTTGGAGGTAGCATTGGTATGGCCTCTTTTTAAAGGAAAAGTTCTTCCATGGCAGTCTAATGCACACAATTTCTGTAGACCATTTGCCGCTGATAATGTTCGCTTCTGTAGTTAAAAATTAGTATGTAGTAATGTGTCTAGTGATAGTCTAACATCTGTGAAAGCATGCGTGCATTCAAAGATGAATAGGAGACCAGACACTTTGATAATTACCACTTCACAGCCCTTTCCATGAAAGGCTGCAACATGGAATTGGTACAAAAATGGCTTTTAGCTGGAGATGCCCCAAGCCAGTATTAGCAAAAAGATTTCACTAGAATCACAGATAAGGTATTCACTATAATTTCAGGAAGCATCGGCAATACACGGTTTAACTTTCTTAAATCGTGAATTATCATTTGCGTGGAGAAAACAAAATCACCTGAGTGATCTACTAGAAATACACACAATTAAAGCACAAGATGTGTAGTCTGTAGTATTTACTTTCTGTCAGGCAGTTTTAGGCCAGGCTGACTCCATTAATGGGTTTCATTTAAGGAGAAATGAAGATGAAATGAGGTGATGATGCTGGAGCAGTACTCTCTTATCCACCAACTCTCTTCACTCATCTTTCAGCTCATCTGGTTTTTAATTATTTATTTTTTTGTTTGACACTTTCACATATGCTGTGAACGTATGCCAAAATGTTCATTCTTAAAAGCTGCCTTCATTCATTTTGTACTGTTACTGAAAGCTTTCTTGACTTTGTAGATAAATTGCAAAGCCTTGAATGAGCATTGGGTTGTACCAGAAACCAGATAAATGATTCTGACAGACTTTACTGCTTTTATACACAGTGATTGAAAAGATGGCTTACCACATGCAGAACACAGGTAGCAAAACACCTTCTCAGCTGAGGTGATGATGTAAACATGACAGCTGACTGTAAATAAATGTTAGAAATGTTTGCTGCAAATTACTTTGCATTCTTGTTGCATATTCCAGCATTATGGATGAGAAAATTTTGAGCATGTAACTTATTACACGTATTTAATTAATGATTTTTTCAGATTGTCGATCATTTTGGCTTTCCAATCGTTTAAATTCTTGATAATATAGTTTTAGCTGTAGTGTAAGTAGATGTAGCACTTATTCCGCTAAGGTCTCTTGCCAAAGCTGGATCTACTGTGTAAATAAGGAGTTTCTTTGGAAACTGGCTTCATTTCAGTTTGAAATACGTTGTCTAATTTGTTCCAGAAGTAAAGTGAACTTTTTTTTTTTTCCAGAATTTGTTCATAATTGCTGGTGGTCAGAGCTATAATAAATTGCATTCACACCCAATTTAAACATTTTATAAATACATAATCTAAGATACAGCCTGTGCCAGGCTTTGGGGGGGGGGGGGGGGGGGGGGGGGGGGGCGAGGGAGAGGAAAAAAACCTTTCCTAACAAAATACTTTTCAGTTGCTTTAGCCTCTACCTTGTTGATACACAAGTGTTGGGAGCTATTAAAGCAACAGGTCTAATAATAATAATTTGCATGAAATATTTCAATAGATTTAAGTTGAGAAGCGGGGTGGGGAAATACGAAGTTTCTGCTAGAGATTGTGAATCATGTGTGTTCAGTGAGTGAATGAGATACCAGCTACAGAACAATGAGACAGTCTATAATGCACAGACATTCTTTCAGGCTACCAAGCCCAGGCTCTGAAGCCTCTCTCCACATTGATGAAAATGTATAACTCTGAATGAAATATGCATATTCTGCCTTGTGTAAAGCCCTGTGAGTTACCAAAAGCTGGAACTGCTGACTCAGTCATTGTTCCTGGTTTTTAAAACGCTTCCCATTCAGTTAATTATAAAACCTGTTCCTGAACATGAAACAAAAGCACTTTGTATACAGTATTGGGCTGCATACATTTTAAAGATTTCTGCTCTGTGAATGCTTTTTTTCTTTAGCTTTGTTTATTGCACCAAACGTGTCTGCCAGCAGCAGTGCTGCATACATGGCTGTCCTTGTCAGCTGGGCTGTTCTACCGCACACCGGCCTACACTCCTACCACAGCCTGCGTAACGGGGAGCGGGGTCAGAACCTGAAGGGCACAAAAGGCTACTCAAGCAGCACGACAGCAATGAATGCGGTTAAAGTCAGGCTGTAGAGATGGAGATTGTAGTGTGGGAGTAGTCAGATGAAAAGGTTCTGTCAGCAAAAGAGCAGAAAGAGAAGGTGGTGTGTGAGTGCAGGCTGTGTCTTTACAGTGGGGCAGGAACACTCGTTGCTTGAGTTTTGGTGAGCATTGTGTTTATGAAATAAATAAAAGCTGCTGCTGAGTTAGACGAAGTTAATGATTAAGCTTAGCCATTGTTGCTGTTATTTTTGCAAAAACTTTGACTTAACAAGAAATGTCTTAACAAGAATATGTATGGTGTCATTTGGAAAAGCCACTTTGTGTTTTGTCAAATACATATTCTGAAAGGTGGCTTCCAAATCCAGCAACTTGTGTAAGATACGAATGCAGAAGTTGCTTGTTTTGTCTCTTCCATCTGTTCGTATAGGATTCCTCCATTGCCACTGGTAGACAAAATTCTTTTTGAATGCCGTCTGGTTTTTATTTTAACCTCAAATAAACATCCTCTTTTACTTGTGGCCGTTAGTAATAAGGATGTATATTGAACTACTGTTTGCAAGTGCAATCTGTGTTTAAAATACTTTAACTCACTGTTGGTGGACAATCTCTCTTTACCTTTTTCAACATATTGAGACACCAGAAGTAAAATAACACTAATCAAACTGAGCTCAGGCTATGAAGTACTGCTGCTCTTAAAAAACACTTCTGTTCTCCATTGATACTTCAGTTGCACAAGAAACCTAAGTCTGCTATACCAACCGATATGTAAAGAGTGAAAAGACAGAAATGCTTCTTCCTATGTGGATTTCCCATGAGAAAGTGCCTTCTAGGGGAAGGGACAAGGCTGGGTTTGGAACTTGGAGTCACATGTTATAAACTGCAGCTGTGCCATTGCTGGTGGTAACATCAGCCTTAATAGATGTTAATGAGGAAATCCATGATAAAGGCAGAATTTCTTGATGCGGCTGTGATACAAAATCTCCAGCACGTCTAGTTAATCTGTAACAGGTATTCTAATACGGCCTGTTGGAGCCTGCTTGAACCTAGTAGTATTAATTTCAGATGTTAACGAGGGGTTTATTCTATTACTCTCATCGTAACTTTCTTCTGTGCCTTAATTAAATGTTAATCTATTGTAGACAGCCATGTTCTTGTAATGACTTGAAACTGGTGTATACTGATGATCTGGGAGATCACCTAGATAAGAGGAAGTTTAAAGACTGACTGAGCCTGTACTGCCTCTTAACTTTCAATGTATGTAATGCCTTTTGCTGAAATAGGAAAATCTGCTTGGGTTAGAAGAATTCCAATATATTTACTATATATTGGAATTGTATATTGGAATAATATTGGAATATATACTATATATATTTACATTCCAGTAGAATTTACTATTTTAAAGAAACATGCACTTATCAATAAATATTAATACTGGAAATCAACGTTCAGTTTTCTGGGCTAACTAAGATTTTCTTAAGGGGCTTGAATGCCATCCAGGGCAAAGTTTGATCCTGAATTTGGTTTCACTCATCTAAACTGAGTCACCACTCCTCAAGTCTGATTTTTAGCTCTGACTCAACTTTGATGTATCAAGTATAAATGGAAGTGAAGTATTTGTTCAGAAAGACAAGTGATTTTAAGTACAATAAGAATTGTAGTCACATACTTCTTCACATTTGGTTCTGCATCTTTCTCCATCCTTTCACAGGGAGGACAGTTTCTGGTGGAGGCATCTGTTTGTTAGGCAGGAGACACATTCGCTTTACCTTTGTTCTGGATCATCAGTGGTGGCAAGCATTTCCAGCGGTGGTTCTCATAAGGATACTGAGTGACACTGCAGTAATGAGTGTAGCTAGCTCTTAGTGACTTAGCATTTTCTTAACTGAGAGGTAAGTAGCACTCCAGTGCAGCTTGAAAAGAATAGCAATCACATAAGGAAAGCTTCTTATCGGACATCTGCTTATAAATAAAGTCATCTCAACTCTCTCATGCAAGCTCTGGGTTGTTTTATCTGGCCTCTCTGTAACTTTACTCTCTTGCTCTTGGCTGCCTTGTGCTGAAGTCTGAATTAGCTTTGCTGTTCGCCAGGAGAGTGTGGCATCTTCATGCATGTGTGTTTATGATCTTACTGTTCAACAGGAAACCAGCAGTGGCTTTTCTTGGTAGTAATTAAGAAAGTCAGACAGTGCAGTAGTCACCAGACTGCTCTGCATGGCCACTGAAGTGTGTGAACTTGAATGCTGACAGAAAACTGCGTATGAAGCATTCATAGTGTCTGCTGGTAGCATGTGGGAAAGGAATGAAATGATATTAATTACAAGTTCAATTGATGTTAACCCAGTGAGTAAGTGGAATCTAGTCAGCTTCTTACTAGTCCAGACACTCCAACGTGACCCCATAAAACGGAACATTTCATTGTGGTAATATAGCATTTGTGATGATAATAACTTACGCAACAAAGGGTAGAGGTTAGACTTGTTTCCTGTCTGTCATTTTACATAATCAGTAACCTAAATTTCCCTCTCATCCATAATCGGTTACTTAAATCGGCTTTAAACTATCATCAGTCACCATTTGGACTGAGTTGTCTGCCTTATGCCGCCAATAGAATCAGATATTTTGTTGTGCTGAGTAAGAGTCATAATAGTAAGATTTAGAGAATAGCATGCTAGACTGTATCGTCTCCATTGCTTTGGCAGCTTGGGGTTGGAGGTTTAGATGTGAAGCACAATCGTTGTGTTGCTGTGTGGGGAAACCTGGTTGCATTCCCTCCCTTGATCTCTCCACTGGTATGCATATGAGCAGGTGGTGCATCAGCGTGCTGATGCTCTGCTTCAACATGTCTCACTGGGTTCTGACGCTTGACTCATTCTGCTGTGGTTGAATGGGTATTTGTATAGCAGACATAACACGGAGAGGAATAAAGGCATTTAAGGCTTCAAAATCTTGATAATACTTCTGAGAAGTAAAGCTATTCATCTGAAGGGCTCCTTCCCCACCAAACATTGCACAATCTCTGACTGAATGTGCCATTGTGCCTTGCCCTCTGCTTCACAGGGCCATAAGTTTAGCTCCAGTACACTCGATGAATTCTAATTGTATTATGTTTACTTAGATATGTCCCTAGTTCATCTTTCATCTGTTGTTTTTTTGTTATTTTTTTTTTTAATTCATTCCCAACATTTCCAAATGACTGGGGACAGATGGGGACACGGGAAGTACTCTTCCATCCCTTTCCCCTCAAGGAAGAAGTATAGACAGGCGGCTCTTAAAAAACAGAGACAGTATTTCAAAGCTATTTCATGGTGATTACAATGTAAGATTCAGTTGTAGCTTTTCTAGTTTGTGGGCCAGTCCTCACCCTTTGGAAGCTGAGACTCGTGTTTTCCTGCTGTATTCTCTACCCTTTTATAACCTCCTGTCGCTTTCAGCAGGCTGCAGTACACTAATAAATTCTTATGAATAACTCAGAAAAACTTCCATCTTCACACCCTACCTCTCTACCTTGTTTTAATGTAGCTCTCAGAAGATGTTGTTGTGACAGATAAGGGTGAATCTGTACCAGGAAGGGTTTCCTTGCTCTTTATTTGATAAGGGGATTAACTTAGCACAGAATTGAATCATACCCGCGTCAGTTCTCTGGCAAGCTCCAGTCCAAGGTGAAGCCAATAGCTTCTTTGATGAGGAGCCCTCCTAAATGGATCAGGGAACTAGCTTTCCTGTCCTTTCCTTGGGCACTGAGCTTTGAGCCTGTCTGCACAAGCTGGCTTGAGGTTTGCTGTCTTCCTCAGTAGTTGAAAACAGTGTTCTTTAAAACAGTGTACCATTGTATTTGCTGTTTTCCTCTGTAATAAGTCTTTCCTGCCTCAGCTGTCTTCTCTACAATGGAGACCCAGGATCACTTCTGCTCCTAAACACCTGAACTCCAAGGTAAACATCTGTCCTGTAGAGAGCTAGGAACAAGCTCTGGATTTCTGCAAGCTGGAAAATGACAGAAGCAAAGGAAAGCATTAATTTCCTGCTCCCTGTTACATCTGCAAGTCTGCCAAACCATTTGTTATTGATTTAGTTGTACATTCCCATGTTCAAAGTGTTCTTTGGTCTTTCTCCCTTCTCTCAGTTCTAGGCATCTTCAACCAATGTCACACCAGCACTCCTTGATGCCACATGTAGGCTCTATGCAATGACATTTTGGTAATGTCAATTCAAATTAAAAATGATTTGTTGTTCTTGACTGGCTGAATTATCTGCAAATTAGGAAGGGAAGGAAGAACTCTTGCTTATGACATAGTTGGTGGAGTTGAAAAGTGAGGAAATAAACTGACATTCTCCCTAGCATCTAGCAAGCTACCTCGGTTTGCCCTCTTTACAGTTTCTTTTTTTACTCTTTAGACTTCTGTTATTCAATTCTGCTCAGTTATATCAAGGATCACCCTTTGGGAGTGGAAGACAAAGTTGTTTCCCATCATCTTGATGCACGGAAAACTGTAGACAGAAATTGGCTTTTTCCTAAAATGTGGTCATCTGGAAGGCAGAGAGCCTTTTCTCTTTGATTCAAGTCTGTTATTCTTTGAAATACTGAAGTGCAGTCAGCAGTCGACAAATAATATGAAACATAAACCTCTGCAGTACTTTGGCTACCCCGCTGTGCTGTCTGCGCATTCTGGAGGAGCACAAGGCTTTGCATGTAGTGTCTCACATAGAGATGTGAGACTTGCTAAGTAATCAAAGCTGCTGAAAGACAATACAACTCCTGCCTCCTTAGGGAAACATCTAACAGCGAATGCAATTGAGCAGATGTTTTGGTGATCTTCCATGTTTTCTACTGATGACATACCACTACTTTTTTTCTTGTTATTTACAGAACAGTCTGATTTTTGTTTTGGAGATACAGGTCAGAGCTTTTATAACAGCTGGGGTGTTTGGGTTTGAAGGAGAGGTTGCTGCTAAGACCAGCAGACCTTACACTGAAGAAATACCTGAGTGAGTTGCACTGCAGTTTTGTATCTCCATAAACTTGCAAGAGCCTAAGCAGTGGAAGTGGCAGAAGCAACCAAATGGCTGGGGTGGAAGGAGCTGGTTAATGACCTAGCACAGATCCTGCTCACAAGTATTTGGCTTCTGGCAAGAAGGAAAATGGACTCATCTTCCTACTCATTTTTAATAAATGCCTCCATAAACTGGGGGATAAGCCCTGGTTTAATTCTTTCCCTGCATTTTATCTTTTCAGATTCATTTCCTTTAGTGGTGGATTTACAGTCTCTGCTGTAAGTACCTTCACACGGAAATAAGATTTCATAATCTGTGTAGATAATATATACTGGAATGAAATTGTTCCAATACTCTGTCTGCCAGAGGCCAGACTTAGAGATAAAGAGATATAAGGCTTGCAGTAGTCATTCATTACTCCCTTGCACTTGGCTGCAAAGGAGTAACCACACCTGCTCAGTGGACCGTGCAAATATAACATATCGCTGATCTTTCTGAACCTGCGCTGATTTACTAGAGGAATATTTCATTATTCTTCTGTAGCAGCACAAGAAGGGGGGATAGTTCTACAAATGTGTAACTTAAGATTTTCTTCAATTTTTTTGTCACATTCCCAGTTAGCGCGGTTAAATTGTGCAGTAATTTGTTTAAGCTTGCTGTTAGTTTTGCAAAGTCTCTTGATGGAGTCTTGTCTGTTGTGAAGGATAATAAAATTCCATTTCAGCTTGTAGTCAGGACTTATGTCTATTTGACTTGTGTTTCAGCTATGTTCTTTTTTTTTATGGCAGTTTGAGAGACTGGGGAGGAACATAATAAGTAATTGTCTGCTTCCTCCCTGTTACTTACTTGACATCTGGCTCAAAAGTGTCTTGCAGGCCCCTCTTCTGCCCTTTTTCTCTCTTTCCAATAGAAAAGTCTGCCTTTCTCAATGAAGAAATAAATTCCAAAAAAAAAAGTCTGTAGAAAATCCAGAGAATTTTCCAAAGGAAAAGCATTTTAACATCCAGCCCTGACAGCTTCCATGCACAGAATACTTGATTTCGTAACAGAAGAAGATTAATGCTGCCCTTCTATTATGTGCTTTTGGATCTGTATGTACTCCTCTGTAGTCAGCCTCCTTGTGAACTGCAGTGTTTTAGCAGCGAAGGCACAGACAGTTTTGTGTTTGTGCAGTTCAGCTGAAGGAAGGGAGGATGGCACAGACAGCTACATAGATGGTTCTGAGCATCTCTTTGTACCGAAGCAGTCGTAATAAAATAATACTAGTGCACTTCCAGACGGAGTAACTAGAGGACCTAGAATTAAAGACCTCACTTAGAGTGCTGGATGAATACTGTTTGGGTAATGTTATTGTTCAAGATGATGTTCTCCTCCATTATTCATATGAATTCATGCCCTGTCACTGTGCTTAACTCAATTCCCACTCTTGAGCAAGATTTCCCTATTTATTTCTGAACCAGCAAAATGTTATCTCTGCAATATATCACAGTTTCCAGCTATTACGTAGCTTCCATGCAGTATTGTATTCAGCTCTGTAAGGGTGTTAAATCAGAGGTAACCCCACTAGCTTTAGCAGATCTTTCTGAGGTTTCTAGAACTTGCAGTAATTTTGTTTGTTTATTCCTCTGGGGACTTGAAGTATAAAATGCCATTATAAGTTGTAATCACAGTTTGCCTCAAATAGCAACTGCAGCTGAGAATCTCACAGATCAAACCCCCGGATCCCAAATTGGGCAATCAAATAGGGTTGCAGCCAGGTGGCTGTGCCATTAACTGAAGAGGGGCAACAGTGTTCCCTGTAGAGCAATTCCAAAGCAAGCAGGAGTGAACTACAGCCAGTAGTTAACCCACGGAGAACACTGTGACAACTTCTCTCTAATATAAAAGCATCTTATCCCTAATGACTATATGTGGAATACTGTCATTTGCTCTGTGCTCCAGAGTGGCTTTCTCTGTTCTATCAGGCACTCCCTGGTGCCGCACATAGTCTCTGCTGCTGTGTCATGTCTTAGCACATGTAGGTGAAGATCTACCTTCACAGGGTTCATGTACTCTCTTGAAATTCCTTCATAGGAGATCTGTGTGTCTGGAGGGAGGAGGACCTGCAGACCTGGGGAGTGAATCTTTCTCTCAGTTAGGAAGTGGCTGACAGGGAAGTCCTAACAACAGAACTACACTGTCTATGTGTAGTGACTAGGGGATTAAAAAGCCCAGTTCTTCCTTCATCTCTCCCTCTCTGTCCCTTATCAACAGCACAACTTCCAGCTTCTCTCTACTTGTGAGCAAGTGAGCTTGTGAGAAGCTCCACTTCCGAGCACCTCTCTACTTGTTTTATGAAGGTTGATTGCTTTGCACCAAAATGGGCTGCACAGTGTTGATACATTTCTACTGAGTATGTAAGGTGTTCTTTTCAAGTGCTCATCTGCTGTAGATTTCTTATGGCTACCTGTAGTGTCTGAAAGGCACAGCTTTGTCATTCCTGCAGTTTCTGCTCTTGATGTTGGAGGCACTGTAAAGCTGGAAGAAGTTGCCAGCATTTTTTTCAGGTCGGGTGTCTGTTTATGTTGAAACTTTTAAATACCTTCAGGAAACAATAAAATTTACAGGGTAGAAACTTAGAGCTACTAAGCTAAAACCTTTTCTGTGCTCTGAACATCCTTGAGCCCCAGGTTCCTTTGCACCGAGGCAGAGCTTTGGTCTGATGTGGTGAAGTCGTCCTTGAAGTGTATGATGGTAGTGCGGTTCACTACAGGAACGGCATCACCAGGTCAGACCAAAGGTTTGCCTATACCTGCAATAGGAACAGTAGCATTGATCTTTGAAGAACTTGAGCTGACTTGGCTGAACTTCAAATGATGGTGTGTCCTGAAGCAGACACAGAGTTAGAAAAACACACCGGCAGCTGAAGTTTGAAGTACAGTTGTTTATTAAACAGTTGCAAAACAGCACATGGGAGATGACAGCGTCTTTAGCTATTCTGTACGGGTAAATCCTCTGAAGATGTCTGATGAAGGTACGTAGGAGAAACAGTGTGTGGCGCACAAAAATGCTGAAGGAGTGGGAATATTTCTGTAGGTGGCTGACATGTATTGGATGAATTTTCATGAAGTTGAGCGCTGTGAGCAATAAGCCAATGCCTGGGCTCATTGCTCATTTTAAAATATAATTTACAGATTTTAGTCGGACTTCTACTCATTTTCTTGAGGCTCCTTACAAGGAGGCCTGCTATGCTGTTCTCTCGCTGAGATCATCCTCTAGCCTAGTAGTAGTTAATGTTAGTAGTTAATGTTTCTAAATTTGGGGAGATCGCTCTGCTGATTTGTCGCACAAACAGCAACATATCTGTCTGAGTTTTCGTTGTGCCTGTATTTATAAAACAAATTTCTAAACTTGGTGTATGTTACTCACAAGAGCAATTGCTCCTTGGTGCTGGTCCTTGCCTCCCACAACACTGAAACCATGGGAAAAGACAACAAATGGTTCTTCCTAACACTCGTCAGAGGCTGACCACCTTTGAGAGGATTTTATATGTGTATTGTCATGTTTCTTGTGGTGTTAAAGTTCTCAGAGGGCTTAGCTTGTAATTAAGCACTAGGTGCTGTTCCACACTGTTCCACTGTTAGGAAAGCCCAGGGGAAAAGGGTTGTAGCCTCACATTCTTTCATGGCGTTTTGATGACACTAAAATATATACTTCAAAAAAAGATGTATTTACTGTTTGGGGTTTTCTAGTACTGGGTGTGTTTTCTCTCTGTAACGCTTCTATTATTAGGGGCCAAAAAATGTTATCTGTACAGATACTATTCCAGTGAATTAAGTACACAAACACAGGGGCCTCAGTAGTTATTTACTGTTTCTAGACAGCATAAAAAGATCTTATAAAATTTGCAGCTCCCACACATTCTTTTTGTTCTGTCCTAGTGAAACTGGGTGCCCTTCATAGCAGGTTCGGAAGGCTCTTTGCAATCTTTCATTTTGTGTTTTGGCTGCTAATAACCGGAAAAATTGACTGAGGAAAACAGTGAAGAAGTTGAGCCAGCAGTTGCCACAGTGACAGTTGTCCAATGTAAATATCTTACAACTCTTCTGTTTGTCATCTGTTTTCAGGGCAGTTTAAGCTGCTGGAACAAGACCGAGATATTAAGGAGCCAGTGCAGTATTTTAACAGTGTGGAGGAGGTGGCTAAAGCATTTCCTGAACGAGTTTACGTCATGGAGGAAATAACATTCAACGTTAAGGTAGTCCCTGAGTAAATATTTATCTCTGTCTCAGTGATTAACTGTTACAACCTTTATATACATGGCAAGCGAGCAGCAGCACTGTGTGGGAAGTGTGATTTCTGAGACAAACGGGTCTTTAGTTCTGCCTTCTGTGGTGGTGCTCTTCAGGAGTGTTTTTGCAGTGCTAAATCAACACGTCCTAGAAGGGCTGTCCTATCCTATGGCACTTCAGGGAGCAGTCCTGATGCTGCATCCCATAATTCATCTAATCGGTATGTTGCTGCCAGATTTTAAACAAATGTTGTTTGTTGCCCCCTTTGTCCTCCCACTTCCAGCAGTTTGAATTTTATTTTCTGGTAAGCAGCAGCTGCTCAAATCCCTGTCCAGAAAGCCTTATTCTCAGAGAGTGTGCAGAGTGAAACGATGGTGTTGCTTCTCTCCAAATTACTGCAGAAAGTGTCACTGTGAATAGAGGAAACAAATAGAAAAGGTGGCCTTGTTCTGTGCATTTGTGTTTGTGCATGCGCACTTCTTGGGCTCATCTTTGGATCAGCAGTGTCAGAAGAGGGCTTCGCATCTCCAAACTACAGTGCTATGGCATGAAGCAATGGTAACAGATCATGTTCATCTCCTTTGTCTTACCTGTATTTCCCGGAGATCACGTGTGCAAAGTAGGTCAGTTCTGGTGAAAGAGCAGAACAGCATCCCAGAGCTGAGATGCAGTGGTGTATATTTGCACTGTGTACAGAAGAGACCAGTATAGAGTTTCCCACTCCCTGGTGTAATAGTGTGTCGTTTGCTTTTTTTTTATAACCCATATATTTTTAATGGCTTCTTTCTTGCACTGCTAGAGTTGGGGGACATCAGCAAAACTCAGGTTTTATAGGTGTGAAACATGATTACTGAAGACTGCAATAATTAACTTATTAGTTAATTCATTTAGAGGCACAGACTCTTGCCTTTCAGGACAATAAGTTTCTTGTACATTTATGATATCAATTAATTAACCTGAGACCATGCAACAGAGCCTTTCATGAATGAAAACTACAGGGGAAAGATAAAACACTTGAATTTTTAGGGTATATTTAGCCAAATAAAGAAAACAAGAAAATTCCATTTCTGCTCAAGAAGATCATTATCATCTTGGAACTGCCAGCCTTATCCACCAATGTGCCAATATTTCTCAGTGTATCTGTGTCCAGATCAAGAGCATGGCACAGTGAAATGTGCAGCCATGATTTTTGAAAAAGGCAGCTTTTCAAAATATAAAACATTACATCTTGAGTTTAGCACCAGTATTCTCAAACCTCTTTGTCATATTTAGCAAACTCAGAATTAAGCATAGCCTACTATTACGTATCAGATCCATTTTAAAAGATATTTTAGTTGTACACTTCAATGTAAATAACAGTAATAATAATCCAGGTTTAACCTAGTTAAAGAGGTATCTTGGCAGTATTTCTCTTGGCTGTTATTCCAGTTTCATAGAAGTCTGTTCCAAACTTGTCATCTTCTAAAGAATGAGTTAGCAGGACTTGTAGAAGTGTTTAAAAACTATACATAACAGAATGACATATGCTACAATTTTAGGATATGAAAGATGGTGTTTCTGTCTGAAGCAGTGTGTTCGCTTAAATTAAGATTACCAGAAGTTAGCTAATCTGATACAAAAGAATAAAAAATGTCTGAAATATCGAATGAAGCGCTTCAGATGAGGAGGCATCATGATGTCTGGGAGTTTTTTTTTTCTTATTCTAAAAAGTCCACTGCTGTGGGTACGTTTTGGAGAAAGAGCTGATAGAATTAAAGACTGCCACTGGACAGTTCTTGTATGATGGTGTGCTGAGATCTATCTGAGCGTGCTGGCTGCCACTGCTGTAGTTGACTTCATGCAAACCTCGTCCTCCTACTAATTCCTCTGCTGCCTAGGCAGCAAGATCTGTAGTTTAGAGAACTGCTGCTTTCTCATGACAAAGTGCCGTGACATCTTTTCTAAGAGGGAAGTTTTGTTTTATTTTGTGTGCTTTCAGTTCATAAAGAGGAAAATGAGCCACTTTACCTTAAGAAAGGCCGAGGAGACATCTCTCATCCCTCCTTACTGTTTCCCAGCTAGACAGGCTTTCTGGGAAGTGTGCTGAGGCAGAACATTTAGGTCCTGTGGTGTATTTGGAGGAGTGCTGTAAGGCCATGCCATTGAGTAGAAGGCAGAGTCCCGAGTGCTTTTCACAGAACAGCAAGCAGGAATTTGAGATTAAACCAAATTTTTGTAATGGTTAGAACTACTTATGTTAATTTCTTCTGGTGTGTGTATGTGTCAATACTGTGCTTGTATACCTTGTTGGTCACCTCTGGTACCCAGTAGCCAGCAGCATCTACGGGCACAGTAAATCTGAGTGATCTGGGGATAAGCTAATTCTCTTCAGTCAAAATCTAATCTATTCCTAGCAGAAAATTATGGGCATTCTGTCTGTTCTTCTGTGAAAAGGTATCTTACAGCCTTTTCCGTGTTAATATTTATTGCGTAAACACAGATTATTTTGTTTTATTTAACGGCATTACATTACAGTGATGAGGATATTCTGACCCTCTGTGCTTAGAAGAAAAATTTAAAGAAATCATTGCTACTCCAGGACCCTAACTTTGGCTGAACCAGCAGTAGGTTTATGCTGTTGGATGCTGAGGTTCCATACAGATAGCAGTTTATGCTGATACCAAGGAAGCTATTTGCATTAAGACTGTGGGGAGAAGAAAAGTGGGGGACACACAGCCACACACACACAAATGAAGATTATATTGAGAGCAATTCAGAAAGAAGTTCTTGTAAAAATTACTGATATATCTGATAGATTATTGGCAAGCCATGAATTCCTGCTCTCCAAAAATCAGCCCTATCATCATTACAAGACAATTCAAATCTTCTGGGATATCATTTTTGCCCTGAAGATATCAGCCCATCTCCTTAGCGAGGCTGTGAAACTGCACATATCACGGATGGAAATGTGCATTAGTTAGCTAATCATGTAATGATTCTTTTCTATTGAAGACTTTGTTGTGAACTTTTGATAGCTGATTTGTTTGATGTGGCTCTTTGATGTGAGTGAAGCAAAATTGATCTCCTCATTTGGTTGCAGTTCTGTTGGCCCTAGTGAACTTGCCATGAGTTTCCAAAAAGCACCTACTTAGAAGCCTGTAACCAACACTGGCATTTTCAAGTGCTGCAACAAAAACTTGGTTGAAATCAGTCTGCGTACAGATTTACAGGTAATTCATAGTACTTCAGTGCTTCATGAGTGCTTCAGTCCCCTCTGCACACTTTGCCTTGATGCTGGCCTCATGAGGCAATCTTACTTTGGTCCGTGGAAGTTTTTATTCTCTAGCCCCTCTGTCCAAAGCACACAGGTGGCACCTTGGTGACTCAGTAGTACTGCAGTGCTGTGGCTGCCTCTGTCCTCCAGAGTCTGGTGCAGTTTGTATAAGGGAGAAGCAGACCTGCTGAGTTACTGCTCTGAAGGGAGCCTGGCTAGCAAGCTCCATCACCTCGTGGTGGCTTCATGTGCTGCTATGCCCATTTTTAATGTAGTAATCAGGGCAAAGAATCTGACAGGGGAGCATATGTAAACTACCACCAGGAGTTATAGTTGCTTATTCTGTCATGTGAGGCTAACATTTATAAAAGAAAAAATAGTTAACTTCCGTGAAGAAGTTTGATTGTTTTTTCTTCTTACAAATCTTCTGGACACTCTTTTTTATATGAAATAAAAATCTTTATCCCCTTTGTATACCATATGACAAAAATTACATTCTGGTTGGTCTGTTGGCTTTAATAGTAGAATCTGTATGTGTTAACTATGCATCAGTTCAAAAAAGTCCTAACTGAATTTTTACAGGCAACACAATGCTTGTATTGCTCTAATAAGATCTAGCAGGTATAACAAGTTGTATGAAGCTGCAAATCATTTTTATAAGGAGTTCCTACATCCCCAAGTGATTAAGGACTTCTGCCTCTTAAGTATAACAAATTACCGCAATTGGAGCTCGAGACAGGATATTGGCTCAGGTGCTATCAGAATCTATTTTTCTGAGTTAACCTTTCCTTAAGCAAAAGAAACAATATGCTTGACTTTTCCCAAAAGAACATGTTGCCTAAATCATCATTCATCACTTTCCTGATGCCCATATTTTGCAGTAGATATAATTGGCTTCTGAATTGTTATTGAATTGCAAGCTGAAAACATTAGAGTGACATAGACCCCCTCCCCCCTTCTTTGACAAGATGTCTGCAAACAAGCAGCCTTTCTGGTCGGCAGCCTGGCATCAGTACTGAACTGTTAGTATGGCCCTGCTAGTTCATGTTGGAACTACATGATCCTTGAGGTCCCTTCCAACCCGGGTCATTCTGTGATTCTGTGATCAGTATGTATAAAGGTGGAGAGTAGATACAGTATGGAGCAGAGTGCTTCTGGTTGTGTGGATCTTCTCTCATACTGTTTAGTCTGAACATCTAGTGTTGGTTGGTTTTTTTTGCAGGATAATGTGGCAAATGCTGCTTCTTCCACATAGCTAGAAGCACTGGTTATGCTCACCTGTTACGAGGAAGAGATGATTGGCAAGAACAGAAAGATGAGGGTGGAATAAAGCTACAAGGCTGATTGTTTTAATGTGTAAATCAGCTCTTGAAGAGAGAACAAAGAAGAAGAAAAATGTGTATGGGGAAGGAGTTACTTCAGGATGCTCCCAAGGCTCATAATTAGATAAAACTTTATCATGGCATTGAGAGGTGTAGCAGTTACAGCTGCAGGTTGTTGTACTAGAATTGCCCGGTGAGGAGCCTGTGTTTTAAACAGAAGATCTAAAGAGTGAGCATACACAAAATAACTAAAACGTGTGCACTGTCCCACTAAGAAGAGATTTGAAGAAAATGTGTTCACCTTTCCTTTGCCTTCAGCTGCTCTCCTTTCCTGCTGCCAGGTTGTCTGTTTTCATAGCTGAGGATTCAAAGCAGGCCTAATGAAACCACTGAGGAGATGAGAGCGTGGCTCCAACATGGGGAAAGCAGGAAGGAAAGGCAAGCAGGCTACAGTTACACTGGGACTTGTCAGCCCTCCTGGTGTGTTACACAGATGATTGAAGGCTTTTTGGTCCCTTTTGTTACTCTACATATTTTCCAGAATTATGAGGAGATTTCAGCAGTTTGCCAGAACAACAGATTTTATATCTGCATCCATCTATAGTCCAGGCTTCCTTAACTGCCACTCTGAGATAGAGCACTATTGTCTTCTTTCCTTCATGCAGCAATTGTATGTTGTGGGATGTGCTGTCAGCAGTTCAAAGTGTCTAAAATAGTCTAGGATTCTTTTACATCCTCGTAGTGATTTCACAACAGGCAGTGTATGTTACATGCTTGAGGTCGTAGTATAAAGACATGCTGGGGTGCTTGAAGGTATGGCTCCTGTTGGGTTGGTGCTGGAAGCTTAGAGGATAGAGAGCTTGGTCCTATCGCTGTCATCTTTCAGAAATAATTTGTGATTTCTCTTAAGATCATTTTGTCTTTAAGCATATTTTTTTGTTTGAATTAAATCTGTTCCTAGAAGCTTCTAATCAGCAGGCATCCGTGTTTGACTGCTTCACTTTCAGAGCACAGGAGGCTGAGGGGAGGCCTCATGGCACTGAGCTCTGCTCTCTGGCGACAGCAGCAGAACCCAAGGGAACAGCATGAAACTGCTTCAGGAGGGAGGATCAGATTAGGTGTTAGAAAGAGGCTCTTCAACAGAGAGTGTTTGGCATGGAACAGGCTACCCATGCAAATGCCACATCTCAAGAAGCGTTTGGACAGCACACTCAGACAGAAGGTTTGCATTTGCATTTGGGCAGTCCTGTGTGAAGCCAGGAGATGAATTTGATGATCATTGTCGGTCTCTTCCAGCTCAGGATATTCTGTGATTCCCAGACTGGTGGGAGCCCCCTAAGATTCATCAGAGTGGGCACAGAGCCCTGTTCCTGCCATGGGATTAGCTCTGGAGCAGGCAGACTGTCCAGGAAACAGCTTGTAGAAAAGACCTAGCAGGCAGATGTGGAGCTGTGGAAAGGGCAGGCAGTAGCATGTGGGGCTGCAGTAGCAAGAGTAGAGCCAGCAGGTCAAGGTGTATGTTTATTGCTGATGTTCTGCTTTCATGACTGTGGCTCACTGTGTGTCTGTGCTGGCTCACTGTGTCTCTGTGCTGGCTCAGTACCTCCTATGGTTTCACATCTGAGTGGCCAAGTTGTCCTTCAGCATGGGCTCCTTGCAAATCGCTCAGAAGCTGCAGGTTGTCAAAGCAGCAGCTCCTGCAGTCATGGATTACAACAGCTCCCTCACTTCTGTCCCCACTGTGCAGAAGGCAGGAAGAAGCTGTAACGCTGCTGTCTCACATTAAAATGTCTGACAGTGTTGCCCAGAGAAGCCCTTTATGGGGATTTGTAATTACTAAGAACCCACATTCTTATAGGATGTGCCCTTACAAGAAGAGATGTGGTGAACTGAATGGGACATGCACAGAGCCCTGTGTCTTCAGCCCCCTCAACTCCACTAAGGTTAGGGCCTCACTAGCAGCAGCGTGAATGTAGCACTCATTGGTTCTGAAGAGAAAATAGCAATAAGCATCATTCTGGTGCTATCAGCAGAAAAATCTGAGTGCTTTCCTTTCGTGTTGCAGCTTTTCATTATATTGTCTGGCCAGCAGCGTAAACTGTGACTACTGTGTACAATAAAATCCCAGTGGTTTCCTGGATTAGGCCAATTAGAGTTTGTTTGGATAATTCAGGGCTTGAATGGCTTCCTGTCAGGAAGTGCCGAGCTGAAATACTCTGAAGGCACACCTCTTCTGAGCTGCCTGGCCATTTGCTCCGAGAGGTTTCCAGAAGATAATAATGACTTTACAAATACAAGTGAATTGCGGATCACATCTTACAAGAGGAAGCATCATTTACAGCACTTCTCAATTACTGACTAATTGGTATTACAGCTCTGATTTCATGCAGTGGCTGTCCTGTGACGATGGCCAAGTCTGAAGGCTGGAATGTGAACTTCACATAGCAACGTGGAATCCTTAGGAGTCACGTACATGAGGGAGGGAGGGATATATTATTCTTGCTTATTTTTGGCAGTTTTTTTTAAATATGTTCAGTGTTCCTGAGCAAAGCGGTCTGTAGCAGGCCTGCAGGGGTTAGCTGAGGCACCTTCCTTTAAGAGTCAGTATCTGCTTCTGCCAAAGGAGAGACCTCATTAAGTTCTGGTTGGTCCCTGAAAAAGGCCTTTCACATGAAGCCACTCAAATAGAAAGCAGAGCAGTCTTGTGCATAAAGAGTTATTCCAGTCTTAAGGAAATAACTTCAGGAATAAATGAGCCTTGGACATCTGTTTTGCTTTTTTTTTTCCTTCTTTTTTTTTTTTTTAATTCCAGTACAATTCCTATAGTAGAAAAGCACACACATGGCTTTGCATATGTTGTTTAATCTCTTAAATTGCAATTATGATCAAAAAATGAGGAAGGAAGTCTGATGGCAGAGGGGGAGTTGGGCGTGTGGGATAGAGCCAATATTCTTGACTTTTCCTTCAGGGAATAGATGTCATCTGTCATTCACCCCAGCTGTGAAGAGGTTATATCAAAGGGCTATGCTTCATTCATAGTGATGAGATCACCTTTTCAGCTCCTCAGGGAGATGAAGTTGGTGGAAGAAGAATGTTTGCTTCCTTCAAGAGCCTGGCAAAGAAGTTACAGCAAAAAAGAGGAGTGAAGAGAAGATACCCAAGGAAATCCAGATAGGCTCTGTCATGTGACACAACTGGCTGTTTGAATTGCTGGGGGTAGTCCTTGTTTGTTATGTTTGTTCTCGTACCTTCCTTGGCATTTCCAAGTGGCTGCTTCCCCTATAGTAAGATGAAAGAATACACAGAACAGTATAAAATGTTACTTGACTGAGCTTTACACTAAACCTCACACGTGTCTGACTACTCAGCTCTTCAAATAGTTCTGTTTCTCCCAAAGTACTGCCTTTAAGTCCACTCTCATTAGGTTTGATATGATTTGCAATGTTGTTTTCAGCGAGGTAAAAACAATTTCTTTCATTACTGTTTTGCAGGTAGCTTCAGGTGAATGCAATGAAGACACTGAGGTTTACAACATTACCCTTAGTACTGGGGATGAGCTCACTTTAATGGGACAAGCAGAAATCCTTTATGCAAAATCTTCTAAGGAGAAGTCACGGCTCAACACCATCTTCAAAAAAATTGGTAAACTTAATTCAATTAGTAAGCTTGGCAGAGGCAAAATGCCTTGCCTCATCTGCATGAATCACAGGACCAACGAAAGCATCAGTCTCCCATTCCAGTGTAAGGGCAAGTTTAGCACCCGCAGCCCGTTGGAGGTGCAGATGCAAGAAGGTGAGCACACAATTCGTAATATAGTAGAAAAAACTCGTCTGCCTGTTAATGTGACTGTGCCAAGTCCTACACCGAGAAACCCCTACGACCTGCATTTTATCCGTGAAGGGCACAGGTACAAGTTTGTCAACATTCAGACCAAAACTGTGGTGGTTTGTTGTGTTCTTCGTGGCAACAAAATTATTCCCATGCATTTTCCTTTGCACTTGGCACTTCCAAAATTCACTCTACCTGACAGTCTCGTGAAGGGGGAGCTGTGGCACGAATCCCTCATCCAGCACTGGTTTAATATATGCCAGGAACAGTTTGACATAGACGAGTATTCTCGGGCCGTGCGCGATGTGAAAACAGACTGGAATGAAGACTGCAAGAGCCCAAAGAAAAGCCGGTGCAGTGGGCACACTCACGTGCCAAACTCCCTCAGCTATGCGCGGGACGAGCTCACGCAGTCCTTCCACCGGCTGTCAGTGTGCGTTTATGGCAACAATTTGCATGGCAATAGTGAAGTGAACCTCCACGGCTGCAGGGACCTGTGTAATGAGTGGGCTCTGTTTTCTCATGATGCACTTCAGTACCAGGATTCTGGTGACAGTAGCAGCGATTACCTTTTTCCTGAGGTTGGTGAAGAGTCCATGTTTCTGCCTACGAAACCAGAACTTCCTTACGAAGAGCTGTGGTTGGACCAAGGGTCTGGAAAGCCTGGTGAGCAGCCGCTTACTCGCTCACTAAGTGAGAAGAACAAATGTGACAATTACAGAGGATCCTTCCGATCAAAGTGTGGTAGTACATCTCTTCCTGTGCCTGGGACAGTCGATGCAGCAACAAAGTCTGCGGATGTTTCCCTACCTCCACCTCCAGTGCCTCCCAAATCAGAAGCAGTAAGTCAGGATTGCTTATATTGGTTTCCTTTTTTTTCAGCAGATGAAGAGTTTGGTTGGGAATTCTTTAGGGGGAAGACTTTAGAAGGGGTAGAGCAAATACAGGGAAATAGGGAGAAGAGGTGTACAACTTCAGCTGACCTCACAGCAACTGTAAGTCACATCCTAAAAACCATCCAAGTATATTTATATAACTGATCTACTAGCTTAATCCTGATACTTCGGGTGATGTCATCTCTACACGTGTGCTCTGTTTTCTCATATTTTCTATGACTGAAGCGTGTGGGATACAAACCCACTTGGAACAGCCACAGGTCACCTTAGTGTGTGTGTCTTCCATTAAGAGGCCCTAATATTAAGGGCAGCCAGAATTTTTACATGTTTGAAATGTTTGCATTTTTTTTTAATGAGAGATCATCTTTTTTGATGCAACTCCGTGGCAAATTTTGGGGATTATTAGGTTCATCACCCTGAACCAGACTTCATGGAGTGATTAATCAGCTCTGTTTTGGTAGTGTTTATTGAAAGAATTTATGCTTAAATGTAAACTCTGCAGCAGAGTTTAGAAATGAACCTTTTAGAAGACTCAGTTTTAAACAGAGTGAATTCTGTCTGTGGGTTTCAGATGAAAACTCTTGGGAGAAATCACTTTTCCAAACCTGAATTGTTTGAACTGACTTCAGAGACAAAATTACAAACATATTTTTTCTACAGGAGCTTATGTGGGTTGGGTGGAAAGTCCACCCATCACATGGTCCCTTGAGGTAGTCCTACACATTGTTTAAAGAAACAGAGGTAAAAAGAAAACCTGTTCAGGGAACTTTAGCAAGATTATGTGATACATAGTTGATTATGTTATTAATTAACAAATCAGTTAATCATTTTCGCAGGTTTGTTGTTTTTTTTTAATGAAATTTAATTAAAGAAAACATCCTTCTTGCAAGTTGAGCAGTGTTCTCAAAACCATACGTACACAGTAAGCTGGGGCTCATCTGAGACCAAACTGCAGCACTTGCTGGTGATCCCTCTGCCGCTGCCATCTTCCTGTTTCAGCAGCGTTGGCAGGAGCCTTTCCATCGTGAATCAGATCACAGCCTGGTTGAAAACTAACCTGGTTGAAAACAATTTATTTTTTTGTGCTGGGTCAGCTTTCAGTGGATTAATGTGCTGCTATACAGCCTCTAGGGAAGTGCTATGGGGAGAGAGAGAGAAGGCATATGCCGGCACAGGTGTGAAAAGCACAACTGCAGCCCTTCAAAACTTTCCCCAAAAGCAGCCACGGCAGCTTCAGCAAAGACAGGAAAGTCAAGACATTACGTCGTCTTAGCAGAAGGAGTGTTTACGTGTTTTGTCTGAGTGCTGGAACCCATGAAGCATTTCCTTGCTGTCAGGGTCAGGTATGCACCGAAGCTTTGTCCAGAGTGTTTTGGAGAAGTGCCCACTGCACTGTATCAGGATGAGCTGCGCTAATGTAAACCGGCACGGGGCTGCTCCCACCCTTCTCCTCTCCCAGCCTCATGGGCTTGGCTTTCCTTTTGTGCTGGCTCTGGCACTCCTGTGCCTGGGCAGGGAGCCAGGTCTGGATGTGGAAAACGATTAGTTTCCTGCTGATTTCTGTGAGCCAGACCGCTTCAGTGCGGGGCTGGAGCTGAGGCAGGGGGAGGGCGAGAAGGAAGACTGCTGTCACAGTGGCCAAGGGGAAGGGGAATGCCATGTCCTTGGCCTGAGTGCTGCCCCCCACATCATGCTTCAGGGACCCTCATGGAATAGAGTCCCTTCTGGGGACAGCAGCATGGCCTCTGGGGGACATGCACGTGTTTTGCCTTTTATTATCAGCTTGATATCATGTCTGTCTTACCAGGGCTGAGGTAATGCGCCCGCGTGCTGTCAGCAATTTCAGCGTGGCTTCCTAACCGTGCAGGAGAACTCATTTCTGCTAAAGCTATTAGATTGCATTTAGAGGTGGGCAGGGTGTAACCTCGTGAAAAATAAAAATAAAAAATTGCCTCTCTGTAGATGGGATAATGATTTAGAATCAGTTTTGTGGCTTCCTGGAACAGCTTTGGAATGAGTCTCGGTGGCCGGCCGAGCTCATCAGTGGGCTGGGGCTGGCCGAGATGCTTGCATGCTTTCCATGTAGGGTATTTATAGAATAAGTGGATCTCGGTAGCTGCTGGTGAACATGAGGTTTAGTCATCACATCCTCTGGAATGATATTCCATAGTGTTTCTGTATAAAGGTTGGCAGGCAGATGTGTTTTTGCATGCACTAAATTTAAAGTGTGTGTGTAGGATTGGTTGTGGGAGTAAAGGACATTCAGGTGTTTTAGAAGCACTTCTGTCTTTCTTCGCACCGCCAGGGCAAAATATTCTGATGTAATTTGTATTTTCTAAATACCATTCAGAAAATCAAAGTAGCGTGAAGGGAAAAGAGGAAGAAAATGACCTCTGAATTAAGGCCTGTAAATCAGAAATTGCTTTGGTCCCAGGACGCTAATTTGCATGATATCAGGGGCTGTTTTCCTGATTGATTTACAGCGTGCCCAGATGGAGCGTGCCGGAGGCTGGCGTTCCTGCAGGCTGCGTTACGCTGGTGGCAGTGCTGGTGGTGGGGGGTGTTGGGTTGGCATCAGGGCCAGGGCTGCTTGCACGGGTGGTATCACCCCAGGAGAGACGAGTTGCGGTGCTTTTTGAAATCCTTGCAGCACCTCATGCTGTCAGGAAAGGGTCACCGTTACCAGGCTCACCATAGGAAGGATTGTTTGAGTGTGGGAGGAGATGTCCCGGGGCTCTCATTGCAAGTGCACTTTATCTCTCCCTGGCAGCCTTGTGGCATTTAGCGCTGCTGGGTGAAAGAGTGTTTCTGTGTAACTGCAGCAGTCACCGAGGCAGACGCTGTGTCACACCGCCACTCTTTCCCTCCTCTCCCACACTGTTTCATAGCTGTTCTCCCCATGAGCACAGATCTCCTGTGAAGTTTCCCCGTGCTCCTGTCGGTTTAATGTGCAAAATCTCCTTTTGGTTCCTCTGCTGTGTTTCCCGAGAGCTGTGCCTGGCAGCTGTAATCGCAGTCTTGTGACAGGGACCAACTGGGACTGCAAACTGGTATTATTTACGGCCCACTTCTGATCTGCAATCTAGGTCAGCAGAGGAGCTGGGCGTAGTTAGCTCTGCCAGTACCTTTGAATGCTGGTATTCTTCCCAGGAAAGCATTTTTTTAACCCCGTGATGGTCTGCTGTGCCCCAAGAGCTCCCCTGAATGGTCTGTGACCCCCATGGGTGTGTGTTCCACAGCATGCAGTATTAACTTTGCCTAGTTAGTTTCCCTGACTTGGGGAAAAAAGAAAAAAAATGAAGTCCTTATGCATCCTTGGGGCACAGCACTAAAATGGTTGAAGAGTTTTATGCCTGAATTCAATAACAAACATGAATAAAATTGATTCCTTTTTTTTTTTTTTTTTTTTCCTCTGAAAGAGCAAATAAGAACCCTTAGAGCAAGATTTATTTCAGTATTCTATGCTGTCAGGCATTTCCTGTAATTTTGTCTTGTTCTGAATTAGGGAAAAATGTACTACAATGTCCCAGTCCCCGATTTTCCATTTTACTTTAGTACTAAATGGGTTGTTGCATTCCGAATGCACTGAAGTGGATTGCAAAAGGTTCCACATTTATTTTGTTTTTAAATAAATTAAATCACTTTAATTGCTAATTATGTGTTGCAAAACTGCTAAGATAACTCCTAGTTCTGCAGCATTGGTAAATTTAAAAATAAACTAATTTTCAAACACAAAGAGAATGTTCCTATTCTGGTGCATCTGAGATGATTTCAAATGAGGAGAACATGGAGATCTGCTGCTGTGTTGGGGAAACGATGAGTCCTCAAAAAGGTTGCCTGGCAGCCTCATTCTCAGCAGCCTCACACATCTCTTGACCTACCAAGTTGCTCTCCATTGTATGTCCTGATGAGATTAAGGTCATAGCTCCACATATCTGCCTTGTCAAGTCTGGCGTTAGAAGTATACCATGAAATAAAGGTGTATGTTTGGTGGCTCTGCTAGGCAGGGGGGTTGGAACTACATGATCCTTGAGGTCCCTTCCAACCCGGGTAATTCTTTGATTCTGTGATTCTGTGAAATATACTGAGGAGAAGGAGCATTGCCAGTGGTGCCATGGCCTCTGCTGGGTAGCCCAGTGACCATCAAGTGCAGCAGAGACCATCAAGGTCAGTTCTGCTTAGTGCTTTCCTGCAGATAGTTATATCCTGGGTGCATCTGGTAAATCTACAACATGTGTACTGTTCTGAGGGGAGGGAAGCAGGGAATTATCCTGGAGCTGGATGGTGAGCATCACTGGTGAAGTAAGTCAGGAAACGTCAAAGTCTGCTGAGATCTTTTCATTACATAAGCTTGGCTTATTACATCTAAATAAACAACACTAATGGAGTTTGAGCCTAATGAATTGCTTCTTACAGAGTATAAAATATCTGGAACAGTCTGTCTGGTTTTGTATGTTACTGGAAGGTTCTTTTATATAATTTCCTCGCTCCTTCTTTTTAAATGAGTGGATCTCAAACTACTTTAAAGCACCCCATAAAGATTGGTAGTAGCTCTACTGGTAGTAAAGCATTCTTTTGTAGCCACATACTGTTAGAGATGTATATAGTTAGCATCATCTCTCTCTTCCCCTCCCTTTTAAATTATTTCCTTTCACAGAATAAGCCCAAACCAGATGTGTTTCATCTGTTGGAGAGCGCTGTTGCCCGAGTTTTCTGACTGCTTACTTACATGTCCCTTTTTTACAGGTAAAAGAGGAATGCAGGCTCCTGAACGCTCCCCCTGTTCCACCACGGAGTTCAAAACCATCTTCCACCAGTCCTTCCATCCCTCCTCGCACAGTCAAACCTGCACGACAGCAGACACGCTCTCCTAGCCCTACTCTGTCCTACTATTCTTCGGGACTGCACAACATGTATGTTATTATATAGGACATAGCAATTTGTATTAATTACCTACTGCTATAGGTAATCTCACCATAAGATGGCAGAGACTATTTGACTGGAAAATCCTGTACAGTTCTGTATAATTCTTAAATGCCTTGAATCTTCAAACCAGATAATCTCAAGGCTAGTGCATGTAGCACTACCTGTTCCTGATAACTGGGGGCATAGAAGGGTGTGGTAATCCAGAAATGTTTTGTGCCAACCAAATGTGAACCTACAGGTGAGTATGATGGAAAGCAGTGAAGCTGGAAGACACCACTGAGCATGAAGTGAGGAAAAGGCAAAATGGATCCAGGCGGCTTGTGGATCAAGCCCACTTCAGCACAAACTTAAACCACAGACTGGAAAATCTATTTAGGGTAGTCAGAGTTTGACGCTGGATTTTGAACTTTTCTTTGCAATGCAGTGTTCTTCCTTTGTCTTTAGAAACTGTGTATTACTTTTGAAATTTTACCTCTTCTTTGAATTGGATGTCTTGCTGCCATGACTTTTTTGTACCTCTTCAATTTTGTTGCTAAGAAAGTTCCAACGTACTGCTTGAGTGTTATTGATTGATCAGAAATGCCACTGAAATTGTTTCTGCCTAGATGCAATGGTATAATAATTCCTGGAGTTGCCTTTCTAAGCTATACTGCACATTTTCAGCTCAGTGTTGTGTATATGGCAATGACCACTCTAAATCAAGGCTACTCAGTTATTTTTCTGGAAGCCTATTGGATAGATCTATGAAGATCTGTAGGAGGTTAAGCACAAGACTTGCCAGAATTTGGGGCCCACCAGATGCTGTTTTCTTTCTTGACCGCTAACAACGCATCTTTCTCCCAAGAAAGCAAGAAAACAATAGTTTCTCATGCAGGTGACTTATTTTGCTTGGACTTCACAAAATTCACATGAAATTAATGTAAAGCTTGGGTCTATGCCAGGTATCTCCATTTTGGTGTCATTGATCTGGAACTGCTGAGGAAGCTGGTGGAAACCTTCCAGATTACTGGAAAAAGTAATGCAAAGCAACCAGATTACTGGTGAATTTACTTTTCCAGTTTTGACATTTTGATCTTATTTTCCAGATCGTGAAAAATTGCAACTAGTTTTTCAGCAAACAAGAACAATATGATTCCTCCTTTTTGGCCCACTAAACCCTGTAAATTGAAGGTTTTTCTTGCATCCTTTGGCTCTGAGTCTCAGCAGGTTGATTTTAGTGCAGTATGAGTAAGGAAATGGTTTGTGAATATTTATCAGTTTTAGTTAGTTCTATTAAGCTTTTGAACTTCTAAAATGTTAATGTTTTAAATGTTCCTATTTCTGATATTGGATTAGACAACAGAAGCAGGTTATTACAAAATCTATTACAGAAGTCAGTGTAATTCCTCTGTATGGTCAGTTGTTCATAACACCTCATTGACTGTCTACTCTGAATTGGAAAACCCAGTGTTTAGATTTGGGGGAAAATGTTTTTCAGTAAAATGACCAGTTGAAGGTATATCCTTGATGAGAGTGGGATTTTTTGTTGTGTTTTTTTGTGTGTTTGTTCGTTTTGTTTTTTTAAGTGTGGCATTGTTCTAATCCAGCTGTTTTTACTGGCAGCTTTATGGAGGAAAACAAATATTTGGAGATCATTGAGTGGGATAGCAAGTTGTTAAGAGAGGGAAACTGTGATGGAGTTTAGTTTAACAATTGATTTCTTAGTGATGTAGATTAGAACTGCATTTATGCATCTACCTTTTGCAAAGCAAGTCCAAGTTGGCTTCCTCCTTAACTCACTGTAAATGCATGGGAAGTATTTTTTTTTCTTGTGGCAAAACTGTGGCCTATTCAAAGACTGCCTCCCTCCTCAAACAGTTTTCATTGAGCTGCCACAGAATTGTTGCCTATTTTCTTTCTTGAGTAATTAGTTTCTAAGGGAGAGGTGAGTAATTAAAACAATTATTTCAACTGTTGGTTTCCCTCTGCTGCATTAGGTAAGGATTTTATAAGTCTGCTAATTGTTTTTGCAGTATTCTGGCTTAATTGGCCAGAATTCCAAACATCAGCCAAATCCTTCAGACTCTCTTTTAGAAAATGGCATAAAAGCAGAGAACATTCACTTCTGGTAACATATTGTATGTATTTGTTAGCATCTCAGTCTTTTGGAAAGGCCTGGCTATAAACAGTCAGTTTCCTTGGACAGGGTGAGTTTGATTTACTGCCTGGAAGTAGGTCAGGAAGACTTTCTTTAGGTGCCTTTGAAAAGCAAGGGCTTTATGTCAGAACTTTTTAAAGATACGAACAAGCAATTTACTGTGGCATGAGTTTAAAACCTGGTACTTCAACATATACAGCTCTGTCTACTTACCCTTCCAGGTAAAAAAATCTTCATTTGACAGTAAGCAATAATTTGTTCTGTGTTACTGTACTGTACACTGGTGCAATGCCATAGCAAATGAAAATACTGGCCCCAGAGGGGCTTTTGATCATCTCTTTTGTCTACCAAGCTTGTATCTACTGCAGTGGTGACCTGCCTCTGTTACGAGTTTTTACATACTGTGACGCATCTGTGGTGTTTATAAATAAAACACGGGATTAGAAAATCTTCTAGCATGCATGAAGCTATTCGTTTACCATGATGATGTCCCTCAGGAATTTAACAGTGAAAATCTGAATATTTGGGAGATGACACAAAACTGAATTGAGACATCTGTTCATGGGTTTTTTTTTTCTGACCTTAAAGAAGCAAAACATGAATCTTCCTCGTGAGGCTTTTGAGTATATCAGCATCTCGTCAGGCTTGTAGAAAAAGAAACGTCAACGTTTGTATTGTTAATTCAAATCTGAAACATTCTGACAGTAGAAAAAAAGATTCTTTCCTTACAACAACTACTTTCTGTTTTTGTTAGATGATTTATGAATTTATTCACGCTTTACTTTGGTGCTAACCAGATCCTTTCTGCTTTGTTTCTTAAGCAACGTCACAGAGAGTGACAGCGCAAACCCAGCTGACAGCAGCACACCTGTTTCTTGCTACCCTTGTACCATGATGAAAACCGAATCCAAAGAGCCTGAGAACACAATGCCTTTTGGAAGTCCCTCAATCGAAGCTCTGCCTTCCAGATTGTCTTGGCCAAACCATTTTTCTGGAACTACAGAAGGCCAAAATAGGAGTGATTTCCTGCTTGATCCAAGCAGGAGCTACAGTTACCCCAGACAGAAGACTCCAGGCACGCCAAAGAGAAACTGTCCAGCACCTTTGACTTTTGACTTCGATGGGTGTGAGCTCCCTGTGGGGTACTCCCAGCTGTCCCCAGCAGAGTTCAACATCTCCAGCTGCCCGAAGTCAGCAAGTTACTCTCTAGACTGCACTGATGAGAAAACTCTGGGAGACAGCAATGCAAAGCAGAGTCATTCATGTCCTGCCTTACCTCCTCGGGCACCAAAGTCAAGCGAAGAGAAACAAGTTACAGACATGTGTCCTTTGCCACTAAAAATAGATGGTGCCGAGGAGGAATCAAAAACTGATTCTCCAGACCTCCTGGAAGATCAATATCTGGTTAAAAAGGGCATGCAGGATACGTTCTCTGTGTCTTATCCCTTCTCATCTCCCCTCCACCTCCAGTTAGCGCCAAGGTCTTGTGGGGACGGCTCTCCCTGGCAGCCACCCACAGACCTTTCTGGACTCTCAATAGAGGAAGTGTCTAAATCACTGAGGTTTATTGGTCTGTCAGAAGATGTCATATCATTTTTTGTTACAGAGAAGATTGATGGCAATTTACTGGTTCAGCTAACGGAAGAAATCCTGTCAGAAGACTTTAAGCTAAGCAAATTGCAGGTTAAGAAAATACTACAGTTCATTAATGGCTGGCGGCCCAAGATGTGATGCTGACTAGTACAGTGGAACTGTATGAGACGTGCTAAAGGCACCTCAGCTAATACATCACTTCCTGTTTTTTGCACTAAGAGACCTTCCTGTAAATAGTAGTAGAAAAATTCTTAACTATGCAGATAAAAGTTTTTGATTGGTGAGCGGTGGGTTGTTTTTTTTTTGTATGTCAATAATAATGGTAGAGAATCTGCAGAGGTGTGCCTTGTGCATCCCTGAATGTTCAACAGCTGCTAAAAACTGGACACTAAGGGAACTTTCACTCCGTACTCTGTTAAGACTTAGTCATATTTATTACTGAACAATTTGATGCTGAAAGACACACACACACACACACACCAGTTTACAGTTTTGAGTTAACTGCAAAAAAAAATGCATTTTTTATGGGAGTATTTCTGTTCAAATAATATTTGACAACATGCTGTGACTTTTTTTTTTCCTTTTCTGCTAACAATAAGCGTGGTCAGAGATAGAAAAACATGGCTTTGACACTACGTCTGAAAATGTTAAGAATTGCTGTGAAGTGCCACTAATGCACTACTCTTGTAGCTTGTTTTTATTAACAATGTATGACTACCTGTAATGTGGATATGTTTTCCACCTTACTTTCAGAGAAAAGAGCTTGCTTAACTCAGTTCCCAAAGAGGAGGGAGAAAGGGAATTTCCCTACTGAGCCACTCTGCCCTGGCCAACTAAATGTTTATGACCTGTAGATTTCAAAAGTGGCTTTTGTAGTCAGGTAGCTGCAGTCTGTGGCACAACTTGGGGTCGTGCAGCTTTGATATGTGAAAGGCAGCTCCCTGCTCAAGCCCTGTCCTCAATGGCTCCAGGCCCTCACAGGCACCAGCACATCTGTCTGAACAGGCTGGTAGTTGAGCCCTTCCATTTGCCTTGCTCTTCCCAGAAGAAACCCGTCATGTTTCCTCTGTTGTTGTTACCATCATCTGAAAATGTGCTGTGCTATTCTTGGAGTCAGATCTGCGTGGGAAGGTGATAGTACTGCAGGATGCCTTTGAAATAAAACATTGGTGAGGCGCAAAGAAACAGGAGCAGTGCCTGCTACGCAGATAGGAAGGGGCCAAGTGAGCATTTGGGCCGTGCCTCAGGAAATGGTTGTGATGCTTAAGTTCACCTGTTCCATTTGCAGTGGGCTACGGAAATGTGAGTGTCAAAGTGGAAGGGGCTGTAGCTTTATTGAGATGTGCTAACTCAGTTGCCCAGTGGCAGAAACTTGCTGCAGTAGATGCCGTGCAAAAGTAACAGCCAAAAGTGAGCTCAAGGATGGGAAGGGGGCATGGAGCTGCATCTCGACACCTTCTGAATTGAACTGTGAAAAGTCAGAAGTAGGATTGACTATTGGTTATCCATTGCTGAGTTCTTATCATTGGCAGAGCTCTAAAAAATGTCTAAATAACTCCAGGGTCCCGAGATCCCCTGCCTTCATAGTCACAAAGGAAGGATTTGTGGAGGTCCTCAGGAAAGCCCATAGAGCCCATCCTCAACACTGAGTGCCCAGATCCCTCTGTCATTCAGAGCCAGAGATGCTGGAGCAGCTTCACCTGCCACAGAGCAGAGCACTGCCTGAAGTGACCATTACCTGCCCCTCTGTCCCTTATGAAGGACAGAGAGCATCTTTCAATGGACATCTTGGGAGCATCAGGAGAAAATGCAGAGCAGGGGCAAAAATGGGAGGCTCGTTTTGTCTTTTTTTCCTCAACAAAATAGACTAATTAAAGCAAACGTTATTTCCAAAAGGATCTTTCTGTTTCCTGGGCAAATTTCATGTCGTGTTTCCATGCTGAAGCCAAGATGCATCATTTGTCCTGCAATAATACAAACCAGTTTCTAACCAGAGTAAGGCCCAACTGGATGCAGGTACTAGAAGGCAGCGAGCCAAAATATATCCCTATAGAAAAACCCGAGAATCCATCATCTTACTCTTCTTTGTTAATGTATTGACTTTTAGAACAGATCAGTAACTTCTTCTGAATGCATTTTAATTAGTGTCCTAAAATATTTTAACTGCAGTTAAGACTAAATTGAATTAGAGTGCCGGTCAGATGCGTGTGCTTGTTGGTAGGCTCATGCAAATTCAAGTCATTTCTTTTTGACCCTCATTATGTCAAAAGAACATTCATTTGTTACAGGGGCAGATTTTAAATATCAAGTACCTCTCTTTGTTTTTGCTTGGCTTGTTAATTCTGGCTGAAAAAGTGAATGGTCTCTCTCTCCCCGGAGCTGCAATCTTGATGTTAAATACTTCTGCAAGTAGCCATCCCTGAGAAAATAGTGTTCTTTGACTACAGATGGATACCTACCATGTTTCTGTGTTTACCTGCTTGGAATGTGTTTGAGTTTGTTTGTTTTTTTCTTGCAGAAGAAGCCTGATGGAATCTGCTTTCATTAGTTTGCTGCATTAACATCATGTATGCTTGGAATAGAACTGGCCTGTACAAAGGCGCAGAAATGTGCAGTGATTTTACAAGCAGATCTTATGTACAGAAGTACCGCTAAAACCTCTTAATTGCAAGCTTGCTACTGATGTCCTGCCAGTTGTCTTATTCTGGCTTAGCACTGCTTGCTTATTTTTATGCATATGTTAGCGTTTGACCTTCACTGGAGCCCAGTGTAGCCCATCACCTTCACTTTCCAAACCTTTTATAGCAATTAATGAATTCCTAGCCTTTGTGTTAATTAGAGGGCTGCAGCATCGAGCCACTGTGCACATGCCCAAGCAGTGCCAACTGTCTGTGCTGGTAAAATCAGGAGAGGAAAGGGCAAACCGTATCAGCTGGGGTGTCATGGCTCGCTTGGACTGGACTGGATGTAGACATCTAGTATAGGGCAGTGCTGATGCCCACAGAATCTCATTTCCTCCTGAGCTGGTTGGTCACCTCGTGTTGTTTGTCGCAGGTTTGCTTTGTGTGTTTAAAGGTATGACTTAGGAGACATTTAATAACTTGTGCACGCATGCACATTGCTGATGTGTTTTTGAGCTTAAATAGGATGCAGCCTGTGTCCTCGTTAGAATTAGCCAGATTTGTTGAATACCAGTGAGTTCATAATGGTATTAAAGACTCCAGTTTGCAACTGGCAAGACAACTTTTTGGAGATGCTTTGCTAATATTGGCCAATCCTAACTTTGGGCTTCCTTCCTCCTGTTATTTGAATGCAAGGCCTTTGATGCTTATTTAGGTAGCAGAGTCTGAAGTAGTGTGATACCATTGGGGATCTTGTTTGTTTGGGGATTCTGGTAGCAAAAATTCTGGCCTCTCATTGTGTGCGGAATTGTCTCTTGACACTGCACTAGGAAATACATTCTTTCTATGCAGCATTCATGCGACAAAGCATTGATGCTGCCTTCAGCTCTGAAAACTTCATTTTAGCACAGGTGTTTCTCCAGAATGGAAACAGAAATGGCAACAGGAGGGATGGGAGAAAACTTAAGAGGAAATGCTTGTGTCCTTTAAAGGATTGTGCCTAGGATTAAGATTCTTCATCGTAGAATTGTAGAATGGATTAGGTTGGAGTGTAACCTTAAAGATTAAGAACCCTGCTGCCATGGGCAGGGCTGCCACCCACCAGCTCAGCTGCCCAGGTCTCCCTTCCAACCAGGCCTTGAGTGTCTCAAGGGATGAGGCATCTGCGGCCTCTCTAAGCAAGATGTTCCAGTATCCCTCTGAGCAAAGAATTTCTTCCTAACAACTAACCTAAATCTCCTGTCTTTCAGATTAAAGACATTACCTCTTATCCTGTCACTATCAGACCATGTAAAAATTTGTTCCTCTCCTGCTTGTAAGCGCCTGTCAGATACTGGAAGGCCGCAGTGGGGTCTCCCTGGAGCTGAACAAGCCCAACTCTCTGAAACTTTGTTCACATGGGAGGTGCTCCAGCCCTCTGACCATCTTAGCGGCTCTCCTCTGGACCCATTCCCAGAGCTCCATGTCCTTCTTGTACTGGGGGCTCCAGGCCTGGACGCAGGACTCCAGATGGGGCCTCACAAGGGCAGAGCAGAGGGGGACAATCACCTCCCTCTCCCTGCTGGCCACCCCTCTTTTGACACAGCCCAGGATACCGTTGTTCTTCTGGGCTGCGAGAGCTCACTGCTGGCTCACGTCCAGCTTTTCATCCACCAGGACCCCCAAGTCCTTCTCTGCAGGGCTGAGAGTTTCCCCACAGGGCTTTCTCTGCAGCTTTGTATCGCTGCCTGGCTGCCTAACCAAAATTCAATTGAAATCAACTCAAAATGCAGATTTGCATTCTTGTTGTACTGTAAGAATTGCCTACAGCTAGAAATTGGGAGACAGAAAACATTTGGTCCCTCCAAAATTACAAGGGCAATGTGTTTTGAAGTGTTCCTGCAGCTAGAAGCATGGGTTTGAAGCGAATCTGCATCACGCTTTTTTATTTGCTTTTCCAATACAACAAGTTTTATTTGCCGCTTAAACTGACTTTATTCCACAACAGCTTCAAGAAAAAAACAGTGTAAATAGCAATACTGTTTCAAAAACAGAATACTTCCAATCTGTCTGTAAATACTTGAAGTGTTTTCTCCTGTTTTCTTCTTGAACTGACTCCTCAAGTTGCCTCCCTGCTCCACAAAGCCTGCTGGCACCAACCAGTTGTGCGCAGGGGCCAGGCTGCCTCAAACCAGGTCAGGGCTGAGTGCCCTCCCCTGCCTCGTGTCCTTCATGTCCAAAAGCTGCAGCGTGCCCATGTGCAAAATGGAAGGTATGAATGAAATGAAATGGTGATCCAAGCAATGCTTTTAGTTGCTGTGTTAGTGTGCGTCAGGGCAGTAAGGAAATCGATGCTCCTTGTTGAGACCTAGCAATAAATGGTTCTTTGTTATGTCTTATACTCCTGTTCATCCAGGAGTTGCTCGTTTCTGTGCATAATAACCAAATTTTCCAGAGCGAAAATCTACAGAGTGATTCTCTTGATTTTGGACAATCTTCTGAAGTATGTTAAAAGTAACTGGTAGTTCTTAGCTCTTTAGATTCACTTTGGGTAGGTCAAGAAAAGTAACATTATGGGGTGGAGGGGGGGGAGGGAAGGGAAGAAATAAAATAGAGCCCCCAACCTTCAGCTTAGTGCATTTCCGTTACCAAACGAAACATGGTTCTGGTGGAAACTCTGTGCTGTTCTGGGCGCTTGTGTAAAAGGCTGAAGCCGGATTGTTATTTAAACCAGGTGCAAATAAATGTCCTTTTAATGTATATGAACAAATCTAAACTGCGTATTGTAAGTATATAAACTGTACATTAAAGACACTATTTTCATGATACTTCCAGCGTGCACGGGATTTGTTGTAGCAGAGTGGTTGGATTGCACGTGCTCCCTACAATTGTGGCTTTTCATTCAGTAATTCCATCGACTCGACCCCGTGCTCATCTCAGTGTAAGACAGAAAGAACCACCTCCCAAACACCACATTGTAGGAAGGCACTTTCAGTGTATTTGTGTGCTCTTCAGGCCTGACATGTTTCCCATCCTCCTGTAGTCACTGTGGCTACCTGCAAAATACAGGTAAGGATTATAGCAGAGGAGCAACCTGAAGATGCAGCTCCCTTCTTTTAGAGAAGGGCAAGCTCAGTGCTTGTCCTCATGCTGCCCTCCTGGCATAGCTCACTAATTGAGCCTTCTCTGGATCTTCAGGTGTGCACGTACCTGTTCTGCCTCGCTGGGCCCCCCTCCTTGTGGCCAGTAGCTGCAGCATTCAGGGTTGGACTGTTGTACAGCTGCAGTGACTCATTGCCAGAGCGCTGGTTGCAGCTGTGCCAGCCCAGGTCACCAGCAGCCTGGGGCACTCTGGTTGTGCTCTGCTGCCCAGGTATAGGTATGCTGGGTATTGCCAGGTGCACATATCATGCACAACTGCTTCCTCCATGCCACCAAAGTCTATAAACCCGGGTGAAGCTCTACTCTGCTTGCTCCATACCTGAGCAGATCACAGAATCATTGAACATTGGTTGGAAAAGATGTACAAGATCATGAAGTCCAACCATCAAACTGACCTACTGAGTCCCACCACGCAGCCAAGTCCCTTAAGGCCATGCCCACATGTCTCCTAAACACCCAGGAATGGGGATCCCAATGCTTCCCTGGTTCTTAGGGGTGCCCTGGGGCCCCTTGCTAACCATGGTCTCTGCCCCTATGGAGGGCATTGGAACACCAACTCAAGTGGTCGCTGAAAAAAAAAAATCAAATGAACCATATTCTGCATATACATTTCTTTCTTCTTATTTCTCCCTGCCCTGTGGTTGTGATGCTTAAACAAGGCAAGTTATTTGTTAGTTTGTTTTTGTTTTTCTCAGCTATTTCTATTTATTTAGTTGCCTGGAAGCAGGACAAAGCATTGCTGCCCATTTCTACTCGTTGCAGTGAAGTGGCTTTGACAGGGGTGTCTCCTCCTCACTCCCACTGTAAAATGCCAAAGGTGGAAAGTTCAAGCTGGGCACTGCATTAGATCAACAGAAATATGCTTGCAGTCTTGATGTATTGCTCAACAAGACCTCAACATGCCCTTGACTCCTGGGTGGGACAAAAGAAATCTGTTGCCAAACACGCTTGGATTAAATGAAAACCATTCCTCAGAGGGATTGCAGGGAGGGTAGGAAGAAGAATAAAAGAAAAAGGAAATAAGGAGGAAGGAGAGGACACATATGAGGTGCCAAGCTCAGAGGTGGCAGGGAGGAGCAGTCCTTGCTTTGTGCAGTACTCGGATATGCCACACTGGGTCAGGCTGGCACCCAGCTGCTGGGACAGGAGACCTGTGGCAGGGGCCGATGGGGTCAGGAGCTTGTTTGGACTCATGGACTCACTGCCAGACCCATAAAGTGCTGCCACAAGAAACATCTCTTTTGACTGTGCTGCTGCCATTCCATTATCCAGCATCAGCAACTACTCCTAGTGAATAAGAGGGAAGTAAGGCATGCCAACAGGGCTGGTTTTCGGAGGTTCTTGCAGGAAAAAGGAGGAAGCTCTAATGGGTCAGTGCTGTCAGGAGGGCTAAAAGAGTTCTGAAGAACTTTATATATCTTGGCTGATCGTATTTGTTTAACTGCAGCTCAGCAAGCAGGAGAAACATCTGACAGCTAAAAATGATCACAGATGCTGGTGCCGGGCGGTGCCTGCTCCGGGCAGGCAAAGCAGAGTCTGTCCCAGTTGCTGCCCTTTCTTTCCCCTGGAAGACAATGGGTTTTCTTATTAGCCAGACAGCTGGGAAAATTGTCCTGGGTTAATGCTTCTCCCTTTGGTGGGATTGCAGTAGAGATGAGCACAGCCCGCTGCCTCCATAGATCTCATGGACGTCCACGGCTCCTTTTCCTTACTATTGATTTCTTGAATGTTCTTCTGAGAGCTGAGAAGCCTCCAGTTGAGTTTCCTCTGGTTGTTCTGTTCTTCTTTCCCAGTTCTTCATGTGAAAATCAACCCATTCCCAGGCCCAGTACACAACCTGCTGTTATTTCTGCTCCTCCTGCCCTAAAAGCAGTTTGCCTTTTCCCCACTCTGGGGAACACTGAATCATCCTCAACTACTGTCTGACTGCATAAACCACTTCATTTATTTGTGATAGCTAGAAGACGGCATTTGATTTTTGTAACTTGGCCAAATATCTTGTGTTCCTACTTCCTTATACTGTTGTTTTGACAAGAAAAAATATCTACCTGAAGTGAAACTATATAGATGATCCTTGAAAATGAATATCACTCCTATTGATAGGCCTAGAATTTGGGTTTTATCCAGAAGCACTGAGCTGAGCTGGAGATGTAAATGACAGATGATACATTCAAAGACCCCAGCAAATTACAAGAGTAGCATCAGCACGTTGTATCTGTTCTGTTTGTGCAACCTATTCAAAGGTGTTGTAGATTCCCGCAGAGTTTGGGATTCATGCAGCAGCGTGTGGAGCACGTTCAGTTAGGAGATGCTTGATTAGGAGATTCTTGATTCGTACTCAAGCACTGGAAAGAACTGAGCAGGCAGGTGGTGGAGTTCCTGTCCTTGGCGGTATGCAAGAGGTGTGTGGGTGAGAGACATGGGTAAGTGATGGCACTCAGCTTGAAGACTGGACTTGGCGATCTTGAAAGTCTTTTCCAACCCAGATGATTCTATAACCGGGTACAAAAAAGCATCCCAGTTCTCGAGAGGAGCACTTCACGCCCACTCATTCATGCGGTTCTAAAGGAAACACCCTCAGTACCAAGGAATAACATGTGTGTTGCCTTGGACTCTAACTTTCAGCATTTCTCAAGTTCTTGATGAAACCAACCTTACTGCAGGAGCTTCTGCATTTCTTTCTCTGACCAAACTCACCCTGAAATGAAATAGGAACTTTTGAAGCTAAAGGGAATTCCTGCCAAGAATCCCGGACAATGTTCATCAGCAAAATCTGACCAAAGACGTTATTGAGCCTCTTAGGCTTATGTTATATATCAGAAAAATTGCTTCCAGACAGCTGTTCTCCATCACAGCCACTGTTTATTGCTCTCAGTTTTGCCACAAGCCAAGTTCATAAATGCATTTTTACTTGATGGAATGAATAACTTGGAGTTTTGTTTTTTGGTTTTTTGTTTTTTTTTTTAAAAAGGTGGGTTATAATTCCTTTGATTTTACTAAAATACTATTTCTGAGATAATTTTAAATAGGTTCCTTCTAGAAGGCTTTGCTGCTCCTTCATTTTAACCCTCACCAGAAGCCATCTAAGGTGAGAGCTCTTTCACAGTCATTGTGTCAGTAAAGCTGAAAGCCTCTTAGCCCTGCTTGGCCCGGAGAGCATTACACCGCTGAGTGCAGGTGTGTGTGCGCACCTGGATGTGTGCATATGCACGTCGCTATGTGCGTTCTGCCTGCAGGTGAGGGTGAAGCAATGACCCTGCCTGACAGACAGGTAGCACCATCTGTGCCAGGGGACAGCCTAACAGCTCTAGCACAGGGGAATGGGGCAGGGCTGCCCCAGCTTCCCTTTCCAGCCTGCTTAATAACAGGGTTCTCTTCTAACAAAACCAAAGATTTTACTCG
Source organism: Coturnix japonica (assembly GCF_054131305.1). Lineage (NCBI taxonomy): Eukaryota > Metazoa > Chordata > Aves > Galliformes > Phasianidae > Coturnix > Coturnix japonica. The sequence goes on from NC_140664.1 coordinate 39,070,914, forward strand.
CACAGGTAAAGGGCTTTTTAATTCGATTGTTTTAACTGAGAGTCTTTATGCAATTTTCCATTTGATTTAATTCTATTTAGTATGATAAATGCCGTTTAATCTGAAATCCTTATTTATTTATTTATAAACCCCCGTTTTTGGTTTTTCATTTTCATGTATGAAAAACAGAGATGAAAGATTAGCTCCTGGCGACCTGCATCAGAATGTAATTTGGCTGGGAACTGAATGCGCTGGGGTTTAGCTGTATATCTCCTAGATAATTCTGCTGCAACCACAAATCTTCATAGAGTTAAGCTGTCTCTGCTCAGGGAGCGGTGGAGGCACGTGAGGCTGAGCCGGGAGATGCTGGCTGCCTGTGCCTGGCTGTGCTCGCTGCCATCAGATCCTCGGCATGTAAAGGAATTTAGGATTTCAAAGTCAGATTACGGCAGCAGCTTTTCACGGTTTAATTATTTTATATTGGAGGCTGTTGAATGATGCGTTCGCTGAGCTGATTGCTTTTCAGAGAGCATTAAGAGATTTAGTCGCTCCCTGTTTCAGACGTTTGGAACTGGTCGTGTTGGGATTGAAGGAGGCTGCGGAGCAGATCGTGTCTCCCCTCCTACACCAGCGGCTCGCTTCCTTGGTAGCTTGGGCCGTGTGGAAGGAGTTGTGACGAAATGTAATTATTTTGGATTTAAGCTTTGTTGTAGCTCTGTCTGTGTTTTTCCCCTCAGCTGTGTAAAGCAATGTGTGCTGCTTGGCGAGGTTTTATCTCCCCCTGCTCTGCTGGGGCCACGGGTCCTGGTGCAGAGCCAGCACGCATCCCTGCTGGAAGACATTTCTTCACATTTGGGGTCTTCTTGTTCCTTGGGAGCGAAGCACAACTCAGGGGAGTGCGGGAATGGAAGTAACGGACAGCAACTTAAACATGTTGTGGGCTGTATGCTCCCTTCCCTGCCCTGTGGTTGAGTGACCACCGTTGGCATCCATTCTTGCTAACCAAAGAACAGAGATCCACAACATGCAAGTCCTCCTAATTCCATTGTACCTTTCTCTTGCAATTATGACCATAATCTTCTAAGAGCTTTTCCTTAAGGACCTGCTCAGAAAGACTCCACTTGTTTTGGAGCTTGGTGATCTGTGGCCTGCATGCCATCAGAGACCAATGGCTCCCCAAAGCAGAAGCTGCGGTTAGCCCTAGCTCCAAAACATATCGTTTGGTGGGATGCATTTGGCTTCACCAAACACAGATAGCTGTGCCACTAGCTTTTAATGGCAAGGAAGGAATGGAATCCCCAGTGCTATGGAGCTGCACTGCATCACTCTGGTTCTTTTGAATTCAGGTGCCGAAACTTTGTTAAATCCTTTCTTAGCATGGATTTCCCTAGCTAAGCCATAATAGAATGGATAAACTTAATAATTTCTTTGAATTTGATTTCATTTGCACGTTCTCCTTCCTAAGCAGCTTTTGGTGTCATGAAAACAATGGTCCGGTTTGTACTTAATAGTTAACCTATTTAATAGTTAATCTCGTGACATTTCTCTTCATCTGAAGGAAAATACGTGGGACAGCAGTGCTGGCTCATAATATCAAACTGATGAGCAAAGAAATAGCACCCACATTCTCAGCTGACGATGTGACAAAGATCAAGAAATTCTGCAAAGCTCAAACTAAAGTAAGTTATAAATTGCGCTAATACCGGCTAATGGATAATGAGATTCCATTCTAATGTTGGTAATGTGCAATGTAAGTGTTTGCTGTTTCTTAAATAGGATATCTTTGACCATTTAAGCAAGTCTTTAGCACCAAACATTCATGGCCATGAGTATATTAAAAAAGCCATTTTGTGTATGCGACTTCGGGGTAATGAGAAAGTTCTCAACAATGGGACACGCATTAAAGGAGACATCCATATCTTATTATTAGGTAAGAGCGTGTAGAGTTAATAGCGCATTGATAAGTTATTTTATTATCCCCCCTCCTTGTTGTGCCAGCGTAGTTCTGTTATGCAATATTAGCAAGAAAATAAAAGCCAAACCAGTACAAAGACTCATTTTGTCTCATACAAGGATGTTTGTTAGTGTCTTAGGATCAATTTATTTTATCCTTGGGCACATTTTTACAATTATTTCTGTTTTGTCCCACACTTCCCTATTTGCTTGACATCTGTTCAATGTTTCTAACTGGTGTTGGCACAAAGTGCAATAGAGTCTAATCCTGCACTGTTTATTCAGGCGAGACACCCACTGCTCTCATGAATGGGCTTTAGCTTATCACTCAAGTTGATGGAACTATTCTGCCTCTGTCACTTGTAGGCACGTCGGCTCTTCAGTCTTCACTTTTAAATGCTTTGTTTTCAGTCTCACAATTAAGTTACATTAACCTGACAATGCAGAAATGCTCCTGGAAGAGGTATTGTCTTTCTTGCAGGCATCAAACTCACTGAGTGTCTGCAGAGATTCAATCAAACATTCAGGAGGTACTTTACAAATTGACTAACTAAAACAATAATCCTCAACACACTGGAACAGGTTGCCCATGGAGGTTGTGGGTGCCCCATCCCTGGAGGCATTCAAGGCCAGGATGGACGTGGTTCTGGGCAGCCTGGTCTGGTGGCTGGTGACCCTGTGCATAGCAATGGGGCTGAAACCAGATGATTATTGTGGTACCTTTCAACACAGGCCTTTCTATGGTTCTATGATTTTCTTTGCATAAACACGCCCTCTCTTGCAGAGGGTGGCTTGCACTGTTACATGGTCAGCAGCACTGGGACAACACTTTGTCCACACAGTTCTCCCAGTGTTTTAGCCACATCAGGACAGTGGGAGTGATAGCAATCTGTCATGATCCAAAGATTTAATGTCCAAAGAGCTTGCCCAGCAGGTGAATTATCTCATGGGCTATCCAAATATAACGTGTACAGAGGCAAAGGAACTCTGTTTGATTATATAATGGCACTCAATGACATGCAGATTTGCCAGGATGTATAACCCAAAGGTTTACCTGGTAAAACTTGCTAATGCCAAAATCTGGCCTGGTCATAAAGTGGAAAGCATTTTCTCCTGTTCCAAAGTTGAAACTTACGCCTTGTGATATTTATGTGGAAGTTGTGTTTTCAAACAATATAGGAAATAATAGAATCCTGCAGCCGCTACAGAGAAGGCATCATCTCATATACCCGCAGCACACCTTGAGATAATAGCCAGGTGCTGGGGAGGGAAGCAGGGAGGAGGTATTTGCTGTGCTCCTATTTAACACGTCAAGGGAAGCAGTGCATCACAGTCACCTCACAGCTGTTCAGCATGGATTAATCACTCACATATATGCTAAATAAAATGGTGGCAGCGAAAGGACAGGATTTCTCTACTGTTTGTTAGGCTGCTTAGTTTTCTCATTGTTCTCAACCCAGTGTGCACAGGGCTGCAGCTGAAGGGTGGTGGAGGGCTCTGCATTCCCCTTTAAGAGGTGATCTCTGCATTGCAAAATATCCCCCAAATCACTTCCAATGGCAGCAGGGGGTCTCAGGGAAGGCAGCAGCTGTAACTGCTGATTACAAGACTGATGCTCAGCCTTGCGTTTCCAAAGCCAGCAAACTTTCCATCTCCTGAGCTTCACAGCCCTCCCATGGCGCACGGCCCCACTGACATGCCCGGTGCCACCAGCACCAACCATGAGGGTGCAACCTGGGGACAAGTCAGGCTGCCACAGGGGTGTGTTTGCTGAACCTGCATTGCTGTTTGCATCCCAAAGGAGAGCAGCACGGATGGGATGCCTCTGCCCGGGATGCCGGCCTCGGGTGTCACTCAGATCACTGAGATGCTGGGAAGAAAGACAGAAAGCAGAGGTGTGAGCAAGTCCATGAGCAGCCATCCTGAGAGGGAGCTGACAGGCCTGAGAAGTGGCTTGTGTGTGGGGGTGCAGGCACACACAAGGCACACAGCTGTTAAAGTTAAGGCATGACCATTGTTCTTTTGGCCAAGGCAAACCTGTGGTTGTGCTGAGTGCCTGCAGAGATGATTCCTTCATCAGCTGAGCTGATTGATGCTTTCAGATCCTGCCCCTCTCCTTACCTCTGCCTCACCCTGACACATATCTGCCAGGGAAGGAGGCATGAGGCAGCAGCATTACTCTTCTGAGTGGCAACAGCGACTCCTACCATGGTTAAGAAACTAATAAACTGAAGTTTACTAAGTGACTTCATAGCTTAATGAACCAATGTCTTACTTAACAAACGAAACCGAAGCCCCGGTGTTATTTCATGGAACTCAGAATTCACTGTTGTGAACGTGCCAACATCATTTGAATGAATGAAAGCTGTCTCCGAGCTCAGGTGTTCACAACATGATGAGAAGTGTGGAAAAAAAGCAGAATCAGAGCTGAAGAGAGAGACGTGCTGCTGGCAGGATTTGGGCTGCTTTTCTATAGTGCAGACTGCCTGCATCCAGATGGTGGTAAAAGAGAAACGTGAAGGGGAAGTGCATGTGCTCAGAGCTCTGGCAGTGCAGGGTGGCTGCTTCTAGTTACATGATAGGAACCTCGCAGCAGAAATGTTGTCGTTGAGATGTTAATCTAAACGTTCCATCAAACTGCTCAGAGATAAGATTCAAGTCTGATAAAAGTACATAACTGTTGGCTTTCCCCCCCCCCCCCCCCCCCGTGAGTATTTCACTGCAGGAGGCATGATGTTTATGTATTATACCATTAAGCACTGCGACCTTGGGAAACGATGACGTTTGGTTTTGTTCTCTTACGCTCCAGACATTCAAGTTCGACTTCTTTCTTTGATGCTATTTTGTCTTTGTTGAAGGCAAAGTCAAAGGCAGAGATCAAGCTCTGGATATGAGAAACAGCAGTTGACTGCTTCTCGGTCTGTTCAGTGGTTGGCTTCTCCCGCTGACACTTACCCATCTCTCTGCACTCTCTGCAGTGACAGATAGACTGAAAATGCAGCCTGAGCACGCAGGAGAAAAGATTGTATTTAAGAAAATCACAGGTATTTTAACATGACTTCTGTGCCTTAAGAAAAGTCTCCAAACAGTGAAAAAAAGATAGAGAAATGCCACTGCTCTGCTCTGATCCCACAGGCTGTTTGCACTGAAACAATGGCCCTTCCAGACTCTGTCACGCTGCAACCTGCCCACCTGGGATCAGTCCCCCCTTTGCATTTAGACAATGCCATTTCAGCTGGAGCGTTATGATTCAGCTATTTGCTACCTGTGCGAAAGCTGGGCTGAGCAAGTTAATCCATCTGTGTGATGCAAATAGCAATGAAATTGGTCTGGTTTGCCTAGAACAGGAGTGGGAGGCTGTGTGTACTGTTTAGCATAGATATTAGGTGGCATGCCGGAAAGATTTTCTGCAGTGCTGAGATTCTTGAAGGAAGACAAAGAAAGAGATAGGATAACCTACTTTTGAGTTTCTTTTGTGTGTGGATGTGTGTGTTTTCTTCTCCAAACCCGAGCTGCTGGCTTGAAATTGATTTATTTACCTATTTATCTATTTTTAAGCCCAGGCAGTAACTCCCAACAGACTGAAGGATGAATCATGCACACAGGTCTCAGTGCAGCATGCATTTCCTCTGCTGGCTCCAGCTGCACGGACAGACCAGAGCCCAGGAAAGGAGGAGCAGAGAAAAGCACCATCAATTAAGCCAGGGTCTCTGCCAGGGGATCATCAATGGGTATCAGCTGAGCTTCACACTCAGTTAAAGGACAGGAGAAAGAGAGCTGACCAGGGAAGTCAATGTTATCAGCTCAAGCCCTTTTTCCACCCATGAATATCCTCTTTACACAAATCCTGATGAGTAGAGAGCAGAGTATGCCTGCCTTGTATGACTCCAGGGATGCAGGCAGAGCAATTCCTTGTGCAAATTTTAGTGTGAATCATTAAATAGGGTGAAAAGGATGAGAAAAATAAGTCAAATCTTGTGGCAATTTAATGCTGGTGGAGTTTTGTACCATGTTAGTATCAGTCTGATCAAACCCGTAGGTCAGTTAATGGTATTAATCAAGAAGTCCGCATTGGCTCTATGAAATCTGCATAGTGCTGGAAAGTGAGTTGTTATCTGTACTGTGACAATTCAGTTTTAAAGCGTGTTCTTCACTGGTTCCTGTTCGAAATGAATAAGCAGAAGCTTACAGGCTTTTTCTGTGGAAGTTTGCCATTTCAGGATATACTCTATGGAATCTTTATCCTATGCAACGTGTTATAATGCACTCAACTTTTGTTTTCTAATGAAAGCACAAAGGCATTTACAATTCAGGTAGCATATATGCCATCCCATATAGTCTGTATTTCAAAAAATACAGACAACCTCCGTAAGTCACAAATCTGGTACTTCCTATTTGAAATGATGAAATTCTTACTGTTGGTAATGTTAAGTATTTGAGCCAGGGTTGAATTTGTGAACAGTTTCATTTGTGTCTTCTTAACGCCATGTAAATCTATGTGCATATATTAGTTGAAGGCACATTTGGAGATTTATTTGCATGAAAACTGCTGATGAAGACATGTCAAAATAAGAAAGTTATTTTAAGACAGCTATAGTGGGGTATCTCCCTCTCCAGGATGTTTGTTAGCTCTGACAATTCTTAGTTAATTTTGTCTGGCTGTTTTCATGAATCTTTGGGTTCCAACAAAAGCTAATAAAACCAGCTATGAAAGCTTTAAATATAACCGCATCTCAGTGAATATTAATCAGAAGAAGACTACATGCGTAATGCCAGTACTGAACCATACACATTTGTTGCTTTGTGTTGTGCGTTCAGAGGAAGACTGGTTCCCTCATCAAACTCCATATATTTGAACTGTTCTTGCCCAGAGTTAGGGTAAATTACACAAACAATTCTGTGTTCATCAGCATCTGTGTTCCAGGGAGTCAAACTAGCTGCTCTACATGTGAATACATTCACATGCCAACCTGCCAACTGTTCAGTGTGACCTGGTGTTTTCATCACTAGGACTCCTGTTTCTTGGAGCCCTCTCAAAAACAACTGCAAAATGTGATGCTCTTCAGCCATGCTGAATGACTGAAAAGTGTTCTTGGGAAGAAAAGTTACTTCCTCTGACCCTTCTATCCCCAAGCCTAGTCTACTCTTGAAATCCAACCACATTTGTAGCCCTAATCAGTAAGGATGCTAGGGGAGTCACCACCAAACTTAGAAGACCCAGGATGCTGCCCCATGGCTGCTGTGTCCACCCAGGAGCAGTCCCGGCCCCAGGTGATCTCTCCATCCCACTCCCAGGGGTACTGCTGCTTCTCTTCCTGCTGGCAGGTCTGGCCTGTAGAAGGACACACAAACAGAGGTCCCAGGTGCAGCTGGCCACACAGACTGCCACACATACAGAGCATTGTAGGCAGCAGCTCATGGTTTACTTAATATCTGTGACTGAACCCTGGAGTCACTAACCTAAACCACTGTCTCACAGCAAAAGTTTTTCCAGATGTGGCTTTCCTCCTACTCACCAACTAGCTCAGCTTGAAGTTTGCTAGCAAATTATTCATACACACAAACAGGACTGAATTCACAGAGGAAACAAAAACATAGGCTTATCCAGTTGCTGGCACTTAGACTTACACACCCACACGCACCTCAAGATCTCTGGTTGCTGCCACCTCGACCTAAAGCTTTGATGCCCATGACGTCTCCTCCACTTGCTTGAACCTCTCGACATGCAGTGCTAGTCCCTCTAGTTGCTGGCACACAGACCTCCTGCATTCTCATCCCTTCACATGGTAACATCTAGAACCAGGTGCCCTAAGACCTCTGGGCTTGACTCTTCTGTAAGTGAAGAGTCTCAGTAACAGTCTCTGCAGTTGCCAGCACCATTTTCCTACACTCGTTTCCCCTCTGATTCATCATGACCACCCTTTTCCTTTTGGACTCTTTGGCCCTTCTCCTACATGTCCCATAATAAGTTTTACATAAATCCACAATCCCCTTCTGATAGCCAGTATCCCAAATAGCCTCAAATATCCCGTAATCTTTGTGTTAGTTGTGTTTTCCCTTCTTACCAACTGCAGTTTGTAGGTCAGGTTGACGTTCTTCAGGGATATGCCTTAGCAGTTCCTTCATCACCATCGATCATCAGTGGGTCCCCATTATCATCTCTGTTGTGCTCGTGTGTCTGTATGGTTAGTTTAGCACTCTCCTCATTACTTGTTACTTATTTTATATTTACTAGGTCAAACCCAAATGACTTAGTGAAACAGATGTCCACACCACTCTTATGCTACTGAAAACTGCTGCAGAACTCAGAATGGCTGGGTTCCTCTGAATTACAGAGTCCAGTTCCCTTTTATGATGGGCAGTGCCATGGTAAGATGGCAAACCCAGACTTCTCTGTCTTGCTTGAATGTCAGGATGCAGTTTTGCACGTTTTCTTCATGTTCAGGTAGACTTAAAGCACAGGAGATGTGTGTCAAACAACACATTTCTATCTTTCTCCACTGCACAACAATACATAACACTGCCAGAAACTTCACTGATGTTAGCACAGCATTTTATTATAAACCATATTTTCAGAGGGGATGCATTATTTCCTGGACTTTACGAACCTTTATCATGACAGCTGACATAAAAGTATCAGAAAGAATGATGACATAGTTCTGGTTTTCCAGAGATGTTCATTTTATGTCTTTGATGCTTGATCGCATTATCTTCAGAAGGATGTTTTATTCTAAAGGAGGAAAAAAAAAGAAAAAGAAAAGAAAAAGAAACCCCCATCTTAAAAGACAAGTGTGCAGGGAAAGGAAATACACGTATAATGTAAAAACATTACTTTCAAATAGATCAAAATGATGCATTGGGAGGACATAAAGTAACAGCGACAGTATCTGGCACTGCAAAGAAGTACTGCACTTCAACAAGTCATCGCACAAAGGATATTAGGACCACATTCAGATTACTCCCTGGAAGGCTATTCCTTTTCAATTTGCTTACAGGATTTCTCCTGGCCCTTGTGAGTCCCTCTCATCTACGCCATTCTTGCTATTTCCAAGATTAAGACATTGACCAATATCCTCCAATCTACTTCTTACTGAATTGGACTGCCTACTTCTAACAAATATGTACACCTTTATCAAAAAGTGACAATACTTACTTCTTCAAGGCTCAGGCTCTCCGCTTTTTCTTTTCCTTCTCCTTTGCTGTATTTCTTTTTAAGGCACACCACAGTTGTGATAGTGACAATAAGCATAACAACGAATACTGTTATGGTTGAAGAAACAGCTATTATGGTATTTTCTTGAGTTGTGCCTTTCCTTTCACATCTCTCCCCCATGTACCACCAGTTATTCCCTGATGGACATCTAGAAAGTAAAAGAACATGTGGTATTGCTTAAAACAAAACGGTGACTTAAAGAATTTCATCTCTGATGCTCTACTTCTATCTCCCAAACCTTAATGAAGTTATCTTAGAATAATTGTCTATTTTAAAGTTGCCTTGCGTGGCCGACTCTCCTTAGATATTTACACTGTGCCCTTCTTCAGTTTTCCACTGTTTTTTCCCTGCTTTGAAAGAAACAAAGGGAGCCGTTGCCCCTGAGCTCCAGCCTGATTCTGACTGCTTCAAGTCTGGCCACAGCTGCTTGTACAAATCGGTCTTTTGCTACCAATACACAAGCCCTCAGGGTAGCTCAGTTCGCTTGCCTGCTTCCTTTTCCTTTATGTTTACAGCACTTCAGTTGATAGAAAACTCACTTTCTGCTCCACAAAACTGACACCTGTCCCAAGGGCCACTATCATGTAATATTTGCTTCCACTATACTAATTGCCCTCATATCCTGATGCAAATTTGACTTTTGACATGCTTAGCTTTTAAACAAAGCTCTTCTATCTTCATTCAGTCAGTTTAAAAAAAACCTTTCATAGGAAGGAGCTGAATAAAATCCGTGGGGAGCTAGTCCAGAGGCTTTATGCTGCTTTTATCCCATCAAGCCACATTTATCACCCTCCAAGAAACTTCACTCTCCTGACTCCCCTTGTGTTCTTTGCCTCCTTAATTCTCACCTTATGCAGCAATCTGAACTTGCAAGATAAACAGAGTGGAGAGCACAGGGCAGACTCTCAAGGCATCACTGATCTGATCACACCTGAACCATTCAAGGACAGACCCAGCTGAAGATGTTCCCATCACGCTGCATTTTCTAAGCTCACAAATTCTCTGTTAGCAGGTGTGGTAAATTCTGAGCAGACGACATTCTCACTGCCAGAAGGAGTTTGTGACCAGGCTCTGCCTTCCCCCAAAAGAAGGCAAGAATATCATTCTAGAAATCTTCTGGTTGTGCACTAAATGCAGCCTCCAAGCCCTGATTCCTTCACCTTATTCAGTATTACTACTAGCTCAAACAGCTGACTGTGAATGATCTAACTGGAAAAAAAAAACTCTGTGGGTAACACTGCTGAGTTCACATCTGCACCTACTTTTCTATACCCTTGTCACTCCTTATGTTATTGTTTTTATAGTTTCTGTCTAAATCCATTATTCAGAACTCTATGTTTGGCCCTGAAAATGAATCCATTGGCAGTGCACTGCAAGGCTGCTTGGGGATTTAATGTGATCAGGCTTAAATAGAGTTATGTATCACATCCTCCCTGGTTTCCCAATAAAAAATCAGAGCGGAAACTGACTGCTGGTTACACACTTCTCCAGGATAGAAAGTAGGTCACATAAGCACTTGAGCTACAAATAGTCCAGAGATGTCAGAAAATAAATCTTCTCATAATTCCAAAATCAAGCATAACATTCAGCCTGATTCTTTTATTTCCATCTTCTTGGAACAGCTTCTTGACATTTTCTCATATTCGTGACCTGTTTCTGATGTGCTGCACGAGCCCCTTAGCAGAATTGTTTTTTAAAAGGTTTCTAAATGGGGAGATAGAACACCCTATGAGTCATACTGGCTCTCTCTGCTCTTGGCCTTTAGACATTTACCTCTCAGCACTCCCCCAGTCAACCTGCCTTGGCACAGCTTCATAGCACGTTGTTACTATCTTCAGCCTCAGAGTTTGTTTGAGAGCTGGAACAATGCTAATCAGCCAGGTGGGCTGCATAAATGAATCCACAGAGGAACAAATTAAAGTTGTTACACGTTTTCCTGCAGGGTAAACAGTTGCTTTGGTCCTCAGCCTTCATCACTGGTTTCAAAGACAAGCAGCTCCACTTTGTTAATTCATGATCATAATTTGCGCTACGCTATACTTCTATATAAGATTTTAAAACAAAGTTATCCTATATACATTGCCTGGGAACTCTTAACATATTTTCTTCTGATATCCATGTTATATTGTTTCAACTACATTTATATTTAACTATTTTTCTATAGAGACATCTGTGGAGATGCAGAGCCCATTTTATAACACTGGACTAATGTATTACTGAAAACAGAAAGTATCTTTATATATAATTTACAAGTAGGTCAGAGTACTCCAAAATATTCAAGTGCTATGGATAGGAATATTTTTGCCCTAACTGGTCTTGTGTCACCTGCAGTCAGTGGCTGGAAATATTTGCCTTAATTAGTTACATTCTCTTCCTTTCTTTAGAAACAAAGACTTATTTCACTAGAAGCTTTCATCACTCAAACTAAAATTGCATTTGAGAGTGAATAAATACAGTTACCTGCACACTGCTTTTCTATCTACAATAACGCAGACACCATCATTTTCACAAGGGTTGTCTGGACAGGACTCTGGTGTATCCATCTCTGGCTTTTCAGTCAGGGTCACAAGGAGTGTTGGGATGGGTGTTTTGGCAGCAGTAGGTTTATCTGTGGGCCTGGTGGTGGTGGTAGGCTTGGTGGTAGTGGTGGGCCTAGTGGTGGGCCTGGTGGTTGTGGTGTTGGCAATAGGGGTAGGTCTGACAGCACTGTCAGTGGAATTCATAACAGCGGTGGGAGGAACACTAGGCTGAGCTGATACTAGATGTGACACATCTGCAGGAAAAAAAACCACAAAGAACAAGGCTTTTACTTTCTCTCTCCTTTTTGATCTTCTAATGATATGTTCTAAGAGAATCTTTGAACTGTTTTACATCCCTCTGCTATGATGGATAACCTTTTCTTTTACCTTTGAGGAACATTATGTATTTTGGAAAGGTCCTTGTAATTTAAAAACAGAAACAAAAACAAAAAACAGACAATTTTATTCCAAGTACTCTATTCAAAGTAATTTGCCCAGGAGTAGCATCATTTTATACACTTAAATTTTAACCTATCATCATCTATGAGATAATGGATTAAAAAAGGATGCATCTACCCACACATCTATTTAAATACACAATTTGACTTTAGATATATGAGTAGTACCTAAATTGCTCATAGTATGAAGTATATAATGTGTATTTATATCTGCAGTACTGGTGACTTATTATGTGACACTATGTACTTTTGTGTATTATAAAGAATATCAGCTATCATCAGTGTTTACATACCTTCCATTGTTAAAAGAACATAAACACCACCTTCTTTAATAAAGTCACGGCTTCTAAGTCTCTGGTGAGTTATGAATGCACTCGTTCCACGTCCTGGACCTCTCATGAAAGTAGTTCCATTTGGGAAAGAAGCTGCTGATCCCACTTTATCTGGCCTGTCCCAAAAATAATTTGATGAAGAATCTGAAAGAAAATGAACTGAATGTGAATGTGGGACTACTCTAGATTTTTTTTTTTCTCAATAGGGTTCCTTCATTCTCATCTAATCTTTGCTGCAAAATAGTACAAGACAGACTGTGTCCAGCCTTGCCTGTTTCTGCTCATGAATATAATGAAGATGGAAATAAATTACCTGAAACTCAAGGAATAAATGAATGGAAATAAATTACCTGAAACTCAAACAGTGCTGAATCTGCCTAAAATAATTTTTTTTTTATTTTTGTCTGAGAATTCACACTAATGAGACATGCAAGACAAAAAGAGGTTGATCTGTGTGGGTTGGTCCAAGGTACCGTATCTGCTGATAATCCCTATCAGAGAGCACCTGAACAGCCCAATTGGTCACAGGCTGCTGTTATCCCCTCCATCAAACCCTGTCCTAAATCTCAAAGTTGAGCCTGACAGTATATTGAAATATGTGACTGGGAGAAGAAACTGCTTGCTCCAACACCTCGGCTGGTCAGAGAAAGATGCTGGAAGTTGGAATATTGCAAACGTTGCACCAAGTGGGTCCCACAAATGCTTGCAAGGAACAGAAGAAAACTATGTACAAGTTTGTCAGAACCTATTCAACCAACATAAGGCTGAAGGTGGCTATTTCCTGAATTGCATAGTTAACCAGTGAGATGTGGTGTCACCACTATAAGTCAGAGTCAACAGTCTATGGAGTGGCAGTGACACGTGAATTTCCCATAAAAAAAAAAGTTCAAAATGCAGCATTCAGCAGGTAAAGTGATGCACCATGACACTAAGCTGAAGGCTTGAACTTCCAGAGTCAGGACAGAGAAAACAATGTATTTCCTCTTGCAATACAATACAACCAGGCCCCATTGCTGTTAGATCATTTCCATTGCAAATTTTGGCTGAACTGTCCTACCACACCAACCCTATAGTTCAGATTTGGTGCCTTCTGGTTTCACCTGTTCAGGATGATGAAAGATGGAGTGCATGGGCAACATTTTCCTAGCAACTTTGTCATCAAAGCAGCTGCAAAACAGTGGGTCACCTCTACTGGAACAAATTTTTATGAGCATGGCAGGCAGGTTCTTGTTCATTGCTGGTGCATGCCTAATGGTGGTGACTATGTGGAAAATCAGTCTTTTGTAGCTGAGAATTTGCTCAATCTAATAGTGTTACTGTGCTCTGTCTCTCTTGTAGTTTCCATGAAAATAAACAGGAGGCATTACCTTTGGAGCAACCTATGTAAATCAAGGTTTTTTTTGTTTTTAACATATCAAGAAATAGACGTCTTAGTGCTTTCATTCCTACATAGTCTGAAAGCCCACAAAACTAATTCAGTAGTGGAGGTTTTTTCTTTTGGCAAAATTCTTTGATGCAGAACATCATTTTGGCTTAAATCCAATCTTTATTAAATGGTGATTGTGGGGTTTTAACTTTCCTATTTCTTACTGAGATTCCTACCATTTCTCAGTTACACCTTTACCTAAACTGCCTTCTTATCCAGGTAGTGTGGACAATTGCTCCTTATCTTGTCACACCTTGAATGAGTACAGATTATGTAACACTAATCAGAACTTTGTTCATCTGGTGATTTGTGCTGACACTGCTGTTCATTTTGCAAGAAGGGAGGCTATGTATTTAATAGCTGCACTTTCAGCTGGTATCAACTATTTCATTTAGTATATTTTTTTGTTGTTTCAAGCCCTCAGGAAGGCTTGCATTCATAATCCTATAAAAGAAATGCTAGGCATGAGTGATCCACCTGTTTCTCATGCATATCAACTTTGAAACCAAAGGTTCCAGTTTAACTTACTCATATATTCAAATCTTTCTTTTCTGAGGTTCAGTTATACTGCTGCTGCAAGGAAATCATCCATTCTAGAACTTAAACATGGCTGTGCTAATTCATACAGTGAGAAAATTTGACTCATGCTTGTTTTCATTTGATTGTTTTTAAGCATACTGGATGGTACGTCTGGTTTTAACTAACCTGATAATTCCAGAGGGTCTGTTGTTACACTTCTTTGGTTTGACATCCGTTGACGAATATCAGGATGCTGGTCAAGCAGAATCATGGTAACTTGCTGCCATGCACAGGGCCACTGCAACTGATCATCATTTGCTCCAGAAATCAAGTACAAGTATATTCCTAAATTAAATGGGCTATCAATGGTACCATTTATGTACAAGCCAACCTGAAAAGCATATCCTTTACTAGAGTAAAAGGGTGGACTGTATATTTTTCCTGCTGTCCCTGCAGGGCTTGTGTTGAGAAGATCTGTGAAGTTTCTGATGTGCCAGACATGGTGAGGACATTGTGTTTCTGACAAGTTGATGTCGTCAATAGAGAGACCTCCATTTGATAAGCCAGTTCCTCTCACACCTTGAAACACAACCCGGAACTTACTCGTGACATTCAAGGAAACATGATGGAGCTGCCAGTAATTCACAGGTGAGCCTGAAAAACATTGGTAGGGATTTCTAAGTAAGTGGTACAATCAAACATTGTGTGCATCCACAGAATCTATTCCAATGCTATGAAAGAATTTCTCAGCTCCACCAGCACTGAAATGATGGAATATTTCTCTTGTAGACATAAATTTTTCAATGCACGATCGTATTTTTTCAGTTCAATTTTTCAACAGATTTAATACACACAGAAGCTCTTTAATAATTAGAGTGAGAACAGTGTTAATGTTTCTGAGACTGCTTTTGCTTTTATGTGTTTTAAAGAACACTTCATTAAAATAGTTGAAAGGTTGTGATAATTAAATGCACAAAGATGGCTGGTACCATGTGACTGCTGGGGGACACCACTTGTAACCAGACCAGCTGGACTTAACTCCATTAACCACTACTCACTAGGTATGGCCCCCTAGCCAGTTCCTTACCCAAAGAAGGGTATACCTGTGCAGGCCACGGGCAGCCAGTTTCCCCAGGAGAATACTGTGAGAGGCTGTGTCAAAGGCTTTGCTGAAGACTAGGTAGACTACATCATCAGCCTTTAAGTAATTGTTACTAAATTCAAATTAAAGCCAGGGATTTGCAAGTCCTACTACACGTGACAAAATGCCAGTGCGAATCTGATGCCACCTCTAGACGTGCCTGACTAGTAAATCCCACTTGACTCCAAGAGCAGTTTGCACAAAAATGAAGACTTCTGCACAAAGGCCTTTTAAGGCAAGTGAAAGTAGGACATTCTTTGTTTATAGTACATGCAGCAAAACTATTTCTTTAGCTGTCTGGCTTATGTTCCCCTGAATGGAAGGCCAGACTTTCAGCTGTATTTCTGGACTAGGCAGTGCCAATCCCAAGCACAGAATGCATGCCCCACTTTCCTAACTATTCTAAACACAACACAATGGATTTCAGATAAGAATCTTGATTTCTTGCTGTTTTTCATTATTGTTGTTATAACTGAGAGGGGAAAAATAAATTCAGAAAAAAAGAACACCCCACTCTCTTCTTTTAAATTGACTTCTGCATTAACTAATGGCTATTTGAACTGCAAACATAATACACAAGACTGGTATTTCTGACTCGTGTTCAATGAGCAGATCAGTTACTGTGGTGTAAAATGTCCTGCTCCCACTGCCCCCCCTGCCCCAGGCTGAAGGCAGCCATGGCTGCTACAGACCAGCAGAAAGGGTCTGGGGTTTGTTCCTCTAGCTTTCAAGCATGGTAGGACTCATGGTGTTAACCCACAAGCAATGCCAGTCACAGATGGAAAGGGCTGTGTCTGTGCTTCCTTCTTTCTGTTGACTCTGTGTTGGCGAAGACAACTTCTCACAAGCCAGAAGTGAGACAGTTTAGGAAAAAAATATCTTTAACCATTCTTAAAAGTTTTATCGGATCCTGTTGGACAAAGTAACGTCCTCACTTGGACACATACAGCGGATCAGAGATTTAAGGGAAATTAACAGATTGAGAAAAAGGGAATGGGATGTAGGACTTCATATATATGAAAGAATATTGGCAAAGAAGGCCTGAGAAATGAATTTCTGCCTAATCTGAAATCTACATCTTCCTCAGCATCCCTGACATTTATATTGAAGATTCCTGATGGTACACAGGGATGATGAGAGTAACAAAGTGAAGAAATGAGTGGGAAAAAGAAAAGGACAACAGGCATGAGTAGCAGTGGAACCTTAAAGAAGAAAAGGAAAAAGAAGCAGACTTGATATCTACTGTGCAGAAGAACTTTCTCAGACTAATTAATTCAATGGACCAAATTAGTTGTAGCTGTAATGGAGATCAACTAATAGTTAAATATTTGAGAATATAGTTTAATCTTACGTGACTTCAGCAATTCTGGTTTAAGGAATTCTTGTCCATCAGCAGACAGCCACTGCTCATTTTTGTGTGCTCCCAAATGCTCCATAGCCTCCCAAAGGCACAAGAATATAATTTTCTTCAAAGTACGATACAAACTGTGACCTGCTGCCCTTATATTTCAGTTTAGTGACTCCAAACTTGGCTTAAAAAATAAGTTGAATTTTGATCATCTTCTTTTTCTTTTTTTTAATTGAAGTCTTGGATAGTCCAGGGTACTTATATTTTCCATTTTTTATTACTTCTTTCTTATTTATTGTAATTTATTCTAATGACCAACTTCATCTGTTGCTGATTATACCAGCAGACCTAGAACACTTAAAATGACTGTTTGTGAAATTTCACCTATTTTTGTAAGAGAACTATCTTGATAGTGCAAGAGTTTAATTTGTCGTAATTTAGTATATTATAGGAAAATGGCTGATGGAGGATACATCAAGTATAGTATCACCAGCAGAGATTCAATTATTTAGTTAAAGACAAAGAATAAAACTAAGAGATGAGTCACTTTGCTACAGTATTTTCCCTCAGTACACTGAAAAGGATACTGAGTAGACAGTAAACCAAAATGCAGTTTTGTTCCATACCTTTTATCTCTTCAATTAGTCTCAAAGTACCATTTGGATGGGCATCAGAATACTCCCTGACCCAGACGTAGAGCTGGTCGCTTTCACTTCCACTATTGTAGAAATAGAATTGCAAGCACTGGAAGCCTCTTTTGGGATATAGAATTCTGCTCTCCAGGATAGCTGTGCTTCCTCCTGCTACAGCGCTGGTGTTGAAATGCATGAAATAGCCAGAATCTGTCAAAAGTAAATGAGAAACCAGAGATGGAGTTAAAAACAAAAATTTCCTGATGCACATGATGTATTCTTAACATCATATTGTAACAATGCTGGAAGGTACAGTCAATTTAGGGTCACAGTAAGCTAGATCCTGTACAAATCTTCAGACCGAGGGCTATTACCTGTTTGTATTCTTCAGAGGCAGAATTGCTCTTCTCCGTTGGTGTTTTTTCCTCCTTTGCTCATCTCCAGCAATTTACAAGCAATGGCTGCTCTCTTTAAACTGTTCATACAGTGCTGGTAATTCACAGTTAACATTCTCTTTGGAGGACTGGTTTAAGCTCCTGAACTCACAAGTTTCTTTGACAGGTTCATAAGTAATTAGCTACATTCTCTTCAGCCCAGAGCAGAGGAGCTGAGGGGAGGCCTCATGGAGGCCTACAGTTCCTCACAAGGGGAGTGCAGAGACAGCACTGATTTGCACTCCCTAATGACAACAACAGGGCCCAAGGGAATGGCATGGAGCTGTGTCAGGGGAGGGGCAGCTGGGGGTTAAGGACAGGGTCTGAACCAGAGGGTGGTGGGCATGGAGCAGGCTGCAAAGGGCAGTGGGCACAGCCCCGAGCTGCCAGAGTTCAGGGAGCTTTTGGACGATGCTCTCAGACACAGGGTTTGAATTTAGGTGGTCCTGTGTGGAGCCAGGAGTTGGACTCGGTCATCCTGGTGGGTCCCTTCCAACTCAGTGTTCCTTACGGTTCTATGATTCTCAATAAATTGTTCAGCTGAACTCTGCTAATGTACACAATTTCTGAACTCCGGTCTTTTCTAAAGTATTACTGTGCAATTATTCAGAAAATCAGCACTATCTCTGACGCGCCTGATATTTCTGATGTGTAGTTTAGAACATTTTGCATAATTCTCTTGTGACATCAAGACTAGAGAAGATCAAAAGAGATAAGAACATTCAATCTTCACAAATAAGCAGAAAACAGAACGTGTCACTCGGTTTCCCCAAGCGTGCAGTTTTATATTGCTTAGTTCAAAAGTTAACTGTGGTTTGTCAACAAATAAACATAGAACAAGGCCAAGAGCAAAGTCAATTGACTTGCCTTTGCAGAAAATGCTTCCCAAAGAGATAAGGAGAATGTTTTCCCATACCTTCGCATTCTCCCATGTTAGTGTGATCAGTATTTGGCCCAGCAGGAACGTGAGACAAATGTTGCCAATCACTGTTATCATCTGAACTTTGAATCATGCCACAGATATTTTCAAGTTCAAAACTGCATGTGTCCATGAAGCTTAGGGAGGAGGCTACAATATTAACAGAGAGAGAAAAAAAAAAGTTCTGAATCTCTGTTACATGTTTAATACAGAATACTCAAAGGCAAGAGCAGAGACACTAAGGTAACGCTAACAGAATAATCACCAACATCAGACACCATCAATTTTTATATTTAAAACATTCCGGAACTCAAAGTATTTGGCAGTTAACACTGACATTAGTGAGACATCATCACGGCAACTCTGTGCACTTAACATGCACAAGGAGGGAGGCCTCCAGCACAAGAAAGATGAAAAATGGCTGGAGTGGGTCCAGAGGAGGCTACAAAGATATCAGAGGGCTGCAGTACCTCTCCTATGAAGGTAGGTATGGGTAGTATGGCTTGCCTAGTCTGTAGAAGAAAAGGCTCTGGGAAAACATCATTGCAGCCATCCAGTACTTAAACAGAGATTACAAGCAGGAGGAAAACCAAATTTTTATATGGTCTGATAGTGACAGGACAAGAGCGAATGACTTTTTACTAAAAGACAGGAGATCTAGTTTGGATGTTGGAAAGAAATTCTATACTCAGAGGGTGCTGAGGCGCTGGCACAGCTACACAGAGAAGCTGTGGTGCCCCATCCCTGGAGGTGCTCAAGGCCAGTTTGGATGGGGCCCTGGGCAGCTTAGCAGCTGGGGACAGCCCTGCCCACGGCAAATGGGAATTAGTACCAAATGATCTTTATGGTCCCTTCCAACACAAGCTATTCTATGGTTTTATTATATTTTATTTATAAAAGGAACATTGATACCAGCCCTGACCTACCGAACTTCACACAGCCAAAAGGTCTAAGGATTTCCTATTCATTCCTCTGCTTTCTTTAGGCTTAGTTCTTATATAGTTCACATATAGTCAGAGTTTTTTCAGAAGTTTCACCAAACCATCTAAGGGAGCTCTAGTTTTGAAATACAGCATAGCAGCAGCTACTTGACTGCAGTATTTGCTCATTCTGCTTGATTTTCAAAACACTGAATTGAAAACACATTTGGCAAAGATACATTTGAAACCAGTGGGTATCTCACCTCATACAAACTCTGAAGATCCGGTTTTCATATTAACAAATCAGAAGTTAACAAAAGAAGTAATAAATCCAGGTTTATGCCTATTCTTAGATTTGCTTCCTGTTGTACTACATCTGAGCTCTCTGTAACATCAGCCACGATTTGAAAACAACTGTTAATAAAATGCTTTGTAAAATCAAAGCATGAAATCAGTTTACCCAAACAGGAAAGCTGTTAAAAAGTACTGGTATGTAGAACTAAAGGACAAGAAGAGAGAAAAGCAAGACCCAATAGCATAAAATCTATTTCTTAAATACTGAGACAGGAGTAGGGGGGTTTTGAACACTTTTTGCACCAAATACCAGTTACTTTCTCACAAACATGACTCTTGGGTAAGAATAAAGTTATAAAGTCAAGTAGTATTTATATACTGCATGAGAATGATGGAAAGTGTGTAAGATAATTGTACAAATATAAGATAAGTGTAAGAAGATCCCTGTCTGCTGTTAGGCATCCTTAGCTTTAAGCAGCTACGTAAGAGCTAATTGACTGTGTGTCAAACGCTGGAAGCTAAGGCTGCATGTGTGTTCATTTTAGACCCACGTGAGGATAAGTACCTTTATCAGAATCATATACTCATAAAAAGACTGTTTCAATAAACATCTTTGGTTACTATTTAAAGTATACTTAGAATGAGGTTTAAAATGTAATGTAAGATCTTACACTCTACCTGGTATACTGAGGCAGTGAAGTAAAAGTATCATGTGCATGCCAGGACACATTTGATAGTCACAATTACATAATTATATTCCCCAGCCCCCAATTTTCACTTGAATTTCTAGAATGAGTTCCATATGAGCAAAGCAACCATTTTGATCACTTTGCAAACAGGCTGGGTTTGAAATGGAAACCAAACATTTTAAAGGCCCACATTTTCTTCATAACAGCATCCATCACCTGTTTGCCTGAACAAGCTCTGTCTGACAGACTGTGTGAGTGCAGAGCAGGTATGAGAGCCACGGCAAAGACACTCGTTTCTGCAGAGCAGCAGCTGTGGAGTAATGCAGGGGGGAGAAACAAAAAGCTTTGTGCAGATGCACACATTTTAAATAGCCACCCAAGGGATGAACAAAATCATCCACTGAGCAAAGCTGATTTTTTACTAAAGGTCAAATAAAATTGCACAGAAAGCTCTACTACACAGCAGCATTTCTGCAGGGGGGCTATGTTATTTCTAGCTGTACCATTATTTCTGGTGTTTTTAACACAATTCATTTCTCCAAATATATTCACACACACACACATATATATATATTTACTTGAGGATGGATAATAAGAAGCAAAGAATTTAAAATATATTGAGAAACTTACAGCAGTTGTACAACTGATTCAGTTTCTGGAGATCAGAATCACTGAAATCCATCCGCTGTCCTATTACATCCATGAAGTACGGTATGTTTGTTACGATGGTTGGTTCAGTTCCATTCCTGAAAGCAGTTTTGCTGTAGTGCATCACAGACGTATAGTCATAGGGAACATTCAGAGAGTCTGATGTTTTATCATCGTATTTATTGAAATTATGTTCTTTACCTGAGAAGGAAAAACAAAAGATTGTTTATTGCCAAAGACAATTTTTGAGATACAGGATTAAAGTAAAAGAGAATCCTTTAGAACCTTGTTTGGTAATCCTTTTTGTGTATTTATTCTATAAGGGTATTTTATTCATAGCCTAAATTTATTTTGCTTTCTCTTTCAGCCATGGGAATGTAACATGATGCCTTCTGCTGCATGAAGTTCCTTTTTCCTACCAGAAACCTTTTCACCATGAATCTACTCAGAAACTGTGATGGGCTTGTGATACCCCAAAGCGGACATTCTATTTCATTGCTCAAGTTACGTGCCTGCAGGAATACCTCTTTATTTCTAATCCATATTCTCTGATGTTTTATTGCTGGCCATTTCTAAGAAGTTTAAATTGGACTTGAGTGAACTTTCAACATTTAATTTTATAGATATTTGCTGAAGAATCAGAGAAAAGCATTATTAACTCTAAAGGAAGACAAAGTTATAAATGTTTTAAATGATGATTAGTCAAAATACAGGAACTATACTCTGGTCACTGTAAAAAAGCTGTAGCAGATTCAAGTGGCTAACGATAGCATAACTTGCAATTAAGAAGTCAGCAAAGCATAATGGAAATCAAATAACAGACTCTATTTTCTGCAATACATACTTGTGGGTGCACCTGGCTATTGATCAGAAATAAATATGAATGCATAAGATTTAATTAGTCTGGTGCTCAATGCGTACCTGCACCAGGCCAGTACCATGTCTGGGCACACAGCCTTCAAACTGTCTAGGTACTATGGAGGATTACAGTATGCTGCAGAAGCAGACATCGATCCCAACCCTGAGGAACCCTATGCTGCAGACAGGCTTGTGACAAATATGCCAGTCCTTGCACTTGGAACCACATTGCCTCAATAATGGCTTGTGTGATAGGGACACCAAAAGAGGTCTCTCTGGCCTCTGAGCCCTCTCTCAGGAGAAAGATCAGTCCCTTCCCTTCAGATTTTCTTCTGGCTTTGGTTGTACTGGGTTTTGTAGAGTGGGCTTATTTTTAATTACTTTTACAGGCTCCCATAGTAATTAGTGACTTTAGTGTATTCATTAGAACAAACACAATTACTCTCTTCTGTTGCTGGGCTGTATAGTACTTAGCACAACAGGAGTCAGATTACCAGTTAGGCCTCTAGGAACTGCTGTGACATGAGTAATAATGACAACAACAACAAATAAGGCTGTCCATCCAAACCAGATGCCACTTGATGTTTTATTTAGTGATGTTTTATTTATGGTGAACTTGAATTTAACTCAAGGTGAGGGAATCTTTGAGCCATGGGAGGATGTCTGAAAGAGATGTTCCCTATCCAAAGCATGTCATCCCAAAACTTGAGTGAGAGATCAGGAGAGTGACTGACCGGTCTGAATCCTGTCCCAGATGATGGACACGTAGTCATCTCGATCAGACCGTGACTGCTCATGCCAGAAGCCCAGCGCGTGAAGGAATTCGTGCTCAATTGTTGCAATCCTGTCACAGTTGGCTCCAATTGAGAGCTGCTGCAAGCCTTGCTGCCTGTTTCCCACTGAGGACCAGCAACTAATATGGAAATAAGATTGGAAGACAAATCTGTGAAGTGCATGCCACCCCAATGCCATGAGAAATCCAGAATGAGTCTGTTCAACAGGCCTTTCTTTGAGCACTAGAGATATATTTTGCTATGAGTGTTTTTTCATTGATCTGTTCATTACTGGATCCTTTCCCCCCACGTGAAACTCTGCTTCGATGAGTAAGCAGCTCTCCCACTCTGGATGGATTGTTTTTAATGGGTTTTCTTTAGCAGAAAAAAAACTATTTATGACTGAAAAGAATACAGAGATTATAGGCACACGATTTAAGACATAAGATTTACTGCAAACTAACAAGTTGCTACTCATTGTCTAGATCATCGTAACTATCTGTGGGCATACTTTGGATGTGCCTTGGTGCCAGACAAACCACGACCTTGCTGCTTCTCACCTCAACCATCACAACCACCTCTCCATCCTGTTCTGGCCTTTTGCTTTGGTGACAGATTGTGACTGCTAGGTCAGGTCCACCTCTGGACACTATTCTCTGAAAGTCTGGCAGGTCTAAGAGGGCATTTCTTCACCTCTATTTTTTCCAGCTACTTGTGAGAAGTAGTTCTAGGGCGGTTGCTGCTGACATACGCTCACAAGGCAGTGCCAAACTGCAGCTATACTGGAAGTTTTTATTAAAGAGTAAAAAAAATTCTGTGAGCTATCTGCACAAACCAATAAAATGGCACCCCATCTCCACAAACTAGCAAGCACATTTAAACTGATGTTTTACACAGCAAATAAATCAACACTTACCCAATGAAGTCCATAAAATTAATCAAGCACAAAATACTCCATAGGATTTGCAGTTCTATCACCCCAGAAGTGTAAAAAGCAAGCATACCAGGCACGGTAGGACCCTGCAACTTATTAGTGAAGCATATTCCACAGGATTTCTCTTTCTACAAAGCAGTACAAGCCTTAGCTATTGATTACTCATTAAAATCACAGCATGGGTCCTGGGAGGGAGCACACACAGCTTCCATAATTTCACTGGCTTCCCTTGAGCTAGGCCTCATATTGATTATGTTGCTTTTTCTGGTTGTACAAAAGTATAAGAAGTCCATTAAAATTCTGGGTATACTTCATACCACAGCAGATGCCTCTGGCTTCATGGCTGCTGCATAGAGCACAGCAGGCTACAAGCACATCCTGGACACTTGGTAAAATCAACATTCAAACACCAGTGGAAGCAGCTTCCCCTTGCCTTCATTCTGCCAATTGCTTATGACACCATCATTCTGCAACCACAGAGGGAGTAAATGCATCCTCTGTCACTCAGTGCTGAGAATAAAGCCATGTGAATGGGACAAAGAACACCTGGAGCTCACCCCATGTTAATGATGTCCTTCTTTAGGGAAGGGGAAAATGAAAAAAAAATCACAGCTTCTTCATGTGTTGTAGTCTGTCTCCATCAGTTCAGTGCCTTCTGCTCTGCTTGTTGTTCCATCAGAGCTTAGAGTAGTGGGGAGGTATTTTCTCTCACTAATCTCACCAACCTGCTTTTTAGAAGGCAGGCCATAAGGAGACACATGCCATCAGTAGCAGTGCCGTTCTCAAAGAACCATTAGTTTTTCCAGGCTTGTTTTTACACTCACATCCTGCTAGCAAATAACTGTCTATAGTATCAAAGATCACCCTTTGCCTTATGCCACAGTGCCAAGGAGCTGAAGTGACCTCCTAAGAATGCTCCATGAAAACTTGGTTTCCCATTTGGAAATACATGATACAGGGTTGGTCCTCTCTGGTTTGCTAACCATTGGACTCTACCATGCCATGCTGGTTTTCCTGGTGAATGAGCCCCATCCTTCATGAGAAGAGTAGCAATGGCACTTTCCAGACTGTTAGATGAGCTTTGCAGGCATGTGCCACTTCTGACGCTCTTGCACTTCCGTCATTCACAAAATTCTCAGGTATTCTGCTTATTATAGGGATGGGAGGAAAGGAAAGGTCTTTAAACAGATTTTCAATCTAACCTCTGCTGTGAATGCATAGACTTGAATTAGTTGCTACTTGCTTAGTGATAGATGTATTTGTGAATGTAGTAGAGGTGGTAGCCAAACCCTGGCATGTGTTAGATAAACTGTAGGGATAGGACTCTTCCCTTTGGGGTTGATGGCACTGTGTACATTCATCAGAGACTACAAGCTTGTTTTTGTACAGGGCAGCCAACAAACTTAATTGCCATAGGCTAAATGCTGTCCTTTTTTTTTTTTTCCCCAAATTTTACAATTTTTATTTTTATATTATTATATATATTTTTATATTATTACATATTATTTTTACAAATAATTTACAATTATTTGTAAATTTGATGAATAACTTCATGTGACAAAGAAATCCAAAGTTTGGTTACATGAGTTTTCCATTAGGTTCACAGACACTGGGGAAAGCATTACTTTCTGTGTAGCCATTTATGCATCTTTTAGGGTTGAGTTTCAATGTTAGGTGCACAGCACAAAGATTAGAAAATACAGTCGGAGAATGAAGAACTTTTGAGACAATTATCTGATACAAATATCTCAGAACGAGCTAAAAGGAATAGAAAACATTTGTATTAGAAAATCTTTTCCCATTTGTAAGTGCATTTTCTCATATCAGGAGATGATTTTCTGAAAGTAAATTCCCTCCCCATGCCATCAAGGTTTCCCTGATCTCCTTTTCCAACAAGATAGAAATGGGCTGGTGCAGTGTGCAGAGCGTGTTTGTTCTGTTACACTGCTTTGATAAAGACTGTCTTAGAAAAGGAAGCAGCTGGTGCAACTTTGTTTTCCTAGAAAATTATTTTGCAAAAACTAAGGTGAAATAGCGTAGCTATTGATCAGAACAGATAAACTGAAACCTCTGTGTAACATCACAGCGCTAGGCAGCATCTAACAGTCTGGATGTTTATGTGACGTTGTTCAAATGCAGTTCAGTTTGTTACAGTGAAGTAAATGCATTGTCCCACAGTTGAACCTATCACATTTCTAATAGGATTTTTCTTTTTCTAAAGCCTAAGATATGCTTGCTATGACCACATCAAAGTGACATTCCATGTAGCCAAAGATCAGTCAAGAAATTAATGGGCTTGTTTCAAATCTTCACCTCTTCAGGGACTTGATTATTCATTACATTTAGAAGCAAGTATCAGTGAGAAACTTAATTACTACTCTATAATACTTGCTTTGGAAGATACTACATTTTCTAGTTAAAAAAAAAAAAAAAGACAGAAAATGGACACAAAGAAAACCACAGAATTACAATCAGATAAATGAGTTTTAGAGAGAATGCTGGACATGAATACAGTCTGTAGCCAAAAAGAAATAAAAAGCTAAGAATTATTTCATAATTTTCCTCTTACCCACTGCCTTTGAACACAGATATATAATTCTCCTCTCCTTCCCAAGGTTTGAAGTCAATACAGGTTTTGAGTCGATACTGTTCAAAAGCCTTGAGGATGACTCCTTTAGCATTAACTTCTGCAATGTAAACAGTGGTTTTGTCAGTGTTGAGCCACTGGGTTTGTACTGTTACCTGTACTGAGCAAGTCCAAAGTGCCCCTACCTTAAGGGTGGGTCTTGCTCCAGCAATCTTCAATCAAAATAAACATTTTTGCTGGATTAAGACCTGTGTAGGGGCCTAGAAACAACCAAATTATGCTGTTGTGACATTTTATCTTCCCCTTGTTTCTGTGTTTTTTCTTTAATTTTTCTTTAGTATATATGTATAAAATAGGACATCATGAGTATATAATAGATAATCGTACTCAGTTCTTCAATTTGTAATTTTTTTTTCACTTTCTTCACTGAGATTTTCCTGAACAAGAATTAAGTAAACTGTGAATGATGACATTAGATTTCACCTAGGGCTAACTGTAGGCTATACATCTCTCACAGAAAGTCTCTGGGACTTGAACATAGTGACAGTATGTCTGTATGTTAGACTAGATGATTTCCAGAGCTCCCTTCCAACCCTACAATTCTGTGATTCTGAGAACTTGAATTCTCTCTTTCACCATTCCTCTCTGCCATGCAAAGCCACAGCTGAGTGGACCTGAAGGGATGGAGAGCAGCTCAACCCCACAACAGGGCACTTAGCAATGTGCCACTGCAAACTGCATTGCAACCCAGAATGTCAGTTTGCCCCCAGTGCTCTAGGTGGTGTAAACAGCCAAGTAAGCTGCCTGGCTTTAATAAGATCATTAGTGCCATTTTATTTGTTCTTCTTACAACAGTTTAATGCCTTGGACATATGCTTTTCAAAGCAAACCAATCTGCTGGGTCATAACAATGTCAGGTTAAGAGCATTCAGTCAAGAGGTGGGACCTCAGTACCAAGACCAAGGTGAGATATCCTGCTAGTGCATTTTCAGACCAAATCCCATTGGGGGAAATGGCCTGCTCTAGACTAACAGCGTGGCAGTAGGAAGAGGAAAGGATGCCATGGATCTTTACTGACCTTTAATCAACATTTCAATCAAAGTGAAATACAGACATTGTCAAGGACAAATACTGTACCCAGGCTATCTTCAAGGACATAGGGGACGACATGGGGCCAGCGATATTCATCACCAATGATGGAGTTTCGTTCTTGCATCTAAGAAAGAAAGTATGCAGTTTTCTGTAAAAACTGATCTAGGATCAAGGACTAAGATTCTGCTAACACTATGTTTCTTATGAGTTCATATAAGAAAGATAAGAAATCAAAGAGTTCAAAACCTTTGGAAGACTGAAAGGCCTACAGCTTGGGTTTGAAGTGAAGCACATTTCTACCCATGATAACATAACATGATGCTAATGATATTGATCTACTGGCAAAACTGACCTTATTCTGGATAATGTTTCTGTAAATGCACGAGTCCTTCATTGCCTATGACATTTTGTAGAAATGCATCTCCAAACATTTCCAGTTCATCGTAACACAAACAGCATTTATTGTTCGTATGAGCAGGGTGCATCAATCATATTTCACACCACTAATACTTTACGTTGCATGAGTCAATGACACAGTTCTGGTTTTATATTTCACATTCGAACTCACCCTATCAAGTTTGATGTCTCCCTCAAAAAGGTCCAGTCCTAAGGCTAAGGAGAAGAGGAGATTAACATGTAGTTATTATACTGATCTATAGCTACCAGCAAAATAAAAGAGAGAGAAAATGAATTTAAAAAAAACCCAAACCTTCATTGATGTCAAAGATGTCTTGATCAATTCCTCCATCTATGTCTACTTCTGAAAAATAAAAACACAAGTGAGGTAGGATGTGAGCCCTTGCTGTTATCTTTATGATGTGTGAAAATTAATGCAATAACAATAACAGTAATTATAAATCTGCGTCTGTCCTAGCAATGTTTATGAGCAGCTGTTTTTGTTGACTGCCTCCCATGCATACAAATTGATCTGTAAACAGAACTCACCAGTAGTTTCCAGAGCAGGCTGGGGAGAAGAAAGGAAAAGATATATTATTAGAAAGGCACACAATGAAAAGCAGCTAGCATTATTCTCTCTACAGTACTAGAGACACATTTATGCTCAAATAACAGTATTTATCACATTGCTTGTATTGGGCTGATTGGACCCACTGTCTTCTCATTTGACTGGAAATGCTCATTTTCTTGTTTCAGCTTTTTGCCCATTCCACGCCAGGCTGCCCAACATGCAAGTCAACCTTCTCTTATATTAAATAGTGCTAATGGAGCAGTGAGGTGCTGGCACAGCTACCAGGGGAACCTGTGGATGCCCCATCCCTGGAGGTGCTCAAGGCCAGGTTGGATGGGGCCCAGGGCAGCCCTGCACACAGCGGTGTGTTGATGAGTGTTAAGGTCCTTTCCAAGACAATACATTCTATGACTCTGTAACTCTGTGATTCTATGCTGAACAGCCTTACAGCCATTAATGGAGGGCAGACATTTTTATAGCTTCAGTAATTATAAACTTCTACATACTCATATCTACTGATCAGAAAACATGGCTATGCTAATGGTAAAAATTGGCTAGCTCATGAAAAAAGCTCCTTTATCTAAAGTCAGAGCTCATAAACAGAAATCAGTGTAGCTAAGCCCAGCGGTATGTAACGTGTATAAAACAAAGTATGAATCCATTACTGAAGAAAAGCAATCAATTGAAATCCAGGCTGGTACTGGATCTGAAAATTGTCAATGAATGTTTTACATGGATGGAATTCTTTTCATCATTCCTTCTTATTTATTTTGGAACAAAATTAGGCCTTTAGTCATGTGAATCTTAACAGTAAATTACTCAGTCTCCGAAGAAGTATCTGTGTATTACTTGTTCAAGTAACAACAGCTTCATCCTTGGCACTGGCCTGACAACTAAGACCCAGGTGATGAATTTCTAGCCTCCGAAAATTTTCTGAACAAATAAGAGATTCACATTTCACAGGCAAATAACAGGGGAAGTACACCTATGAGGTGTTCCAATGAGGAAACTGATTTAATCTGAACAAAACTACTTATAAATCTACACCAAACTGTGCTGGGTTTCTTTTTGGTTTGTTTTTTTTTTTTCTGGAACATTTATAATATTAGACCTTAACTTTTCACACAACATGACACACATGAATTAAGTTTCACTGGAAGTTGGTCAAACCATGGCTTGTCAGCATATTTAACTGGCTTATAATTCATGTGCATCTCAAATAGGTGGGAAAAACACCTCACCTATTCTAGTTGTAAAAATTATGTACTGGTGGTAATCAGTGGAGAAATAAATGAGTTACTGCATACAAAAATCATCTGTCTCTAAGATAGGTATGGAACCATCATGATGTCCTGGCATCTCTAAAAGATGATGGACCTCACTGAGCTTCCATGCAAAGATGTGATGAATCGCCCAGTGAAAACTTTGCAGTCTCATCACAGACATAGGCTGGAGTATGGTCAAGCAGAGAACCCCTAATTTACAGGTGTTTCCTTCAGACTACATAACTCTTAGTAGTAACATCCAGAAATGTGAAAAGAAGCTCTTCCTGATTTCAATGAATGTGGAAATCAAGTAAGTAGCCCTGGTGTTTCGAAGACCCCCTGACACATAGACAAGCCTACTAAGATCAGCAGCTCAAGGGAAACAGAAATCTTTGTTTCTGCTCCACGAAGAAGAAACAAAATTCTTATTTTGGAACAACTTCAGTCTTTTCCTCCCAAACTCATATCAAACTGTACTGCTTATTTGAGCATACAAAGAAAATGCACAAATTGTTTTCTTACCTGATTCCAGACCACCTGAAGAAGACAACTTAGGAGCACGAGCACAGAAAGCCAGTCCATGTTGTTATCCAGTCAGCAAACATCTGAACTAATAGAATTCAGACCAACTTGGTGTTTAAGACAGTAAATATCATAAACTGAAACCTTTGTCCTTTCATCAACGATTAACTTCCCTGCCTCTACTTTGTGAAGTCCATCATAACTGTACTAAGACAACCCACAAATAGTTCAATCAGTTTTAAGCACTTTTACATTGAGGGTGATTAAACATCAGAATAAGTAGCCCTGATAGGTTTTAAAGTCTTTATTCTTGGAGATATTCAAGACCCATCTGGCCACAGCTGCGAGGACTCTTCTTTGAGCACGGAAGTCACACCAGGGAGTCTCCAGAGCCACCTTCCCACCTCAGCCAATGCGTACGTCTGTGAATAAAGCTGGCACTAAATCCCTTTGAAAAACTGAAAGCTCATAAGGCACTCAGCAGCTAAGACCTAAACATATTTATATGTTGGGGTTTTTTTTGCAGAAAGGGAAGGTGGTAAACACATGCACGGATCTACCTCCAACATACTTTTGGAATCTTGCTTTTAGAAAAGGCAATGTCATTTATACTGTCGATAAAAGTGAAGCACTGGACTTTGTCAGTACATCAGCGGTATTCTTCTGGATTATTTTAAAAAATCCATATAGATTAATCTTTAAAATGTCTCTTTTGCTCTTGTGTTATTGTTGTTGTTACTACTTGGAGTTTGAGTTTCTTCTGACTTCAGTCATCTATTTACAGACTGCCAGTGAGCGCTGAAATGTCTGGCTTCATCTTATGCTTAAATTCAAGGTACTTGCAGATATTCTGTGATCAGACTTGGTGAGCTGTTTATTTCTCCAGACCCGCTACCTGATTAGAATTCCAGAAAGACTAAAATGACATTTGGATTTTGTACGGTGATTGCAAAGAACAGATTTCCGCATGATTATATCAAAATTAATAACATTCCTCATAAAATTTCAAGTATCGGAGTTAGTAAGAAGCAACTAATTGCTCTTAGGCAATTGCCAAGCTTAACTTCTAGCTGCCTTATTCCAAGCTTATTTTACTGTTTAGCCACTGAGAAGCAGCAGTTGTGGATGTCACTGCTCCTACATCATTGTATTTTCTACAATGGTTAATAGCAAATAACGTAGTCCTCTCTCCACCAACAATCACACTGCCAGTTGAGATTTATTAATCCGAGCTTCTTCTGCAAGTTCAGTGGTCCTTGAATCCTTCCTAATGCCTTCTGCATCTGCTGGGTGATGCCAGTAATTCTCCCTTCCGAGGTTCTCTAGGTTAGGCTGGCTATGCCTATAGTAACGTTTACCAACT
Source organism: Coturnix japonica (assembly GCF_054131305.1). Taxonomy (NCBI): domain Eukaryota; kingdom Metazoa; phylum Chordata; class Aves; order Galliformes; family Phasianidae; genus Coturnix; species Coturnix japonica. The sequence goes on from NC_140664.1 coordinate 39,102,699, forward strand.
GGAACAAATTTGTAAATCAAAGTATTTGGTGCTAAGAACCTGGCTTCTATGTTGTACACCTTTCTTAGCCAAGTTGTGATCTGACGAAAGGATTGCAAGTCAGCAGTGGCAACTGGACTGCATTAAGCAGGCTCTGAAGCACATATTCTGGTTTAGCTTCATACCAAAGGGATTCAGTTCATAAGCACCAGCACTCCTCTGTGATGCGAACTAAAGCATGTTAAGTGGGAATGATAATACTTGTTTAAAAAACACACTGTTGGCTCAAAGGAAAAGACTGAAACAGCTACAACCATTATTCTGTGATTACAGTACCTGATAGGACTCAAAAGGACTCAAAAGGTCTCAAAAGAATGAACGTGTTTTTTGGTGTGGCCACTTGGCGTTGGAAAAAAGCTTAGTAGACAGTTTTTGTATGTCTTTGGTCTGTTCTACATGCAACTGATAGGGACAGTCTCCTTTCTCACCCCAGATTCACACTTGCAAGATGCATCAACCAATACTGACCTCACACCAACTTCTTCACAATAGGAGATATGAGTCAGTAATCTGCTAACAAGAAAACACAGCACAACAGATAATTGACACGTGAAAAAAAAAAAAGAGGTGAAAGTTCTCTGTGTGACACGTGTCTCCCATGAGGTAGCAAACTGGATTCATGAATTCATGAAGGCTAGTGCAACATATTTAAATAGGAGGTGTGCATATTAAGACGAATAAAAAGTGGCAGTCTTAGGTTATACATTTATCCTACAATTACCAAGACCTGTAACAGCTAAAAGTAAGTAATGTTCTTTCTTGATACAGTCAGGGCCATCTGGATCACAAAGATTTTGGTTACATTTCCTGTTTAATCTGCAAAAAGTCCACCAACATCCTGACCAGAAGCTCTATATTTGGGGGAAAAACATGAAACACAAAGCAGAAGGAACAGGTCTTTAGCAGGTTGCTTCTCTTTCTTTTCTTACAGTTCTTTGCCTTCAAACATGTTTTACAACTTTTATGGGTGCTAAGCTATCTAATAAGCCCTGAGTAACTATAAGAGACACCTGCAGAATCTAAGATTTTGCTAGTCAATTAGATTTCTTTCCCTGCAGACCCACAGGCTCCCTTGCTGCTAGTACAAGCAATTACAAGGAAAGACATTAGAAATCGATGCGGAGGTTGCTACAAATCTACTGTAGTGACCAGGAAGATCTCCAGCACCAGACAGATGGGCATACAGAGCAGGCTGCTGTCTCTTTATGTCTGCACCACCAAAGGTGGGCACTGCCATAGCACGGGTTGTAATAATAATCCTGCAGTTTGCATCTTGTGGTTTTATTGCAGAATAAGGAACATTCATCAGGCATTTTCCAATGCAGATAGAAAGCTACATGTGCTTAGTAAAGCTATATCTGGGGATAATAGCCCAGGAATGGAGAATAATGATGGCAGAGATACTGGGAAAAGAAATAAATGAGTGAAGTGCGGGAGAGCACGAAAATATCTTTCTATGCTTGCATGTGGTCTGTAGGAACAACTTAAATTCAATATGCAACAAAATAGAACCAATTAAAAGAAAGTAAGTAATAGCTCTATATGGACAGAGTTTTTCTAGCATCTTTGGTGGGTACTTTTGTATTTGGCTAGTTTGGCTGCTCTACACTTCAGCATAAATGCTTTGGTAATTTTGCTATCTGTATAGTGCAGTGAGCAACTGTGAGTCAGGGCATGTTGACACTTAGGTGAAACCTGACTGACAAAGTTTCAATGTGAACTTAAATGAGATAAATGAGATAAATTAATTAAATAATCTTGAAAATTGCTGGCTTGTAGAGCATTATGTACCCCACTTATCAGAATGATATTCCAATGGTCCATCATTCTCAGATAGGTGGTTGTTCCTGGCTCTGTCTCAGACTTCGTGTGTTATCTTGCACAGATTAGTTCCACTTTTTCTGGTTAATTTCATGAGGGGATAACACTGCAAAACTGTCATGTTAGCTGAAGAGGCACAAGCACCAATAAAGATAAGAGCTGTCAGATAAACCTACAATATAACACACCCTCAATCAAATCCAAAGTGTTTCAAGTTGGACACCTAAGAATGTCAAATTAGGAAACTCCAACATCCACAAATCCTGCAGGAGTCATGAGGAAATACAGTATGGGAGTGAAAATCACAATAGATTCCACCTTCTTATAGAGGAGCAAATGTGACATGTTTGCTTTGACTAAGGGTTATCAAGAAAAGGAAATAAACCTTCTGATTCCTCCCACTACTTAGTTGAAGGTAAATGAGAAAAAGCAACATTACAAAGCAACCAGAGGAAGCTCAGGTGTATAACATTTCACACTCTGCTGCCCACTGCCACTTCAGGTGTTCTTTAACTGTTATCTTTTCATTTATGTGAGAAAACTGTCTTTTGTAAACAAGATAATTTCTTACACAAGATTACACCTCTTTCCCTCCAGTGGAACCTGAACTACACCTGAGGTGTTTTCTCACAATCACGTTTTATGAGTGGGCTTACACTGGGAAACAAACTGTGAGCAGTGTGCAGCCCAAAGCAGCTGTAGCTGGCCATGATATCATGCTACAGCTCCAGGAGCACACTCCAGGGATGTGAGATGTGGGCGCCTTCACTAGGGGGAACCTCTCTCTTCATTCCAGAGGCCTGAGGCAACTTCAAAGCACCAAGAAGCTTATAAGACCCACTGTCCTACCTGAACTTGGTACCTCATCACTGCAGCAGCTGGTGAGTGTGCAGCTATGAAGCACGAAGGCAAAACCAGCACCAGCCCCGTTGCTCCTAGCACAGACAGCAACAGTCCTCAGATGCCCCCTGGTGATTTCCAGCTGCACTGCAACCCTTTAATCTTAAAAGACCTCTGAAGAATATACATTAGATGAAGGAGAGGAATTGCAAAGAAAGAGCTTGCATGGGTATGTTGCACTTAGAGTCCCGCTGTGAAGCGGGAAGCATTCGCTTCTCCCTCGGTGGACACAGCCCCGATGATAAAACACACGTGTTTGAGGTTTCACAGCATATCAGAAACATTCTTGCTGGGACCATTCCAATCCACAATAAAGTCTCTTAATCCCTAAGCCATTTAAGATGTATTACACTTTATGAAATATCTGAGTAGAAATATCCTATGACTAAAAGTAGCAAGGAGTACAAGTACTTGAGTAAATTAGCATTCTTAAGTACTGTATTTACAGACAACCCAAAAATATTCAGTGCCCTCTTGTGGCTTGCATTAAGAAAGAAGAAAAAATATCAGAGAAGGAACTACTGAAGTTTGAACAGTCTCACAACTGAGATGGCACGTCCATTGTACCTTCCACGACACCACTGCCACAAACATGAGCCTGGAGAAAGGCCTGCTGAAAGGCCCAGATATGAGAGGAAAGGCTGAGAGAGGTGGCACCGATCAGCACATGGAAGAAGTGGCTCAGAGGGGTCCCATCTAAGTCTACCTGCTGGGACAGAGGCAGGCTCTTCTTGGTGGTGCCCAGTGCCAGGACAAGAGGCAGTGGGCACAAACTAGAACATGGGATGTTCCCTCAGAGCACCAGGAGCACGTCTGTGCTGTGCAGGTGACGGAGCACTGGCACAGGCTGCCCAGAGGCTGTGTGTGGGCTCTGCTCCTCAGAGACCTTCAGCAGCCGCCTGGATGTGGACCTGGGCCTCTGCCCTGGTGTCCATGATGGAGCAGGGGTTGGATCACCCTCCAATACAGCTGCTGCCTGGTGCTCAGAGGGAACCTCCTCTGTTCCAGTTTGTGCCCAATAAAACAAAAGGTATCAAAAAAATATCCTAAAATATGTTGTATACTTACAGTAATTCTAACAAACTCGTGTTCACATCTCACTGGTCTGAAAAATAACATCTCAAGGAGCCCAAAAATGCTTCCCAATATGAATAACATCTAGGTCCGACTACTTGTCAGAAGATGACCCAGACACAGAAATGTCCCTCTCTCACCCTGGGAATGAAGTCCTGACTAAGGACTGGAGCAGGACAAAGGAGAGTTCTACAGAGCTCACTTATTATATTATGAATATGCAGCCAAGGAGAATTAAACACACTGAGTGCGTTGTCTCTAAATAATGAGATACGCTTTTCTGCAGTATAAGAAAATTAAATGGAATCTTTAACAAAGGGCTTATAACCAGATTTAAGTGGTACAGTAATCTACTTAGAGCTCACAAAACTATGTTACAAGGAGAAATAACACTAAATAACAAAAAGTAAATTCATACATTTTGCCAACTTCTATCACTCAAAATAAGACCTTAACTCAAATCTTATAACCATATTATTCTGTATGTGACCTTTGAATATAGGTCGAATATAGGTCGAATATGTGACCTTCAAACACAAAAATAATGGAAGGGCTTTTCAGCTCAGCGGAGCACAAGGACAAACCACCTGCATGCCGCCACACTGGTCCAATAATGCAACCAGAAACTCTTTTCACAGCAAAAACAAAGAAAAAGAGCAATCAAAGCCCCACATTAATTCTTCTCACTAAACCTACCTAAATAACAAGGTTTGCTATTGGCATCAAGTGTTACGTAAATCTTTCTTTTAGGAGGTTACTTCTCTATTAACTCAGACAGCAATAATCTAACAGGAGAGGGTGAAAAGATGCATTAGGAACAGTTTTGTCCAACCCCTCAACTTTTTTCAGTTATCCTTCATGAAAAGATCATAAGACGTGATGTAAAATAGCCTGTCAGCACATGAGAGGACTGTGAGATAAGGCCACAAGCCATTAGTTTCAGTAACACACACACTATTCATAACTTAAAACTATGAAAGCATATAATTGACCATGAACTGGAGTTTAAAAAGTATCTGAAGAAGGAGTAACAGCAGCAAACGGACTGATCATCTTTATTATGCAACAAAGAAACAAATAGAAAATAAAATACTTTAATAGAAGAAAAAAATAAGGGAAAAATTTAAACATAACGTAGCATATTTCAACTATACACAATGCAACATGAACATATTATTCAACAGCAATGTCTTATTAAAGGTTTTATGTTTCGAGTACAAGCGTGGCTCATTACAAATACACGTTTTATGCATGTTTGAGTTTCAGTAAGAAAGATCATGACCAGAAGCAGCATATTTAAACAGATCAATTCATGTTCCAGAAATGCTTACCTAGTGAATGTGCAGGATGCAATCTCTTCATATTAGAAGTTTAAAATATTAAAAGCAAGACAGTGCCTACCAATACAGATATTAGCATATGCAAATAAAGGGAATAAACACCGTGCAAGTTTCTTTTTCTTTTTTTCTTTTTTTAATATTGCATTGATACACATTTGTTGCTTTAAAATATGCATTCAAGTCTCTTTGTTTAAATGGGAACAAAATGCTACTTCAGCAACTATGCATCAAGTGGCAACTAATTATTGCTATAGAAGAACTCGCTTCCCAGACTTTTAAAATAGATGTAATTTCATTTGCAATTCTTAAATTACTCTCAAGTAACAGAAATAACCAGTTCCAGTGTCCACAAGGTGTTCTGAATCCGTATTGGCTATAGGCAGTCATTGCCAGATTATATAAATAACTTACTGAATCTAAAGAAGTTACCCAAACTTTCATATAACTAATTAAATTAACTTGCAAACTTACACAGCAATAAAAAAAACACACACCATGGTCATTTTCTTTTAAAAAGTTAAATCTTTAGCATCAGGCTACATCAAAATTCCTTCGCCCTGTTTTGTAGTTGGCTTTGCAGAGGAACAAAGGGGGAAAAAAAGAAACCTAAACAAACTTTTCCCTTTGCTTTCAGTGAAGCACTCCAAAGAGGCAAGTGGTCAAAAGAGCATTAAAACGGACTGAGTGAGAATACTCAGGAGAAGTTTGGAGGTTGTACTCCTGCACAACTGGTATCATTACATACAAATCACCAACTAGACAGAAATAGAAAAGAAGACCAGGTGTGTTCTTCACCACCACACATACAGTACGTGTTAAGAACAGTTTGATGTTGGGTCACTGCCATGCAGTGTGAAGGTTCAGTCCTCAAAGGTTTACATTCAGAACTGTCTCTGTCTAAATCCCCAAAAATATCATCTCTGCAGATGACTTATTTATTTCCCCTTCCTCCCATTAATATTAAAAATCTGGAAGTTCTTTTAAAAATGTATTTTCCATTTAAATTCAGAATTGTTAAGTGTTGTTTCTTGGATTTTGTTGTGTTTTTTTTTCCTCCAATTTTAATGACAGTCTTGCTGAGAATTATCAAGAATAGCAGAATGTTGGTAATTAATTTACAGCAAGCTTTTCTTCTCAAGTGTTTTTTCAAGCCTTTGGATGCAGCAGATGTCCACACATTAACAGTTTCACCAAAACAAACAAGTTCATTTTTGAGCACCAATTTGTCCGAAGCCAATAAATGCTCTACTTACACAGTCTGCTGTGAGAGACAGAACAGACGGTAACTTAAAATTCCTAAAACTACTGAAGGTTTTAAAGACCTCCAATGAAACAAAAAACCAGCTTGTCGTACTCACATAGCAAGGAAGTACACCTCTTCCTGAATGGCCTGGAAAGTATGGCAGGGGGGCTATCTTCACTGATAGTTCAGAGTATGGAGAAAACTCTTCATTCAGATTTCTAATCAAGCATCCTACTTCAGTTATGCTCAAAAAGGGGAAGAAATTAGATGTAATTATTCCCAGGCAATGGCAACATTCTTTCTTAGTGAAAGAAACCTCTGCATTGCTGATCTATACAAAACAAGTATTTTGATTTCTTACACGGGCACTGTTTTCATTTACATAGTAATGGTAAGGAACAAATCACAACATCAAATAAAACTCTGTCCTCGGGCAGGAGGACAACACAAATTGTTAAGAGACGAAAGACGAACTTAAATTCAACAGTGCAACAGAGCATCTTTGCATCTCTAAAATGCTGTTCTCAAAGTTCTTATTGGTCAGTCAAAATATCCAGCATTAGTTAAAAAAAAAACAACACATTTTGTAATTAACAGAGCAGTAGATGTTAGAGACAATGAAGACAAGAAGTTGTTCCAGAAAGGTCTCTGATTCCAAGAGACTGATCTTATTAAAAATATCAAGTTTGAGCTTCAGTAAAACCATATATGAAAAGTTCTTGTCAACGAGGAAAAAATGAAACCATTTTTATTAATACACATGTCAGATTACCAAGAGAATTCATGTAATTTTTCCTCTGAGATAACCAGTAAGACAGAAGTCCATACTTCAAAAGTTCACATGACAGGATTCTTGAACTGCATTTCGGTACTGGGCTTCTTCATCAAGCTGGTAATTCTAAACAAAATGAAAATATCAACAAGATGGTAAAATAATCAAATACCACAACCTCTAGTTCAATAACTCATTTTCCACATTTGAGGCTCTGTATTTCTTTAAGTATTTGATTTGATTATGTTGCACAGTATCCTTTATTTAACCAAGAACCAGGAGACGGAGAACTCAGATGAGCAGGACAAAGCTCATTAAGGCAGAAAAGTCCATCTTCTCTTCCTGGCTCAGTTACATCACAGAACAGACAGCTCAGGAAAGCTGACTGCATCACACAACTCTTCTACCAGGGCTTCCAAGTAGCCATAACCTTTTCCATTAATAAATGCAAAACGTTATCCCCAGACTACAATAATCACAAATTGTATCATATCTATCACAAAAGATGGGTGGTTAATCCTGCTTCTTTTGAAGAGATGTATTCCAAGATGTTACTCCATCACTGTAAGTGTATTACAGTGCAATACATCTTTTTGGTACAATTCTGGCAGGCTTCCCAAATCATAATTCCAATCACCAGTTCTACATCTTCAAGCTCTCAAGATGCACTCAAGCTCAACAGCTCAATCCCCTGTGTCAGCCTCTTCCATGCCTTCATCACAGATCACTCAACACAAAGTACATACTTAATCTTTGCCTTCCTTAACCTGTGAGGCTGCCTATGCCTCAAATACCGTTTCTTCTATATAGGGCTAACACAGCATATCCTGAACTCTGTTAACACTCTCAAAACTACAGAATGAGCTCTCCAAATCTCTAAGCCCATATGCAGGACTCAGCTGGTTGGCTTCAGTTATGATCTACCCAGTGACTACATCTGGGTATGCAGCTTTTAATCTACTCAAGGGCCATTTAATCGAAATGAGCCCAAAAGAATACTAGCATCTTTTTCTATGTTGCGGCCCCTTTCACAACACAATGGAAGAGAGGCTGTAGCAGCATCCTGGCTTTTCAAGATGAACTTTTAGTCCTGAGAACTATGGTTTAATCTCTGGTGCCACAGAAGGCCAAAAATATCACATAAAACAGAGTATCACCCATTATGTTTTCCTCAGGAGGAGGAATAATAAACTGTTATAGAAAGAAAAAAAAGGTTCAGATTGAGAATGCAGAACTAAAGGCTTAAGCTAACAGCTTGGAGCTGCGCTTATTTAACTGTTGGCAACATCTATTCCTGGCAACATTTCACGCTGATAGCATGAAGTTAAGTATTCTACTCCCAGCTTCTGTCCAGAGCAGAAACAAAGTGCATAACCCATTTTATATTTTTATTTTTTTTAGCATTTCTGTTTCTAATAAACTAAAAACTAGCATTTACTCCCCTGCTTAACAAAGAAGAAAAAGCTTACCACAAATTCTCCGTAGTCAAACTGGTGTCTCAGATTTAGATGGCTAACAAGATTTCTGGTAACCTGGCTAGAATCTGCCCAAGGCAGAGATACGCAAATAGGACAGATCTGAATTTGGGAAAGAGAAAGAAAAAGAGAACATTTTTAGAAGCTACAGGTAATAATAGAGAGTGCATTAAAGACATGCTCTAAGGATATTACTTGTCTAAAGTAGTGTTACATCTTACTACAGTTTACACAGAAATATAGTGTTAGATATTCTTCATTTCAGCAGTGTAACATTCAAAATTACATTTCAGCTTTCCAAGTCTGTTAGTGTTTGCCTAAGGAGTGGAGGACTGTCACCTCTGTCTGCCACTCTATTCATTTCTGTTGTATAAAATTTAGAAAAGAATGTAATTGCTACATCTGACACAGTTTAAAAGGATTTTCATGTACCTGAGATGATCAAGTTAGCATATAGAGAAGATAACTCTTCCAATACAGATGAAAAGAATAGAAAACCAAACAGATTTTTCTCCTCTGCTCCTACTGAATACCTCAGGTTATGTTCTAACTGTAGGTTTCAAATAAAACAACAGTCAAGTTACAGATGGAATTCTATAAAAACACAACTTAGTAACTAAATTAAGGAGGAGTTCATGTCAACTATAAAGGCTGAGTTTGTTTCAAATTGAGATAAATGAGACAGCTATGTGAGAAATGCCCTAAAACCAACCAGGTGCTTGACAAGAAGCTTTCAAATGAAAGCCATTACAGAATTACAGATTACAGTATCACAGAATGACCCGGGTTGGAAGGGACCTCAAGGATCATGTAGTTCCAACCCCCCTGCCTGGCAGGGCCACCAAACATACACATTTACTACATCAGGTTGCCCAGGGCCCCGTCCAACCTGGCCTTGAACACCTCCAAGGACGGGGCATCCACAACCTCCCTGGGCAGCCTGTTCCAGGGCCTAACCACTCTCCTAGAGAAGAACTTCCCCCTAACATCCAACCTAAATCTTCCCTCTTTCAACTTAAAACCATTTCCCCGTGTGCTGCTATTGTCAGCCCATTCCTCTATTTAAATGCAGTGCTATACTTAGATCACAGTGGCCTGTTAAGGTATAGATGCTGCGCACTTAAAATCCCTCACATAATCAGAATGAAAGTAGAAAGAATTATGCGTAAGTAAAAACTTATTAAAAAGAGGTAACTCTACTTACTACAGGAACTATCTGATAAAGATGCCTATTATTACAGTGATCCAGCAAGCGCTGTCTGGTAAAATTGGCTTCTTGACACAAGGGGCATTTGAAGGTTGGGTGCCCACTGTAAGCAGAAATACAGTGTTAAACAGAAAAAAAGGAGTTTTGGAAGTAGTATTACAGAAAGCTCAATTCAACAGTTAGATTGATATTACTTCCCCATATTTTAATAATAACAATAACAGCAAAAAAACAACTTTTACTGATGTAACAGTGGACTTAACAGAGCATCTATCATTACTACTTCCAAATAGCAATTTTAAAGCACATTTATTACCTTTATGTCTAAATGCATTCTACTGAGACTTGGACTTCACAAAATATTTGTTATCTAATTGCAACTGCACCTTATTCTTACTTGCTTACTTTGTGTTCAAATCTTTCAAGAAAGCACTGAAAAATCCCAATGTATGGTTGGAAACGAATTAGAAACTAAATACCTTTTTAAAATAGAATTTGTTGTAGTTTTGTTTGTTTTAGATAGCATAAGCTTACACTGCAGTTAATTTAATAATAACTATAGGAAAATAAGCAGCTTACCTTGCATTTCCTTGACGGATTTGATTGTTAGCCATCTCTCCACTGGCTGGCACTGCATCATTCCTGCTACTGTATATGTAAGAAAAAAAAAAAGAAAAAGAAAAAAAGATGAAAAATGGTGTTATTGTACTTGGCTATCAGAAGTTCTTAAAATTCATTAATACCAGAAAATATGAATTTCAAGACAAAACATATAACAACACTAATGTTCTGCTGTGGTATAGTCACTAATTAATCATGTAACAATATCCAGATGTTTTAGTTAAACACTGCTGTAACTAGTTCTGGTAGCAGTTTGAACTTCTGCTTTCAACATATTGATGGGCTGAGAACTGCACAGCTCAGCCTGCTAAAAATAGAATGTCAACACAGTACATAAAGCACAACCTATATATAACAAAAAGTCTATGAAAACAGCATGTAAAAAAGGTCTTCAAAAAATAAACCAAAAGCAAACAAAAATAACAACCCCACACCCAGGCTATAACACATCAGTCAGAAAGTATGAGGAAGAAAGTTCTTCAGCTTTACTATCTGAAAAGAAATTGGTAAATGGTATCTGATTTTATGGTGTGTAATAGGCTGAAGGTTCCTTATACTTTTCATAAAAGATCAGCTCAAAGCAAAATCAATCTGAAAACAAAAGCTTACACAATAATGTTTTGAAACAGGATAACCACTAAAATAGAGTTGGGAAAGGAGAGAGAGGAACGAAAGGAGAAGGGAACTTCCTTGGGGCTAAATTATTATGAGATCTGTTACAAAGCAAGCTGCTCAAGTGCTGTCAAAGCAAGTAAGCTGGAAATATGATACCATTTTTAGAAGAGACCCTTAAAAGATATTCCAAACCATTGTGGAGAAAGGTTTTCTTCTGTGTGCTGAGTAAAGAAAAATATCTGGAAAAACTGTCACCTTTTTAAGCCTAAGAACACAGACAATAATTATTACTAGAAGAAAACATGTCCTGGAAAAACAAACAAGCCACCACCAACAAAAACAAGCAAATAAAATGATTTCCGCTAGGGGAAAGAAATGCATTGTTATACATAAATCACCCTGATTACCTGTTCCCTGTTGGATCCTGTGAAATCTGTAATTTTGGAATAACAGAAGGAACACCGTATTCATCCTGATACTTCTTACACGTTTTATAATGCTGTCTCATCCACGAAAACCTAACCTGTAAATGAAATGTCAAATTACTGAAATTATAGCAAACAATCCAATGGTAGAAGGAAGATAATTCTGCAAACAGAAAGTAATACATGCAGGGATTATTTAGACATCATACGCAACAGGAAAACTAACTTATGTCTCTCAGGATGAATGCCTTCTTCCCAAAGATAACATCTTCTTTGTCACTCTATGAGACTGGAGAGCATTCCCACACCCTTAATAGCCAGCTAACTTTGAGAGCTCTTAGCTGTGAAAAATGCCAGTAAACTCCATTTGATTGAAACAAAGTTGTGGGACCTTCAAACTCTCACACTGAGATCAATGACTGAGGAGCTAACATGAAGAGGGGCCATAAGGATGGGATATGCACAACCGCTTTCATCCTTCTCTAGCCCACTCTTACTTTGTGCAGAGTAAAATTGTTTTATACTAAGCATGTTCTGATAATACATAATCTTTCCATTTGAGGGAAAAAAGAGGGAAATGAACACCAGCTTAAGGATGCCTATCTGACTTAGATACAAGGTAAGACAGTAATGAGTTGCCCTAATGAGCTGCCCTCATTTTGTCAGAATTTGGACAAGCCCCACATCAGAACTTCAAGTTTAGTAGCACTGCCAGAAGTGCTTACAGGTTTAGAAGCCAAATAAGTCAAAATCATGAGTCTGTGCCCAGAGTTTGTCAAGGAACCTGCTTGGTTCTCCCTTTTGATTTATCAATTTGTGCTTCTTTCTGCCAGCTTTCACATAACAATGTGTTTTGAGGAACAAGGCAAGAAGCTCATCTTTCCACACTGGCAGACAGAGGTCCTAAGAAAAACCAAACTGACAGGAAGGTTACCTGGGCTGGAAAATAAAATGCGTGGCTAAAATCCTAGATTCATTCATATTAGAAGATAGACTACTCTAGAGCTCAGGAGAGTCAGGATTTCACTCAGTGTTCTGAAAATGATAACCACTTTACAAAGGCATAGTAAACACACTGACTTAATGTAGGGCAATGAGAAACTTCATATGAACGTTGGTATACACAGAGCAATCAACTTATACTTGTCATCCTAAAATTAAATTTTCATATATTTATATAAATAAAATATTAAGAGCAGCTGTGATCACTCTTACTTCCACGGTGAAAGTTTCTGAGGTTTTTCCAAAATCCCCAGCATTCATTTTCAGTAAGCTAACTCACTGGTAACAATTTTATAGCTGTATTCAAGTTTTCTTGTTGTTTTGGGTAAAACTGGCATCCACTTAGTCACTATAGACAAATCAAGGTTCTCTTCTACATCAGGCGTACCCAGCAGATACCTGACAGCAGGCACTGCACACTACTACACACACAAGCCATACAAAGAAAAGCAATAGGCTACGTTAGCTCCAATACATGAATGGCACACAGAAGTGTCTGGTTAGAAGTAAGATAATTCAGTGTCTGTAAAGTTTTACTCTACCTGCTTCTCACAGCATCTACAGCGCCCAGAAGCTTTCTTCATACTGTTTTCAACATCTAGAGCCCTTTTGGGATATGATCTTTCTTTTTTAGTCACGCTCCCCCGGCAGAAAGGACAATGTGTTCCACTTTCCCGCATTGCTGTCAAGAAGCACTTCCTGCAAAATCTAAATTAAAAAGTTACCGAGCAGATTAGTAGAGTAAAGAAAGTCAGATACTTTGTCCCTGTAAAGGGATGAGCCATTACCAGCATAAAAGGGAAACATCAGAGTTAACCCCTTACTGAGCAGAAGATGTTTTACAAGATAAACATTGGGAAAATGAAATAGCAGCGCTTAAAAAGAAGTATAAGGGAAATCAGGGGAATCTGGGGTAAAAATTGTCTATTATCTATTAGTCTATTGTCTGCTATCCCTGAGCTGGACACCGGATTGATCATTAATGAGATATTAAATGGTGCAGTAGACACGTGGTACTGGAAATCTTATCAGAGTAACTTCTGTTTATCGTCCTTCAGTGGAGCCAAGAATACAGCAAAGCCACATTCCTGCTGTTTCCCCCAACATTTCACTTCATCAGCTTTCCCGGATCTGCCCTGGCCTCTTTTCCTCGAAGCAATGTATCAACCATCCAAGCTATTTTGCATTTCTACCAGCCAGTACTTGGTGATTACACGTTCCTAAAAGCATGCACGGCTTTCCACTACGAACGAGTGAACTGAAAGAGACAACTCCGCTACGATCGCTTTAAAAACGAGTAGGAAGCTATAAATAAAGCTTAAAAAAAAACGCAATTTCGGGTCAGGTCTGGAAGTTGCTTCCAAGTGCAGCACAGCCCGGCGCTGGCGAGACGCCGGGGGCTCGTTCCGGGGCGTGCCTTTACTCACGGACGGCCCCGCTCGCTACAAAAGAAACAGGTGAGGATAGAGCCAGGCCGGTGGAGGCTGCACCGCGTCCCACTCCGGCCCCGCACCTGCAAACTGGGCGGGGTAGAAGGCAGGGAAATAAAGGCAGGAAGGCGGAGGAGGCGAGGCGAGCGCTTCCGAAGGAAGGAGGGGGGCGGGAGGAGGGATACCCACACGTGCTGGCAGTTCATAGTCCTCACGGGCGTTTTGAACACCTCCTGGCAGATGGGACAGTAAAAATCCTCCTCGCTGAAACGCGCGGCGGCGGCTTCCTCAGCCATGGCAGCACGTCGGGGCCTGTCTGTGCGGAGCGGGGACGAGACGCCAGTCCGACCCGGCCTGTTTCGCTGTGTTCCGCGGGGCCGGGCCGGAGGGGCTGCGGGAAGATGGCGGGGGGCACCTGGCGCCAGGTGGGCGCCGGGCTGCGGCGGCGCGGCGGGGGGAGGGGAGGGGAAGGGGCCCGGGCCTGCGCGCCGCCCGCCCCGCCCCGCCCCGCCCCGCCCCTCCGGCGCCGGTCCGGGGAGCGCCGCCGCCCGCTCCCTCCCGCCGTCCGGCCCTGCTGTTACCTGCCGCCGCCCGCCGACGGAGATCGGCGGATCGTCTCAACCGCAGCTGCGGGCCGCCGCCATACAGCGCCCAGGCCCTGCCGCCGCCGCCGCCACCCGGGGACCAGGGGCGGGCCCGGGGCGGGCCAGCGTTTCCATGGCGATCGCCTCCCGGCCCGGAGGGACTATTACGATATTTGCGGGGCGACCTCGCCCCGCCCTGCCCGGCGCCACCGCCCCCTTTCTCTCTTCCTCGTCCCGTGGGCGTACCCGCGGCGGAGGGACACAGCGGGGCGGGCGTCTGTCTTCCGGTAGTTCTAGGGCATTGGGATTCGGGACGGAGCGGCGAGAAGCCGCAGCTCCGCCCCGCTTGGCGCCGGCCGACCGAGGGGAGTTTCGTCCCGCAGAGCCCGGCCGCGAGCGGGCGCCGCTGTGCGAGTCGCCTGGTCGGAGGCTGAGACCTCTGTGGAGGCGGGTGCGAGCTCTGGTGTGCGCTTGACCCTGTGCAGCCGCCCCTTGTCCCGCTTTGCTGTTAAAGATTATCGCTCCCCAAAAGTTTCTAGAGTTAAGAAAATTCGTATCTGGAAAAGGTCTTGACGTCCAAATGTCCGCTTGGGGCCTTGCAAGTGCTGCTGGCGATCCTCTGTGTCACAGAATCACACGGAATGACCCGGGTTGGAAGGGACCTCAAGGATCATGTAGTTCCAACCCCCCTGCCTGGCAGGGCCACCAAACATACACCTTTACTAGATCAGGTTGCCCAGGGCCCCGTCCAACCTGGCCTTGAACACCTCCAAGGACGGGGCATCCACAACCTCCCTGGGCAGCCTGTTCCAGGGCCTAACCACTCTCCCTGTCCTCTTATCGCCGTGTCCACGTTGCATGCTGCAAATGCAGATATGGAGAAACGCTATGAAATGCTGGTCCCCAGAGTGACTGGGGAAGTGCTACAGGTTAGCAAGTGGGTCTAGTACAGGCACTCAGGGAGATAACAAATCCAAGGCCATCCCAGCTGAGCCACTGGCACCTTTCATTCGGGTGGTAGTAGCAGAGGGACAAAGCTGATGCTTGCTAACAATATGAAATCAGTGGAAAGCATTTGCAAGCTCCTTCTGCATAAATGGTGAAGGTATTTCTGCACTCTTGATGATAAAGTAGTGGTTTAAACATGGAGGTATTCTTAAAGCATTAAAAACATTTAAGTTACAACATTCAGGAGCTTTGATTATTAACTAGGTGATCTTTCCCTGCTACCCTTTCTAGCACTAATAAATTTAGGACTTCATGTTGGGAAACTTAAGTTGGGCGTACAGTACAGGACAAACAAAAAATCGCTGGAGGAGGAGGGCTGCACACATGATCCAGGGAGTGGAACACCTCTCCTATGAGGACAGGCTGAGAGAGCCAGGGCTGTTCAACCTGGAGAAGGCTCCAGGGAGACCTCTTAGCAGCCTTCTTAAAGGGGGACTATAAGAAGGAAGTGAACTGACTTGTTAGTAATGTATGTTGTGATAAGACAAGAGGAAATGGTTTTAAACTAAAACAGGAGATTTGAGCTTGCACAGGCAACTCAGGAATGTATCTGACCTCTCACTATGGTCATTTGGATGTTATCTAGGATGAGAGAGGATACAGCACTTTGGTACTGAGTGAAAAAGACAATCAGACAAACTGTGTTTGTTTCAAAACGTATTAACTTGTGGAAATTATATTGGTTCATAATAAAACTATGATTCAGGTCAGCCTGGTCTCTCATCCCATATCAAAAATACATGCCATGGGCTGAATATAAATGGTTCCTTCACTTTCATGTTTCTTTTCTCCTTGGGACTGCAACTGTCTATACCACAAGCAGATGTCTAGAGGAGATTGCTAGGTAGGAAACACTCTCTGTAGCCTGAAATTATATTTTCAGGGGAGAGAAAATGCAAAACATTAAGCTTTGTGGTTTACTTATGCCTTCAGGGTTTCAAAACTATTTAGGCTTCAGACATCCCTCAGGGCTGCTGCTTGTATCTGCTGGGGATCAGCAGCAAGGCAATGCCCCCACTATCTCATCCCATGCTTTGGAGAGAAAAGAGAGAAGAGGAAATGAAGCTAAAGCTCAGGTCTCATTTTAGATGAGGGTAGACAATTCTGTTCTATGACTATCTAGACTATTCTATGATACTGTGAAGGATGCTGCCTCTGTTCTCCTATTCAGGATCTCAGTAATGACTAGCTGTCTTCCAAGCAAAAAGCTAAGATCCAGATAAAGCTAAAGACTGTCCCAAATACTTCCTTTTTAGATCATACCAAGGCAAGATTTGAAGGCCTTTGTGTACTAGGAGTTGTGAAGTTCATCCACTCTTATAAGCAATTTAAGAGTAAAGCCATCTGGGCTGGGATATTTACTGCACGTTTCAGCTCAGAAGAAAGTCCATTGTCAACAGCAGAGCTCCTTGTGCATAGGACTCTTGGGAGAGGACAGAGCTGGGAAGCTGAGTCACTGAGGTAAGGTGTATTTTTGTACCTGGGGCTCTGCTGGCACCTGAACTAACTGCTCTCCTATACTCATCACTGCTCTGTTGGAGGCTGCTATTAGTTAGCCGAGCTGTTCATCATCTGGCAAAGAACTGCTGCTTGAAGTAATTATCTGGCCTTATCTGAAATGAATTAGGAAACTAGGCCTATAGATCTGAGAAGGTATGAAAGGTAATGAACTGTGGTTGGCAGCAGTAACCCCTCCAACAGTGCAAGCACAGCCAGAAGATACCAAACCACACCTTGAGTGGTAAAGTCTGCAGAACACTTTTTCATGTTTATGTGCATCAGTTAGGACTGTACGCTCCCATATAACCAACTTCAGGTTTGCCTTATGCATTAAGAGGAGAGTTACAGAGGCCTCAGTTTAGACACTACAGGACTGTGAATGATATAGCACAGCTTTCAGCCTCAGCATTCAAGACTTACATGCAGGCACAGGCATCCAAGTCTTTTCAGTCTTCCTGTAGGACTGCAGTCAAGCAGGTCATCATGAATCAGTTCCTCAGTCTGTAAAAAGGGAGCAGCTTTTATTCACCAAAAAAGGACGTGGTGAATTAATTATTAATTACTGCAAGTAAAGAGGGCTGCATTCTCTGAAGGCAGGTGTTAAACAAAAGTAAAGATTTATTACTCAAAAAAGATGACAGGTCCATTTGAACTTTGTTCAGGAGACTGCAGTATTTATGGATTAGTAGCTTTGGCAGGCGGAGAAACTGGGCTGGTGACCTCAGAAGTAAAGTATGGGAAGATGTGTGTGAAGGCACTCATGCTAGAGCTAACATTATTGTAAATCTTGATCCTTTAATAAAGCTGTGACCTTGGAGCTGACAACTAGTATGCCACGGAGCAATATACAGCACAACACCAGCATGGTAAATCTTAGGTAGTTTTTGCCACTGACATCAACAACATGTAAAAAGAAATCAGGGAGTTGAACATCATGAAACACATTTATTTGAAGGAAAGCATTGTAAATCAAACATTTTAGATGAAACCAATGGCCCTACCAACTATTTACTCCTCAGGATGAAAAATGTTTGTGAAATGAAATCTCAAAGGTGAAAACTTGTAGAATTGCTCATAAAATTTTGCGGTTTTCTGGGCACAACTGTCACTGAAAAAGTAATATTTAGATCATTTTTGCACAGCTGTTGTACAACTTTTTATAACTACTTTTTGTACCATAGCTGCTTTGTACAAGTATTATTTTGGTAGCTGCTGCTGATGCAAGAAGATTGCACCACCTTTTCAGTGTGCAATGGGCAGCTACCTGGAGTTCTGCTGGAGCCACTGGAGATGCAAAAGCAGAAGAGGAAAGAGAAAACTATAAATACACAGTGATCAGGAGGTGCTTTGCTTTTGCCAGGTGTATCTGTACTACCTACAAAGAATGCTTGCAGCCACTGACAGAACTAAAAAGAACTCTCCACCAGTGCCAACTTTATTCCTATATACAAAAAGTTCTCAGTGTTTGTTGTTGTTGTTGTTGTTGCTGTTTTTGGTTGGTTGGTTGGTTTTTTTTTTAGTGTGCAGGAAACCAGAAATCCAATAATTTGGATCAATTTATTTGGTTACTTTGCTCTCAGGCTCTTAGTTGTACTTGGAAGCTGTTTCTGAGGAAAAAATAATTAGAAGTGAGCCAATGATATTTAGATTATTATTGTCCTATTCATTCTGGAAATAATATTTCCAGGGAATTATGAGCATTATGATTTAAAAATATTAGTACTAGATTGATATTGAAATCTATGAAACACTAACAAGTTCTAATTAAAAAAAATAATAATAATCAGATAATTATTCTACCAGTTTGGCTCTTCTGTGTTGGGTTACCAAACACAAAAGCAATTTACAATGTCATGATCCTGGTACAGAATTTCTGAGCTCCTATACAGGTCCATATTTTCCTACATTTTGTTCACAAGTTCTTAAATGAACTCTCATTTCACTCAGACATAGCAAAGAAATGAGAAGCAGCAACTTGTTACGTTTTATACCATGATACATTCACACGTTGTCCTGACTGCTGGTTAAAAGTCTTATATCAACATTGCAGCTGTAACTAGGGAAGAATATGTGTTTCCTTCTACTACTTGTACAAGCATTACTCAAATACACTATCTAATAATAGCATTCAGCTTATGAAATCAAAAGGAGTGAAATAATAATTATTTTGTAGTGAATTTATTTGTTCCTTACATTGGCCCTTAATATTTCTGAATTAAATTTTGGAGGTTGTAGGGATACATTTCTAGTTTGCGGAGTAGACCATCCAAGCTCAAATCTTCCTGTTTTTAATGGTGAAAATATAGACTGACTGTGAAAACAAAAGTTTCCCAATTTGATGGCCCACTTCTGACCTCAGTGAAGTCATCAGCAAAATAATTTACAGTTTCACTGATGATAAGAATTGGGTTTTATGTTGCTGCTGCTACAAGCTATGCCATTTCCTTTAAACCTGTGCGTGACAGATCTCGTGAAGCACTATCAGTGCTACGGTTTAACCCAGCAGTAGCTCAGCACCACACAGTTATCTGCTCACTCCCCCCTGTTCCCAGTGAGATGGGGAGAGAACTGAAAAAAGCTTAAGTAGAACTCACAGGTTGAGATAGAACTGTTTACTAAGAGAAAAGGAAAATGGTTATGACAAATACATGCGTACATATATATATATATGAATATATATAACAAGAGATGCACAAGAAATTGCTCACCATCCCCTGACTAATGCCCTCTGAGCAGCAGAAGAAATGGATAGTAAGTATTAAATATAATAATGTTGTTCTACAGTCATATTTTTACATGTTGATTAACAGGCTTGTTGAATCTTGGTGAAGAAATATGAAATAACACTGACCCACGTGTCTGTACCATCAGTTCAATACAATCATCCTGACCGCAGATGCAGCAGAATGAAACACACTCATGCCTCAGTCACTTAAATGCAATTTCCTCTCCCCATGTGGAAACTGGAAATGAAATTAGTTTTATGGCAACACAGCAATCTGTGCATTGATGTGGCTGAGACTCTACAGGAGCATTTGCCAAGAGCAGTTTGCCAGATATCAGGAACAATATACAAAGATACATTCTGATTTTTAACATACTGAAATTAAAATCAGTATTTAACTACTGTTAATATCAAGGTGTTCATGCAATTTATTGTTATTTTTAAGCAAATCTTACCTGATTTCAAAATCTATGGCAGAAAAAAAAATTTAAGAAAAGGTAAAGAACCAACAGCGTTAACAACAAAAACCATTTTTGCTGCTTTTCTTATGCTCTAATTCACAACTCTGCAAATAGCAGCCTTCCAGTAGTTCACACATTTGCTGGTGGTTTACATTTCATGGTATTTTCACTGATAGACTATCAAGATTGGAGGGTATTGCTTAGCAGTTAGCCAGACAAATAAAGTGATATAAGCCAGATGTGAATACAGTCAGAGGTAAAATGAGTCAGATCTAAGCAGTACAAAAAACCATGAGTGTGTAAAAATATGGGGAAACAAGAGGACTGAAAAGAGTTCATTACACAGAGGGAGGCACAGAAGTATGTATTCAGAGATTCAAAGTACTCAATATGGGGCCTCACAAGAGCTGAGTAGAGGGGGACAATCGCATCCTTCTCCCTGTTGGCCACCCCTTTTTTAATGCAGCCCAGAACACAGTTGGCCTTCTGGGCTGCAAGCACACACTGCTGGCTCATGTCCAGCTTCTTGTCCACCAGGACCCCCAGGTCCTTCTTCACAGGGCTGCTCTTAAGAAACAAAGCTGCCGTTCTCACCCTTCTTTGCTGCACCTCATGGAAGACCACTCACCTTTTCAGTCTCCTCTTCCCAACCTCCAGAGCAGCAGAAGGAATCAAGTACTTCTCTTTCTTTGATGTTTTAGTGCAAATCCACCTGCACTGCCAGAAACACATTTCAGCTTTAACCTTTAGCAAAGGTGAACATTTTAACCTTTGCACCAGAGCTGCTAAGTCAAAGGTCCGCATTACCCCATTACTGTGCAGACAGTAATTTCAGCAGAGAACTGGAGCTGGAAGCAAAACCTTCTTTCAGCCACTATGAAACAGCCTGCCTAATTTGCCTGCCAATTTCCAATATGCCCAAGAACGTGATCCATCTACAAGAGGGTTCTAGATGTGATCTCTCCTTTGGAAGCCTTCTTCAGCTTCCCATGGAGCTCTTCAAAAGACAGCCAAATCCCCAGTGAGACAGGTGATGTTTTTTTGCAGTTATTTTACAGGAGTACAAATTATTGCACTAAGTGCAAAGAGAGTACAGCCAAGACCCAACATGCTCTCTGTCCAAGGATAAACTCTGAATTGAAATACATTATTTGCCTGCAGGCAGGTTTTAACTTGGATTAGTCCTGTACTTTAGATGGGGTTGAAAAGGTTTCTTTGTGTTCTCTAAATACTGTATACAAGGACCACACTTGCTGTCTGAGAGCTTTCCCCTTTTAATGTCTCAAAACATAAAGACTACCCTAGGCAGTTTGTTAGCCCTCCCCCTAAACTGTCAGTAGAAAGAAAATAAAGGTAATGTAAAGGATGCACAGGAAGATGCTTACACCTGAGTGCTGTCTGTTGTTAGTCAATGATTTGTTCTACTGACTGTAAAAACAATTAGGATGTATTTCAGGTTCAACAACAGAAGATAACCACCCAGTTTATTTCTGTGCTTTATTTGCTCCAGTGAAAACCTAAAGAGGTAAAAAAAAAACCAAACCAAGCCAACAAACAGAAAGCCTTAAAACAGTTACAGAAGAAAAACCAAAAACTTTGTTTCAGGATATAATCCCTGACCTATACTTAATTTTTCCCCTTTTGTATTGCCTCCAAGCAACTGACCCAAGGCTCTAGTTAGAGGCTGCACAGACTCTTTGTAAATCCAACAAAAGCTAATGCCCTAGCTCTTGAAGACACTGAAGATGTTGTAGATATCTGCATTTAGACATACAGAAGTGTGCATGTCACAGTGCAGGAGCACACCAAACTTCATGAAATGGGGCCTGCAATAAATATTAAAACAAGCCTCCTCAGATGAACAGCAGAGAAAGTGGAGCTTAGCTAGGTTTCAATGGAGAAGGAGTTCTGCAAAGATGTCTGTCACTTCTGAGAGAAAGAAGTGGCTGTGGAAACTGGGATGGGGCACAGGAACACAATAATATGCCCTTTATCATTTTAGAGGGGAAAATTATTTTCTATACACTTGCTTACATCATATTTCTGACTGCTGTCACCACTAGAAGGATGGTTGTGCCAAGACCATGACTGTAAAGGGAGCCAGTTGTGAATGATTTTGCTGAAAAGAGTCTGGCTCTGTCCTCTCTGCATCCTGGCTTCAATTATTTACAAACACTGATGAGGTGCACTTGGGCCTCATCTCCTCCAGGATGATCAGGCCCAGCACCCTCCCACAGCCCAGAAGCAGTAAAATGACTGCCAAGGGTGAATCCTGGCAGGAGCTAAACATACAAACATTACTTAGAGGCCGTAATGCAGCTGTCAAAGCAGCCTGCCAAAGAAACTGCTGGGTTATATTTGCCTCTCATAAGTAAAAGTAAGAACACATTCCTTTTAAGTATCCTCAATTATGTGAGCACCTGAAGAACATAAGTAGCATTGCCAACTATTTCTACAAGGACTGGAAATGTTACGATACATTTGGTGATGCATACAGCGGAGTTGGAATCTGTCTAGGTTTTCCTCACTTGACTGAAGGTTACACTTGCTCTAATAGGTACAGTTGGAATGTGTTTCAATATCTTTGGGGCAGTGTATCATTTATTATGAAAATATTTTTCTTTAATACTGGGAAAATTTGAACGCGGTATCACAGAGAATGACTAATACTCATGCGTGTCTCAGTATATATTTTCCAGAATCCAATGCATATTTTGTTACTTAAATGCTTTCACTGAAGCAAAATTTGGTATGACCCACTTTTGAGTGGGTTTTGAGTGAGAAAGCAGAAAGGAAATGCAGTAGATTTGGCAACTCCGAGAAGAAAGCATCTGCATGTTCTGTATCTCTCGGTTTATATCATGCCTGCAGTAAAACTTGTAATCTCCTGTCAAGTGAGCTGCATGGAAATTTCCATCACAGATTTGCTTCTGGAGGAAGATATCACCCTTTTCTGAGCCCAGACTCTATAGTGATGATTATCTCTGCTGAACATTTAAATATAAACAGCTTTGACAGTCACGTTATTAACACGCCAAATCAAATCCGAAATAACAACAGAAGGATAGCAATATTTCCTGTGCACTTTCTGTTTACTCACATTCTACCCGCTGAAGAACAACAAAAGCAAATGTAGGAACATCTTAGAATATCTTAAGTAAAACAAAAAATAATCTTTAACAAAAGTTAAACAACAGTATCCAATTTTTACAGAAACTGCAACAAAACGTGTTCCAGCATATGTGAAACCCTGTCAGCTGGAATCGAGTCAATGATTTTTCTTTGTCAGTTACTGCTTATCTTTATCACCAAATGCAACATGAAGAAAATTGTATTACCAAGGCTGAACTCTTATCTTGTCTATTGCTATGTTACTTTTGGTGCCACTTGGTTAAGATTTAGATTTCAATTACACACAAATTTAATCTGTATCATTGCATTAATAATATGATGCAATAAAATATTATTAACCATTGAAAGAAAACGAAACACAAAAGCTATGAAAGAAAATCAATCAGTGACCAAAACTGTAGCTTTTCCGGTATATCACATACTTACAGTTTGATGCAACATAAATATGAATAGTGTATGGAAAGCATTTAGTCATCAATGCTAAAAGCAAAATGTTTAAAAAAAACCAACACATAAATATAGCAAATAAGCCCTTAAGTGCCAGTCAGTGGTATGTGAAAATATAACTGGCATTATCACCGCTGATTTATGAAGAATGGAAGTGTCATGAAGGCAGTGGTAAAACTGCATTAGAGTTTTCAGGAGTTACCAACAATAATTTTTTAGCACAAAATAGGTACCAATCACACAGACCTGAGTGTGGTGGGTAGAGGTAGAACAATTGCAAGGCTGGAAGCTTGTGATTGCCTGAAGAAAAGTGGTCACAGCTAATTACATCAAACAAGGGCAGACAAAGCACAGGCTCAGCCAAGCCCTTTCACATGTGCATGTGATTATTTATGAGTAGGCATTACCTGTGTATTTGTACTTTTTGAGTGTAGCAATTGGACAGAACAATATGATGGGAAAGGTGTTATATCAGAGGTGTAATGAGGAAAGGGTAAACACAATAAAAAAGTTCTATAAGGGAAGAAGATTCCTCACTTGCATCAGAAGATTCTAGATTCACAGAGACAAGCTCCACCAAGGAGGGATCTTCAAAAAGAAATCCTATCCCTGTGGCAGTCTTAGACTTAAATGAAGTCTAAGAGAGGTGCAGCCAGGCTCCATCCCTTCTGGTCACACAGGAGAATTGCCTTCACCTGTGCTCCCAGGGCTGATTGAGTCCTTCCCCCATTTGCTCAGTCAGTGGTTCAGGCTGTAACTCAACAGTTACTATACACTGAGATACACACAAGCAGATAAATTGTCTACATCTCCCTGATTTATTTATATATTTATTTTATTTATTAAGAGAAAACAAAGTTAAAAACAATCATGGTATTAACAAAAATCAGGATGTACATCAGAAGATTTAATTATATGGTTCTACACTATTTTAGATATTACAAAACTCTATTTTATTAAAAGCTCTTTCTGGAAAAGAAAGGAATGTCAATAATTAAAAGTAGATAGCTATCATAAACACGACAATAAAAAACACCCAAATGAAGCCAAAGAAAATTCAAGTCTAGTAAAACTAGAGACAACAGAAGGAAACCTAAAGTATAAACACAATATACTTCTTTAATGGTGGGGTGATGAAGCACTGGAAAAGGCTGCCCAGAGAGGTGATGTAGTCTCCTTCTCTGGAGATATTCAAGACCCGACTGGACGCCTACCTGTGCGATGTGGTGTAGGGAACCTGCTTTGGCAGGGGGGTTGGACTCGATGATCTCTAGAGGTCCCTTCCAACCCCTACAATTCTGTGATTCTGTGATATTGTTCAGTCAATAACTGTAGATCTAGCTGAGGAGTTTGCTGCCTTGCTGAGCGTACAGTGGAAATCCTTCAAAGCTGAGCTCAAACAACATGGTTGATCTCAAAATTTATAAAATGAAAAAGATGAAGTTCAGTCAATAAAAGCAGATTAACACCCACTAACAGTTTTGGAAAAAGGCCTTGTCAGCTGAACTCAGGTTCCTCTCTGATGAACTTAAAAATATATTGATGTTTGCAATCGTGCTGAGGTAACACATTCAGGAACAGTATTCCACTTGATGCTTTGTGGCCTTCAAACTAAAACAAATTAGTATTGTATAATTTTAATAAGGCACGTGGGAAAAAAAGAAATGCTACATTACAGATCTTACAAGATAGCATCAAAACCTTAAACCCAATAACAAGTAATAATGTTATAAATAATCTGGAAACAAATTTTAAAAAATCAAATAATGTTTTGGCTTTTTTTCTGGTCTCTTTTTGCAGAGCCAAAAGCACAGATGAATTTATAAATGGTAATAGCAATAAACATTACAGAGTGAAATCTGGTTTCCAGGATAAACTGGGCTCATTCAACTAACATGCCAGATACAAGCTCATATACTTTCGTTCTAGAAGAGTAAGAAGTATCCAAACACAATGAAGCAGCAGAGTGGAGAAGTAGCGTGTGCTTCCATGGTAGTACTGCTACCAATGAAAGCAGATGTGTTCCAATGGGGATAACAGACACACACACAAAAAAGGAGGGGGGGTGGGGAGGGAGGATGGAGGAATTAGGATGTTTGTTTCATTAGATTTGCTGCTCTAAGTGAAAGACAAATGAGACAATGAAGTGGGCCTCTTCTCCCAGGCAACAAACAGGACCCAAGGAAATGACCACAAGTTGTACCAGAGGAGGTTTAGATTAGACGTAAGGAAAAACTTCTCTCAGAGAGTGGTCAGGCAGTGGAAGGGCTGCCCAGGGAGGTGGCAGAGTCGCCGTCCCTGGCAGTGTTCAAGAGGCATCTGGATGAAGAGTTACAAGATATGGTTTAGTAGCCTGTGGTAGCAAAGGTAATGAGAGGGCGGTTGGACTAGATGATCTTGTAGGTCCTTTCCAACCTTGTGATTCTATGATTCTCTGAGCTCTATTGAGTCTCCTCCCGTATCTCCCCCAGAAATGGTCCCAGCTCCTGTGAGGTGAATTGTATCTGCTCCCATTGACACTCCTTCAGCATCCTCTGATGGGAGACCAGACACATTCACCCAGTGCTGAGAGCTGGAAGGGTGTCTTCCAGGTTGCTGCTGGGCAGGTCCAGGGAAAGAGACAGAAAGAAAGGGTGAGAAGGTTCTAGCAGGCAGTAGCTTGAAGGTACTGATATTTGCCTTCTAGGATGACATCAACAACGGTTATCAGAACCATGATATTTACAGAATGTAGTCTCCTGTGAAGGTATATGAGTATCACCTTGACAGAGAAGAACTGGAAACATCGTAACAACACAGAGCTGCATGAAAAAACACATTTTTCCCTCTTGATCCTAAATGTGACTTCACAAGTCCCTTCAGTCAAGGACTAGAATACTTCACTCAGCCTATGACCACAGACTGTCTGACTAAAATTGCATTAAGGAAACAGGGATAACAAAAGGGGAATGGATACAGAGAGACTGCTCCATAGCAAAGGCTCTGGAATAAATTTTCCTTTGCATACCTTGAACATGCATATAGTGAATGCTTCTGAACCACCGCACATTTTCCAACCCAGGTGAAATTACCTGTTGAAGTTCAAATATTTGTTGACAGGCCTATGAAGAGCCCACTGAGCTGCCCTTCCTTCTTTTCCCTGTCATGCTTAAAAATGCTAAAATTGTAGAGGAGTTTCTCACTTGAGTTTATTGTCATTTATACAAGTCAAAATAAGGCAAGTATTTACCACTCCAAAAACATATATATGTAAGACAGTAATGCTGCTGCTTTGGAATAGGATATTCAGTTTCAGTGAGCTTCCTGACGGGATGACTCTTCCTCTATTTGCCTGCTTTTAATGAAGCTATTATGTGAGAAAGTAATCTCCAACAACGCAATTACTCAGCATAGCCTTCTAAAACATTAATGTCTTAACCTTTGCTAAACCGAGTCATAAAATTAAGTAATTGAGTAAGATCAATTAGACGCATACTGCCAGGTGACGTGTGTTGCCATTACACTGGTTTTATAAAATAACTGTGCAATCTCTAATATGCCCTTGTACCTTGACAAACTACGGAGTTACCCTAGGGAAAATCCTGCTATATATTTTTTAATTGTTAGCATTTTAAGTATAAAATCTTTTTTGTTAATTCATGAAATTACTTTATTACCGTGCTTCTTTCGTGAAGAAGTAGCAATGAAAAAAAAGCAGTACCTGAAATTTATTTTTGGTTGTCAGCATATAGAAAAATAATCTATTGAAAGCCAAATACCTTTAAAAACCTCCTTTAGTACTTTCTAAGTTCCTTTTGTCCGATGCAGAATGTATCTGGGGCTTCCACATAGAACCACCCAACATCCCACCTCAGCCACAAGGACTTCCCATCTGGTTCACTCTTTTTAACCTGAAACCATTACTATGCCCTGTCCATCTAATGGGAGATTTGGATCCAACGCTTTTTCCTGGCACTACTGCCCAGATACAGCTTTGTACGTTGTTTTGTTGTTGTTATTGTTTTAGCTTCCTATGTTGTCTCCTACTATTTTATTTATTGCCTGATCAGTAACAATCATTGCTTTCTTGATCAACTTGTAGAATAAATGATTTGTAACAAATCACTTGGTTTACTTTAGGACTTCGCCTTGCCATATCTAGTACAAAAAAACAAGAAGTGGAAGAAAGGTTACATCCTGTGGTTATGGTTTTCCAGTTTAGAAGCCAGCACTATCAGACTCCATCTAACATACTTTTCCTTCCTCTGTTTCCTTTCTTTCCCAAACAGAAAAATAATAATTATCTGTTCAGTTCTAGCTCCTAACAGTGTACATGACTCTCCTATAGGCACGGTGCTATCTGGAAGCTGCTGGAAGAGGACACTGACTCTTTCTCCCTGCCTTCCATCTCTTCTCAAGCTGAGGACTACATCCCTACAAACACCAGAGACAAAATAATTCAGATCAGAATTAATTCCTTAATGCTTCAGATGATGGCGCATCTCCTGAACTTGAATAGTACAGCAGAATATAAGTAATATTTCCTTCATGCAGCAGGAACACTTATGGGGAAAGATAAATATTTAATTATTTACATAGTTACATACACTCTGCCTCTCTGTTGTCAGCTTTTTGGCTGAGCAAACTGCAGTAGTGCTTTCAGTGCAGACAGCAGTAAATGACTGAAGTTACCACCAGAATGGAAGGCATAGCTTTGTCTGTATTGGTAATTAGATAAGCCTGGGAGTGAATTTTGTGGACTGGATCAGCTGATGCTTTTTGGCTTTTGGTCTGAGTGAACACAATGTCTGCACCCATAGAAATCACTTATTAGTTCAGTTACATCTAAAATCATTCCTTCACATTAACCTAAAGCATGCATGCTTCTCATTCAAACCAAAGCAGTGACAAAGGTATATCCTCTGTGTTGTTGCTGTGTGCCCATTTCATGCCAAGTAAGGTTTCATCAGCTCCCTGGTGTTTCTGCAGATGGCTGAGGTCGCTCACAGCCCAAGTTTCCTTTGCAAGGCCCTGTCCTAGCTCCTGCCCTGAGCCACCGCTTTCTTCTGTTGGTGAAACTCTGCTCAAGCAGTAAGCTGAAATACCTTTTAAAAACATGGTTTATTTTCAGATGCCTTAGTTCTTTCCACCAGCTGATGTTGCACTGTACATCCACTTGAGAAGCGGAGCCAGATTTATGGAGGTAAAAAGAGGACAGCGGTTTTGTTTTGTTTTATTTTCTTATATCAGTAAATGAGGCTTAAGTTGGTTTGAATTCCATTGTGAATCCACTCCTTAAGTAGATATGCACATGGTGGCTACTAAGATAAACAGGAACACCCTGTAGTTACTTTTGTTGTTGATTTAATTCAGCTACAACTAGGGCTGAAAGAATTATTAAACAGGGTATAGCTCAAAGGTTTTACGTGCTATTTGGGCTGTTTCAGGCTTTCCCTTAACTCTCCAGACACACAAAATACAGGGAACACGGGACTTAGAAGAACTTTTTCCAAGAGAAGTGGGATCACGCCCTTAATCTGAAAAAGCTCCATGTTTTTCTTTCTCTTTTCTCATTTTTCCCCTCCGAGAAGTAATGATTCACACTTACAAGGAGTCTAAATAGAGTGCTTTCAAGGAATGGTGCAAACTCAAGTAACAAAATGATGACTTGAAAATATTACTCATCCCATTTTTTGCATACAATAGAGGCTAGTTTTTTGTTTTGTTTTGTTTTAATTTGTATTTCTTTCTCCTCAGTTGCCCTGAGGTGTGATAGATGAATTGCATCTGCCTGACTGTTAGGACTATTAAATACTGGTAATCTTGAGATGATCTTTCTGTGGCTGTTCAGT
The DNA here is from genome assembly GCF_054131305.1 of Coturnix japonica. Classification (NCBI taxonomy): domain Eukaryota; kingdom Metazoa; phylum Chordata; class Aves; order Galliformes; family Phasianidae; genus Coturnix; species Coturnix japonica. The sequence continues at coordinate 39,132,351 of NC_140664.1, forward strand.
TGCTCGCAGTGTATTAAGATATGTTTTGCAGTCAAAAATTCCCCACTGCTTTAAATATAGATTTTTATATATTTATTTTAATGGTAAGGAAAAGTTTGTTTAATCTGTTTGCTAGGTTTGGTCTATTTTATTGATTGATTGATTTGTAATGCTGTGAAAAGTAATCTGTTTGTGGCCAGAAACGAGATTCTTATCATACAAAACACAGGAAATCACAGATTGATTTTATCCCCAGGAGTAAAATCTGGTGAACAATAGAAAACTGCTGGTATTGTTCTGAGGCATTTATTATTACTGTAGGATTTTGCACTACACAGAGCTTTATTTACACAACTAAATACCTACAAAAATACCCTTTGTGATCCAGGAAATAGTTGATTGTTAAATGAGAATCTACTGTTTGAATCATTTTTGTCTTCTCCTTGTGCCTCCAACAGTACTTACTTAAATAAGCAGAAAAGGAGCACTAGAAAATCTGTTTCAGTAAAACAATAGTGAGATGCTGCTCCCTTTTCAGGGAAGGATTACTGTTAAGAAACCTTTGCAAGTTCCACTATATTAAGCACATTACTGTCTTACTTGGAATATTAAAATTTAACTGAATAGCAAAAATTTGTAAGTTCAGCATCTCAAATCTTTAAACAAAGTTTACACAAATAACATGAAAATTTTTAGCTTCCCCGTGGACTGAAGTAGCAACAACGCAAATGCTACAAATACTATATCTGGTCTTAAACCACAATCAAAACTGACTATATTAACAACTACAGCATGTTGTTGTTAATTATTAGGAAATTATTTCTGCTGTCTGTCAAGGCACAGTGTGTCAAACTTAATTTTTGTCCCTGGGTGACAGGCACAAAGTCAGGATCCTGTATATGTGTGTTGCTACCTTCCTAAAGAGAAAGTGAGGCTGTAGTGCTGTATCTGAAATTCATCCCCACCGAGATGTGTCGATAGAACTGTTACATCTCCTACAGAGGGCAGCAGGCTTATTGATAGTGGTTGCTCCAGACTGGCTGGGGTTTGTAGTTCTGCTTTGTCTTGAAGTAAAATACAAAACAAAGCAAAAACAAAACAAACTCCAACCAGCCTCCCCCTCCCAAATAAACTAACAACAAGCTTTACCTCTTCCTCTGTCTCACCTTTACAGTTGACGGAGCTGGGATTGTTCAGCCTGGAGAAGAGGAGGCTCAGGGGAGACCTTATAGCTCTCTATAACTTCCTGAAGGGAGGCTGTAGTGAGCTGGGGGTTGGCCTTTTCTCTCGTGTAGACAGTGATAGAACTAGAGGCAATGGATTCAAGCTGCGCCAGGGGAGATTCAGTCTGGACTTTAGGAAGTATTACTTCTCGGAAAGGGTATTCAGGCATTGGAATGCACTGCCCAGGGAGGTGGTGGAGTCACTGACCATGGGAGTGTTCAAGAAACGTCTGGATGTTGTGTTGAGGAATATGATTTAGCTGGGAAGTATTGGTAATGGTTGGACTGGATGATCTTCTGGGTCTTTTCCAACCTTGATAATTCTGTGATTCTGTGATTTATGTTTGCATGAGCTGTATCAGTTTCTTACCCAAATACACATAAGACATATTGTCCTTTCTTATCCCATCTCTAAACCTACAGACTATCCAATGTGAGGACATGATTTTGCATCACTAGCCATGTGACTGTGTGTGACTGCAGGTGCTGGGGCAGTGGCCTTAGCTCCAGCTTTGGCAGGGAGCAAATCTGTCATCAATTTACAAGCAATGAGCCGATAATGTTCCAATTAGAAACTTTTATTAATTGTAGCGGGTAAAACAAAAAGGCAATTCAGCGCTGGGCGACAGGGGAATCCTCGTTCCTCCAACTGCCGCACCTTCCCGTCCCTTGCAACTTCTTTTGTAAGGTCCATCCCGAGTGTATTGTCCTTTAATTGGTCGGTCGTGATCGTGCCACTTGGTGTGTCATTCCTTGGTTGGTCCTTCTGTGAAACTTTGTATCCATCGGGGCGCGCTTTGCCTGTAACTATGCAGAGTACACAATCTACCCATAAAATTAGAGTGCTCTGCAACCCTTGTGGCCTCCATATTCCACCATCACATCCCGGTCCTAATGAACAAGCACTCCACCACAATGCTACCACATCCCGGTCTTAATGAGCAAACATTTTATCACAGTCCCCCCTTTTCTTTTATTGTACTATTTTGTTTTGCTCATTAAACCGTTTTAGTTCTTGTCGACTCCTGGGCTCTTTTTCTTTGTTCTAACTGTTTTCTTAGTTCAGGCATTGTATCTATTGCTACCCCCGTTTGATCAACGTAGGTGCAACATTGTTCTTTAAGAGCCACACATAGTCCCCCTTGCTGCAATAGGAGAAGATCCAACCCCCTTCTATTTTGTAACACTACTTCTGATGGGACCACTTAAATGACTCATGTGTCTGTACCTCTGTACCCCAACCCTCATTAATGAGACTTAATATTATTATCAATTGAGCTAGTTTTAGATAGGCAGTTTTCCCACTGCAGTAGTGAGTCTTTAATTGTTCGGGGGAGTTATTTCCAGTCTTGGGGTATCTTCTGGATTCTAAATCTTTGGATTCATTCATAATGGAGCAGACCCCTCCACATGTTTTATCTCCTCTGCCTCGCCCATCGACTCGGTTGCCTCGAGCCATGGGGTGTATAATCTTCTCGGCAGCAAGAGTATTCTTCAGGAGGGGCTGGTTTTGCTTCCCTTTTAAGTGGGTCTTTGGGGTACTGCACCCTATTCTTTTTCCCACTGGTTATACACTTAAGTGATGCTGGTAAGGATCTAAATTCACCCCCAGGTTTACCCCCTTCTATTAAAATTTCCACGGCCACTCTGAAGGCTAATAACCAATTTGTGTATCCCTGTTTCCGCAGTGGGTCCACTACCTTTCTAAAACATATCCCAACAGTTGCATTCACAATAGTCAAAATATTCCCTTCTACATTAAATTCTATACTGATACGTTTATACAATCATTGTTAATTCATGTTCTCATTTTCCTTGACGGAGGGTTTCGTGACAGTTTTACTTTCAAATCACCCGCTGGACTAGTGACTCTCCATTCGTGATTTTGTACTGGACCCTTAACACGACTAGCATGTGTCCATCCTTTTTCAGCAGTTCTGATGGCAGTATTGGTAGTCAATAACACCAGATAGGGACCTTCCCAGCGAGGCTGCAGTGTGGTTTCTCTCCAGGTCTTTATCAGAACCCAATCTCCAGGCTTTATTCGATGGAGGGTAATGTCCAGAGGGGGTCTTTGAGTCAATTGTCCCTTTTTCCACAATTCCTGTTTATACTTCATTAATTCCGTGATATAAGCTTGAATGTTCTGATCTACCACCCCCGGGTGATCTTTAGGGGTTCCTGCATCATATGGCATTCCGTATAACATTTCGAAGGGAGATATTCCTATGTCAGCCCGGGGCTGGGCCCTAAGGTTTAAGAGGGCAAGGGGAATGCATTTTATCCATGAGAGCTTAGTTTCTAGTGTTAATTTGGCCAATTGCTTTTTTAGTTCCCCATTCTTTCTCTCTACTCGCCCTGAACTCTGTGGGTGCCAGGGAGTATGTTCTTCCCATTTTATTCCCAAGGCTTCAGCTATATTTCTAGTGATTCTTGATGTAAAGTGTGGTCCTTGATCTGAATCTATTACTTCTGTTACCCCATACCTAGGGATGATTTGTTCGAGTAATATTTTTGTTACTACCTGAGCTGTTGCTTTAGTTGTGGGGAATGCCTCTACATAATGTGTGAGGTGGTCTATTATGACTAATACATATTTATATCTTCCTACTTTAGGAAATTCGGTATAGATAGTGCCCTCTTTTCCCTGTAATCTTTTTAGTGCCTGTAAAACAGCATACAGCTCGCAAGCTTGAGCTGACCAAGTGTTACTCAAGGGTCCTGATTCCAATACCCGGAGGGTCTTTCCATCTACTATTGCATAACCTGATCTTCTCTTTCCCTCCACTACTCTAGAGGATCCATCCACAAATAATTTTTCCCCTTCTCTTAATTCTTCTTCCCTGCCCAATCCTGTGTTAAAACCCCATACGCTGTACCACTGTCTATGTTAACGAATAAATAAAAGGGTCTTTTTAAGTCAGGCAGGCTCAAGACAGGGGCATTGATGAGATCCTCCTTCAGCTTTTGTAGATTCTCTTCATCTTGTCTATCCCACTTTATTAATCCATCGGTACTGAGCTTTTGATATAGGAACTTTACTTTACTGCTATAATTTTCGATCCATTGTCTACAATATCCCACTAATCCCAGCAATTGTCTTATTTGTCTCTTATTGCTTGGCGACGTCAGGGACAATATTCCTTGTATCCTTTCAGGATCTATCTTCTTTTCTCCTTTACTCAGGTAATGCCCTAGATATCTAACCTCCTCTTCCACAAATTGCAATTTCCTTTTTGATACTTTAAGTCCTTTCAGTCCCAAAAAGTTCAGCAATTTAATACTTTCTTTCCAAACCTTTCCCTCATCCTCTCCAGCAATTGATAGATCATCTACATACTGTATTAATTTGGTATCAGGATCTAGCTGATACTCTTGCAGGATCTGTTCTAGGGCTTGCCCAAACAAATTAGGGGATTCTGTGAAGCCTTGGGGGAGTACAGTCCATCTTATATTCTCTCCTCCTCCCTGTTTTCAGGCTTCCTAAATTTTTGCTGTCCTGGAATTCGATTTTGCGTCCATCCCCCCATTTTCCTTTCCAATTCCCTACTTTCTCTGACCGCTGTTACCATCATCCTAACCTGCCTATTATGTCTTTCTTCCTCCCTTCTTACATATACCTTCTGAGCTTCCCTCAAAAGTTCATCAAGCCCCCGATCCTGCCAATTTTCTATCTTTTCTAGTTTCTTGCGGATATCTTCCCAAGCCTTAGCTACGAACTGTGTTTTGAGCAGAGCCTGGCCTATCGGTGTATCGGGATCCAATCCTGAATATAGTTGTAAATTCTTGCGTAACCTTTCTAGCCATTCAGTGGGTGTTTCCTCCTTCTTTTGTCTTTCATTAAAAGCTTTATTTATATTCTGACCTCTTGGGACTGCCTCCCTAATGCCCTGGATAATGATAGTTCGCAGGTCCTGCATGTGAGTCCTATGATGTTGATTTTGATGGTCCCATTGCGGATTCTGTAAGGGCCATTTAATATCCGCAGCAGGCCCGTGGGCATGTTGAGCATCCCAAATGCGCATCCCTGCACGCCTAATCATACCTCTCTCTTCTGCTGTGAACAGTATACTTAGAATAGATTGTAGTTCCTCCCAGGTATAAACATTTGGCCCTAAGAACTGATCTACTCTGTCTGCCACCCCCAGGGGATCTTCTAGTATATTACCCATTTCCTTCTTAAAATCTCTAACATCCCCTGAATTTAAGGGCACTGATATAAACCCCATCTGAGGTTGTGGACCTCCCATGGGCATTTCTCTTAAAGGGTAGAGGTTATTTTGTCGTGCCTTTGCCCGTGTCACAGGCCCTCCCCCTTCTATCTTTTGTACTTCTCCCTCTCTCGAATCCATCTGCCCATGATCCAACTGAGGAGGAGAAGGTAGGGGAATTGCTGGTGGTACAGCATATGGTGGGGGTCCCACTAAGGCCTCCTCTTCCCTTCGAGGTTTACGTTTTTCGACATCTTTTTCTTTTCGTGTCAAATTAAAAATGGGGACTCCTAAACCCTCTGGGCGAGTGACCCATACTGCTGCATAGTCACTTTCTTCTTGATTGAAAGGGGTTTTGGAGTTTACCCAAAAATTTAATTGCTGTTGTACCCAATCTTCATTAGAACCATACTTAGGCCACCATACTGCCGGGCCAATTTGTTGTCCGCTCCAAATTTCTATACAATAATAAATCATCTTTGCTTTATCTTTATTTCTTGTTCCTGGATAGTGCGTCCAGGCAATTAGCATGAACCCTAAAGGTGAGTCCTTAGGAATGGATGGTCGTTTAGAAGGGGTGGGTGGTTTAGTTTTACACTGCCCCATCTCGTTCTTTACTTCTTGCTCTCTTGTTTTATTCAACGTCTGTAGCTCCCCCTAGTGCCCGTAGCTCTAGGGGAACACCTAAATAATAATCATCCCTAGTGCTCGTAGCTCTAGGGGAACACCTGAATAATAATCATCCCTAGTGCTCGTAGCTCTAGGGGAACACCTAAATAATAATCATCCCTAGTGCTCGTAGCTCTAGGGGAACACCTAAATAATAATAATCATCCCTAGTGCTCGTAGCTCTAGGGGAACACCTGAATAATAATCATCCCTAGTGCTCGTAGCTCTAGGGGAACACCTGAATAATAATCATCCCTAGTGCTCGTAGCTCTAGGGGAACACCTGAATAATAATCATCCCTAGTGCTCGTAGCTCTAGGGGAACACCAAAGAATAACCCTCCATAGAGCCCATAGCCCTAGGGGTTGTGGTGGTGAAAGGGTCCCGCTTATACCCTGTACCCACCCTTCGGCGTGCCCTCACTCAGTGTTGCATTCACTCGCTTCCCCCAGGTCGTGGCCCACGCCCTCGCGGGCAATGGGAACCGCACTACTGTGGGGTCCACACTCGCTCGGGTTAGTGCCGGCTGCCGGCCCCCCTTCACAAGCACACAACACTCGCCACACGCCGGATTCCCAACCCAGACCGGACTATACTCACCTGTCCTGCGTCTTCGTCCGGACTTTCGTGCACGAAATTTAAAGGGTTAACCGGTTTTTCCTTGCCTTTGTGTTTTAAATTTCGGATCGTCGGCAGGAGTAGGGCGGGAGGATAGGAGCCGAGGCCGCCTATTTAGGCGGGGCGCCCCCTCAGGCTCGTACCCACGCCAGTATTCCCGTCCGAGTCACGGCGCCAAATTGTCATCAATTTACAAGCAATGAGCCGATAATGTTCCAATTAGAAACTTTTATTAATTGTAGCGGGTAAAACAAAAAGGCAATTCAGCGCTGGGCGACAGGGGAATCCTCGTTCCTCCAACTGCCGCACCTTCCCGTCCCTTGCAACTTCTTTTGTAAGGTCCATCCCGAGTGTATTGTCCTTTAATTGGTCGGTCGTGATCGTGCCACTTGGTGTGTCATTCCTTGGTTGGTCCTTCTGTGAAACTTTGTATCCATCGGGGCGCGCTTTGCCTGTAACTATGCAGAGTACACAATCTACCCATAAAATTAGAGTGCTCTGCAACCCTTGTGGCCTCCATATTCCACCATCACATCCCGGTCCTAATGAACAAGCACTCCACCACAATGCTACCACATCCCGGTCTTAATGAGCAAACATTTTATCACAAAATCCACAGTCCAAGCTACTGGCCCAGCTGCCTGATGGGGACTTGCTTGCAAAATCACCTTCTAATGACTTCTGTCAAGTATGCTAAAGTGTGTTATCCACACCTGGCATAGTAGGGTGGAAGGGAGTGAGAAATCAAACAAGCAGCAGCAAAACAGTAGAGCTTATTGCACTTCAAGACTAATTTTTTCAATAATGCTTTGTTTGTTTGTTTTTACAGTTGAGATTGGACCATGGGCACCATAGGAAATCATGGGATGTAAAACCGAATCTCTGCTAAAAAGGCATCAGGATGTTCAATATTTAAAAACAGCTTTTAATGTCAAATCAGTTGTGGTCAGGATTGGGGCTTGTTTCTTCTATGTCAATCTACCAGACGTAATCTGTGTGCTGTTCTGAAGCACAGGACTAAGCGGGATGGGGGAAGTCTCCGCCCCATCCCGGCTGTGTGGGGCTGAGATTAACCACCCTTCGGCCACCGTCGCTTCCCCCTCCGGCCCCGCCCCTCGCTGCCGATCACATGAGCGATCGCAGGGGCAGCCGGGACGGGCGCTACCCGAGGGGCTCGGCGGAGGCGCGACATGGCGGTGCGGGCCGCCTGCTGAGCGTTAGGCCGGCGAGAGGAAGCGGAATTCAGCGGAACGAGGTGACGGGTCCGGCTCGGGCTCCTCGACTGTCGGAGGCGATGGCACAGTGCGTGCAGTCGGTGCAGGAGTTCATCCAGGACTCGTTCGTGCCCTTGGTGGCCGCGCTGTGCAGCGAGGAGGCGGAGCGGCTGACCCGCAGGAACAACCTGAGCTTCGCCGAGCTGGTGAAGCCCTTCTGCCGCCTCACCTCGGAAGGTCGGTGCCGGCCGTGGGGGCGGGGAAGGCGGACGCGGCTCTCCCTTCCTCCCGCGGGGGCGAGAGAGGCAGGGCGGGGAGGATCAGCATTACCCTGCCTGCCGGTGCGGGGCTTGGGCGTACTGGGCTGGCCGGGTTGTCTTTTGGCTGTTCTGCATCCGTTTGTTTGTCGTTTTGTTTTGTTTTTCTGTTCTGTGTGCTCTTGGAAGTTAGGCGTCTTGGAGACATCGCAAAAGGCGACAGGGTCGAGGGGAATGGTGCCTTTAAAGTGTGTTCGTCCAGGCTGCTGTCTGCCTTGTGTTTGGAGATAGCGCTCTGACCGTGTGCCTTCTTGCTACCAAGCTTCAGAAGGAGTGGGTGTTCTTGCAGCTGGAATCACAACCAGCGTTCTGGAAGGCGTTTACACGGGTAGACAGTGTTAGGAAAAGAGGGAACGATTTTAAACTGAAGGTAGGGAGATTTAGATAAGATGCTGGGGGGAAGCTTTTTACTGGAAGTGGTGTGGATATCCCGCCTGTAGGGGAGTTTAAGGCCAGGGGTTGGATGGGGCCCTGGACAATTGGTCTAGTACTTGATTTGATGGAGCACTGGAACAGGCTGCCCAGGGGGGTTGTGCAGTCTCCTTCTCTGGAGATATTCAAGTCCTGCTTGGATGCCTACCTGTGTGACCCGGCGTAGGGAACCTGCTTTGGCAGGGGGGTTGGACTCGATGATCTCTAGAGGTCCCTTCAAACCCCTACGGTTCTGTGATTTAACAGCTGACAGCCCTGCCTGTGGTAGGGTGGCTGGAACTTGATGACCCCTTGAGTCCTTTCCAGCCCAATCCATTCTATGATTCTCTCACCTGTTGTTTTGTCATATGTTCTTTGTTGATGCTCCTGTGAGTGAGAGCTATGTAAACAGAAGGGGGAACTGAATTGGTTATATACCGTGGATAAAAACAACCATATAGAATCCCAGTAAAACTAGGAATTGACCACTTTGAAGCAAAAATCAGGTTCCTTAATACGCAAAACAGGCAATAACTTAATCTAATCTGTGCTTTCTAGTCCACTGTTTATCAGAAAAGTACTGCAGAACCGCTCATCAGTGCAGCAATGCAGTGGCTTTTGTCAGATTAGGTTTTTGGCAGACACTTGGCTCAGAGAGACTTCAGGTTTGTGTTGAGAAGGCAGCAAGATGATGAGGCTTTTGTTGTCCCTCAAGCTATGTGTTTTGCATTGTTTGAGTGAATGGCAACAACTTGAAAGCCAGTATATGTGATATTTTGCGTTTATTTTCTGGAAAGCCTTGGAAACGTTATATTTAAGCACTACTTCTCTATAAATGTGGGTTTTTTTCATGAGCTATATGGAATGCAGTGCAGATTAAATAAAAACAAAACCACAAAGGCAGAAGCTCAGGCCCTTGAAGTTCCTGAAATTACTTTAACATCTGTTTTGGTTCTTTGGTAATAAGTAGTGCATGTAGAAAACAAAACTGGGCATACCGCTCAAAGCAAAGCATTCATTCTGAAGGACACTTAGTTTTCTTGTTGCTCAGTTGTAACTGTTTTTGTTCGGACTCTTGTTGTAGTAGTTAAGGAGCTTTCAAACCTCGATCGCCCTCAGTATTTCAGTGTAAGCGTGGATCCCTATGCCATATCAGTACCTATAAATTGAACCATTGTCATATAAGGAATTTGTGAGAAGGGAAATCCTTACTGTTCTCTCTAAGCTACCAAACCAACAGTGACAAATACCCTTTTCAAGGCCTCACCCAGGTTGGGAGAGCTGATACACTGAAGCTGGTTGCAGTGAGGTTTGTGGCCACCCTACTGTATGTGCTCTCACAGCTTTCAGCACGCTGCTGGTTGGATTGCAGTTACTCGCTCCAAGTGTTACTTCCTCTACCAGCTGAGTGGAAGATGCTTTGCTGTGTGCAGTAAGCAGCTTCTCGTGGTGAAAGGTGGTGTGTGTGTGAGGGTAGGCAGATTGGTACTAAATGCTGTCTTCACACAGAGAACTTGTTAAGTGCAGTAAAATTGTTGTAGAGTTTGCACAATGGTAAACAATTTCTCTTATCTTCTAAATACAACGTTGCCAGTGACAGGGAAGCAGGATTGTTGCAGTCTGCACAATCGCTATTGCATGAATGCTGCTAATTGTATCAACATGTGGGACTCTGGAAACAGTAGATATTTTGAATTGCTGTGTGATAGTAGGTTTGGCCAGGCATTATCATTTTCCCATGTTGCTTTTCATTGCCAATTGAGAGAGAGAGGCGACATATAGCATATGGGATTGTGTGCATGTGTACTTGACTGTTTTACTACCTATGATTGTTTTGCTATCTTCAGTTTTAAGCACTTATTTTCTTAATAAGGAAGGAAATAGGATGTAGTTTTCTTATTAGTCCTTTACCTGGTGGTGAATTCACTGCATTTCTAACATAAACTCTCTTGTATCTATGCATGTTGTCAGTGCACCTATATAAATTCTTGCACTCTTCTGTTATTTGAAAAGGATCTTCACTGCTTTGCTATTGTGTTCTTAGTCCAGTTATAGTATGGATTCTCTGTAGTCTGTGATTTCTGTAATTTACCAAAGACTGCATGTTCATCAGAGCTCTCCCTTAGAGAAGGAAATAAAACTCCTGATCTATGGGCAAAGTAGTTTCTGTTCATCAGAACAAAGTTGGACTTTTTGCTGCATACTTGTTGCTCATTCCTCAGACATTAAGAGATGGGAAGGCCCTGACTGCTGTTTGGCTCTTCAGGTGGTACTGAACCATTTGCTTCTTGCTGTTGCTGAGCCCGAGGAGATCAGCTGATTTCAAACGGAAACCCACAAACAGAAGATAGATGCAGTGGGCCTCTATGCTAAGTACTGGTCAGCACTAATCTACTGGTGAACTTCTGCCCCCGAATGACTTGATAGATTGCAAGGGTATTTTTGGCGACATCAGCATAAGCAAGTAGTGGTGTTAGGAAATCCTGAGTGCAAGTTAAGAGCACTTCTAAGCGTCATAGTGTAGATGCTGGTAATTAAATTACATATTGAATGATAAATGAGAGAACGACTTAATTTTTCCAGTTAAATTTTAACTTTGGACAAAAACAACATTCCAAACTTACTTTCTTGTAAATAATAAAGCGTGTTTTAGATTTTATACCTTCACATTTATTCTGAAAGCAGCAGTATTTTTATCTGCCTTGTTTGCTGGTGGTAGTTGCTGCTGGATTCAATAAATGCGTTTTGTATAGGCAAGTGTAGTTCCACATTGCACCTCTTTTAATGGTGAAAATGTGATAGGAACTAATGCTGTCTTGGTGGAAGAAATAGTGTATACTTCAAGGAGCAAGTGTCACTTCAAGATAGCTTTGGTTACTCTTTAACCAAAGAATTTTTTTGCCCTTGAAGTATAAGGGGGGAACTTCTCATAGCTGTCTGATTCTAAGCCTTTAATAGGGAAGTGCTGTGGGAAGGCTGTCTGTTTGGTGAGCTTAGTTTGATGTTAAAGTTCTTTTCATGTGCATTTTAGCCAGTGCTGGAGTTTTTTCAGGTTCTGATAGGAAAGATATTCTAGTGCATGTTATTACTTTGAATAAAAGATTTTCTGAGATCTCGTTATATATTTCCTTCAGTAGTTCACAGTATATTGTAATAGATTGTAATATTATAGATGAAATATTGTAATTGATTTTTATTAGGGATTAAGGCAAGAATTCTGAATGTCCAGTTATGTTCTTTCTGTTAGTCCCTAGTGTTGTATGTATGCCAAAAAAATCTATATCTTTTATGTACACTTTTATGTTTCCCATGTCTGTGCCTATAGGATGGGACAGCAGGGATGAGTTTTCTTATATCTGTGCTGATAAAGACAAACTGGTCTCTTAGTCCTGTGTCACTGCTGGTTCCTCCCGCATTTAATCTTTTCAGCAGTCGTGTGCTGTAGTGTAAGTAATTTGAGTATTAATAATTCATCTATCTGATACAATTGGGGGGGAAAGTGTACAATTCTATAAATGGAGTTCTGCATTTACAAGCCATATGAAGCTCAAACTATTGCTTCTGGTAAAATGTAGAGCTATCTGTAATCTAGAGGAGAGACTATAGCCTGGTCATTTTTCAGGAAGGAATCAGAGAGCTAGACCTTAGGCTGGAAGGTTGGCTGGTACGAGTAAGTGTAAAAATTAAATGCCTCGTGAATTGATTTTCTTGCTTTTCAGGACTCTGGGAGGTCTTCTGATGCCTACTCCCATATTCTCCCCTCCCCCAAGCAAATAAAAAAGGAAACAAATGACAACAAAAAAACAAACAGAAAACAACAAAACTAAAACAGGGATGTGGGGATTAAAAGTAATTCTGTATTATTAGAGGAAGCAAGTGTGATCTTTGCCTGTGATATTTTAGCTTTTAATATGTGGAAAACAAAGAAAACTACATACATGTGTTTGTGTGCTATTTCAACATTAACATTCTGTGCAGTATTCCTGTTTGTTAACCATTTTGTTGAACTTTGATGACTTGTCCTTTGGGCTTGGTGCTGGAATTCAGATGCTTGTTTCCTGTGGATTTGGGACTATTTCTTTCACAATATTCTCTGTCTGGTGGATTTGTTAGGGAAGTACCTCTTAAAAAGAGGAAATTATTTTGGGTTTAAGTAACACAAAGCCCAGGCAACATAAACCATGGTATGATGTTAACATAAGGCTCGTTTTAATAGTGAATCCAATTATCTTTTGGAGTACTGTTTATTGGCAAGCATCTACTTAACTTTCTCTAGTCAAGCAATCTCTGAACTAACTTAAACACTTGTCATTTCTTTGTGGTTCCTGCACAAACATTATGTCCATGGATGCTTTACCTGTGGTGTTTTTGTGGCTGCGTGCTGTAATCCACTACTTCATGCAGACTTCTGCCTAATTTTGAAACCAATATTTAATGTTCATATCATTTCCTTCTGATTTTAATCTAGCACTTAAAGGTGAGTCATGCTGTCATTGCTACTGTTGAGTTTGTTTTCAGTTGACCTAACAAAAGTTTACCACTCAGGAAATGTAACTTTCAATAATGCTTTCTTGAAGTTAATCAATTATGTGATGTCACTTGAAGAATAGTAGAGTTCTAAAATTGTTATTTAAAACAAACGATAACCTACAAGATGATCATAATGAGCATTAATTCCACTCCTTGGAATGTGAGGTGTGCGTTCCACTTATATCTACTAAAAGCTTTCAGTGCAAGTCAAGTATATTCCACAAGGGAGTGTGCAGCAGTGTAGGCATGTTCCGCTTACCTTTTTGTCAGCTTGTCTAAATGAACTTAATGTTGACCATTAAGTAACTTCTTCCTTCTCCCTAATCCCTACTCCATTCTCTGATGCTTGGTTATTATCAACTGAGTTATTAAATTGATATTGAAGTTTAATGGGGAAAACTTTGAGGAAGTTTGCTGGAGAAATGCTAGTTTATATTAAATATTCTAACAACTGTACTCTTTATCTTTTTTCTTTCAGTGCACATGAGAGATCCTAATAATCAGCTTCACATAATTAAAAATCTGAAGATTGCTGTCAACAACATTATTACTCACCCACCTCAGCATGGTGCCATTCGAAAGCTTCTGAATGATGTTGTGTCTGTCAGTCAGCCTGCTGAAGGACTGGTAGCTAACGTAATCACAGCTGGAGATTATGATCTCAACATTAGTGGTAAGTAATGATACCATATTTTGATATAATGATACCATGTTTTTCAGCATTCAAATTGGATTGTACTGTAAGGTTTCTAATCTTGCTTTCACATTTGTAGCATACATTAAAGTTACTTTCAGGATTGATCAGTTCTGATCAAGTACAGCTTTCAGTACAAAAATTGTCTCGGCTTTTTTTTTTATATACACATCAGCAGAATAGTTGAATACAATTAATAATTCCGTAGTTAAATTTGTTTTCCACTGTTGTAGTTCTTGTGAACTTCTGTGAAAGTGCCATGCTATAAAAAATGATCTCAGTTTGGTTTGTTAATTAGCTTATCAGGTTAGCAAATCTTTACTTCTTTGACAAATCTGACATACTAGCCTGTTACCCTTGATTGGGTGAATAGGTTAAGAGTAATATATGGGTTTACTTTGAAGTTAGACTTCTTGTCCCTTCCTGCCTTAATGCTTACAGTTCATAGAGACATCATAAACAGCTGATGGGAAAAGAACTTCTTAGGAAAAATGAGTGAATCTTTACCTCACACTTTTTATTTCTGTTGAACCCAGTGCTTTGTATTTCACTGTCAAAATGATTAGAAGAATGGTTTAGCAGCGATTTTTATTTACTTATTTTTTCCCCCAATCTCCAAGGGTAAGACATAATGAATAACAGCAATTGAGATCTGATCTTGAGAGCTGAGAAGATTAAATTTCTCCCAGTTAGCAACCTAATCCATTAAAGCCTTTGAGTACATACTTAATTCAAAGCATGTATGCGTTGCACTATTTAAACATAAGTCATTTGTTGTACATGATTTGAAGTTGTACATAGTTTGGCATGCAGTGAGGAAGCTGAGTCTTATAGGAAAAGACAGTTTTCATGCTTTCTCTTTAACAGCAAATTCATGAAGATTAGTAACTGATGTTGTATTTTTTTAATGTTAATCATGAAAAATGCATAATTCTACAACTTCAATTCCTAACGTGATAAGATACATTTTCAACTTGATTTCATGTATCAGTAGTTAGACTTGGCTCTGAAAACTCACAGAATCACAGTAGGGGTTGTTGGAAGGGAGCTCTAGAGGTCATTGAGTCCAACCCCCCTGCCAAAGCAGGTTCCCTACACTGAACTAACTCTTATTTTTGAGAGCTGTTTTCAGGTTTTCATGCCTCCTTCTTTGAGAAGTTGGTTTATTTTCTTACTGTTTTAATACAGAAATTTTTGTCTGTTGCAATTCTGGAGACTGGAAGACTCTGAAGAAAGCAAAATAATTGTTTTAGTGCAGAGAATTAGTCTTAATATTTCTGTTAGCCTCTGTTTTGAAGTAGGGGGAGAGAGTGATTGTGGCTTTATCATGCCATTTTTTGTAGTGTTGGGAGAAAATGCCTTTCCAATTGTTTTCCATATCACATCTGAGGCTCCAGCAGTAAATAAGTCTCACATATTGTCTCTCAATGGTTAGGTTCTTATTTCCATTCAGACAGACTCTATGCTTGGTTGTCAAAAAGAAGAGAGGGTATCATCTGTTGAGTATCATACAGAAATACAGAAGCAGAGTTGTTGTCAATGGTTTATGGGCTAGTTCAGCCTGGTTCCGTGACTAGTAGGGTGGAGGGATCCAAGATCTGCATCTCTGGAAAGGGGGAAGAGGGGACCCCAAAATAATTAAAAACAGCAGCAATTATATGAGGAGAAACAACCTAATTTACTGCATATGGTATCGGCATGTAAGATAACACACTATAATACAATATAATTAGAATTGAAGCTAATAAATATAATGAGAAAGTGTCTGAGAACTGATGGCCTCACCATAATGCTGAGGTGTGAAGTACAGTCATGTTGAGCAGCAGGGAGGAGAGCCAAGAAAATAAAAAGGGAAGGTCTTGTGACTTTTCCAGGGGTTTTATCTCCTCTCTGAATGCAAAGTGTTCTGGGGAATGTAGTTCTTCTTTCCTTCTGGACAAGTACCTGGAACTGGAGCATTAACTTTATAATTCCCAGTGTACTACATGATGTTATGATGTGGAAAACCAAAAATCATAAAACTGTAAGGGTTTTGTAGTTGTGTGGTACATTTCCTTAGGGCTTCAGCACAAAACATGAGCAAGAATTTCCCCGTGGAAATGTGACATACTCTGATCAAATTTGCTGCTCTTTTTCTTCTGGTAAATTAGTTTTCTAGGATGGTAGTACTGAAATATATTTACTTGATCTTTAATGATGATCAAGTGTAACATATTAAGAAAGAGTATAAAAAGAGATGGTCTAACAAAGCCAGGTATGAGTATTTCCTGTGCTGGGATCACTGGAGTTAAAAAATAAATAAAAAAAAAATTAAAAATTGGAAATGTTGTGGTGAATTGTTTCAGTTATCTACAACTCTTTGTTGCATTTGCTAATAGTTTAATACCTAATTCCATGATCTTGTACTGATGGATCTGGTTCATTGCTGAAAAGGGGCTTGCTTTCAGTCACTCAAGCCTCTCCCATATACTGGTGCATGTGAAGAATGGAGGAAAGTGATCCCACTAAAGGCTGAATCCTTTTTCTTCCAAATAAGCTTTCAGCTGCATCGTTTCCATGGCTGTGTTTGTTTAGGGCATCATGATGCTAACTCTGGCATTAGGCATTTCAAGGATATGACAGATAGAAGGGAGAATGTTGAGGCAAATATCCAGCAGCAAACCTTTTAACTGTATTATCACAGGCTGAGAGGTCTCAGAAATTGGTGGCTTGCTCCTACTAGAAAGATAGAATTGTTTACATATAACTCCATTTCACATTGTGAGATGTGGACAAGCCTGAAATGTTTGTGACTTAAGCTATCTAGAATTAAATGTCTTCATTCCCTGATGGTCCTGAACGATATAGATTTTTTTTCTTCTTCATGCTACCAGAGCGTAAAAACCAATAGCATGTTTGAACGTGACCTATTTTAGTGTAATAATACCGTGTTTTTTCTATCAGATCGCTCAGTTAAAGCTAGTGTCCCCTGGTACAATAATTGGAAAGAGACTTTGATGGAACTGAACACATCCACGGTTTATTCAGGTATCTTTTGTGGTTGGTGCCAAATTGCCCTTCATTACTTTCTCTATGTGCTCCATCCACCTCTTCTTATCATCTTCTACAACTGTTTAGCACTTATCTTGATGTATATGTGCATTCCTCCATTTTTTTTCCCTAAAATAAATAAATTAAATAAATTAATGCTGGTGGTGGTTGATTGATTTTTCTTTTAACTGAATTTCTGCTGCTGTTAACCTAAATCATTTGGCCTTTCCATTGAGTCCTATGAGTGCGTAGTGGTGGGGTGAGGGAAGTGATTTGATACTGTGAAAACGCTGCCTTGTTTGGTCCTATGGAAATGTGTATGGTCAATAATTCTGTATTTCAAACATGTTTTCCTGCTTCTCCATAGAACTTTTTTTTTCTCCCCTCTTTCCAGATAGTGGTGCTTTGCAAACTGAAGCTGATCTATTAACTGTACCAGAGCACGTGTGTCTCTGCTGTGTTGATATTCTTTCTGGCGTATGACTTCCTAACAAACAGAAAGTTTTGTGGCACATCTTTAAGACTTGTTTCTACCAAAATGCACTGGCTATTGACCTCTGAACTTAAGCAAAGCTTGATGTTGTGATCTATAAAATGGTCAGATTTTGGTATTTTTCAGTCTTAAACAATAGTAAAGCTTGTGCCATTAGTTAGTAATAACTATTGTTTCTGAAGTGTCTTATTGATGCGCTACTGAATACTTTCTGAATGTGCCACGATACTGGTATCCATGAAGTTAATCTTGTTTTGTGAAGTAACAAAAAAACCCAAACAAACAAAAAACAAAACAAACAAAAAACAAACAAACAAACAAAAAACAAAAAACAAAGAAACAAACAAAAAACCCAAACAAAATAACTAATAATGCTTCTTCTAATTAAGTAGACTTCTTAGTCTTAAGCTGGTATTTATCTACAGAAAGTACCAGTTTTCTTTCTTAACAATTCTGAACAAATTAGAAAGCTACTTAAATTTCAGTTCCTCTTGTTTAACGTTCTGCAAACGTATACTGGAAAACTGAAAAAGCATACAGGTCTGTGTTTCCGAATGACAGTGTTGCTGTGCATTGCTGTAATGATAAATAATACTATGTATGAAGTTTTTCTCTAATGCGGTTTTTATTTTGAGTAAGGTGCATGTTTATTTAAATATCTAATATTAATGGCTACAGCCCTGAGTGAATACTCTTTATTGTGAATATGCTGAGGGAATTCAGTTGTATTTACTAGACTGAATTTGAAAGGATGAGAAATAGGTTTAGTGCATTCCTGTTTGTGGATCTGTCATATTTCTTAAACTTCTATGCTTGAACTCAACAGAAAGAGAAAACTGAAATTAGAGCTTGAAATGAAAATGCAGTTAACATTTGGATTAACTCAGAATGTGAGTTAGAGAAGCTGTGGATGCCTCATCCCTGAAGGCACTCAAGGCCTGGTTGGATGGGGCCCTGGGCAGCTGAGATGGTGGGGTGGCAGCCCTGCCCATGGCATGGGGCTGAAACTGGATGGGCTTTTAAGGTCTCTCCCAATTCAAGGCGTCCTGTGATTCTGTAATTTTTATCCTAGTCATAGAATTGCTCAGGTTGGAAAAGACCTTAAAGATCATTAAGTACAACCACAATCTAACCATTACTACCATAACAACCCTCTGCTAAGTCATGGCCATGAGTACTACATCCAAATGGTTTTTAAACACATCCAGGTATGGTGACTCAACCACCTCCCTGTGGAGCCTATTCCAGTACTTAACAATCCTTTCTGTAATGAAGTTTTTCCTGATAGCCAACCTAGACCACCCCTGGTGCAACTTGAGGCCATTTTCCTTCATCCTGTCACCAGTGAGAAGAGACCAACCCAGCTCTCACTGTAATCACCTTTCAGGTATTGGAAGAGAGCAATAAGGTCTCCCCTCAGCCTCCCTTTCCCCAGACTAAACAGCCCCAGTTCCTTCAGTCTCTCTTCATAGGGCACATTCTCAAAGCCCTTCACATACCTTTTGCTCTTCTCTGGACCTTTCTGTATTGAGGTGCCCAAAACTGAACACAGTACTTAAGGTGGGGCCTGGTTTAACTTTGATTTGAACCCTGATTATTGCATATACTGTTGAAAAACATGCACGAGTCATTTTCTCGTGGCTTGTTTTAGTAACAAACTGTATTTTTCTTTATTCAAATAGCAGGGGGTGGGGAGAAAATGTATGTATGTATCTGTTTACATACATACATTAGGCTTAGTAAAACCAGATTTTTTTTTATACTGTAAATCAAAGAGAAGTTAGTTAGAAAGATGATACGTGAACACTAGAAATTTGCCTTCTCTTGGTCTACTTGCAATGTGAGAAGTACTGAATAGTAGACTGTGTTCGGTTGGGAGGTGTGAGTATACCTGACTCTTCTGTGGATGAAGCTGATAGAAGATGGCTGGACAACATACAGTGAAGCAAAAAGCATTAACTTAGTGACCTAGAAGATAATTGCAACAAACAAACTGAATGCAGTTTGTTGAAGTCTGCCAGAAAACTAAGGGTTTGGGAGGTGACAGGAGGAGGTTAGTGGTTGAATCAAGCAATATGTATTCTTGGTGTCCTATGAGAAGAACAAATATCTTCAGAAATTAAATGCATTTTTCTGTACCAGCTATTGTTTTCTAGTTTGCAGGTGAGTTTACTCTGGATTCTAACCTTTCCGTGTAAGGTCAGGTCATTAAAAATGTATTTGTTTATCTCTAGGGTCTTTTTTTCTGCATAGGCAAAGGAGATGCAGAATTAAGGTGACAGTAAAACAGTTCTGAAAGGAGTATTTCATGGCTACATTGTTGTGAGAAGAATCAGACAAGATTCTTAAGCTTATGTTCTTTGAATATCCGAGACATGCTTCACTTCCTTTGAGCTGGTATTCTTAAATGTTAAAGTCTCTGTTATGAAAGGTTGTTTACACGTGCCGTGTTAATGTAATAAGGCACTAGTGGCACAATGTATACCTGAACTTTTTAGCTTTTGGGATCTTGGTTTGGTCAGCTGACAATTAAACTGTTACTGTTTATTTTAGCCAGGAGGAGGAAGAGGACTGCTGTCAAGCCAAGTCACGATGCTTTCAAAAAGCTTCAGAAAAACTGTCAGGATAGGGCTTTGGTAATTCTTGGTTCCTTTACACAGTTAATTTTTAACTTTTCTTCTCAGTTGTTAACATTCCTACTGTAGGCAAATACAATGGTAGAGAAACTTTTTTACTTTCCCAAGCCTCTGTTTTTAGAGGAGTGGTAAGGAGTTCTTACAAGAATTGAGTAGGTGAGCCTAAATACTGAAGAAGCTGGTACTTAAGATGCTGTTCAGTTTCACAGGATTTGATTCAAAGAGTTAATTTTTTATCCTTGTGTATATTTTGAAATCTCTTTTAGATTGTTCTCTTCATTTATTTGCCATGCAGACTCTGACTGTTACAGTGTGCAGGTTTTACTTTCACGTGTAGTATTTCATGTTTCCTTTTTTTATAAATGACTAAACAGAAGTTTGGCTAAATAATTACACTTGGTGTTACTTTATTGTGTATTTCAGCTACTACTCCTTGGTTTGAGTCTTACAGAGAGTGCTTTCTTCAGTCCATGCCTGCATCAGATCATGAGTTCCTAAACCACTATGTTGCATGTATCCTTTGAGTGTTACACGGGCCTTGGCTCAAGTAATGCAGGAGACTTAGAAATTTTAGTACTGCTTTTTTTGCTGCAGTGCTTTGAAATATACCCTTTTTGATATGTCTGAGTGAACAGGATAATTTTGTTGAGTCTGGGGTTTTCTTTGTAATAAAACCCACATTTCTTTATATTTCAAACTGAACTCTGAGCTTATATGTGTAACTTAAACTTACTCATCCCAAAATATTTTCTGCTATAGCTCTTTAGGTATCTGCTGGTCAACACAAGTAAGACCTGCATGTTGGGATGTACCTGTAGCCTTTTATAGCATTGCTAGTGCTAGAAGATTGGAAAGGGTGTGCTTAAAAAAAAAAAAAAGCAACTTTCAGCTGCTTGGGGAAAAAGTTGCTGTTTGAGAGAATCTTATACAGAATTAATTTGGCAAAAAAAATGATTCTGACCCTTGACTACTATGTTGTGGTAGTGTTAAAGCTACAACTTGCTTCTTGTCATCTTTGATTTAAAGTCTTTGGTTTGGTGAACAGATGTGGCAGAGCAATTTGTTCCTTATTAGTGCTAATGGAATTGCATTAAGGTAAAAATTGGAACGCATCTGCTTTTTATGCAGCAGGTGTTGAATGTTTATGAATACTGGCTGTTACTGTAGCTCAGGTGATACTGTAAGGAAATTATCTTTCAGCATTTGAAAATGAAGTGTGCTAGAAGTGAACATCTGTTGTATTTGTACAAGAAGCAGGTTTCATGTTTGATCTGGATTTGAAATATTAAGTAAAGTATTAGCTGATGTTTATCAGATTAAAAACAGGGTTCTGTTTCAGAGCTGGAACAGAGTTCTTGTTTCATTTACAAATGTTAGCTAAATGACTGTTTAAATACTGCTTCTGTTGAGGTTTAGGTTGAATTCAAGTTGCACGTGTTATGGTATTGTGTTTTACTGGCCTAAGATAAATAGGATGTGTCAATGTTTATTTTATCCACTGCCTATTTTATCATCATTAACTGTTCCTGAGTTCTTTTGGTTAATGTCCTTAACGTGAGTTTAGGTATGCTTGTAGTTTCTTCGAGTGAACCAGAGCCTGTGGAGCAATTTCTTAAGCTGTCACAAGAACAACATCGAATTCAGCATAGTAGTGAATACTCTTATCCAAAATGGTTTATACCAAACACACTCAAGTACTATGTGTTATTGCATGATGTAAGCTCGGGTGAAGAGCAAAGGTAGGTGGTCTGTTTTCAGGTAAACTATTTGACTCAAATGCTTGTATTTATAAATTCCTTCTAGCATTAGAAGCAATTACATACATCCAGCATAGTCTGTTAATCTGTATGCTGTAATCAAGACAGTCTTCTTTAAGTAGTATTTTTTTAATCTAATTTTTCTGTTATATAAAAGTAATTAGTCTTGGCTTCTTGAAGTAGAAACTTTCTTCACTGGCTCACTGAATTAGTTCTGAGATTGTTGGTTTTATTCTTGTGTAAGGCACCGGTTTAAAAACATGAATTTTTATTCTAAATCCTGTGGATAAGTAGTCTAGGGTAGCTTATTGTGGTAAAATAGAATTGGTTGCATATCAAGACAGGCTAGATGGTTTTGTTTCTTTTTTCAGAGCTGACTCCATTTATGAAGAGATGAAGCAAAGGTATGGAACTCAGGGTTGCTATTTGCTGAAAATAAATTCTCGAGTATCTAACAGAGGAACAGATGAGCAGATACCAGACCCTTGGAGCCAGTACCTTCAGAAAAACTCCATCCAGAACCAGGTATTGCAGTGTTTCAAAAACGACTTGTAAGGTGCATACAATTGCCCATGGGATTGTTTCTTCTGGGGAAGAGAAGGTTCAGGGGAGACCTTATCACTCTCTACAGTGACCTGAAAGGAGGTTGTGGTGAGGCGGAGGTTGGCTTCCCACATAACTAGTGACAGGACAAGAAGGAATGGTCTTAAGTTGGTCTAGGGTAGATTCAGGTTGGGTGTTAGGAAAAAAATCTCTTCTCTGAAAGTGGTCATGTTCTGGAACAGGCTTCTTAGGAATGTAATGGAGTTACCACCCCTGGAGGTGTTCAAGAAACATCTAGATGTGAAACATCTAGATGTTATACTGAGGGACGTGTGGAGGTATTGGTGGTGGATGGACAGTTGTACTAGATGAACTTAGAGGTCTATTCTAATCTTGGTGATTTTATGATTGTAGTTGTGTTAAATTTTTCTTTAGTTTTATGTATGTGGTCCTACAAAGTAGATTAATAGGTAGTCAAGCTATGTAGTTTTTCTTTTTTTTAACTTGACCTTTGAGTGAGAAGTAAGGTGAGTCCTCTTCCAGAGAGCTGTTCTCTGCTCCTTAAAGTCACTGCAATGGATGCAGAAGCAGTAGAGCACCTGCAATAACAGAATGAAAGGAAAACTGAAGTAATAAATGCCTGAAGTTGCCTTCAGTGGATAAACAGAATTGTCCCTTCATTCCTTCATTTTGATGAATTTCTTCAGTTTCAATATTTTTGTTTCTCCTACTGTCCTGTCATTTATGTGGCTCTTTTTGTGGTAATTTCTTGTAGTCAAGTCTAGTCTGTCATTTGCAAGAGTGGCAAATGATAGTGTATACTAGTTCAGAATGTTGGTTTTTGTTTGTCATAAGTCTGTATTTTTGACTTCAAGACCAAAAATATTCCTTCTAAATTTTACTTTTGACTGTCTTGCTTTTCTAACTGTATATGACTAAAAAATGTGTGACTCAGTTCCTTACCAATCTAGTTGGCACTGGTAAGTCATAGCTATTTGCATTCTGTAAGCTGTTAAGAGGGCCAGTAAGTAATGTTCCACCATAAATTAGTTTTGTTTTTTTTCCATGTCAACTGTACCATGTTCTGTTGTTTTTTTTGTTTTGTTTTGTTTTTTTCCTTTTGAGCTTGTTTTCAGTTGTTGTTTTAGGGAGCATATATTTACTGCTGTAGGCATTACTATGTAAGGGGCTCCAGCCAGTTACTGAAGCTACTTGCTTTAGTTGATGTTGTTGCTATTTTGAGCAAACTAGAAGGTACTTGCTTTATCTGCTGTGGATTATAACTTGAACAATAGGATGACATCTTGAGGACTCAATAAACTGCTTCAGTGAATATATCTTCATATCTGAGTGTGCTTTCTTAGTGAACTTAATGTTAACAGCTACTATTTATTCATTATTTTTTTTAAAGGACGTTCTTACATTGTGTTAGTCCTAACTTCTTTTTCTCTTCTGGTAGGATTGCTATGAAGACTGTCCGTATTCTGTCATTTCAAACAAGAATACTGATCACTTGATATCAGATGGCTTAGATAATGAAATAAAAGGTACTTTTATAACTTCCTTCCAAACTTTAATGTGATAGCTTTTATGGAGCTGCCTTGCATGCAATAGGAATCACTACTGAGTGGCGGTGAAGTTAGGATGATCACTTAAATGTAGTGCTACGTTACAAGTGTTAAACTTTGAAACTTCATGAATAATTTTTGAAAGTAATTTAGTATATTGTTTCAAGTCTAGAAGCTTAATCAAGGTATAGAATAAATGTAATTAGTCTATAAACTGAAATTGAAAAAAAAGATAAAATATGCAATGTTTGTAGTTATTAAGTAATTACAAAGTCATTTTCTAAATGCATAAAGCATAACCTCATGTCCACAAAGCTGAACAGTCATTTATCTACTAGATTGTTTATTTTGAGTGGACCTCATGAGATGCTTCATTAAAACGAGATGATATGATGTGTTAGACTTGTCCAGACTTGTATACTGTGATGTCAGTTGAATTTTTTTCATTCTTTATAAAGGAAAAGAAAAGCGTGGAAAATTCAAGTTTTCAGTAGGAATACAGAAGTGATTGGTTCCAGTGTATCTACTGTAGCAGTTGCTGCATTTGTCTTTGCATGAATGTTTGACTTTGAATTTAATGCTTTCATTGTTTTCCTAGCAGAATTTCGAATAGTGAAAGCACTAAATGAAGTTTAAAAAAGTGATGTTTAAAACCACAAAAGAAATACGAATGAAGTAACATAATATTTATGAGGGTTTTGATGTTTCATACTTTTCATAGATGGCCTGTCAAATAACTTCAAGACTCATCCCCTTCAACTGGATCATCCCAGCAGCAGTTTGGATAGCACTGATTATGTGAAGGCTACCACATCATTGCAGGAATCAAAGAAATCAAACTCTGGAACACCTCATGGTGCCTGTTTAACGCTCACAGATCATGATCGAATTAGGCAGTTCATACAGGAATTCACATTTAGGGGACTTTTGCCCCATATAGAGAAGACAATTCGGCAACTTAACGATCAGGTCAGCATTTAGTCTTGGAATAATCAAAATCAATAGTGGTATAACTCCAGCTATCCAACAGCCTCTTCTGAAATTATTACTTCCTTGTGCATCTAATGATTCAGTGATCTTAGCAAAAGCTGTAAGAAAATTGAAGAGAAATAGACTCAAGTTTTTGTTTGTTTGGTTTTCTTTAAAGACAAAAGACACACTGGTGAAAACAGCACCTGCACCAACAGAACGTAATTGCAAGGTGGCTCATTTTGAAAGCCTGCCTGAGCTGTTGCAGAATTATTTCTTTGTTCCTACTGGACTACCCTGGCATGAGGACCAAAATGTATTTTTTGTTTCAACATTTGAACATGCCACCAAAGCTAGGATGTGTTTCTCCATCAATAATTGTCTCTAGAAAAGCTGCAGGCTTTAATTTCCAAGAGAAATTCATGGATCATCCTAAATCGTGCAATTCTGTTCAGATATCAGTAGCTGAGAGTTAATCTTTCAAACTATGCTTTTTGGAAGTGTGGTACCTAGAAGTATGTCTTTGGAAGTACGGTATCTTACCTAATATCGTGCCTTTATTAAGGCAAGGACATGCATTAAAATGGTTCTCATTGAAGTAAGATCCTTTCTTTTGTAAGTATTTCACTTCTATTTGGTCTTAAAAGGCTGGAGCAATTGATTAACTTAAATTAGTACAGTCAAATTACTGGATTTAGCAGTTGACTTGTACTCAAATATCAGCCTGTTAATTGAACTCTCAGTTTTAAATGAATTGTCTGGTTCTTTAGTTTTCAGTGTTTGGCTTGTTGATACTACACAGCTGTCCTGATTAGAGTTCTGGGATTTTGTTTATGCTGGCTGCTATCTTACACTATGGAAGTTTTAGAATGAAATAAAGTGTAGCAAATGGCCTTATGGGTAGGAATGTAGTAATATATTCCTAGTAACTGCAGGAAAAAACATGATGCTCATGTTTCATGTTTTTAAATTACCTTTTTAAGAGATGTAGCTTTATTAGGTAAGGGAAGTGGTAATTCCCTGTTTGCAGTGTGGTGGTAGGTACTTCACATGATAATGGGAAGGATGTTCTCTTTTGACATATAATATTTAGTGTAGATTTCAGATTAAACCAATACCAAAAATTGATTCTATTGATGTATTTTCTAGAATCTACATCTTTGCTATTTTGCTTGATTGAAATGTTGTAGAGTCAAAAAATGGTTTAGTTTGGAGAGGGCCTTTAAGATCATCTAGATTTGAGATCTTTATGCCTGAAGTTTACAGCAACAATAGTCAGTTTTAGACAACAGCGGTTCATTACGTCTGTGAATTGCAGCTTCAGTCTGTGTTGGTGATTCACTTGCTCGGTGTAGTGTGTTTTATTGATTTTTATTTTCTTTTGCTTTTTAAGGAAAAAAAACACAATTTGGGAAAATGTAATAGGGTTTGGGTTTGTAGTTGGGCTTAACTTTATGTTAGTATTTCTTTGCAGTATAGTACTTTTAATTCATTGTCTCTTTGCAGCTAATATCCAGGAAAGGCTTGAGTCGATCATTGTTTTCTGCAACTAAAAAATGGTTTAGTGGAAGTAAGGTTCCAGAGAAAAGCATAAATGAACTGAAGAATACTTCTGGTTTGCTGTAAGTTGTTTCAGTCATTACCCTTAAATCTAAAACGGAAATGCCACCCTTTCTTGTTAGGGAAAGCCTGTAATAATGGCGTTCTGCAAAGTAAACTGAAGCAGTAATACTGTAGAAGGCTTGGGATGGTGGTGAAGTCATAAAAAGTGCCACGGCTATATTTGAATAATGGAGGTGTAGCAAGAACTTAAAGGGGATAAGACGAAATGTTTACTGAGCCATCTTTCTTCTATATTTACAGTGAGCCTCTCTAAGGTACAAAGTACATATTTTTTCAGAGTAATACTAATAAACAGAAGAATGTGGCCTCCTATAAGAGATTTACATATCCGTATAATTATTTTCTGTTTAAGCCAAACACCATGCAATAGGTGTTCTTAGGCTTGTTCACATGGTTATGCAACTTAACCCAGTGGAGTATTGAATCTGTTACTTCTGCAGGTACATTTTAGTGGTAGATTAAGGGGCATATCACACTTTATACAGCTGTTTTTGCACTAAATACATGTCTTAAATTTTACTAGAATATTCATTCTGTGTGTTTTCTAATATAATTCTCTTTATGAATGACTATTTCTAATCATGGCAAGAACTCTTTTTGCTCACTGATCGTAACCATCAAAATCTCAATAGCTCTTGGGCACTACCTATCCAAACTCAGCATTCCTGAAACTTGTGTACAACTTAAATTTGTGTGCTTTGTCTTAAAGTTCACGAGCAAATTACTGCTAATTTCAAAGACTGTAAAGTTCTGTTCTTCCTTCTTTTACATATTTCCTTAGCTCTAGCAGCTAATAATACTGAGCAGTTTCAGTGATAACTGAATATTTGTTGTAGTGCTTCATTCAGAGGAATGAATCTTTAAAAGTTAGTGGGATAGCAAACCTTGTTTCACTGCTTACTTGCTGAATAACCAGGTAACCAGTTAATATAGCAGAAAGGAAGTAGCTTTACTCTTCTTAATATGTTACTTTTGTGTAATGTTGAAGCAATGCTGAACTTATTCCTTTTCTTTGAATAGAAGTCAAAATGAGAATGGAGTGTATCTTGCTCTATTTTTTGCAATTATGACTTCAAATTCAAATATTTGTATTCATAGGTATCCCCCAGAAGCGCCTGAGCTTCAAATCCGGAAGATGGCGGACTTATGCTTTTTGGTGCAACACTATGAACTTGCTTATAGCTGTTACCATACAGCAAAGAAGGACTTCTTAAATGATCAGGCAATGCTTTATGCAGCTGGAGCACTGGTTGGTACTTCATATAACCTAAATGTATTTTCATAATTGAATCTACTACTTGTCTGAAAGTAACAAAGTGAAATCCCTTCTGTCCACCTCCAGTTCTTTAAGGGTTTTGCTAAACGTGCTATATCTTCAGCAAGTCCTAAGGTGCTCTCAAGACTGATAGCTGTTATTTTATGATGGGAAAAATTGGAGATTTAATTCTTAAAATGTGAAATATGGAGAGGAGAATATCTGTAATGCAGTGTTCAGGAAAAATAGATCTTATTCTTGAATAATTAGACAAGAGACTAGTTTAAGTGGGAAATAATTTTATAGTGCTGCTTTTAGACTTTGTCAAAACATTGACTTCTTGGCAAATACATCTCTCACTGTGGTAGTGTACTTTTTTTTAATTACTGAATTTTGTTGGATATATTTTGGGTGTATCTTTACAATGTAGTTTATCAGCAGTAGCGTTCTCATTCATGAATTCTCCTTGTGAGTGGAGGTATGAGACTAGAATAATTAACTGTATGAAAAGTCAGAACACTAGGGAAAGTAAGAAACTAGTTTTTTAACAGTTGTGAGAAGCTGTTATCTGGCACTTCAGTCTGGTTAACTCCGATTTTACTTCGTAGATCTGTGAAAGCATTCTTTTCACAGTCCTACACATGTAGATTTGTATCTTTTCAGCACAGGAAGTTGCACTGCATTTTGCTAATCCCAGAGGTTATATTAATTTTTTAATGATTGGTTGATAGAGCTCTTAATAATTAAATCTTGAAACTTGAAATCTTTAGTTGCTGTAGAAGAACTTTACTATTATGTCCCTGTAAGAAGGGAGCTATTAGAGTATAATAAAACTACAATTTCCTTGGAAACAGAATTTAATGTTTTTTAAGGAAACATTTTAAAACATTTTAAAAGAGGTGCAGTGTTATCAGAAAAATTATTCCTACAATAAGAAATTGACTCTTGGGCTTATAGTGCTTAATCATTGTTTCTTCATACTGTTATGTGCTATCAACTGAAAATCTTCTGTAAGCGTGCATGACTTATACTGCAGTCTGGTTAATTCCAAGCAGAGACATAAATAGACTATTGCATTAAACATTTTATCAGCTATAAAAGTGCACCCTACATAGTGAATGTCAGCAATTGATTAGATATTTTGAGCTAGTAGCTGTTAATGCTTCTCAGCATTTCGATATTTACAGTTTGTTGAAAACAACCGTTGTGACTATGCTACTTGTCTTTGTAGGAAATGGCAGCAGTATCAGCGTTTCTTCAGCCAGGAGCTCCTAGGCCTTATCCTGCTCATTATATGGAAACAGCAATTCAGACTTATCGAGATATCTGCAAGTATGTTGTTTACTTTTATACCAGCCTAAGAAAAGATGAAATTCCTGGTGGCTTAGCTTTCTTTCCCTAAACAGTGGTAGTGCCAGATAAATCGTACCGTAAAATCATAGAATAGCTTGGGTTGGAAGGGAAATCAAGGGTCATCAGGGCTGCCAACTTCTATATCCTAGTACTAGGCCAGGCTGCCCAGGATCCCATCCAACCTGGCTTTAAACACCTCCATGGACAGGGCATTCACAGCCTCTCTGGGAAGCCTGTTCCAGCACCTCACCACTCTCGTGATAAAGAACTTTCCCTTGATTTTTGATGTGAATCTCCCTCAACTTAAAAACCATTTCCCCTTGTCCTGCTATCATAGAATCATAGAATTACCCAGGTTGGAGAAGACATCAAAGATCATCATATCCAACCGCAGCCTAACCATAGTACCCTAACTCTAAAAACCCTCTGCTAAATCATATCTCTGAGCACCACATCCAAACGGCTCTTAAACATATCCAGGGATGGTGACTCAGCCACCTCCCTGGGGAGCCTATTCCAGTGTTTAACTACCCTTTCTGTAAAGAAGTACTTCCTAACATCCAACCTAAACTTACCTTGGCGCAACTTGAGGCCATTTCCCCTTGTCCTGTCACTTGTCACAAGTGAGAAGAGACTTGCCCCACTCTCACTGTAAGCACCTTTAAGGTACTGGAAGAGGGCGATAAGGTCTCCCCTCAGCCTCCTTTTCCCCAGACCTAAGAGCCCCAGCTTCCTTAGCCTCTCCTTGTAGGGTTGATAATTATTATCTATTATCTACTATTATCTACCCTTGAAAAGAGTTGACTCCCTTCCTGTTTATAGGAGTATCCCTATTTACGTATATCCCTTTAGGTACTGAAAGGCTGCAATGAGGTCATCCCACAGCCTTCTCCAGGATGAACAAGCCCAGCTCCCTCAACCTGTCTTCATAGAGGAGGTGCTCCAGCCCTAAAATAAATAAATAATCAGAGGATGATAACCTCTTAGAGTAAGATATGTTAGCTTATCTGGGAAGGAGATGTATGGTGTTTATAGCAGACTACTTATTAAACTTGTTTCTTATGGTTTGATTTCTTGTCAGATTATTTAGTTGGCTGGGTTATATATATTACATAGTGCATCCAAAAACACTCCCTGTCTTTGACATGGAAAAAGAAATAAATGCCCCTTTTATAGTAGGATCATGAACTTAATGGTACAAGTGTCAATATGTGTTTCACAGGGGCAAAGTTTTTCATAGTTTCTTTTTGAGATATATTTATTAACGTTATTGTTTTCTGCTTCAGGAACATAGTTCTGGCTGAACGCTGCGTACTACTTAGTGCTGAAATCTTAAAAAGTCAAAGCAAATATTCAGAAGCAGCTGCTCTTCTGATTCGTTTAACCAGTGAGGTAAAAGAGTAGCTTATTCCACTTTTTTTTCCCCCCACTCTTGTCTTCCTCCTACCCAAGTGCTTCTTGGTGACATTTTAATTCTTGTTGATTAGGTATAAAGCTGAAGTGAAGAAAATTACTTATTCACCTTCCTGACGAAGGAACTAATACTTGGATTTTTTTTCTCTCACACTGTGGTTTGCTTGAACTCTTTAAACACCTGCTAAATATGCATTTGTCATCTGCTTATGTTTTGTATGTATTAAGTTCAGTTTAAGAACTCGTTGGTTAAAAATGTTAGTGTGGCTTACTAGACCTCTCATGAATACGATTCCACATGTAATCACATGTTCCCAGTAGTTTAAGTGGCAAAGCTAAAACTGCAGCTTGGTTGCTATGAGTCTTTCATTTTACTGTGTAGATGAAAGTTAGCCTGAATGATTCTGTAGTATTAGTTGGTTTATAGTAAACATGGAAATAGCTCTGAATTGTCCACAAAGAGTCTTGCTATTCTATTACTGGTATCACATTTGTTTTGCACTTTTTTCAAGCATCTTCTGTGTAGGCTGGAGGGGAAAGTCTTAACTGGCAGTTAATTCTGACTTTGTAGCCAGCTGCACCAAATGTGGTACTTCTGAGACTTTCTCTGGAATTCATTAAGCTTGGAATAAATTTGCTTAGTTCTGTAAGTCATTCTCTCAAGTGTCTTTGTAGTAGCTGTATTTTTGGCACTTCCAACTTAAACTTGGTACCAAAAATTCTATGTGAGCACAGATGTTATTTAAGTAAGGAAAGTAAATACTGCAAGTTGCATACAGCCATTTTACTACTTTAAATTTTATGTGGTATGCTTGCATTGCTGTTTGGCAGAAACAAGGGAAATCTTTATAGGATACTGTAAAGCTGTCTCCAAGTGTATTTGTAGTCCAGACACGTACTTGGGCATTGTTGTTAACAGTAGTAAAGTTCAATCATGATAAGTGGATCCTGATTGGATTGGTTAGAGTAATGTAGCTTTGTCTCAGCATGAGAGGAGAAAGTGGTAATGGTAAGAAGTGTGGTACACTATAAGAAGGAATTCTTGTAATTTAAATTCACAGCTACATTTCATCCTCTGTTTTTGTTTCTAGTGTCTCTAGAGGGAGGGTAAAAGGTGGAATGCTTTGGGTTAGAAGCTGTAGCATGAGTAACTGAAGAGGAAGAAAGTTTTGTCTTGCCATTCATAAAGAAGCAGATTGATAAATTCCTTTGGAGAAGAAGTAGAAGCACATTTGGTTATGACAATGGTTATACTTGTAACAAAGGGAAAAATACTTTTAGTCTTAATTTCTTTTCTATGCGTATATAGAATGTTCAAATATAAAATGCTTCTCAATTTTATAGCAGTTACTGCTTTTTCTTTTTTTTTTTCCCCCTGTTAGCATTAGAACAACACTACAGATATGTTTATGTTTTTATTTGTCTTTGAGGCTAATTCTCCTCTTTTTAACAGGATTCAGATCTTCGTAATGCACTTCTGTTAGAGCAGGCAGCACATTGCTTTATAAACATGAAGAGTCCCATGGTCAGAAAGTTTGCATTTCATATGATTTTGGCTGGACATTGGTTTAGTAAAGCAGGACAGGTGAGTAATATCTTTCCATATGGAAAATATCATTTTTTTTGTACTTCTTCTGAACTGCATGTTGTTATAGGAAAAGATGTGTGGCTTTTGGTGTTTTTATGTTTGTTAGATGTGTTGAGCTCAGTAATCAGGTAAAAATGATGTCTGCATTGATCTTTTGCATCTGTATTTTTGATGTGATGCTGAGGATCACTGACTTGAAATTTCGAGATTTGTTTTTGATATCTGGGTTACATTTTTACACTTAAATAAGAAAATCACGTATCATACCCTATGAAGTAGCATCTCATGAAACAAATGAGTTGTAGAAGTTAGGGTTTTGCTAACAGCTATTGGAATAATAACAAAATTTAGCATGTTTTCCTGGTGTCTTAGCTATGTGCAGTGGAGAGGTCAGTGTGTATGAATAGTTAGCACACAACAAACTGGCATCTAGTTACAACTGCTTAGACTCAATTAACAATTAAACCAATGCAAATTGTTTCCGCTTTCACTCATATTACTCTGTACGCAGCTTTAACTCTGTGATAAACTCAACGCATAATATACTCTACAGGCAACTTGTTTGATTTCTACTGAGATTAGTTGCTAGAGTTCAGTGATGGAGCTGTAATCTTGTTTTGTATGTACTGCGGGACTATTGCTTAACTTGCTTTGGATTTTCTTACTTTTCTTAGAAGAATGTTAGTTGGATGAAAATGGAAGTTCAGTTAGTTATATTTAATACATTTCATAACTGTCTTGAAGCTTGGCAATAGAGCTCTGCTCCCTCTAGCAGCCTATGCTAAAGCAATACAGAACACTTCTATTAAGTAGTCTTCCATTATTGTTAACTTGCTGCCTGTTACTACTATTTAAAAACATGAACTTTGTGCAAGGTAGGCAGTTTACTGTAGGAACCAACAATACTTTTGTGTTTAAGTTAACAATGACCAGATACTTTAAGGTACAGTTCTGCAAACACTATGCTTAGCATAGTGTGGTTGGTAATACTTTTGACTTGCTGTTTGGTCCTCCTGGCACTACAATTACAATGTTTGGTTAATAATCTTATTTTTCTTGTAGCAAAAACATGCCTTACGTTGCTACTGCCAAGCCATGCAGGTTTATAAAGGAAAAGGCTGGTCTCTTGCAGAAGATCATATTAACTTCATTATTGGTCGTCAGTCATTTACACTTCACCAGCTTGATAATGCTGTGTCTGCCTTCAGGCATATTTTGATCAATGACAGTAAACAACCTCCAGCTCAGCAAGGAGCATTTTTAAGAGAGTATCTCAATGTTTATAAGGTAAATAACTTTTTTTTTTTAATTCCTAGAGTGGTCAGCAATTCTGTTTACAGCAGTACTGTATTATGTTATTGAATGATGTTCTGTCATACCTGTGTTGTGCAAGGGCCATTTTTTTTCCTCCAGTTAGTATGTTCTTTTTTTCCTTTAGATTTCAAACAACTTGCTGTATCTGATGTGTGCATTAACTTAATTTCCATTGGATTGCTAGTGTGACTCCTCAGATGTGTTTTTATTCACTTAATGTTTCATGGCTGAATTGCAACTTGTGACAGATCTCCCTTAGAGGAATGGGTTCTGTTTTGTTTTGATCTCCTTATAAAAGTTTTAGTTTTTTGATAGTATATCTTTGCTAAAGACTAGATAGGTGTGTTATGTGCTGAAGCCACTGATAAAATACTTGGTTTTGGTTCCTGATAGGTCTTGTGGTGCCTGTTATCCCCTATTCCTCCCATGTCTAGTGTTAAGCTTCACATCAGTAGCAGGTTTTTTGAATTATAAACTACCTTTCAGTTATTTATCACATAGCATAATTTTAATTGATACTGAAAGTTGGGAAAAGTGGATCTTCTTAAAGCTGCTGCATTTTGATTGTTTGCTTAAGGAAAACAATTTCTGACGTATTTTCTGAGTAGATTTAAAAAATAAAAACAACTAAGAATTGCTTTTCCTACAGGTAAATGTAAATTCATTTTTTTCTCTAACAAATTCATAGGCAGTAGTCTTGCTTTCTTTTTCCTCTCAAAGAAGTGTAGCCTCAGCAGGAGGATGCCACCTTTTTATTGCATTTGGTATAAGCTGGATTTTTTGATATCTTGAATTTTTACCTGACAGGCTACAAAATTGTTGCAAATGCTGGTAATAACAAAAACCTGCACTTGGGATAGGTGTTTGTTACAGACACAGTTATTTGTCCACAAACATGCTTTATGGCAGCCACTTCCCAGTTCAGCAGCAAGAGATTAGAGTGCATATTGCTGTAGAAAACTGAGTTGAATCCAGCCAACCTCCTGTGGTACTACCAAGTGCTCCATATCCATGTTGTAGTGAAATTAATCTATCTTAAAGTGTTAAGTAAATCACAGAATCATAGAATTACTCAAGTTGGAAAAGACATCAAAGATCATCAAGTCCAAATGCAGCCTTAACCATAGCACCCTAACTCTAACAACCTTCAGCAAAACCATATCACTGAGCACCTCATCCAAACAGCTCTTAAATGCATCCAGGGATGGTGACTCAACCACCTCCCTGGGGAGCCTATTTCAGTGTTTAACTACCCTTCCTGTAAAGAAGTATTTCCTAACATCCAACCTAAACTTACCTTGGCACAACTTGAGGTCGTTTCCCCTCATCCTGTCACCTGTCACCAGTGAGAAGAGAAATAACTGAGTTAATGTGGAAGTTCCTGGGTGATTCTGTGTTGCAGCATAAAGCACATACCTTATAGGGTGTTTAGTAGAGGCAGCTTCACACAACTTGTAGCCTTGTAGCTACTCTGTCTTTTAAACCTTATAGATAGCAAACATGACAAATTCTAACATGTAGTAGGCCCTTTCTGAGATACCCTTTTTGGATATTTAAAGCCTGCAAGTCAACTTTGCTCAGAATCTGTGTAATGGTGGAGGTATAGTAACGTAGCTTTTCCAGTCTGGTGTTAGTAAAGCCTCACATCATTAAGCTTGCAAAAGCCATGGACCTGCAATAATGATTAGACTGGACAGATTCAGATTTTTTTTTTTTTTTTTTTTTTTGTGAAGACTTCATGAGCTTTAAGATACTTCTGAGAGAAAATATTACTTAAGAGTGTCAAGGCAGAATGAGCTCTCAAAGCTGTTAATATGAAATGATTCAATTAAAAGTATTACTACTTAAATGTCAACTGCATAAAACTCAGTCTCCTTATCATTCAAACACTGCTAACGTGCAGCATGTACATCAGGTATATATGTAATGACATGACACTGTTTTCCTCCTTTACTCCAGAATGTAACCCAGCTGTCACCTGATGGTCCCTTACCACAACTTCCTTTGCCATATATTAACAGCTCAGCAACACGTGTTTTCTTTGGGCATGATCGAAGACCAGCAGAAGGTTAGAAAATTTTGTTAACAGCTTTAAATCTCTTATCTATGGAGGTACACATATGCAAGATCTTAAAAATATATGTATCTGTTGTTACGTCAAGAACAAATGTAGCTTGGTAACTTAAGTAGGGTTTCAAAACCAAAAGCTTCAGCTCAGTGACTGCTCTGTAACTACTTTCCAATTGTCTTCAGACTTCTTATATGGGTATGAAATCTACATAGGAAAATGTGCTGAATGCCATTATTTTTCTCACCTTCAATGCAAGTTTTTGATGAACTTCATGAAAGGGATTTATAATGTTGAGCAAATGTTAAGTGCTAGTGCTGGTACTAGAAATGAGCTTTCAAGTCTGGGTTGAAGTGTTTGAAATGCTATGATTCCTGAATGTATAATATCTTGAGTAGGAATTCTTATTTAGACTGTGGGACTGAATGCTGGCCAAAGCTGAGAATTAATTGTAAGCTGAGTATGCCACATAGCATGCTGAAATCATGGGATGAATGGGAATGAAAATATACTCAAATAATCATCAGTATTGTCTTCTGTATGTGCATTTCAAAATATCTGTCAGTCCAATGAGTAGTTGAATAATCTGGGAAATGATAGTGACTGAGAAAATAATTATTTTTTAACAACACCTACCAGATTGTTAGTACAGTCCTTTTTGCAACTGTTGAGTGCCACCACTTGCCTTATTCTTTCTAGGTGAAAAGCAAGCAGCAACGCATGTAAGTCTGGATCAGGAATATGACTCAGAATCATCACAACAGTGGAAGGAGCTTGAGGAGCAGGTTGTGTCTGTGTCCAACAAAGGAGCAATACCTTCAAACTTTCAACCGACACAGTTTTGTTTAAACCGCTACTCAGATAACTCCAGATTTCCACTTGCTGTGGTAGAAGGTAAAGCTGGAATTAATTCATTTAACTCACTTTATCTCTGGATTATATTTGTACAGTGTTTACTATAGTGCTGTAGATTGAAATCAAAGTTTTTATGCAGTTGGCCCTTTGAGTTTATTGAACTTTCAGATTGTGATGGGGAAAGTTCATTTTCATTATTTTCTCTCACTCCTTTAATAGAACCTATAACTGTAGAAGTCTCCTTCCGAAACCCACTGAAGATTCCACTTCTGTTGACTGACCTTTCACTGCTGTGGAAGTTTCAGCCAAGGGACTCAAGTGCTAAACATGAGGGAGCATTAAAAGATCCGGTAAGGAAAAGAATTTTGTCTTTTTCAACCTAAACTAGACAACTACATTTATGCAGTTTACTTTTTCAAATTCTCTTAGTGTAAGAACAGCTGACTTCAGTGTAGATATAATAAAAGAGGGGAAGGAGGGAAGTTAACTACTATGAATCTTTATGAATCACTTAAATTTTCCTATATCCATGGGGTACAAAGCATTGTAATGAGTATTGTAGGGCCTAATGCAAAGCAAAATACTTCAACATCTTGTTCTATGTGCGGCATACCTAATGAGCCAAAATAGACACCTTGACCACCAGAAATGACTGGCAGAATTAAGGAACATTTTGTCTAATCTTTCTTACGCTCGATGCATGGAATGTAGCATTGACTCTGTGTTCTGAGGAATGGTGCTGGTGTAACTCAGGAACATGTAGATACCTCTACTGGAATTTAAAATTAATATTTTCAATATTTTGGGTGCTCTGCTAATTACTGACATTGCTAAAACATCTCTTTTCAGGACTCTTCTAAATACCGTATTTTTAAGATTTTAATGTATTTTAATATGGGGTATTACAGTAAAATTGTTAATAATGTGGGTTGTTAAACAAAATTTTTTACAATGTAGTGATTGTAGACGTGCTGCAGGTTAGACACATGAGGTTTCACTTGAATAAGTCTCAATGATTACCATATGTCTGCCCTTCTATCTGGTCTACGCTATTACTGTAATGATACAATAAATACTCGTGTATCAGTGAAAATATAAATTTGAGCCATTTCTAATCACCAGGAAGTCTTGAATTTCTCTCTTAAGTGTTTGCTGCACTCTCAGTTGCTACTTCAATTCGGAAAGCCAGTCTGCTGTCTGAAATAGAAAGGCTTTCTTTTTCCTTGAATGTTCTAGGAACACTGCAAGAAATAGTATTTAATGACACTTTTTCTGCTCAGGAGTAATATCTGAAAAGGTTTTTCTTTTCAGGGGTCATGTGATGATGATATGATAGGAACAGAAGCAATAGCAGAATTTCTAATTAATAGTGAGGAGACAAAAATGGTAAGTAGTATACTTTGTTCACTACTGAAAAAGCTGTTTTTAAAACTTTGAAATAGGGTAGAGTACAGACTCGCAACCTGAACTCATGGTAAACTTTAGGAAATGTTACTGATGTGTGAACAACTGGATCTTTTAAACCTTATCCATGTGTATAAATATCCAAAAGGAAAATGTAATAGAATAAGAGGCATTGGGCATGAGCTGAAATGTGGAATTTCTGTTTGAACATTAGAAAATACCCTTTACTGTGCAGGTGACAGAGCACTGGCACGGGCTACCCAGAGAGATTGTGGAGTCTCCCTCAGAGATGTTCAAAA
This sequence comes from Coturnix japonica, assembly GCF_054131305.1. Classification (NCBI taxonomy): domain Eukaryota; kingdom Metazoa; phylum Chordata; class Aves; order Galliformes; family Phasianidae; genus Coturnix; species Coturnix japonica. The sequence goes on from NC_140664.1 coordinate 39,170,384, forward strand.
CCTAACTGGGCAAGCAGCTTTAGGGGGCCCTGCTTAAGCAGAGTTGTTGGACAAGGTGACTTCCAGAGGTCCCTTCCAACCAAACCAATTCTGATTTTCTGCCTCTTTTCAAGTTCATTTTTGTTACAACTTAGGATTCTTTCCTAATGTAACAGATACTTCCCAATAAATGACTTATTGTCTGTGGTTGCATCTAATGCAACTATAAATGATCAAAAGTAGCCATGATTCGCTTAAATAATTGGACGTTTAAATGTAATAATACTTTTTTAGTAGCAACAACAACAAAAATTTAACATATCTCCACAGGCGAGACTAAAGCTCTTTCCCCATCAAACAGGGGAGCTACATATTCTGGGAGTCGTTTATAATCTTGGCACTGTTCAGGGTACTGTGACATTAGATGGGATAGATCCTGCTATTGGATTACAGTCAGGTAAGTACATTGTTCCCTTGAGCGTGTCTCTGGAAAGGGGAGATTGTGGATTCCAAGAAGTAGAACTAAATCCTGTTTAATGTTTGACTATTATGTTGCAAGGTCTGTCTTCAGATAAAGAAATGGGAAATAACTGGAATAGAAAAGTAATAAGTTGACACCTGTAGGAATCCCATGAGAAAGGAAATAACTTCTGCCAGATGCGTTCTTGTGCTACTTTTAAATCTGTGGAAATTCTGAAACTTTTAAATCAAAATGCAAAGATTCTATCTGGCATATCTGTAACAACTTTTGAATCCTTTGTCATTTATTTATCTTTTTTCCCCCCTGCTTTTTCAACTTCTGTCTCAGTATGGCGCTGAAGTTCTTGGTATAAATAGCCACATGTAAATTTAACTGATAGTAGTTCTTTTTGTTTTTATTTTCTTTCCTTTATATTAATGTATAAAGGCTTTAATTGCATGCTGCTTAATCTGCTTTAAAGACGTTCATCTGACGCTTTAGGAAATTTGGTTTTGGATTAAAAGAGAATTAAAGTACATACTTGAAAGTGTCTGAAAAATAATAAAGCTTGATTAGCTATCTCTGAAGTGGAAATCTTATGGCTAAAACTCTGGAATAAAAATCATTTGAAGAATGGTGGTCTGTTTTTGAAAGGAAATGGTTGATGCTATTTTTTTTCTAGCTTGGAAATTAGAAAATTAAATTAATTAATCACATTCACTCAGCAGTTTTCCCACTCAATCTGGTGTTCCTATTTTCTAAGCTGCTGGGATTGTAAGCAATTATAGAGGGCAGAGTTAGTTTACAACATGTATTTGGCACTCTTAACTTGCAGTAACAATGCATGCTGTGTCACTGTAGTTCTTTGTTAGTAATGATGCTTAATCAGTCCACAGTGACAAAAAAAAAAAAAGGAAATTTTGATCACTTTTTAGAAAAAGTTACTTGAGGTATTTAAAAAAAAAAAAAAGGCTTATAAAAATTCTTTCAGGGAAATTTGTCTCCAATGGGTTATCTGTACGAGGACGACAAGACTTAGAAATCCAAGGGCCTCGACTGAATAACACAAAAGAAGAGAAAACATCTATTAAGTATGGACCTGACCGACGTTTAGATCCCATTATTACAGAAGAAATGCCTTTATTGGAGGTACGCAGTAATTTTTCTATTCACAGGTTTGAACAAATGGCTGAATCTAGAGCTACAGTGTTTCAAACAACAAATTCATAAACCATGTTAACATTTAAGTTTTTCATGCTAATTTATGACCTGTTAGTGCCAAGTCTGTGTTTTGTTTCCCAAGAGAAACTTGAAGCCTTCCAATCGTTGTTGTTCTAAAGTTGTCCCTTTAGAATGTTTAGTTTGTGACTTTTATAGCCAAATTACTATTGGATATATGCAAGGGGCAAATGTGTTCTTTTTGTTTGTTTGCTGTAAGTCCAGAATACTTCAAGTTGGTTAATTAAAACTGTGATTTTTCTTAAAGTGATCTACCTGGTTAATGACAGCACTAATCTATAAGTGTTTTAGTTGTTTTTTTTATGCCTGTTTGTAATTTGGTTCGTTGCTCAGAATGTTTTCCTCCTGTTCTCTCCAATACAGGTGTTCTTTATAAACTTTCCTACAGGACTTCTCTGTGGAGAAATCAGAAAAGCATATGTAGAGTTTGTGAATGTAAGCAAGTGTCCTCTTACAGCGCTGAAAGTTGTGTCCAAGCATCCGGAATTTTTTACTTTTGGTGCAAATACTGCTGTTCTAACGCCACTAAGTCCTTCAGCTTCTGAGAACTGTAGTGCTTACAAGACTGTTGTGACAGATCCTACCTCTGTGCGTACAGCACTACTATCTTCAGCTTCTTCTGTAGACTTTGGGGTTGGCACGGGAGGTCAGCCTGAGGTAATACATGTCCCACTTCCTGATTCGATTCTTCTTCCTGGGGCATCAGTGCAGTTGCCAATGTGGTTACGGGGACCAGATGAAGAAGGAGTTCATGAAATAAACTTCTTATTTTACTATGAAAGTATTAAAAGACACTCAAAGATGTGGTAAGTTTTGTACTTTTCTTTCTCGTCCTTCTCATTGAGCTGTTAATAACCACGTAAACATGAGCTTTAAACTTACTGAGATGTTCAAGTGGCTTGTCTGTAATTTTAAAATAATATTTATACAGTGTTATCTGATTTCTATGTGGAGTTATACGTGAAGTTTGATTTACACTCTGTTTTATGGCTACTTTATGGAATACTCTTGGGACAGTGGGCATTTGAGTTTGATACCACAAGCTAACAGTATTTTCAGTGAATTGAACTTCACTTATTCTCAAGTTCCACCCTTGTCCCAGGCTATGAAGGCTCAGGAGAACTTTTCTGAGGAACTAGTTCTCAAAAGATTCTGGAATAAATAGTTGATTGGTCTGAAAAGTGAAGACCAAAGAGGCCATAGCATAGTTTTAGCAAACGGATAAATTAAGAAACGAAGAGTCTCTTCCTCCCTTCTTAACCCTTCTATACTGTTTTTACAAGACTACCTTACAGTTGTTATGGTTCAAAGCTACAGCTGAAGTTTAAACAGGCTTTATTTATTTTTCAGCCTTCTAAGAAAACACGTTGCAGACTTAATAAATGTAATTATATATTTTTCTGGGGGTAATTCTGCTACAGAGATGCGCGTTAGATTTGTTTGTTGGGAGAAATGTTCCTTAGCCTGCATTAAGTAGCAGCATGGACTAGGAGGAATGCAACTATGGGTCAGGATGGGGAATGTCATAGAATACAGTTTCAGGATGATGGTGCTTGAGGTGTGTAATAGAAGAATGTCGTCTTGATTGAGGAAATAAGTTGTCTAACAATGTTAATATTGATGAGAAATGTGAAAGGTGGACTTGATGAGGTGCTCTGGACATCAGTCTTGGTTCTTCAGAATGTCTTTCTCCTCTCTTTCCTGTTTCCTAGTCATAGAGTACTAAGGCACACTGCAGTTATTTGTACTAGCCGGTCTCTGCATATTCGAGCTACTGTCTGCAGAAGTAATGCACTTGAAGATGAAGAAGGCAGAGGGGATAACATGTTGGTGTTTGTGGATGTAGAAAATATCAATACTGTAAGTTCTTAATTTTAATAGTGATAGTGTTCTTAAGGTCAGTGTATGTATAAATGTCTCCAGTGGAACCAATGTTTAAAGCTTTTTTTGAACTATTGCTTTGACTGGAAATATTAAGTAAGCCTTTCATACTTAATCATTCCAGTTAATGTTAGTGCGTTCTTTCCAACAGTAAAGCTATGTATCAGAACACTCTGGGAATCTGCTGTATAACTGTCTCTACCCCTAAATGTATGTGATCTCAAGCCTTTTTCTTTCAGTACCTTTTGGAAGATTATTCCAAAGTCATGGATGTTTTTAATGTTCATGACTTTGAAAATAGACCTGAATGAGGCAGTCTGTATTGCTGCCCTGTGTGCCACACCCTCAGTAGAATTAGTGACATCTGAGGGAACGTTCTGTGTTTGTATTTAGTAGAACTCCTGAACAAATTTTTGCAGGTATAATGGAAGCGCAGACATATCTGTTGTTGTCTGTTGACTTAGCAGAGCAGATAACAGTGTTTTAGTTTTTCTCACCATGCTAGCTCAAGTGTACTCAACGTTTTTTGGTTAAAGTTTGTTTTGATTTTTCAACCATAAAGCAAGGTAATCAAATGTACTGCTTATTAGAATTCCTGAATGTGTAAACGGTGGTAGAATCATGGAGCTGATTTGTCATTTTGTGTTGTGTATGCTCTGTTTTTTCTTCAGCTACTAAGGTGAGGAGGAAGAATGTGCATTTGTCTAATTTGCAGATCGCACTGTGGAACTTAATTTTCTGCTGTTGACTCCTCCTTTCCATGAAAGAAAACCAACCCTGAATATTGTTTTTCCTCATATGTGTATATATGTAATAAAAATCCTGAAGTCTTGGGTTTTAGGATCTTGGGGGAATTTTTCTTTGGGATTTTCTTTCTTTGTGTAGTTTAATTCACTAGAATTAAATTTCTTGGATTGTTCCATGTCATAGTGAGTCTTTGATCCCCCCCCTTATCTCTCTTCTGTATTATATTGCACATGGTTTGAAATGAGGAGTTAAATGGAGTTTCTAGCCATGCTTTTTTGTGACAAATGCTTACTTTGCAATGAAGAACTTGACAATTATGACTGCTCTTATCTGACATCTCTCTCTTTTTTTTTTTTTTTTTTAATTTCCTTCTTAGAGTGAGACTGGTGTTAAAGAATTTCACGTAGTACAGGTTTCAAGTAATAGTAAGCACTGGAAACTTCAAAAATCTGTTAACATCTCTGAAGACAAAGGTGTGTATCCCTATTATCTGAAGGACAGCAAGTCCAGTTTCTGCCTGATGAGGAAACTAGTTTTACAAGGAGCTGAACTTCAAGAATAACTCAGTTGTAAAAGTTGTATGTCCCTTTTGAACATATTAAAGTGAAAAAGCTAAACCTTAATTTTAAACAATGAGCTTAGTTTACAAGTAAATTATTTAGGTGGTGTAGAGAAGTACATGTCTAGATTGTCTTGATAAGCGGCCACTCAGGAGTAATGTTTCACAGCATTCCTTTCATTTGTTTATAATCATCATTGCATTTAACTGATCAGTAGAATATTTGACAAGCACTTCTATTACTAGAAATACTCCACAATTGCTAGTACTGTGTATCCTGCCTTAGCTAATATAATTGTTTCCTGTTGAAAAGACAAAAGTAGGCAACAAAAGTCAGCTTCTAACTGTTATCTAACATGGTATCTTCACATGTATGCTGCTTAAAAATGAGTCTAGATGTGTTGTCTTATTGCATTAACAATGAAGGTGAACTAGATGAACTAGACATACTTTTTGTCATTTTTCATTTCTTTTTCTGTCTGTCTCCTTTATATATTACAGCATGCATTTGCTCTACAATAGGTGAGATAGGTTAGCAGAAGATTATTTGCTTGAGTAGATACAGTACTTCAGTGTGATCACTGTGGTTCTGTGACGTTCAAAGGCTGACTTGTTAATGAGTGATTCCGTGTGATTATGTTGACGGGCAAAAAAAAAAGTGCTGCTTTTTCTTTCAGACACTAAACTTGCTAGCAGAGAGAAAGCAAAGTTGTGCTTTAAAGCAGTGAGATGCAAAAACTCAGAAGGTAGGTGATCCTGAATATGATAACATTTCTGAAAAAATAGTCAATGTTATATTGAAATTGAGACTTGTCATGATGCTGAGAGGATGCTTTCTTTTCTTATCCCTTAGAAAATTACACATTTGCAGACATCGTCTTTGGAAATGAACAGGCAAGTGAACTGGTGCAACTACATACTTGTACAACTACCCTAGTGAAAGCCTCTTCTTAGATGTAAAAGCATGCACAGCTAGCTCTCCTTTTATGAAGAAGATTATAGGATAATCTGATATTTTTGGTCGCTGACTCAACAGTTGAAGTCTTTTATGAGTGCACTTAGGAGTGCTAGCTTTTTTCCTTCTTTTCCAACTCTTAAGAGCAGCTATCTAGTAGAAATCTGAATTTTGTTTTTCTTAATTATCTCATTACTTATAAGTTAAAGCTTCAGGTTACTCTTGATACACAGAATGCTTTTCCAAGACTTGAGAAAACAGAGCACTGGTATCAGTTCAGAAATCTACACTAAGGCAGTGGATGTGGTTAGGCGGATGTCAGTACTAGATTACTTGTTTTCAATATATACATCTGCCTTTTTGAAAGTCAAAGAAAAACTGCTCACTACAATTTAATTTATAAGCATACAGATTTTGGAGTTCAGGACTACAGAGATTGGGACTAAAAAATGTGGTTAAGCTTTTCTAATGGATTTCAACTTTCTTCTAAGAGAAGGTTCTCTCCTGGGGCATTGTGGAGGGGTCCGTCCTTTCTAGCAAGTTATGCCAAAAGTAGTTAATTTTCTCATTGAGTACGAGTATTCTGCTGAAATTAAGCTTTACAACAGTATATTCTTAAATGCCTTACACTTTCTAAATTGAGGGATTAGGAACCTAAAGTTTACTCACTGTGTTTTGTCCAATTAACATTGCTGTTAATTTTAATACCAAAAGCTCACTATGGAGCTGGTGGTGTTTGGAAATGCTTAGCACAAGTGATGACCCAGTACTATTTGCTGCACTACTTACAGTGCGGAATATATTCTTCAGTCTCTGGTCTTTGTTATTGTTAGCTAAATGTGCATTCCTAACTCTGGTAAATTTATCTAGTTAACTAACCTGAGGAAAGTATTACAGCAATAATGATTTGCGTGTGAGTTAGCCTAGAAGTGACATGCCAACTCTCTTTGCCATACTTGATCATGTAGTGGCATTTCTGGTGGAATTAAGTGAAGACCTTATTTTTAAGTTCAGTCCTTGTGGTTTTAGGCCTGTAGCTGTATTCCATTACATTTCCTTGGAGGTGTTTCTATGTAGGAAGAAGGGTGGACATAGTAACCAAAATGTGTGGCATTCTCTCAGTTTGCGGAGAACTGCTTGATAATGGAACTGAAATACTGTGATTTCTGTTAAAGAATAAAATTGTGTCAGCTTACATCCCATTCTGAGACCTTTTTCTTTTTTTCTTGCAGATAATAAGTTCAGCCAGTCCATGTGCAGACTTCTTTTTTCAAAGCTTATCCTCTGAATTGAGAAGAACTCATGTGCAATCTCAAACTCATGCTTCTCAAAGGGCTGTGAAGCAGTCATTTGATGAGGCAGTCAGATTGATACAAAGATGCAGTGAAGTGGACTTGAACATTGTAGTACTATGGAAGGTATGTTGTTGTTGAAGTTTTACAGAAGTAGGTTATGGAAGTAGGGAGAAAATGATGTATAAAATAGTATAATGTGGCACCCGGAATGTTCAAGCATACTTAGTTATATGAAGTTTTGTATAAAGTCAGACTAATGAACTGAAGTGTTGGTAAGGAGAGGTAGTCTTAATACTTGTTATTTTAGTAACCATACTTAAATGATTTTTCCAGTGTCCTAAATGTATCCATTTCTTAATGTTCTGCTTTTAAAAGCAGAATCTTGAAAATTGTGAATTGTTAAGCTTGCTTCTATCAAAGGATTGTAAGAATGTGACACAGTTTGCTTAAAACAGGAGAACACATTACTGAGAATGTGATTAATACCTATGGTAGTTAGTAATCTGAACCTGAGTCTTTGTGTATGCTTGGAAAGTCAGAAGTGTAAACATAAATATTTAAGTCATTCTAGCATTTGAACAACTCATCTTCCACTTCTGGTGAAAGTCAGTAGTTCTGTATTAAGAAGCTTATCGTTTGTAAAAGTTTTTTTTTTTTGTCTTTTATATTTTGTAGGCATATGTTGTAGAAGATAACAAGCAGCTTATCTTGGAAGGCCAACATCATATTGCCCTTAACACAATTGGGAAGGAGGCGTTTTCATTTCCCCAGAAGCAGGTAATCTATTTTTTTCATAGAGTGCTTTTTTCATTCCAAATGGGCTTGATGTGCTTTCTTGTAAATGGAAATAAGTGGAGCCACTTCTTGTAAAATATAACATAAGGCTTGAGTAAGTTGCAACTATTCAGTTGCTATGTTAACTGTTGTCTGTTATTTCAGGCTAGATCTAAAAAGTTATTAATGGTTTTATGTCAAGTTAATAGAGAAATGATGGAATTATTTTAAGAGTTACAAAACTAAAATTATTCTACACGACTTCTGATTTAATATCTTTGTTGTAGTACCTTAAACAGAAGAGCGGAAACAGTGGGGCAAGTAGCAAGGCATTGGGAGTTTCATCGCATATATCAACTAATAGTTTACTATTTCATGTTAAATTTTTATAGCCTATTTGCTTATGTATGGAAATTAACATCTGTAAGAAACTTGTGGGTATCTTGGTATGTGAAATAGTAATAAATGTGGGAGTTAAAAATAGGTTGGTGTAAAAATATGTATGTTAGATACAATTTTTGCATTAAGATGACTAATATGCAGAAGAAAACGTCTAGTGTTTTGCTAACCAGTATAGTGCTGTGTTTTCTTGCTTTGGTGCCAATTTCCTTATGTCTTCACCAGCACTGCAAGATTTTCCTTTTGGTCCTTTTGCACTATGGAATAGATGGGATGGGACAGGTAGTTTGAGCTCAACTTCCTATTGAGGATAAAAGGAAAATCAAGGTGGAATTTCTGAAGAGGAATTTTTTTTTCTTATCAAAGGAACAGCAAAAAACTTTGCATGTGTGAACTCAAGCTGTGCTGAACATTATTTTACTGTACTAGTCTAATTACATCTGCTCTTTCTGGTGTGTTCTTTCCTCTCTTAAGATGTACATAGGACAAACAATAACATTAAGTATCTGAAGTTAGGAAGTAGAATGCTGTGAACTTCGGCTCCTGATCTCACTGAGGTCTGATTCGAGCAAGTGATTAGGGAGAGAAGCAATAGGAATGAATTGCATCCTAAAGCAAACATGGCACTGAACATTAGACATGCTAGGGATAGGGATTTGCATTCCTTTTTGTTGTCGCTGACTGTATTTAAATACTAGATGTCTTAATTGAATTCAGTTGCTTCAGAGTAAGTGAAATGAATCCTGCCACCAGCAACAAAAACGGCTGGGATGTATTCGCAGCTCATTTTGAGGGTTGAATGCTACTGTTTTACAGATTATAGAGACCAGACAGCATTCTTGTTACAACTGCACATAGAAGCTGCATTGATTAATATATTTGCTTTAAGTGTAAGGAACCAATTTTCAGAAAATCTAGTTTATAAAGAGGAGAGTGTTTTGTTTTGTTTTTAGGAAATGCTTAATTGCTACATCCTCATGGTAACCAAAGCTCAGTCTGAACTTGGACTTAAGTAGCTTGTAATCTCAGGACAGCTGAGGACTGAGAACTCTTATATACTCACTTTGGCAGGAGAGAAAACAAATTCCACTGAGATGGAAAACAAGGTAGAACCTTACGATCATCTAGGTTGACAAAGATATTCAGGATTACTAGCTCAATCGTAAACCTGACCTACCAAATCCCATCCCTAAACCATGTCCCTTGTTGCCCTAATCATGCATCACTCAAATAGCCCCAGGGATAGAGATGGCACCTGTTCCCTAGGCAGCCAGTTCCAGTCCTTGGTCACTCTCTCCATTAAGAAATTCTTTCTGACTTCTAATTTAAAGCTTCCCTTGTACAACTTGAGATCACTTACTGTCATTTGTGACTTGAGAAAACAGACTGACACCCTCCTTACTAAATCTTCATTTCAAGTAATTGTGGTTAGTGGTGAGGTGTCGCCTCAGCTGCTGTTTCTCCAGACTAAACAATCCCAATTCCTACCTCCACTCCTAATAGTTTTTCTAGTCTTTTCATCAGCTTTCCTTTTCTCTGTAGACATTTGAGTAATTTCTCACACTTCTTGTAGTGAGGGGCCCTAAACTCTACACAGTTTGCAGACTTTGGTCTCTCTAGTGTGTTGTATGAGGGGGTAATTGCTTTACTAGTCCTTCTGGCCAAGCTATTTCTGATGAAGGTCAGGATTCCATTGGCCTTCTTAGCCACCTGGGAGCACTGCTGGCTTATAATCAGTTTGCTGTTGTCCAGAACCTACAGATTCTTTTCTGTTGGCCAACTGTTTAGCCAGTCTTACAAAGCATATGCTGCTAGTGGTATGACCCAACATTTTAGCAATGTTAAATGGCCAGTTGCATGGCAACTCCTCAGTTTAGATTGTCTATGCCTATCTGCAAAACCGTCCTACACTGAAGCAGATCAGCAGTCCTAACTTAACTACCTGGGAACTTACTGAGGGTGCCCTTGATCACATCATCCAGGTCATTGATAAAATTGTTAAACTAGCCCCAAGTCTGAGCTCTGGGGAATGCTGCTGGTGACTGGCAAGTGGTTGAACTGAGCTCTGTTCACTATGACTCTTTGAGCCTGGCCATCCAGCCACTAATTTGCCTAGGAAACTACACGCTTATTCAAGTTGTGAGCAGACAGTTTTTCCTGAAGGAGAAACTGGGGGCAATGGTTCCAAATGTGTTGCTAATATCCGGATAATATCCTCAACCTTTCCCTCATCTACTGAGCAGTTCAGCTTTTTATAGGGAATTAGATAAGACAGGCAGGACCTGTCTTTTATAGACCCATGCCAGTTGCTTCTGATCAGTTGATTCTCTTGTATTATAAATGATGGGAACTTTGCAGCAGTTAAATATGTGGAGTGAGTCAAGTAAGGAGTTTAAAGAATCTCTAAAATGGGATTAGATTGGTCTGTGCGGAGGAAATAACATACTTATCTATTCGTGTTTGCGTATTCTCTTTGAAATACTTTGCTCTTGAATTAAGGTCACAAAAGCAGTGAAAAGGGATGAAGGAAATCCCAAATTCAAACTGTACTTCTAACTTAATGTTTTCAGACTTCCAACAGTCAAACAGCATCTTTGTAAATCTGCATTTATTACATACTAGTCATCGGGCTTAGTTTGTTCCTAGATTGTTCCTGGGTGTCTTGGACTGACATAGAAATAATCTGTTTTTTGAGCATTAGACAGTAGAGGGAGATAGAGAGGCATGTTTTTTACTACTACTTTGTACAGTTCAATAAAGAGCTGCTCAGTTCTGCAGAGTAGATCTGCAGATTCTGAACAGTGGAGTCAACTAGGGTGCAAGTGTCACTGCTCTGCATTTCTTGTTGCATTTTCCTTTGTTATTGTTGCTCTTTGACTCTTTTTATTCTTTACTCGGGGAAGATTTTTCTTCATGCTTTAGTAACCAGCAAAAGGACTGTTGCTTCTGGCAGTGTAGCAATTACCAATGGTCCCATAATATATTTGGAGAAAATATAAGACAATACCCGCTTCCCTTGTTCTAGTTTATTTTAGCCCTCTGAGCAATTACTCCAATCTTAACTGAATTCTTCAAGTAACTTGCTCTTAATTTTGTGGGGAGTTCGTTTCTGTGTACTTACTGACTTCTGCTTTGTCAATTATTGTCTCTCTGAGACTAATTCTTTGCCTGCCCCTAAGGGTTTGGTTTGAATCTGTATGAACTTCTAGGACCAGTCAGAGAAAAAAGCTTCAGTAAACATCTGTAGTAGAGAAGCATTAGATTTTTTTTCTTTGACGTATTCCTCAAGTTCTTTGGACTGGTGGATTGGTAATTGGGTGTGCTGATACACAACCATCTTAAGGTTTCTAAGCTAAGATGTTAAGACTGAGGTGCAAGGACAGGTAACTTCTGTTTGGTTTTTGTGGAACACATTAATGCATGCAACCAGAGACATGGAATAGGCAGCAGGATGTGGTTATTCATGTTCCATAACAGCACTGCATGTCAGAGTACTTGATTAAAGACAAGATGAAACCACTGGTTTCCATAAAACACAAGATAGTGGGTTTAAGGGAAGGCTTAAAATGTTTCTAGCTAAAATTTCCGTTGATATCTGCATTAAAAACTGTAAAAGTAAAGTGAAATTCTGTAAACACTCTACCTGCAAGCTCAAATGCACGTTTTGTTTTATTCCCATAGGAATCATAGAACGATTTGGGTTGGAAGGGGCTTTTAAGCTCATCCTTCTGCAATAGGCAGGGATTTTCTTGACCCAGATGTTGGACCTTATACTTGGCCTTGTTGAACTTCATGAAGTTGACATGGGGCTACCTCTCAAGCCTGTCTAGGTCACTATGGGTAGATGCCTTTCCCTCTATCTTGTCAGCTAGGAATTCAGTGTGAAGTTATATTGAACTTGGTGTTCAGTATATAATTATAATGTTAACTTCTTTCCTTCTGATAATGGCAGTGATAACTATGCCTTTGGAGATCACTGATTTTCTGTCATTGGATACAGATATGTTTTTAAAACTGCAAGGTTTTTATCTGTTTAGGTGGATGAGTTTGGTTTTCAATTTCTATACTTCAAAACATTATTTAATGTTTTCTTTTCTTCTGATCATGTTTAAAAGCACATTGACCTAGTTATGGTATGGATTATATTTTAAATAAAAAATTTTAGGCTATCTGATATTCCTAACACTCTTCAAAATGATTACATGTGAATATACCATTTCCATTTCTACTTGGAACGGCGACCTTGTGTTTTATTTTAGGTGCATATGTTTGAATTATGGCCTTCATAGATGATGGCTGTGGGCAACAAAGAGCTTTCTAAAAACAGCTTTACTAGCACAAATTGTACAGTTTGTAGCCACTGGGAGACTACTGTGGGAACAGTGTGGTTCTGTTGTTACTGTCTATTTCATACTTCCAATTAAGAAATGCACAAACTTGAATGCTGCTGTATATCTTGACATTCCAGTCAAACTTGTCTGTGCCACTACCTTTATGTATGGATGAGATTTTCCAATTACATCTAAACTATTTTTAAAGGAAATATCTTGAACATTGTTATGGACTTCTTATATGGAATATGTGGTGCTTGCTGTCTCCTTGCTAAGCCTCCATGGACCTAAGTAACTGGTCAAGAGGCTGGCTTTAGGTCTCAGAACCTTTGGGTTTTTTAGCATATATTTTTAAAGGCAAAACTTAATTTGGTGTTCTAGGAACTGAGCAACCCGTTCAAGTTTTAGTTTAGCTTTACTTCTAAGTGTAAATGGATGACTATTTTGAGGTTTTTACTTGATGCATTTTTGAAGGGAGGGTACAAGTCCCCCAGTGGATATGGGCATCTTTTTTGTAGCCCTGATTCAATTTGTGAAACTCCAAAGTAGGGAAGGAATTTAATGCATTTTTAAACTTAGCGTTTTATTAGATGTCTGTAAGTAGCTATTTGATCTGTTCACAGATCTTGGTTACCATTTGAAAGTGCTCAATTCTCTCCTGAAGTATTAGGTGAGAGAATCATGTGTTAAATGTCTTATTGTAGTCCTCATTCCAGATTCAAAATAAATAAATAAATTACAAAAAACTAGACATTGAGCAGCTCAAATTGGAGAAGGAGACATTGTTAGCTGACTCTGACACATGGAGGGTGACTGGAAGTAAAATTCAGACCTGTTACAGTAAATGGTTAATCTTTCTACCTTCCAGTCCTTCAGCAGAGAAGTAGCGTTAGAACTAAAGGCTGTGAAATATTAATAGCATTTTGCACTTTCACCAGTGAATGTTCCTGTTGTGTTTCATGATGTCTTTGTATATTTGTAGAGATAAACCTTCGTATTTGTCTCTTGTAGGGTTTAAAAAAAATACTCGGGAGTTCTGATTGGGAGGACTTGGAACAGGTAATTCACTCTAGGGCACATTACAGTGTGTAGGATGTTGGCATGTGGTTGAAGTGGGAGTTTGAGTTAAATTAAAAAAAGCAACAAACACACAACTGATGTGACCTCTAGAAGCCAGTGTTTGTCATTTGTTAATTTTCATTAAATTAGGTACCCATAAGGTAGGGAGGAAATATCAAATTTATTAAAACATTAAAGTAATATGAGTTGGGTTGGAGAAAATGTATTTCATACATTTCAAACTATTCTTCTTTTCAATAACAAAAAGTTGCAGGGGTGATTGGAAACCTGATTGGTTTAGTTTCCCGGGAAAGGTTTACAGATTGTTTGCTGATTTCATTGAGTCCAGTGTATGTTAAGAGTCATGTTTTGTCGTCTGTACAATTTATCTTCAACTTACAGGGTACAATATGGCGGTGTTAACTGAAAAATATCACTTTGTGCAGTGTACTGACTTATTGGTGTGTTTAAGCCTTCCTTCACTCTCTTTGATAGTAGTGCTGATTGCTGAGGTTTTTTTTCCTAAAGGTGGACTTTTTGCAGAATAGGTTCATAAGGCTTTTTCCTCAGTAAATCCTGCTTGAAAAATAGGTTATGTTGAACACTGTTCAACAGAGTAATGCTGTAATGTTGGACCAAATGCAGCCTGATTGACGCATTTGGTGTTGCATTTTTCTGCCATTGATTTCTTCTGCTTCAGAGATTGGTTTCATCCTCATCTTACAAGCAGAATCAAAGTAGTGTCTGTGCTTTACTTGAGCTTTCAGCTGGGGATGAGGAAAGGCAACTTGTATAGCGCACTCTTGCAAATCTAATTTGTAAGATAGTCTGCCTTTTAAAATCCTTCTGTCATTTTTAGCATGTTGTCATAAATCTTTTGTTTGTTTGTTTTTTTCCTGTGGATCTGTCTAGAAACCTTGGCTATTAGCTTTCGTTTTATTAACTTCCCAGTGTAGGTAATAGACTTTTTTAAGATACAGTGTTGAACTGGGGAGCTGTCTAAATGCTATCTCTGTTTCTTAAAAACAAAACAAATCCCAGCAAATCACTATAATTCTGTGATATATGCAACTGTGAAACCTCTCAAAAAAGAAGGTAACAGAAGTCATATCACTTCTCATTTAGCATGCTTAAATACAAAATAAACTGGAAAAAATATAAGCTTTATGGTGCTTATGTTCCTGAAGTTGCCATTCATAATTAAAAATTTGTAAATTCTGAGACTGGATTTCCTGTGTTGTTTCATAGTGTCTTGTTTCAGTGTTTTAAGTGTCATTCTGAATTTATTCCAGGAATTACCAGAAACAGCACTCCTAAAGTTTTTTCGACCTGAAAGTGCACCAGCACCTGCAAGACCGACACCAGAGCAGCTTTCCAATCTTATCAAGACGAGTCTTCATTACCCAGAGTCTTTCAATCACTCTTTCCACCAAAAAAGGTTAGCAGAGTGTTCTATTTATAGTCTTTTGGAATATTATTAATTTGACATAAATCCTACTGAGAGATGCAACATAGATCATAATGCATAAGATAAAACAGTATGGATGCCTTAGTTCAAGAAAGGCAGGGAGCTATTGGGGATTGTCCAGTGGAGGGCTGCAGTGATGGTAAGGGCCCTGGACCACATCCCTTATAAAGAAAGGCTGAGAGACCTAGGACTGTTCAGCCTGGAGAAGACTGGGGGGATGGACTTGTATCAGTGCTTCTAAATAGCTAAAGGACAGGTATCAAGTAGATGGAGACATACTCTTTTTCTGTGGTGCCCGGCAACAGAACAGTGGGCACAAACTGGAGCACAGGAAGTTTCTGTAGGTGCGTAAGAACTTCTTTACTTTGAATGTGACAGAGCACTGGAACAAGATGCCGAGAGTTTATGGAGTTTCCTCATTGAAGTGTTCAGTAGTTGACTGAATAATTTCCTAGGGATTCTGTGATAGGGAGCCTGTGTTAATACCTGTTGCGGTATTACAGTTTGCGGTTGCAGTTTTAACTACAACTGTTATCAAACAGTGAAAGCAAAATAAATGTTCTGAGTTTGTGTGTATTTTCACAGAGTTTCAAAGGAAGAGGCAGTATAACTACTTTGAACAGCCAGGCAGAATACTAGAAGGTTAAGAACTGTTACGTCTGTAGTACCAGACTTGATAATTGGACCTATGGCTGGAACTTCATTTAGAAATGAAAGTGATAGCAGTTTAAGTTCCTTGGGTCTTGTCTCTTGGAAGAATCTCAGAACTGACCTGTTGAAAAGCAGACTGCTAGAATGAATCAGGTTCAAACTGTAAAATCATGGACTCTTCTAAAAATAAAATATGCACAAACTCTCAAGTTCCAGACATGAAATGAATTATACTTAAAATTATAGTTGTTTAGATTTGAGTTGTTTTTCTGAGAACTCTGCTGCGTTACACTTGCATTTACTTAAATTTCTGACAATATAAGTTGTGAACAGAGGATTTTTTTTAACAGAATCTTAACATTTTCAACATTTTATAAGGTGGCGTGATTTAATGACGGTTATGAAGTATGCATCATTCCAGAAACAAGTTCATGTCTTATTTTCTAGTAGCTCTTTTCATTTTGGTGAAATTTAGAATTATGTAAGTGTTCAGCAATGGTAAGGGCTTCCAGTGAAACTAATCACTTGTTGCATAAATAACTATTTCAGCTGCAACAATACAGCTGTCTGTAAATACCTTGGATTGTTCTTCAAGACCAGGTTGGACGGGGCGCTGGGCAACCTGATCTAGTAAAGGTGTATGTTTGGTGGCCCTGCCAGGCAGTGGGGTTGGAACTACATGATCCTTGAGGTCCCTTCCAACCCGGGTCATTCTGTGATTCTGTGATTCTGTGATTTCTACAGGGTTATTTATAAAAACAGTCATACTAATTGTGGACAAGCATATCTATCAACTCTACTCAGGATGAGGGCTTAAATTAACACTAAACATACGCACTGTTTGATGTGTAACTACTTCTCTTTACAGCCTGTGTCTGGTACCTGTTACTCTCCTACTTTCCAATTGTTCCCAGGCTGTTGTAGATGTGATGATTGATTTGCGGCATAAAACAACAAGGTAAATGCATTTATGTTGATAAAACCTTTTTTTCTTCTTAGTTCTAGGAAGTCTTTCAAGTTTTAATGGAAATTATTGTAGACAGGCATTCAAAAAGACTTGGTAGCTTCCAGGATTCTAGAGGTGGCTGACAGTTTGCACTCTTGCATCTGAAGACTGCTGGAGTAGTAACTTAGTTTTGTAATTCCTGGCTTTTGGGAAGTTTTCAGAGAATGTAAACAAGCTTCTGTAAGGAGCTGATGATGGACACAAAGTACCCTCTGAAATTTTGCAATGAGGTTAAATAAAGGGTTTGTATAAAGTGCTGATATGTTTCAGATGCTGAGAAATAATGTTTATCTTGTTTTTCAGCCCCGAGGCACTAGAAATCCATGGATCTTTCACGTGGCTTGGGCAAACACAGTACAAGCTTCAACTGAAAAGCCAGGAGGTCTATAGCTTGCAGCTAAAAGCTTGCTTCGTTCATACCGGTGTTTATAACCTTGGAACCCCCAGAGTATTTGCCAAGCTAGTGGACCAAGTTACCTTGTTTGAAACAAGTCAGCAGAACTCTATGCCTGCACTGATTATTATCAATAATATTTGACCACTTCCTGAAAAAAAACATACTAAAAGACAAAATAAATGGGATTCTTTTCTTATATCGCTGGTTGACATTTTGCTGCAGTTTTTTGAAATAGCACCTCGAACATCTAACTTGTTACTAGAGATTGTGTAGAAAAGAAAATAGCGAAATACTCAGACTTGTCAATTTGTTTCTCAATGCAACGCACGTTGGACTGAAAATACGTTTATCCTTTTGTATAATGTATTTCTTCTCTGGTAATTAAGATATTCATAATGCAAAGTAATCTTCAACTCCAGATCTGAACATAGTTCTATGTCCTATGCCCTATCAAAAACGCAGCTTGGCTGCTGCTACAACTTCCAGCATGGCGTGTTTAATATTTGTGGCTGTATTAGGATATGGTTCAGGAAGGAACCCCTCTCTGGCTTTTTCCTGTCAAAAGCCGTTAGTCATAATAAATCCCAACCTTACTGTGAAGTTCAATAGGGTGTCTCCAAGCTGTTTCTCAATTCTTTTGTTTAAAAACTTGTTTTGAGTTTTCACATTTATGAAAACTGGTGATCATTTGAGGTTTACATACAAGTCCCACCTAGAGTGCTTCAAAAAGAATTTCTTCAGCCAGTTTGAGTATTTTTTTTTCTCACTCATCTCAGCACAGAATGCACTATTTCACAACCATGAGATTGTCATTTAAATTGTCACTTGCTTTATTATGTAACTATAACAATTGATCTGTTTTAAAAAAAATAAAATCTACTCAAGATTTTCAAGAAATGTATTATATTTATAACAAATGTACTGTAAATAGAATAAAACATACATCATATTCACTGTATGGAGTGTTGCCTTTGGATTTTTTGCTTCCCTTTTATACGGCTGTTGTGATCTACAGGTGCTGATTTTGTATGAGAATTCAGTTGTGTACTATTTTATACTCATCCTTTTTGCTCAGGTGAAATTCTTTTCCTGTTGTAATTGTAGCATTGGAGCACATGGGGAAGTTGTGGAAGTTGCTGTGTTTGCCTTTTGAGTTCTTAGTTGCTGGGAGCAAACCTCAATCCTGCTTGGGTAATATCAGTTGGTATGTGACAGACATGTTTAGTTTGAGTAATAGTTGCTGTGTGAAACAATCAAATACAGCAAAACCAGTGAAGAGTTAGGAGATGTGGCTTATGATGGATTACCTGAGTACAAGCAAATCTGAAGTACCTAATGAAGCCTAAACTTCAGGCTGTCTACCATATCTTGCAGCTGAAGAAGATTCCATCGTAGGACAACAGTGATGTCTGGAGGCAGATTGACTGTTTCATAAAAGCTTTCTAGACACTTTTTTCAACTCTTATCCAGTCCTACTATTTGACTGTCTCCTGGATTTAAAACTTCCTGAGAAGTCTTTGAAGCTGGTCATGGCTGGTGACCTTCTGTAGTCATACTTAACGACTCTGGATTTTACTGACTCTTTAACAGAATAGGTAGATATTGTATAACAGCAAAGGTTGCGATGTTTTAAATCAAAGCTGATGTGTTTTCAGCACTTCTTCAAAATGCTTCAGTGGCAGAAGTAGCATTATTCATACTACTCAGCTTGGAAAAGCTCAGTAGTACAAGCTGATTCAACCTTGCAGGTTTTGCAATATATTCAATAGGCTGTGAATGGGACTTAGCATGCAACTTTTCAAGGCATAGTTTGGGAATGGAGAGAACATCAGACCATGTATTTGATGGCTTTTATGCTTTGCATCACTTCCTTTTCCATCACTTCCCTCTAGAGGGAACACTAGTATTTGGGTCTGTTGTGTATATGAATAAATGGCATTCACAGCATTGCAGCTAACCAATTCACTTACAGGCTTCTCCTCACTTTCCTCAGTAATTCAGGCAGCAGGTTCTGTATTCCTGATTCTCTTGTAAAGCAGTTAAAACCTCATAGCAGTGATTATAAAAGAGAAGATGTGGGTGATTGCTGTCAGTCAGGCAAGGCATGTGGAAGTGAACAAGTGTGCCAGAGAAAAAAGCAGGGGGCAAGTTTAGTGAAACTAAGTAAAAAGAAAGAAACTGAGCAGCATGAGGGCAAGGTGAAGGGAGACAACATGCAGTACATAAAGAAGTTTTGAGGCTTATATTCATATTGAAGATCTATTAAATTTGTTGTTCAGGCTGTCAGGTGCCAGTTCTGGAGTTGGTTCATTATAGTTGGCACTTACTACAAAATAAAATCTTTAACTATTCTGTGAGCAAGCGAAGGTCTCAGGGGAGACCTTATCACTTTCTACAGCAGCCTGAAAAGAGGTTGTGATGAGGTTGGGGGTTGGCCTCTTTTGTGTAGCTAGCGAGAGGATGAGAGGGAATGGCCTTAAGTTGCACCAGGGAAGACTCAGGTTGGATGCTAGGAAAAATTTCTTCTCAGAAAGAGAGGCATTGCATTGGAACAGGCTGACCAGGAAAGTGGTTGGGTCGCTGTCCTTGGAGGTGATCAAGAAACATTTAGATGATGTACTGAGGGGCGTGGATCAATGAGGAAAATGGTGGTAGGTGGTTGATTGGACTGGATTATCTTAGAGGTCTTTTCCAACCTTGGTGATTCTTTGATTCTA
The DNA here is from genome assembly GCF_054131305.1 of Coturnix japonica. Classification (NCBI taxonomy): domain Eukaryota; kingdom Metazoa; phylum Chordata; class Aves; order Galliformes; family Phasianidae; genus Coturnix; species Coturnix japonica. The sequence continues at coordinate 39,190,301 of NC_140664.1, forward strand.
TGGGATTAGAGCAAGGTGCAGAGTATTTTCTGTTGTCGAGCATCAATCCCTTGTCAAATAGTAGAAATAACGCTGAGTATAATATTCTCCTTGAACTCCGTATTTGTTTAAATACCAATTGCAACACAAAATTCCCACCAAACAAAGGAAAAATAACCTAACAAAAAGCAATGACAATGTTGATATAGTTATGGAATTTCAGAACTGATTGCCTCATTTTAACTTTTTAATTAAGCTCTCATACATTAAAACAAGAAAAATAGCCTGCTTTAAATTGCAATCTAAATTGCTTGTAATGGAAGCACATTCTTAATATCTGTATTTTCAAGTATGTTACTTAAATCTTCTTTGAACATGTAATTTAATAGAGTAAGGCTTTAACTAGCAATAAATGCCAAAAAGTCATATTTTACAAACTCATAGCGATAATTAGCTGATTTAGAGGCAAAATGGCTTTTTTAGACCATTTCATATTTTCTACCAATTTCCTTTAAGTACGTTAAGTCCATCTGTATGATGGATTTAGAAATTGTACCAAATGCTTTCACGGTACATTTATTAGACATGTGATGTTCTGCCACTGAGCACAAGTGAAAAGCTGTATTCTCTGAGTGAGTTGGTTACAACTTCGAGTTTGGAAGTTTGGAGACAATTGATCTGCCACACAGAGCCTTCATTCTTACCAATGTGTTATATTTCTGAAGTCATATGCTTGCATTGGAAAGTCTTTTATACTGTCTCTGTGGTGAAGCGGTAGGACTACACTTGGTCAGGGACAAGTTTAGGATGATGAATAAGAGGGGGGGGAAAGGAGAAGACTGGTTAACAAATTAAAAACAAGAAGTGAACTCTTTACAGCTTCAAAACAGTGAAAGTTGATCTTAGTGATTAGCAAAGGAACACGGCTGGTTTCTCCATGAGGTACGTATAATGACAACAAAGCTGACTTAAACAAAAGGGAACTTTGTAATTAGATGCCTCAGAACCTTAAAACAAAGAAATATTAAAACTACTTTGGCTTTTGAGCCTTTTGTGGCTCTCATTTTTTTCAGGCTGATCAATGCTGTATGTAGTATCTTGTCAAAATCGCAAATAAAATCAGATTGCCTGCCAGCGCTGCCTAAAATTGTTGATAGCTCATGGGAAAAACACTGTGTGCATATACTGAGAAGGCTATGGATGAATCACAGTGACTGTAAGAGGCATCCACTAAAATGGCTTTAAAAATATGCAAAGCGTTATGTGGAGGGAAAATGCTCTTACTTTTATCACAAAGAATCTGATATTTGACCGAGGGCCACTTCTCAGGCCTGCTCCTATTCTTACAGCTCACATAGTTTCTTCTGGTGCTTGCAGTACGTGCATCTGCCAACTCTTGTTCTGCTAGCAAAGAAATCCAGTTTTGAGGTTGAGGGAAACATTTGGCATCGTATGCAGTCGGAAGATAATCATAGTTATGCGCTCCGTGCATTTCAAACATAATGAAGTCAGCAGTGACACCATCCTGATATTTACCATTTTCCTATAGCTCAAGAATAAGCACCCAAGGATTTTTATAATATGCCAGAAGAGATTTGTCCCAGGTTTGTAAAGTTGTATTTTATCTGTTCATCCTGTTGTATGTTTTCTCTAACGAGAAATTGTGGCCCATATGTGCAACGTCTGATTGTATAACTGAAGTTATTTCTGAGTGCCTCTTCCTGAAAGATGCCTTTTTCACGTGTGGTTAGAGTTTTAAAGTTTGAATTTGCTTTGTAGGTGGGCAGGACGCTGCAATAAGCACAGTCATGGCAACCGCATCAAAACAGCCATCAGTATTGGAGGTCCCACAGCAACAGAGGACAGCTCTCCCTTGACCATACCATTATGGAAACCAGCCTCATCAAACACAGAGAAATGATGCTGCTCCAGATTTATATGAAATCTGATGTATCAACATATATCTGATGTTTCCATCATATGTAAGTCTCATTTCTGTTGTATATACATTGAAAGCTACCAGATGGGAATTGCTGACTGTCACCAAAGGCATTATTATTATTACTACTTATTTGACCTCAAATTCTTCTGGGAGAGGCTGCTCTCAAAAGCATTGATACTGATGAAAACATGATTCCCCCGGTACACAGATACCTTTGACTCCCTACCAGAACCAAGTGATTCACAAGGGTGCTGCTGGATAAGGGGGCTGTCACTGTGGTAGCTCATGTGGGTGCTGCTTACCAGCTTCCACTGGAGGCCAAGATGTACCGAGTACATCTGATGCCAGTGGCTGCAATTCAAAGCTTCCTATCTGTCCCACAGGCAGAACAACAGCCCAGCCCCCACTGCCCACCAGGGCCAACATGCCATGTCCCTGGTAGTTGTTGGGTTAAGGGCTGCCTCAAGTGACAGTCAAGTGGTGACAGGCCTGGCATTTGGAGTGGGAATGGCTGGCTGGTTTCAGGTGAGGATGTGCTGAGGAAAGGAGCTCTTAAAGGAAGAGGAGGTTTTCTTCAGTAGCATGGCTTCCTCCGTTACTTCTCTGTCATAGTCTGAGTACAGCTGCAGCGTACAACTTCGCTTCTGGGTGTTGATTTTCTTTATGTACAATTAAATTAGCATAAAGAAGGATGTGATACAGACTGAAGTTGGAGTGCAGCATCGCTGTCTTCTTTTAGGAGAGCCTCCAACCGTAGTGCTGTGAGTCTGAGTTTCGTGTCTCATGAGGTGACTAGGGGCGAATCCCTTGCATTTGCTGATGTTCAGAGGGCAGCAGCATGGCAGCTTTGAAGACTGCCTGCAGACCAGCTTACCTGAAAGAAGATGCTTTGATAGATTTAGAAATGAATGTATAAATAGCATGATGAAAATGAAAAAATACTGTCCCTTGGGTTGTCATCTTTTTAAGTTACAGTAGGTGCGGTACACCCCACGTCCTTCTCTACTCTGTGTCCACCAGAACAATGATAATCCTGCTAAAAAAAACCCACAAAATCCCAAAAACCACCCTAAATTCAGACTTTTACTTTCAGGAGGAAGTAACTTGGTGACAGTCCTTAAATGTCTCTCAAGAGCTAGGTATATTGAAGCCCTAGGATTCCAAACATACACTGTGTGTGTTGGGGAGGTTGCTGGGAAAGTTAAAGCCACTTATGAGCAAGAAAATAAATACTTACACTTGAAAACACGATGAGAGTGTACCAAAAGTTCTGTGGCTACAAGACAAATTAAAAGCAAACAAGCAAACAAACAAAACTGCTGCATCTCCCCCTGCTGCACAGCCCTGGGCAACCAGAGGGAGCTGCTGTAGAAGGCAAAGGGCAGTGGTGGCCCAAAGCACTTCTGGTTCTGCCTGGGAGAAAGAATAGGAGGAAAGAGGACCCCAGAATGTTTTCTTGTTATGACAGAAGGGATTGAATGCATCACTCGTGTTCAAGGGACGTGGCTCAGGAATCACAACTAATACAGTTTTTCTTCTTTACATCTGTCCTTAAAGATCACAGTTTTGTTCTCCAGACCACAGGGGGAGATGCCTCAGAGGTTCATGTTTTGCTTCTGGCTGCTTTTCAAATCCACTCTGATTATCTATAGGTCAAGAGAGCCCTAAGCATTCAGAATGAACTCTGTTCTCAGTTACACTATATGCACTATTAAACTGCTTTATTTTTGTGTAGATGTAAATTAAAGCAGATCTTGTTGAAATGCCATTTAGTTAGATATATAGATTGAAATATTATGAAAATTTTTTCAATAATGAGGCCTTAAAAGATTACAAGGAAACGGAATATTAATTGTTTTTCTTTTTTCTTTCTTTCTTTTTTTTTTTTCTACAGGTAAAGATTTTTTTTCCTCTGCAACCTGGAATTAATGAATAAATGAATAGAGAATCAGATGTTTAAACTCCTTTCACTGAAGACCTTTGCAAGCTGATATGCCTCTGCTACACAAGTTGCTGTCTTTCTCCTCACTTTGACTGCTAGGTGTTCAGAGAAATGAGGGGCATTTGAGAAAAAGAGGCCTTTTTTGCCTATTTTCTTTTGTCTTGAACGTAATATATACAATGCAAATCTGTAAATTTAAGTGCATAGATTTAAAACTAACAGATTTTTATCTGAGGTGATGCTGTGCCTGAGCTGTCAGTGCTCTGAATCTCAGTGTGATTAAGAATACCGAGTGACAGGAAGATGCTTGCCTTGCAGAAGCACCACTGCAGTGCCAAGCAGCATTTAACCAGAGCATGAAAACAAGAGCTCAAGATCTTGATCTTATATTCAGCCAATATTGAAATGAGCCGGCTGTATCCACCAACACACCATCTTTACGATGCTTGGGAGCATATGGGACAGCAGTCCTGGGACCCATGCTTGCTAGAAGAGCTTATAGAATCACTGAAGCTGGAAAAGATCATCTAGTCCACCCATCATGCAATCATCACCATGCCCACCGACATGTCCCTCAGCTGCTACTATGACTGGTGGTAAATGAAAATGGGAATGTACTCTCCATAATCTCAATTAGTTTGAGCAGTTTACTTTATAAAACTGTCTCCTGAAAATATGTATGGCTGTTTGTTATGAATGTGCTGCACCACATATGTTAGCAAAAAAATCCTGTACTTTGCCGTAGGCTGTTAAGTTAGTTAAATAGGTAATTATTCTTGTTAGGAGGATTTAGTCAGGTCTGGCTTCTTAGGAATGATGATACAATTTCAGCATGCTGCTACTTACACAGTAGCCACATGATAGATGCATCCATCAGTGTAGCGTTTCCAAAGACACAGAAAAGAGAAATAGATCCAACCCTGACAACCCTGCAGTGGACACTGCTTTCCAGCTGAGGAGAATAAATGTCAGTAACATCATTTCAAGGTCCTATTTTTCTGCATGAATCATGGAATCACAAAGGGTGGGAAAGACCTCCAAGATCATCTGGTCCAACTGTCAAGGAAAAACAACTCTGACAGACTACTGTGGTTTGACACTGGATGCCCATAACAGAGTCCCCGTGTTTATAAAATGGATTTGATATTTGTTGTATTTCTTCAAGCAACAAGAGGAGGAAATTCTGAGTTGTTTCTTTGGTTCAACTTTTTTCAAAGGGAGATTTGTCTCAATGAAAGTTGGTTTGAAATATTCAAGGTTTGGAGCAATGTGCAGCCCTGGTAATTCTCTCCCTCTGGCAATTTCTTTCTTTCTTCTTAACAACTTGATTTTTTTATCTGCATGTAATTCTTCATTTTTGATATAATTTCCTTTTTTCTTTTGTGGGTTCCAATCCACGTGTTAAATGCTAAAGTGATGGTAACAACACTTGTTCTAGTCAAGGTGCAAGAAAGAGGCTGAGATTAAGAACACCTTAATGAGCCAGGTATTTAGATAATGCTGTAATTTTATCCTTAATTGCCTTTTTCCTTTTTTAAGAGACATGACCTGTGTTTTATTATGCTAAGAACATAGAGGTAGAGCTAATGACATGCAGTTTCTGAAACAGAACTATCTTTAATAGATTCTTGTTATATATTTCGTATTTGATTTTAATTGTTGGTACTTAGTATTATTTTTAGAGAAGGAATAGTACTATGACTTGTTCTATGCTGAGCTCAAGATTTATTTGTATACAGAGATGTTATTGTTTAGAGGGTATGATGCAACATTGCTCAAAGCAAAATGAAAGGATCTATAGATCACTCTGAGCTTCACTACAAAAGTAGAAACACATTTGAACGACTGCCTGAAATGATGATGCTCATTTTGATTCAGTCTTCTTGTGAAGAACATATGCATATGGATGTATACAATCTGATACGCAAAGAACCAGTCAGGCCCATTTCACGTTGTGTTTGTATGTGCAAGTTCAATAATGTCTTTAGCCAAAGAATGAAATTAAGGGCCTAGTAGCTTAAATATAAATCAGTGAGTATGTACATGATCAATATGGGATCTGTATTTTCCGAGAAAGAATGAGAAAGCTATTAAGTTTAAATTTACAGAACAAAAGGGATCTTTAATTTTCTCCACACAGTAAAGCAAAATAAATTAAAATATATACATATATATATCCACAAAATTCCTTGTATTTACTAACACAATTGTCCAGTGAATGTTGTTTTTAATTGCAGATCTTTACAGCCTCTGGCAGTTAGTCTGGAAAAGGCGTTTTGCTATACCTGTTCTTCACAAGGAATGTATATTTCTCTATGACACTGTAGGTTCTGTTTGATTGTGTATCCTCTGACATTAACTGGCCACCTAAATAATTAAAAATACTTAACTTATTATATTAATTAAATCTTAATAACACATATTCCATAGGGAAATCTTCCAGTCCTTGCCTGATGGTGCTCTCTTTCGTTTTGTCTGTGTGTTGTGGGCACAGAAGGAAGGTCCCGAATTAATAGTTCAGATCTCCAACTTTAAGATCATTGAACTGCTTCCAAAGATAGAGTACGCAGTGTTATTTTTGCTCTTTCTTGAGTAACGCATTGTCGTTTGTTACAGTCTAGTTATTCAAATCTGAAAATCGCCACTTCAGATGCCAGATGTCTCATCATTTGCTGCATTTGGCAGGAGATGGATCCTCAGCTGGCGAAAACTATGGTAAAATCATTCAAGTAAATGAAAGACTGTTCTGTTACTGTTTCTGTTGAACATCGATGCATCCAGCAGAGGTAGATGATGAAAATAAAATGGCAGCATCATCAGTACATCTTAACAGCAGAAGAAAGGTGGATACCTCTTTGGTTTCTCTTTAAGGCCTCTTTTTAGCATTTGAAAAATGTAAATGTACTAAATGAGAGAAATCACATCAGAGTCTAAAACACAAAACATTTTGTGGTCTACGCCATCTTATTCTTGGAGGTTACGGAACACATGGATGGGAGATTTTGATCCTATTAGCACTGCATGAATGAAGTGGAAGTCAGCAAGAAAATGGAGCCTCAAGTTAGGACAATGGGAAAGTCAGTTATGTAAGTAATTATCTACAAACATAGGAAAAATACCCATTTAATTTACAAGGAAGTAAGGTTATCCATGGCCAACTGGAAGACCAGCAACAAACATCATCTTGTTGTTCAGATAAACCCAGCTCCACTCCATCAGAATATGGAGTAGCTGTCCTGTGACATGAGCCACACTGGGGGATCTGATGTGTCTTCTGTTTTCTCCTCTCTATCTGTACACGTTCTCCAAGAATAAGGACTCAGAACTTCCAGCTAATTATTTCGGAAATTATTTAAGATCCAGAGGAGATGTCACAGATCCTCTCAACAGCAAACACTACCCAAGGCTTGTTACTCTACAACATGAATAAATAAAAGGATTGAAAGTGCAGAGCTGAGCTGTGCAGGTCTGCCCGCGTATCTGGATGTGCTGCTGAGGGCTGATTGTAAGTGAAGTCTGTGAAGTTCCTAAAGGAGTGTGAAGGATGAAGGCAACTGTTCCACATCAGAGGCCCACCTGCCCTTCTGGCTGGTATCCCACAAATGCTGACACTGATGACTTAAACCACCTACACGCTCCTGCCTTTGGCCTGCTTCATTCATTTCATGAGGGGATGAATAACTGCTGTTCATATCCAGCCTGAGCATCCAAATGTTACTGTCTGCCTGCTAAAGTCCAATATGGAGAAGCAAGAGTCAGCCACTACAGTTGCAGAGATTAAGAAGCTCTCTTTGGAAGGAGCAAGTGCTGCTACGCTAAGGAGAACTGGTCTTAGAGACTGGGGAATCTGAAAAGGGTCTGGAAAAACCATGTATGGAGGCATGGAGGAAAACTGGTGAGCATGCTGGTGTCATGTAAACAGTTGCAAGAAAGTGCTTGGGTATCTGCAAGGTGATGTTCAGAGGGTGGTGGTATCTTGGAGGCAGCTGATACAATTGGAAGAACCAGAGTGGTTCCCAGATATTAAGAATAGTTTCTTCTCAGAAAGGGTGGTCAGTCATTGGAACAGGCTGCCCAGGGGTGCGGTGGTGCAGCCACTGTCCCTGAAGGTGGATGTGGCAGCTGAGGAACATGGTTAGTGGGCATGGTAGGGTTGGGATGGTGGTTGGACTAGATAATAACTGTGGTCTTTTCCAACCTTAGTTATTCTGTGACACCATGAAATGATTCTGTGGGGTAGATGAGGTAGACAAGACCCCCTCCATTATCCCCTGCATGGTCATTTTTACTGCTGCTAGATGTGTGTGTGTTACTACCATAGTTTTGCTGTATTTGACCTGGTGGCCTGTTGCAGAGCATGGGGAATCCCAAAGAGGTTGTCCCCAGCAGACCCCACGGTGCTGCTGCTTGGGTGCTTGGTGGAATAAGACTCCCTGCAAGAGGCTGTGGTTCAGCCTCAGTTTGGTTTAGCTTTTTATTTCTTTTTTTACTCCAGCGCTGTGGAGTTTAGGGTCGAGATTTGGTTATTTTTGTGTGTGTTTGTTTGTTTGTTTTTTCGTTCTTTCTTTCTTTTCCCCTCCCAGCGAGACAGGGACGGCTACAGATTTGCCTCGCAAGAGTCGCGTCATGCGTCTTTAGGAGCGGAACATCCCTGCAGCCGGCTACGAGCCGCACGGCCACAACCGCTCCGCACAGCGGAGCGCTGCCTCATCGGTCTCCCGCAGCGCCGCGGGTCGGCTCCGCCAGCCCGAGGTCAGCCCCACTAGGGGCGGCTCGGGGGGCGGCGGGTGCCTGGGGGCTGCCCGGCTTCCAGCTCGGAACCCCAAACCTCCTCCTCGTTACTTCTTGCCCGCCCCGCCGCTGGATCCACAGGTGCTGCTGCACGGGGGTCGGAGGGGGTTTATCACCACTCAGAGCTGTCACGCGTGGCATCGATGATACAGGTACGGGAGCGACGGAACTTTTCAAACAGATGTTTTGTGTTACCATCTGCTCCATCCTTTTATTTATTTGTTTGTTTGCATTGCCGGGTTTGGTACACCAGCTCCGGGATAAAGGGAACTGCAGGAAAACTGTTTGACTTCACGTAGGCTGCTACCTGTCCAGCTTACACCAAATGCTGGGCTGTGGGTGTTGTTTCTTCTGATGTGTCTGAAAACAGAGAGTGAAAATCTGCAGTGTACTCTCTGAAAACCTCACGGTCTATATAAAATGAGTTGGTAGCAGAAGGCTGGAGTGCATGAATGGAATGCTCCTGAGGTTGGGAGGAAGGGTCACTGTAATTTATTCTATTGGCAGTGGTGTTGAGTATTTTGTTTTTGAATGTGTTGCTGCCTGCGACAGCTTTAGAAGTCGTTTCTCTGAGTCTTTGAGCATTTGTTAGGGAAGCTGACATTTGACTAGTGAAGGCATTGGATATGGATTTGTTCCTTATCTATATGTCCCTGTTCATTGCAGGGGAGCTGGACTAGGTGGCCTTTAAGGGTCCCTTCCAACTCAAACGATTCTGATTCTTCAGCCTGTCGTATGTGATCTCATAGGTGATGCTTTGACCTGTTGTTTTATTCTTGTACACAGATATATCACTGTTTTTGGTATTTGTCTGCAGGCCAGTGTCAGCCTTTCTGTGGCAGTCAGAAAGTATGTGACTTCTGAATTAGGGTGCTGTGCAGGTAGAGGCGGCTTTGTCTTTGTACTGGAACAATTGGTCATTGCCCAGTTAACAATTGTGTGGGTTCAGGTACACATTTTATGCCAAGACTGTACCAGTGATATTGCTAAATTATTCCATGCTGCTTTGACTACCATATCTTTCAGATCCTATGCTAACACTCATGTCTCACTTCACTTTTGCTGCAACTTGTCTTACAGGAAAGGGATAATGTGTTCTAACTTTGTTCTGCATAGAGAAGCAAGATCTCTGTTGTGTGGTGGTGAGAAATGAGGGAGTTGTGCACAGCTGCTCTATGCAAACTTTCTCAGGGCTCTGAAGTAGACTGTAAGGAGGAAAACAGTTCTGTATGTGTAACTTTGCCTGGCATGTGTCAAGTGCGCAAGGCCTCAGCTGGGCACAGGCTGCAGCAAGGATGTTCAGTGATCAATTTCCTCTTCTATCATAGAATCATGGAATGGCCTGGGTTGAACAGGACCACAGTATATCATCTGGTTTCAACCCCTTGCTACGTGCAGGGTCACCAACCACCAGACCAGGCTGCCCAGAACCACATCCATCCTGGCCTTGAATGCCTCCAGGGATGGGGCATCCACAACCTCCTTGGGCAACCTGTTACAGTGCGTCACCACCCTCTGTGTGAAAAACTTCCTTCTAATATCTAACCTAAATCTCCCTCGTCTTAGCTTAAAATCATTCCCCGTTGTCCTATCACTATACACCCTCATAAACAGCTGTTTTAGGTTGTGAATTGCTAGCGTTGCACTCTGGGACAGAAGCCAGGCTGTAAAACAGAGCAAAAGGAAAAACAGGAAGGAAACTGTTCTGTAGAGCATAATTATTTGGGGTAGTTGAATACATATGTTGAGGTGACCAAACACAGAATTATTTACACCCTCCTTCCCCTCTTTGCCCAACCATTCTCCTCCAAAACTGAGGCAGTAATTCTTTAAGAAATAGCTAGGGAAACACTTAGGAGGAAATATAAACCTGAAGGGATTCATTTTGCTCAAAATTTATTCTGGGATTTAATGTAGGTTTGCAGTGTGTTCCCTTTAGCACTCTGTAGTGTTTCCCTATGGCACTGAGTCAGGAGTCACTCGAGTCACACAGTTTAGTCTGCATAGGAAAGAGTCTTCAGGCAGCAAATGCCCTTGAGCCTGATGCTGTGAAGATCTGGGAGATCTATTACAGCTGCCCATGGGGAAGCTCATGGAGTAGGGGTTATTTGCCCTTTATTCCATACGCTTTGTATGAGTCCTATGTTATGAAGATACTATAGCCAATAAGAGGTTTTAATAGCACAATATGAGGGAGAAAATAGGATGAATATGTGATCATTGTATCTGGCTTTAACATGTGAAATGGTGCGATTGGAAAAAAAATGTAAAATATGTCAGGAGGAAAGAAGGTAAATTAAGGGACAGCTGAAAGAAACAGTTGAAGACAATGCAGGCAAAGAAAGGATGCAGTTAGAAAGAATCGTTCCTGGCAAGATTCTGGATGAGGTAAATGAGAGAGACCAGAAATACTTGATTATATACGTAAAGATCTTGAAGTGGAAAACTGAGTATTTGTAGTTAAACAAAGGCTTTAAAGTGCTGTTGGAGTCATAGTGTGAGAGCAGCTGTGACCCACCTACAGACACGGAAGGATATTTCCTTGTCACCAAGGATGGGTGGAAAGTTGTACCTGAAGAAAGCCCTAAGAAAGCAGCCATGAGCTCCAAAGAAATGAGGAAAAATCGCAAGGATAAAGCAGATGTACTCTGGAGAAAACTCAGCAGAACAGGAAAGGCTGATTTGAGAAGAAGGGCTTTGCTGGGGCTGAGCGTTAGAAGTTTGCAGTTTTGATTTAGAAAGAGAATGTTATGGCCTGAGTACATTTTAGCTGTCTAAAAAGAGGTAATGCATTTTAATGTAGAGAACAACAAAGGCTAGGTTGGGTATTGCTAGCAGCCTGGAGACAGCTGTGGGTGGATGGCACATCACTTCTTGGGAGTAAACCCACATTTCTTCCCCTGTAGGAGAGGATGCAAAAAGGGATTGTGGGGCTGATATAGAAAAGGCAGATGTGACCCTAGACTGTGATGGGTAATTCTGATAGAATACTGGTACCAAGCCAACCAGTGAAGTATGAGATGGTTTCAGAAGAGTGTAGTTTTGTCTGGTAGGGAAAGAGGACACACCTTTCAGAAGTGGATTAATCCTGGGAGGAGAATGGGAGGCAGACAGACAGAACAACCTTTCTTGTTTCATTTGGAAATGATAAATGATGAGAATAAAACTGACTCTGAAGCACTGTGGATAGCTATCATGGTCTGAAAACCAACATGATTATTTCATTGCAATCCGACCGTATCTTGTTACTATTTGTGATTATGGTCTCCGTGTCCCCCAAACTACATAATAGTGCTGGGAAAGGTGCAGTAAAGATCAAAGGTATGGAAAGAACTGCTTACAAGATGAAGAAATTTGCTTGCAGCACCACTCCCACCCCTTTCCCATTTTCAGTATCCTCTGTTTACTACTTTCAGTGGCCAAAATGCTAGATTTATGAAGGTTCTAGAAGCAACCATTATTCATGTACATATTCCCTGGTCTTAGGCTGTGGATGGACCTCTGAGCTGGACCTGCTTCCTGGTTAGTTTCTGCTTACTTCAAGTATCTTTCAATGATGACTTCTGTGATTTTACATAGATTATATGAGATCCCTGCTGAGAGTTGTGAGGTTTCCTCATGGTGCTTCCCATCCTCCTGCATTTCAGGACCTTCCTGGCAGAGCTGTGGTGTGCAGAGGAAGCTCATCCTTACTGTACAAGGTTAATAAAAGGGGTGATGTGGATGTTGGTGTGCCCTTTTTATTTCATTTATATAAAGAGCAGACGACATTGCTGACTGCAGAGTTCAGTCTCACCTCACTGATAGTGTTGGCATGGGCAAACTTTTGAGACGCGGTGATAACAGAGTGGAAAGAACGGCTGACAACTAACATGGCCTGTGAGTTAGACAAGGATTTTTTTTGTGCGTGTGTTTGTTTGTTTTTAATAAAAAAGCTTTAAAATGTCTTGCTGTAGAGAAAAAAAATGAGCTTTGACGCAGCTGTGGCAAGGACTCTGCCTGCTTTCAGAGCTCCACACAGTGTTTGTCTATCAGCACTGTTAACAGCTGAAAGATGGGGATCTGATCAGTGCAGGAGGTACTTGTGTTGACAACCTGCTGTGTCTTTTAATGATCTCTTTTAAACATGTATGGAGGAAAAAACTCTTGCTGAAAGAGTGGAAAATCTATAAAACTGCCTACTTGCAAAGCCAGTAGTGATTGCAGAGAGATTCCAGCTTTTATAAATAGACTTTAAAAAGCCCCCAAAAACCAAAACACATGTAAAGTTTCTGAATTTCGGCCGGTTAAGGAGCAGTGCCAATGTAACAAAGATTTTATACTGGATAAAGGGATTACGTAGAGTTAGTGTAAATGTTTTAAAGGAAAAAAGAGTGGTTGATTGAAGATGACTAACTTCAAAGCTAGAATTTTCCATCTGTGCATACAGCAGCTCCTGATCCATCTCCAAAAGCTGTGTGTATTCCTGGCATTTTCTAAGCGTGTGGCACCCAAAAGGCCCAGGGTAGCTGACATTTGGACTGTGTGTTGTTGGTGGTTCTGATCATGAAGAGAAACGTGCCTGCTGTTTGTGAAGCAATTGGTAAAAAGGCACCCATTTGCACAAGTTCCGTGATGTAGCTCAGAACTACCCTGAAAAAGTTTCCACTGTGCACTGAAACTCCTTTTTTCTTTTCCATGTGGTTGTGCATGCCCAGATGGTGGAAAATCTAAGAGAATTCATTTTGTTACTCAAGACGAAAGAGTATTTCAAATGCTTTCATCACAAAAAAGAGAAGAGGTGGGAATATCTGTACACCACAATCTGAATAAAAATTTTTTGCCATTATTTTGTTAAGCATGAGCTGACTGTATGTGGGGGGGAAAAAATGTGTATCTACACGTGTGGGGGAAACTGTTGATCACAGCCTGAGCCTCTGATTAACCATCTGAGGCAAGCAATGAGTCAGCTGTGAGAGCACAGGTGAAGGTAATTCAGCTGTGCTCCTGGAGGGGGTGGAGCTTGACTCCACCTCTCCCAGTTCCCATTTAAGGGCTGACCACCACTAAGGCAGCATCTCTTTCTAGAGATCTCTCCTTTGTGGAGTTCTTGTGGCGAGCCTCACATCAGTGAGCCTCCATCTTGACTGAAGGCCTCAGAGTTGATGAGTCTTTTCCTTAGATGCCCTCTGGCTATCTATTTCCTACTACATTCATGACTATATTTGTATTATTTCAACTGTACAACGTGTTAAGAGGCAGTGAAATTATAGGTGTCTTGTAGAAATACGACAATTTTGGGAACCTACCAGATTAACTCTGGTGACACTGAAAAGCAGGTTTTTTTTTTGCCATCCAATTACAGCAGTATTTTTTCTTCCAAGTATAGGCATTCTGTTTCTTGTTCCCACAACAGGGTGACTAATGCTTATCTGCAGCTAATGAGCTAGAGTCATTTTTATGGGCCTAATTTTATAAGTTGTAGATATCCCCAAACAAAACAAATATGAGTTGAATGTTCTGCTTAGTGAGGTAAATGTACCAATGAAGCAAAGAAAACAGAGACTCAACACTGTTTTTCTCATTTACCTGCTTGTGTGCTTAACTCTGAAGAAATTTTATGCAAAACTGTTTCTTTTTTTCCAAGGAAAATCTCAAAATTTGAATGTTTGGCGGAACTTTTTATTTTTATATATATTTTTGTACCAGTAGATACTGTTTCCCATAGAGACTGCCTGGCTGCCCTGGCAATAGGTCTGCAGGGCAGATGATCTGTCTGTGATCAGACATAAGAGGTGAGATCTGAGAAAGCTCAACATTTATTTGAAAGGACAGCTGTGAAAATATTTTCTTTTCCTCCCCACTCTGCTGTCTCAGTCACTGTTACTGACTGGGAATGTGTTCAGAGACATAAGGTCTCATCTGCAGCCCAGCACTGGATGGAGTACATCTTCCACTCCAGGGATGCCAAGGTGCTGGGGAGGTGCAAGATGCTAAGAAGCTGTGTAGATGAGTGGTGCTGAGGGTAACAGACTGGGTGAATTTCATGCTAAGAGCCTTTCTCTCTTCACTACAAGTGTTTCTCTGGCACACAGGTACCTCTGGCTTGCAAAAATATTAATTCTTATCAGAGCTGACAAAAGCAATAAGTTCCTTTTTAATAAAACAAGAATCTTTTTGTATATATATATATATACATAGATATATAATACATATACATATACATGTGTGTGTGTGTGTATATATATATAGTGTGTATATATATATATATATAGTATATATTATATATATTTCTTCAGTGAAAAGTTGTGCAAACAGGCAAACAGTCCTAATGAATATGATGTGTCTGAGGGTTTCTGTGTTCCAATGTACTGAAGGTTATAAGACAGCGTTACATGACTGAATTTGTAATTCCTCTAGGTTGTATGCAGTTTTTATGACGTTAAAAGGTATTTTGTCAGCTTTTAGATGTATCAACCCAAACTGAAAGGTTTCACTGTTTACAAGGGAATGTTGAAATGGACTGGAGGAGCATCAACCTGTCATGCTGTGGTTGCACTTTATGTGCAGCATCTCAGCCCTGGGTAAGAACTACAAACTAGTCTGGCAGTATTTCTGCTTGTTCATAGCTGAGTGATGATGGCAGGTTCTCTGTTATCAGCGGCTGAGTCAGTTTTTCCCTTTTGCCTATCAGAGTTGAATATATGAATTCAACAAATAAGTGTTAGGACTGTCAAGAATAGTTCTTGTCAATAGTGATCAGGATTCAAGCATGGTAGATAATGCTTTTGTCATCCTCCAGACTTCAACAGTAAATTCCTGATGATATTTTACATTTAAAATGTTATTTTTGTTCAAATAATCTAACTTTTTCCCAGATATACAACCTTTAGACAGCTGTTACAGATTTGTCAAGCAATTACATGTAATATCTCAGACTACCATAGGAATAAAAATCACTTTGTGTGGTTTTCCATCAGCTGAGTGGGAGGAGGAGGTCCTGACCTTGCTGATGTCAGTGTAATGCTCAATGCAGCAGGACCAAGATTATTCCCACTGTGACTATTTTATTAGCTCTGGGGATTGCTGGTTAGATCCTAGAATATTGCAACTTGGTAATACCTTTTTTTTTTTTTTTTTTTTTTTTTTCCCCAGTAAAATTTTAAAGGTAAAAGTGGGAAAAAATTAAGAGAGCTCTTGGTTCTTTCAAATGTCTTGTGAACTATTATTTGAATATGCTATTACTAGGTTACCAGTTTCATCTATTACTTGTGGTGGCGAATGCAGTTAAATGTGTGTTCAAAGGAGGGCAGCAAAGCTGGTGAGGGGTCTGGAGCACAGGCCATATGAGGAGAGGCTGAAGGAGCTGGGAACGTTCAGCCTGGAGAAGAGGAGGCTCAGGGGAGACCTTATAGCTCTTCTCTCATGTTGTTAGTGATAGGACCAAAGGGAATGGTTTCAAGCTACGGCAGGGGAGATTCAAGCTGGACATTAGGAAGTATTACTTCTCAGAAAGGGTGGTCAGGCACTGGAATGGACTACCCAGGGAGGTGGTAGAATCACTGACCCTGGGGGTGTTCAAGGAAAGACTGGATGTTGTGTTGAAGGACATAGTTTAGTGAGACCTATTGGTAGTAGGTGAACGGTTGGACTGGATGATCTTTTAGGTCTTTTCCAACCCTGGTGATTCTATGATTCTATGAAATCCAGCTCCCAGTATTGGGGCCAGTCAGAGTACCGATTCCAGTCCTGTTTAGTACTTTATTGATGACCTGTACAGGGGGATTGAGTGCACCCTCAGTACGTTTGAAGACAACGCCAAGTTGGAAGTGCCCATCTGCCCAAGGGTAGGAAGATTTACTTTGCTAAGAGCTAAAAAGGCTACATCTCACCCCTGCAGGCTAAGGAGATTCTTTAAGAATTGGGGTAGAGTCTCAAAGATGGAGCTGAAATGTACAGCTATGGCAAAGCCTTGGTGTAATTCCCCTGGTAATTTATGCAGTTGTGTTACTGCTTTTACTTTGCTTTTATCTTTGTTCTGAGGGAATTGTATAGAGGAGTAAAAAAACTAAATTTGTGATCTCAGTGTTTAATAAAGCATGATAGGGAATATGCAACAAAGTGGTTGTGCACCACTTTTTTTTAAATTTGATATTCACTGCTGGGCTTTATGAAAAAAAGAAGAGTCTGGTCACTCATAGAAATAATTGCCTCTATCACCCTTTTTAGGAGGCTCAAGTAATGTATGTGACTGTCATGGTTTTGTGACTTCTGGTTACTGGTATTCCACATCATAACGTCATGTGGTGCACTGAGAGTTAAGGTGTTCATGCCCATTTCCAGGTACCTGTCCCAAAAGAGAAGAACTCCACACTACATCTCCCACAGGGCTGTTTGCTGTTCTGTTACAATTTCTGCTTGGAGGTAAAGATAAAAACCGTTCATAGATCACGAGATCCCTCCCCCCCCTTTTTCCTTTTTGATCGCCTGGCTCATCTCTGTTGCATGTGCTGTATCACTCTGGTTTACTTAGAGTAAGGCCTTCAGTTCTTGGATGCTCTCATTTGATATTTGATTTATTATCTTCTGTTCTAACTATATTGTATTATATTGTGGTAGAGTGTGTTATCTTGCATTCTGATATCTTATTTAGTAAATTAGCTTTGTTCTCCTCAGATCATTGCCTCTGTTTTGTTTTTAGACCCATCTTCCTGTCCTTTTTCCCCTTTTTTCCATTCCCAGGTTGTGTGTCCATATGTTCCCTCACCTGCTAGTCATGGAACTTGGCAGAGCCCGACCATAAACCACTGACAGTGCTAGATAAACATTCCAGCCAAACTGAAATTGATATAAATGAATGAGTACAAAATAAACATTGGTAGTGCAGGAAAGCATTTTTTAGTATTAAAATTTGGGTCTTCCTAAACTGGCCTTCCTTGGCTGGCTGGCAGGCTGGTGTCAAGGTCCCCACCTTCCTGCCTGCCTTGGCTGGCTGGCTGGATCTATGGCCCCTGCCTACCAACCTGCCTTGGCTGGCTGAATGGCTGGAGCTGTGGCCTCTGCCTGCCTACCTTGGTGGACTGACTGGGACTGCAGCCCTGCCTGCCTTGGCTGGCTGGTTGGCACAGTAGCTCCTACCTGCCTGCTTTGGCTGACTAGCTAGAGTCAAAGCCACTGCCTACTGGCCTTGGCTGGCTCCCTTGAGGGCAGAGGCCTTGCACCAAGATCTGGACAAATTTGAGGATGGTCCCCATCTGTGTGAAGCTTTCACTTCCCTGGCATGACCTCCTGCCTAAGCCACAGCAGCAACAACAGAAGAGATATTTGACTTTCTAGATCAGCTTTAGCGTGACAGAAGACTTTCTACATTTATGAAAGAGTAGTGCTTTTAAGCAGAACTATACATGCAATGGGGCAGAACTGACAGTGGAGCATGAGTTACTGTTAGATAAAATCTCATGAAGAAAATCTGTCCTGAGTGCAAATATGAAAAAGGTGGAATAAATTAATTTTGATTACAAAAATGAAGGCTAGATGTACTTAAAAGGCCATAAGAGCAAGACCTGACATGCTGCTAGGGTGCTTCTCTTTCAGAGTGGAAAGACGACGTTTTTTCACACATCACTTGACTCCTGACAAAAAGGTATTTTTGCCATTTTACTTAAGCAAACTATTCAGTAAGTGCAAGAAAGAGTGTGTAGCATAAAGAAGATCACAGTGATGAATGAAGGAGGATTGTAATACTCAGGAATCCTTCTGGCACTGTAAGTATATAATTAACAGCAAACAAATGCAGGAGTCTCAAACATGAAAGTATATTATTGAAGCAAGTAGTAAAGAAGTTAAGGTTAATGTTTGGGTTTTTATGCTGTAGAAGGGGGAAACAGGCATCACACAATCTGCTTTGCCTCCATTCAGCTGAATGAAGAAAAAACAGCATTGGCTTTGTCCTTTTCCATTTTACCTATCTAGGATTGGAGAAATCCACTTGTTGTGCCTCAAGCAAATCATGGAACAGGTGATTCTAAGCTACAATTTATTGTCTCTTGTTTTCATTTGTTCTTGTCACAGTAACTTAGTTGGCATTATAGACAAGCTGGGAGGTCTCCTCTGGTCCTTGAGGAGAAGGCAACGTAAGTTCTTTTTAACAAGAATGGCTTGTGAGTATCACAATACAGCCCTGAGTCCATTGGGAAGGAGGAATGCATGTTATTTGACCAATCCCTTCAGCACATTCCTGAACATTTATTTATTATTATTTTTTCTTTTTTCCACAAAAGTGTTTTTTCTCCTATTTTTAATTTGATTCCTTTCCTTCGGTGATTCATTCCAAACACTGGCAAGAATATAGAGCCACAGTAGCCTCAAAAATATCTATAGTTTTTGTCTTTGATGTTTCAAAAAAAGAAACAGTGACTTTGTAAATGTTTGGAGCACAGCCATGTTATTATACCTATTTCTTTTTAACACTTTGTCATGCATCGCAAAGTCACGTGTGGTCTCATCATGCAGCTCCACCAGTCTTTGTTTCTGTCTGCTTTAACTTTGGGCACTGAAGTAGTAGCTCCTTCCAAAATATTTTTGCTGGGAAAGCTCTCCCTTCCCTTAGTGTGTGATCAGTAGGTGAGTTCGAAGCAAAAAATGTTTCTTGACGTCTGTACAGAAATGGTGACTCTGAATTCGTCCTTTGGTTGAAACTCTGGGGCCTACTCTCAGTAGGTCCTTCCTAGCTGCTGGAAAGGTTCTGTTACAATTTCTAACTTAAGGTACTCCTAAAATGACAGCATTTGGAGATCTGTAAATCTTAGACCTGCCAACTCAGGAAAACATCAGTTTCAAGGCTGCCCTGGTCTGTTCTCATTTTGCAGGGGAAGGGGGATATTTTCTTTATTTTCCATTGTCATTTGTGAGGACTGCTATTGAATGCAAATATGTGTGCTGTGGAAATTGTTCAGGAACCAAGTCTTCCTGCTGTAGTGAAGACTAATCAGTGTTATCTTGTGTGGTGTCTTGAGTGACGTCTCTTTGTTTAATTAAATTAAACATCAGTAGATTATGTGACATTATGATAAAATAATACTTCTTCCACCTCTGTAGAAGGCATCATTCAATGCCTTGATAATCTGAACGTGTAGCTACTGTCTTTCCCCTTAGTTTGCTTTCAGAATGGTACTTGCAGAACAAAATTTCTGCAGAAATAATCTATGATTTATTATTATTGTGGTCTTTTGTACACAAATTTTATCTTACTGTAGGCTTGCAAATTGATAATGTTGCTGTCACAGACATTTCTATTATTTGGTAATACAGTATTGTGCTTCTTTATAGAGTGGATAGATTATCTTAATTCATGGGTCAAATGTTTCTTTGATTGTTATGGCAAGTAAAATCTAACAATGAGATGTGTTCACTTTTTAACATCTCCCTTGTTCCACGGGCACTTAATGTTATCAAGTAACACAGCCCCCATGAGCTATGCTTTTGGACTGTAGCAAGTTTTAATGTCTCTGAAACAAACCATGCATTGTCTTTGCTCAGCACAAAGTTGAGTTTATTCTTGCTAGGGCTATCAATATCAGCAATGGATTTATTTTCTAATATGAATAGTTTTGCCTTGTTTTGGCTGTACTAAGTACTCATAGGATTTCCTAATTAGCCCATTTGCCTTCTGTGAAATATATATATGAGAAATACTTTCCAAGTATTCTGAAGTCTTATTTTAGTGGCTTCTGTGAAATTGCAAGAGTTTTATTTTATTTTGTCTTAAATCTCGAGTGATGCTTTAAGTAACATCAATGTTCCAATATGTGTGGTGTTGTAAATTGCTTGGTGTTGGCGCATTTTTTTTATAATTTTTTTTTTTTTTTGTGCCATAGTGCAAAGTTATATAATGTTAATGGAAAAACACAGAACAGAAAAAAGGGAGTTAAGATGAAGAATGATCTTTTAGTCAGAAATCAGATATTTTGGGCAGTGCTGTGATGAGCAGCATACCTGAGTTCTCCAACAGCATCTTTTGGATCTTTTTTTTGCTGTCGGCTTGGCTGTCAAAGTGTCTCGTGGCACCTGAAACTGCCAGTTTGAAAGTTCTTTTTTTCTATATTTTATAAGGCCTTCCAACATTTTAACACCTTTTTAAAGCAGATACAGAATTCTAATATGATGGTTATATTTGTGTATTCACTTTTATTCTTGTCTCGCAGAGATATAAAGAGGAGTCCAGAGTGTCACTGATCTCTTGATTGCAGAACCACAAAATACTGCACCATTTTTGGAATCACTTTTCAGACAGGATTTGGTATAAAAATAACAGAAACTCCAGTATGCATCTTGGTTGAGGCTAAGTTACAGCTTCTCTGTCTTGAAACACATAAAGACTGCAGGTTTCTCACAGGGCTGGATGAGATGAATTTAAGGGCTTTGTCACAAAAAGCACAGTCAGCTCAAAGTGAAGTCTTGGACATCAGTGGAGCTGATGAAAGTCTGACATCCATAAAACTTAATTATATTCCCTTTCATTGCAGATCTGTTGAGATGGATCAGTCAGATACAAAGGCAAATGTTGAATCAAGCAGTCCAAAATATTAGTAAAAGGCTTAACAGCAATGGTAATTTGTGCTTGACCAATGAGTTCCTACTGAAAAGAAAGCTTTGCATATCTAAGTATAGAAATAGGTACTGCATTCCTGAAGGTATTTTGTAGTTAGAATCCTTGTCCCACAGCAAGAGAAATACAGGCTGAAGAACTGAGAAAAAGCCAGAGAAAGCTTTAGGGGGGATTAAAAAATTCCCTCATAAGATAATTAAGAAATCTATGTAAACCCAATGATGAATGTGACTTAATTGTACTTTGCAGATATATACCTGGGGAGCAGATTCCTGATATAAGATGTTTCTTTCAGTGGTAGAGATTGGAATTGCAAGTCAGTGATTGGTAGTTAACGCTAGACAAATTCATTTTAATTAGGGGAAAAGAAAGATGTAAAAGAAATCCATACCGAGAATAATTAACCTTTAGAAAACATTGACAAAGGATACAAATCTCAAAGCGTCTGCAAACAGAAATGATAATGTGCTTATACTTTGTAATTCATAAGATTAGCCTGGAGGCTGGTGGTTCCATCTGATTACAGTGTGCGAGCCTCAGAAATTTAAATCAGATGAGGAGTTAACTCCTATATAAATACTGATATTAAAAAGCCTTATTCTGAGCATGGAACATTCCTGTTGTAGATTCATAGGTGTTTTTTTCTATAGTCTTGCTGCAATGTTTTTTTGTCTGTGTGCTTTATCTTCAGATTCCTGATGAACCAATAAACAAACAAAGCATTTATTTTTCAATTCCTCCTATTCAAGCAAGATTCATGAAGAAGTTTTGAAAATAATAACTGGAAAAAATATGAGGATGTGACTTCCCTAGTAAATTCTACATTACAAATAGATTGCAAGAAGAAAAAAGGCAATGGGGAGAATACACGATGAAGCTGAGGAGAAATAACCATAATTCAAGGGGGTGTTTTACCTGAAAAAGAGAAAATTGGAAGAAATAGAGCCCATGTAGATCAGGCCTCTTTCCTTGCCCTGTCTTGTCAGTTTATTACTGTCAGTAGGAAATACTGCACTGAGAACATAATAAACAAATACAGTACAGATGATGCAGATTTCTGTTTTACAGTAAATAAAAATATTGGTGCAAATGCAGACCAGTTCATTATTTGAATAATCATAAGGAACATTAATAGTTGTGCTCAATGGGCAAATAAAAGATTATCTTAAATTTTGTTTTTAAAGCACCTAGTAATAATTCTAGGTATTTTTTCTATCTCTGTGACTATGAAATACTCTGGAAGTGTCTGTAATTTCATTTAATTTTTTAAATACTGTCAGGAATTTATCACATTACCTACTTAGATGGCATGAGCAGCAGCTCATCTTGTTTAACCCATCCAGTCTATGAATGTCTGGAAGAAAAGGGAAGCAGTCAAAACGCATCTGTAAGTTCCTAAGATGTACTAAGGGGCTGATCATCTGAGGTGCTGGCAGATGCAGAAGTAAGTGACTCCAAGAGTCATTAATCACTTGCAATAAATACAGTGGCATCTGTTCCACCTGCTAAAGCAAAGGCAGAAAAAAAACCCCAACAAAACAGAACCGACAGTCCACTGCTACTACAAGCATTTATTGCAGGGAGGGATGAGACTTCTCAGGTAATCAAATTGCAAATACTGAGTCATCCACAGAGTGTAAGTCCCTATAATGGGTAGTCTCTGTGAATTGCAGGCCTTGAGGTAAGAATTTTGTGAGCTAATTTTTCCAGCTTATTTTGCAGTGATGGGGAAAAAAACCCAAAAACAAGAAAACACCAAATTAACAAAAAACTTGAAACATGTCGAGTTGTTTAATGATTTCAGTAAAATAAAGCATTCTGCTATTAATGAAAAAAAAGCTGGAGTAGATCTTGACCTCCATATGTAATGTGCTTTTAAACTCAACATATTCCATTTTTTCATTTCCTGTTTTGTTGTTGTTTATTAAGCATAAGAGTAAGGAAACTGCATATTTTTCAATAAAAAAAAATGAATAGAAGAATATCCATGTTGAGGTTCACTAGAGCATTTCATAAAATTTTGTCGGAAACATTTCATGCTGCTCTAGTGAATGTGCTTGAGGATAGCATTTCGTGCCTGTTGTAATGAGGTCACATTTCTCATTAGCCCCTGCTTATTGTTTCTCTTCCAGTATTACCTAGTTTGTCAAAACATAAATGTTATCGGAAGCACCGTGTATTTGTGTGAATTATAGCGATGATTTCACCAAGGATGGGTGGAAATACATCCTGCTGGACCTGGATACCTGTGACCTTAGTTAAGATCAATGAGACTTTTCGTCTTGTGGACCCCGAATTGATATTGTTCCAGACTTTCAATTCTTAGTCAGGTCTCTCTAGCAATACACTAATGATAATTTCTTTTTAAAGCTTCAGAAAGCAGGGTTCAGCTTAGAAGACCAGCTGATATAGCAAATAATCTTCTTTATGACCTCTTGAGAGACAAAATTAGCACTTCTGTATCTTGTCACTAAATTGTCATCTTTGTTCAGTATGTAATCCATGTGCACACACTGATTACAGTGTGTGGGCTACACAAATTTAAATCCGGCGAGGAATTAACTCATAGTTAATTGTGTGTTAATTTCAGTTGTGAAATTTTCTGACTGACTTCACTTTTATTCCTGAATCAAAGCATTGTTTTGTTCAGTGGAAACTTTGGGTACTTTATACCTTGTCTGTCCAATGTCCAATGAAATCAGTATGGAGTAAACTGTCTTGTTACTGTGGTCATCTTACATTACAACTCGGAAAGGAAAATTTGATGTAGCCCTACTGTGTGGGTGATTACTCTAATCACATGGAAGTACACAACAGATTTTCTCTACTTTCTGTGTTGTCCTTGGAAAGTAGCAGTATTTTTGTACTGGAGATTAGGGATTTTTGCTTCTGCCACACTTCGTTCAGACTTACATAGGTGGTCATTCTCTTTGTAGACCTTTACTCATTTTAATGTATTTGATTCATATGGATGCTTTTAATGTTAGAAGGACAAGTGGAGGCATATTGGCTGGCACTGGACAACTTAAGAAAAAGATTTATTGATTTGTAATATCTGATTTTCTTTGTATTTTCTGGCAGATCTAGCCCTCATACACTTGTGGATAATCTACTGCACACATGACACAATACTCTCTGACTTCTAATTAGTCCTTCCAGCAAATGTTATTTATAGACAGTGGATTGACATGATGTTGGAGATGAGCATGATTTTAATCCTGGGCTCCAGAAATATGGCCTTTTATAATCAGAGTGAAAAACAAGTTAATTTCCAAGAGAATTCCCCATAAGGCTGAATAATGTATAATAGAATCTCAGTGCATCCATGCATGAATGCACAGCCAGCTCATGTTATGACTGCATGCTACAGTGGCAATGTGGGTGAACAAAATTAGTGAATAGAAATCTGTATCCAGAAATGTTTATTCCTACAAGCAAGTAAAGTGTAATGCATTTTTACACATTACAACATCCAAAGTCTTTGTGAATGTAGCCATGACAAAAAGCCAAAATGTTCTTATGTTTGTTGGTAAAGGTCTTTGTATGCTCCTTGTTTTATGTGACATGTGAAACAGTACCTACCAGTTACCACAAATACATTTACATTTAATAATAAGTTATTAAAATCTCATCATCTGTCAGTTTTAACCTCCTCCTGCTGCATTACGCAAACTGTTGAATACTTTTCATGCTTTTGCTTAGCATTTTATGCTACTGTGTACAGCGCAGAGGAAGATAAAAGCATTGAATATGTAGGGAAATTGTGATTTGTTGAGGATAGAAGATCTAAAGTCAAGAAAAGAGTAAGAAAAATTCTTTCTGTTATTTCTTTATATTAGTGCTGTGGCTTAAATGTTGCTCTGCCTCAGCCCAGCCAGAGATGAACACTCTGAAGAAAACTCCCTTTTTTTCAGTGTGTGATTTGGTTATCAGTATTGCTGTGATAGAAACAATATGAAGAAAATCTAAGACTATCTAGCTCTGATGAATGAGCATAAAGCACAGTGGAAAAGCAAGAGTTTCAGTAGATTTCAAGAGCTCATAATTAGCTGAAGAATTATGTTTTATAAGGGTAGATTGCCTTTTCATTTACTAAATATCAAGATTGCTTTTGTTAGGATGAAGCACTGGAAATGTAGAAGTAATCTCTGGCAGGAGCTTGGCTTTTCCTTGTGAAGAGTTTGCCTCAGGGAAGAAGCAGCTGAACATCCCACTGCTATTTTGGTTACTGTCTCTTGAGGGCAGTCACATGCAGCAGCAGTGGCAACTGGGAAACGATGAGGCTTATGATGTGAAATCTTCGTGTTTCTGATTAATGAATGAAAGAAATATTGGCAAAAGGATTAGAGTATAAACATTTGTGGTGCTGTGCAGTAGCCTTAACATTCCTCATGATGAAATACCTTGTGAAGAAACATGTAGCCCTTTGTTGTCAGTAGTGGGAGTGCCCTGGATTAGGGCAGTTGAGGAGGTAAGGAGTTGTGTGGAACCACAGGGACAATAATCTGCCTGTGAGAAAACATATATATACCTATATATTGTGCTAGAAGAAAACTTCATCTTTGGTCTTTTTTCCTTAAATTAGACAGTGTGTTAAGCCCTGTATGCAAGAACATTTAGGTAGCTGAGTCTGTCTAGCAAGAGTATTTCAATACGCAAGTCAGTCCCCTCCTGCTGGTACTGAGCTACTTCACATGACAGAAAGGTCTGGACTGGGTCACAGGGCTGGCCCCACAGCAGACTCCTTAAGGGAATACGGGAATAGCAGATGACAGTAGATGTTAATTTTGGTATTTTTCTGAGTTATGCCAGTATGTCTCTCAGACCATCATGAGTACAGTTGACAGTAACTCTCTTTGCAAAGGAGAGGAAGTTGAACAAATTCCATTGACTTGTGACACAGCCTCCTTTCTGGACACTTTATACAAGTGCTACCATTTTCAGCTGCGTTATTGTGATGTTCTCAAATTTTGAGATATTCTGAGGGGTCCTCTTGTGTATGTAGCCATTGCCTCTTGTCCTGGAACTTAAAGGAGCCCAACTCTGCCTTCTTCAAACCTTTATTCACATAAATTAACTGCTAATTCAAAAAATAAAATGAAATTCTTCCTGTCCTTTACCAGAGTAAACTTATAGAGAGCTTGCAAATATTTGCTTTTATACTACATTTCTAATACCGTATCCTGTTTGGCTTTGTTTTCAGATGGACCCATCTTTTGCTAATTCAACATTCCAGTCCAAAATAACAGAAGCAGCTGATATTGTTGTTGGAACATGCTATATTGTCTTTGGTAAGCCTGATTTTATGATACATATGTCTATAGAGCTTTTGTTATGTTTGGTGCAACAATGAGAAATAAACAACTTAGAAAGTCAGATTTGTTTCTGACAAGAGATAAGCTTCTCTGTAGTCTAAAAGGGGGGAAAATCACGGGGTAACATCATTAAGAAGTTTTTATCCTCTGTTTTGTTTTAGGAACAAAAGCTGCATTCAGTGTTAAGTGTGTAAAACTGGACAGGTAGGCTGGATGCCAGAAAGATCAAGCTTATGGCCAGTGTTTACAGACACTGCATTAGGAAGTGAGATTTCTGGGAAATGGGCTCTGCTGTTACAGAGGAGGCAAATCTCTCCTCCATAGTCCTGGTCCAACTGATGAAAAAAATTCAGGTTCAGTCCTAATGGTATTGGTCAATAAGTTACAAGTCAGAGGAAAGGAAAGGCAACGCTAGCATCTGGAGAGCAACAACTTGGCAAAGGACACAAAGCATGGCTGCCATCTGGTGCTTTGCAAGATGATGAAAAAATATGTTGAAGTTAAATGAATGCCTTAACAGGAAAGAAGACAACTAATATTAACCCTGAAGTATGGGACAAATACAAGATAAATATGCCAACAAAAAGTGGATGTGTCTTTAATATCCTATCAGCTGTCAATGAATATTGGCATCTTAATGGTTTCAAATATTAGCGAGTTCTTCAGTACATTTTTTAAACACTGAAAACTTTGAGTATAGGACTTATTCCTGTTAGAGTTCAAGAGGAGACCAACCAGACAATGCAGATCAATTTAGAGGGAGAAGTTCTTGAAGTGTTTGTGTTCCCAAGTTTGCAAAGCTGGTTCAGCTAACAATAAAGTAATTTTCCAGCAGAAGCATCATACTGTATTTTTTCTGCCAGATAGACTTGAATTTTTCCAATGTAGCTTTATTTCAGTTTTTGTTATTTTCCATAAGCCATCAACAACAAATAACTGCTGGTAAAAGAGTGAAGATTTCATCTATACCCACTCCATGTACCTCCTCCCTCATAGCTGCTCAGCTACTCATGCAACATGGTGTTCCTCAGAACTTTCTTTTTAACTTTCTTGTTCTGAATCCTGTGGTAAACAACCACATCCAGGTTACTGAATCACTTATCAGGATTTCCCCAACATCTACTGTGTCAGTCATTTCAAAGCTCTAAAGAGCTTAAAAAACTGATACAGTGCATAAGACTACAGAAAATGGCCTGATCCTGATTGAGTACTTGGAACTGTTTGCTGACGCCAGCAAAAATATTGTTATAAATTTGTTTGTAAAATTTTTGTGCAGTTCCAGAATTAGAATTCAAAAGGTACGACTTAAAGAGATCAGCAATGAAGATGAATTCAGACCCACTTCCTAATATAACTTGCTAGTCTGACATTTCATTTAAAAGATAATAACACAGTCCATAGAACTTTTGGAAAATTACTTATTGTTTTTCTATGAGGGTGTGATTAAACAAGGAGTATTCTCTTGTGGGTGTAAAGAGACAATGATGATATGTGTTGTAGGTATCTATGCAACTTGCTAAACTCAATTTCTATATCTACATTTACCTACATTCTATAAGTAAAATGATATTTCTTCCAAAGCCAGAACAAACAGGTCCACAAAAGCAGTTGGGCTCTTCTCAATGTCTTAGCTTTACACAATATTAATTAAGAGATCCTTCCCTTCGTTATGTATTCCTAAAATTCTGCTTTTTGGCTGCTGTCTCATCTTCTGAAATTGCCTAATTTTCATAGGTTATAGTGGCTAGTTTAAAGGTAGAGAGCGAGTTGTTTGTCCTCTTTTGTCTAATGTTGTAGCTCTGTTGTCTACTTGTAGATTTCTTATGTTTCTTGGCAGTCTCATACTGGTGGTGGTACTCCCAGAGAAAATTGTTGCACCTGTACTTAGTATAAACATTACTTAACTACGTTTTTCTCTTTCATGTATTAACATTCTCGCTGTATTGTCTGTTACTATTACAATCTATAATAGGCACCTCTGACAGGCCTCAAAGAGAAAGGATGGGCTACCGAATGGAGAACTGTAGACCTGAAATGGGGGAAACACTATAGCAGCATTACTTGAGTAACTTGTCCGACTTAACAGTAAAACATTTTTTGATGGGTCATTTAATTTAGTGGATAAAATTCAATTAAAGGCCTGTGGCTACCTTTATCTGTAATCCAATATTTCTACAGAGATTACCTCTCTGTAGAGAGATTGGACAAAATGAGAAGGATAATAAGATATTTCTAAAAATAATTGAAATATAAAGATGAGAAAGTAACAATCAGAATAAAGGAAACGAGTTCATCTGATAAATAACTACAATGGCTAACTATGCTAACTATGGTAACATTTTATTCCTGTTAAGAAAAATAAAAGATGGATGAAGTTAATGTTTCATAGAATTATTTGAGTTGGAAGGGACCCTTAAAGATCATTTGGTCCAACTTCCTTGGAATGAACAGGGACATCTACAGCTACATCAGGTTGCTCAGAGTCATAAGAAACTTTTTCCTTATTTTCAAGCTAATTCAATTCTAAATTCTATAGTCCATTCTAAATCCATGTTGTATGTTTCTCTGCAGGAATATGCTCCTTGTGTGGGAACAGTATTCTTCTATACATCTCCTACAAGAAAAAACATTTGTTGAAACCAGCAGAATACTTCATTATTAATCTTGCCATCAGTGACCTTGCAATGACACTGACATTGTACCCACTGGCTGTAACCTCCAGCCTTTCACACAGGTTTGTTCACTATGCACATGATATTTAACACCCTCTGCAGGTTTTGGAGCTCTGTGCCAGTGGGAAAGACTAAATTACTGCTGTTTCCCTTGTTGAAATGGTTGAAATTAACTAGAGGGGCTGAGAGGAGTATGCTGTGTTAATAACAGTTAATGGGCTGTTGGTGTTAATTAATGTTTGTGTCTATTTGAGATTATTATCGTCTGGATTTCTGCAGGGCTGAGAGGCTGAGAAGCTTTTGTTCCAAACATCCAGTACGTACTGCACTTACTCCTCATGGGCAGTAATATTCAAGTGATGGTGAAATGCTTCCTTTTTTTTGTTGTTTTATTTTTCATTTTTATTTTTATATTTGTGTGGTAAAATTTGGTAGCACAAAAATAAAGCTGAATGTACTTGTTATGCCTAAATTTTAAAATAAATATTTTAAGCCAACAATCTGAATTTAGAGCTTTTCAATTCCTTTCCCACTTCTGTCCTCTTCATCTGCATGAGTTCAATCAGCAATCACTGTTCCACATCTGATTTTTCATGGTCTTCTCTAAAGCTTGGTTAACATATTGCTAGTTATGCTAAGTGGAGTCTGTCTTCACTATCTTTTGATTGCTACTACTGCAAATGTTGCGTATTTCTGAAGAGAAAATGAGGAGATGCAGTGATTCAGATAAAATTTCTCTTCCTCTGGAAAACCTTCACAAGAAGATCTTTTGGTTTTAATGAAACATAACTTGAAAATAAATACTTGAAGAAGTGTTAACTTATGTCCTTGGCCTACTGGTGATGAGAAGTTTTATATTTTTCTTTTCAGAATCTTTATCATTAAAACAGTGCTTTGTTTCTTGAGTGCGAATCATAACACTAAAGGAAGATGTGACCACTTTACTGACTGCAAGTTTTTTCTGCTGAGAGTCTCTTCTGTAGTTGATCACCAGTCAGCAAATCATTTAATAATGCAGGCTTATTGGTTTATTTTTAAGACAACAGCTATAAATGTATTTCTACAATTTCGTATTACGCTTTAAAAAGAATGATAGCATCTAAATGTTAACTTTCCTGTTTATTTGCTAGGTGGTTGTATGGGAAACACACTTGCCTGTTCTATGCATTCTGTGGCCTATTCTTTGGGATCTGCAGTCTCTCGACACTGACGTTACTGAGTGTTGTGTGCTGCCTCAAAATTTGCTTTCCAGCTTATGGTAAGTTACTGTTCTTGTCTAAGATCTCTGTTTTTCAGGTAGACATAGACGGTCATTTCCGAGTTATGTATCATTGAGACTGTTTTTATAGCAGAGCTGTTTTATATCTGGTCTAACAATGCATTTTTCCTGTGATCATTAAGATCTAACTGTAAGGTTTATTGCACATCTCACATAAATATGTGTGCAAATAATTACTCTTAATCTCTTCTAATTCCGGGTGACAATTTGGTGGCGTGAAATAAGAGATCAGAGCTGAAAACAGGACTAGCCTGAGTAAAAGAATGCTTTCGAAGTTCATAGCTACATTTAGATATTTATTCATTTAGATTTATGTTGATTTAACAACTGGTGCCATTCATCTTTCTGCCAACCTCTATTCCAAATAACATCCTTGCTTTGTTAATGGAACTTCACAATCAAGAAAAAAAAGTCAGACTAAGAAGATCAGCAAGATTTGGCAGACAGTCTGAGTTATCTAAGAGAAAATCTCTAGCTAGTGAATGGTTCTGACCATCTGAGGAATGCAGATTGTTTTTAGGAACTCTAAATGCTGATTCAGCAGCTGAACAATTTGGATCAAATATAAATACTTCTACAGATTAAATTTTCTAGTACAGCATTCATCTGGCAACAGATCCCTTGTGTTCTATAAGTCTCACATTTTAGAGGTAATACTTTTTGCTTTTCTGTCACATTGAGGCCCTCTGTTGTGGTTGAGAAGCAAGCAGATGAATGTAGGGAAATGTAGAGCTAATAGTGATTTAAAGACAATCTAATTCTCACCTTTACCCTTGTTTCTCAGCACAGCATAGGCCAATCTTCAAATACAGACTTCTGTTTTAGTAAATATCTTCATATATTTATTTATATCCTTTACATTTCTACTTAAGAGCTCAGATTTCAGCAGTGTTTCCAAATAGTTCTATAAGAAATCCCTTTTTTTATTCTTTTTTTTTTTTTTAATGGAAATTTGAAAGCAAGATCAGAGAAACAAAGTCTTCTCTGAAGCATTCACATAAATCTTTAATATAGTCTTTTATTATAGTAAAAACTCTTTTTTTTTTCTTTTCCTAAAATTATGCATTACTAATAATATTAAACCTAAGTTAGGAAATACATTTCTGCTGAGGGTTTTGTTTTTCTAAACTACTGTTTGAATGGAGGGTATTGTTACTCCTTTGTCCTGCTTCCTTATTTAAAAAAAAAAAAAAAGAGAAAAGTAATCCTGATATGTACTTCTTATAAAGACTCTCCTCCTTTAGGCTTACTTTAGCCAAGGACTGCTTAAAAGTTGAGTCCATAAAAAATGCCCAAACTTATCTTTGTTATGGTCCAGTTGTATTGCAGCTGTGGCGTTCTCAGTCCATTGTGAGTCCTACTTGTAGAGCAAGGCTCCACTGTACTTCTGAGTGCTAATCAGCCCAGAGCAAAAATACATCCTGTTCTTCAAAATGCTGGAATTTCATGTTTAAAACAAAAAGCCAACCCAATATCTCGCTCAGATAGGAAAAGGAATGAGAGTTTCTTTTAGTGTAGTGGTCAACTCCGTGGATCAATTTCTTGGGTTTAGTTGTTTTGCAGGCAATATTTTGAGAAGCGATCTGTAGAAGGTTACAGAGGATTATTCCTGAGAGAAGGAAAAAAGTAAAAGGAAATTTTCCATGTGTGGTACAAGGGCGTATTAATCTATCTTTGACTTGTTCAATTAAATGGAGCTTACAATACTGCTGTGTGTTGGTCTTCACTGACTGTTTTTTGTCTTCCAGGCAACAGGTTCAGGAGAAAACATGGACAAATACTGATAGTCTGTGCTTGGACTTATGCAGCAATATTTGCCTGTTCACCCCTTGCTCACTGGGGAGAATATGGAGAGGAGCCCTATGGCACAGCTTGCTGCATTGACTGGCAATCCACCAACATAGACGTCCTGTCTATGTCTTACACTGTTGTTCTCTTTGTTTTCTGTTTTATTTTCCCCTGTGGAGTAATTGTCACTTCCTACTCACTTATTCTGGTAACGGTGAAAGAATCCAGGAGAGCTGTGGAGCAGCATGTCTCTGGTCCCAACAGGATAAACAACGTGCAAACCATTACTGTCAAGGTATCTAAAAGTTAGTCTTTGACAAACTGATATTGCTGCAATTGGGCAGCACCATCCAAGAAACAAAAAATTCTGGAGAAGAAAATAAAGAAGGGAAAATCAGTCCTTATTATATTTTCATTTCAGAAAGCAGAATTGTCTTATGCAGTTTTTCTCCATAGAAATGAATTACTAAATGATGATAATTAAGTTCACAGAGCTTCCTTGTTGGCAAAGATTGAGTTTTAGTACTTTTCCTCAAAGAAATTATTTGGAATACTTCTGTAGAAAATCTGGACTTTTAAATGATGTGATTGAAAATGGAATAAAGATTAGAAACAGTAAATGAAAAAGGAAGTATTCTACAGTACAAATGACTGCCTTTTCAGATATCAGAGATAAGCTTAGGAAACATTTCTTTACAGTGAATCTCTAATGGTCTCTGGATCTTGGTGTTCAGGTTGTCTTTTTGATATTCCCAAAATATTTAATTTCTCCATGTTTGTGAGGTCTCCCATGATCAGTATTTTTTTTAGCTTCTACTATTTTGCATCTCCCTTGAGTCAATTTTCTTAAAGCTTTACAGTCAGTCCCTTTTGTAGTAGACTTCCAAAAACCATTTTACACACAAGTATATCTATTTACACTCTAAAATCAATATAAGTAGGGACTCTGTCAGATGTCTTTGACAGCAAAGTGTGCATCTAGTAGTATCGTTCAATAAAATCCTGGTGATTCCCTCTGATTGAAGGAAAGGTGGGAACCCTGTGTGGAAGTGAGTTTCAGCCTCAGCTAAGGAACCATTGTTTATGCAAGTCATGACGATTTTGAGTGAGTTCGTTCTGTTTGCCCAGTTACAGGAATTTGGCGGGATTCATTATCATTGAAGACTTTTAAAAATGAAAAAAAAATCAAATTAACTTGTATATAACTGCACACAGGACAAAAGTCATAGAACAGTGCATCTTCATAAATACTTTTTGCATCAAAGCACATTCTTCAAGGCTCCAAGTAATCGTCACTGGTTTGTTCCCCTGTTACTGCAATCATTTCCCAGGATCCTGCAGTTTGCTTTAATCTGTATTACTCTGTACACTTTACTGCTACCTCTTCTCTAAGCCATATTAATGTAGCTAGGTCATAGCATCAAGTTCAGTTCTACTTCAGTGTATTTGTTGGTTTTAGTAGTAGCTGAATACTTTTTATTAAAAAAGAGCAATAAGATGCGTGTAACATTCATTATTACTAGTGAACTTGCAGCATTAAAAGATCTGTCTGCTAGGCTTATTTCTGTGCTACTTTGGAATGACAACAGCAAGATTTTTAGAAAATCAAATGCAAGATGTCTAGTGCTATTAGTGTTTTTGTTCTCATGAGTTTACAAGGTTGGCTAACTACTCAAATTGCTTTTATTATTATAAAGTACCGTAAATATCAATTAGAATGCACACAGAGGACACTTCTCATCTGCTTTCTTCACAGGTGTGTAAGTATGCCAGTTTCTGGACAAAGCAGGCTCTTAGGCATACAGATAAAGTAGACAAGTATTACGAATGCAAGCTGAGATGCAGAAAATTACCACTTCTTCAGGTGTTCCTTGGGATTAAGCAATTTCAGAAACACATCCAAGTTCCACCTAGATGTTGCACAAGAAAAAACACTGGGAATGTAACTTCACATCTCACAAAATATGTGTCCAAATACAATCTCCACTTACTCCACAGCACACTAACTTTAAAGTCACAAGGAGATAGGCCTTTGGCCCAGAAGTTGTGTTCAATTTTTTGTTCTAATTTAGACTTTGTGTACGCCTCTGGGTAAATATTATAGCACATAACTGTTATTTCTTTGAGGTTGTAATCTGTGGTGGATCTGAAACATAAGATTTAAAATACTGAAGTATCATTTGGAAGGCTGGAAGGTTGAAAAAATTTGCATTGTTTCATAATAATTCAAAATTGTTTATTGAGGAAACAGCATCTGAATTTGCTCTTAGAATGAAATACAATGATTGACTGAGAAACAACAAAATATACACATCATAGATGTTAGGTAGGCTTACATTGGGCCTCTACAGTACTTTTTAAGAAATTCTAATTAAATTATTTATCATTAATCGATTTTTTTTACCACAAAAATTGAGGGTATTACACTCTTCGGAAGCACATCCGCTGTTACAAACTCAAAAGCTGCTGCTAGTTACAGCTGGGGAGAGCTATGGACTTTGTGTTAAATACAGTGGAAATCAAATTGGATAAATGTTACTCTTCAGAGATGGCCTATGGTTTAAAATAAATGATCACAGGCTTGAATGCTTCATTGTAGTGGATAAGTCTACGCCTGAAGTTAAAGGTATGCTTCGGCTGTTCAATGCCTCTCTTGATTTTCTCTGCTTTAAACAGATGCTTTAGTTGTCAGGTGCAGCAACATTGCACTTTGTCGCAGGCATTTCGAAGCCATTTGAGGACTAGTGGTCAGCATGCTGTTTCTAAATGTTGGATTTGCCGCTGTGAAAGGAGAGAACCTGCATGGAGCCACAGTCTTAATACCAAACATATAGTTGCATTAATTATGCTTTTGGCTGAATGATCTGTATTGATTTGAGGTGGAGGCAGTCAGCTTTCTGACAAGCATGGGAGAACATGGTTGGCCTACTAAAGCAATGCTGAATTTGTCTTAATTTTAAGGATTGGTATGATGTAATACAGGCGTTTCATTTGGAGAGAAGGTGAAATTGTGATTCTGTTGTGGTAATATACACAATCACATTTATGATTGGCTTTTAGTTTTCTGTAGCATTAAAATGTGGAATTACTAGTGGAAGGTTTGAAAATAGGTGCTTTTAAATGCCTATGTAAGCATGGCTCAGATGAGAAAACAAATCCAACCAATGGAAGAAACTCTTCCAGAAAGCTATAGACCTCTCAGGAAAAGCTGATTTCATTTATCTGGGCTCTTATATGAGTAATTCATGGATGTGTGTGACATGCTGTTTATGCCACTCTTTATTGTACCTTGCTCTGGGGTGCACAGCTCCCTGGTATTCGAAGAGGACACTACAAGAATGATACAGTGACATCTCTATACTTTCTATATGTTGATGAAAAATGGTGAGGCCAGCATTCAGGGTTAGATGAGTTCTGCAGGTGTAAGCCATAATGAGGGGATTTGGCCCTAAATTTAGCACTAACTCCTCAGCAGAAGACTTATTCTTCTCACCCTTGTGCTTTCATTGGCCCTAGGGCAGTGAAAAAGGAGGCTGTGTTTATTCTGTATTTCATTCATCATGATGCACATAATGATTCCATATACCGGTCCATCCACATAATGACCATGAAGCAAGAAGTATGGATTTTACTGAAGATACATAGCTGCTGTGTGCATTTTAAATAAAAAGCTTAGGCTATATTAGCACATCACTTCTATTGAGAGCTGCAGGCAATATGTGTTAGTGCCTCAGTAAGGGAGAGAGCATATCACTCATATTTTTTAAAAGGTATGTGCTGAAGATTAAGAAAAAATACTTTCACTTAAGAAAAAATAGGCAGCTACCAAAATAATTTGGGCAATTAGATAGAATTAAGAATATTTTTAATCATATTTTAGCAAGGCGGATGAAGAATTGCCATCATCATGCACAACTCAGCACTGTGAAGTTGAGCAGATACTGTGAGACAATGTCAAGTAAAAAATAAAAGGTATACAAAATAATGCCAGGCTGCTTGAAAGCAGCACAGCCAAAAGTCTGTTCCAAGTCCCTGAGAGAAGGGTGATCATTGGAAAGAGGCTCATTGACTTGTTTGGTAACAGACATCACTATGAATTAGGTGGGGATTTATTTCTTTGAGTCATGGTACAGTAACAGTATTTTACCACTCTTATTTTATTTTTTATTATTTGGTGCTTTGTTGATTGAATGGAGGAGTAAAATTCACAGCATGAATTTTCAGAACTTGACCGTGAATTTCTAATATATTTTTCTACTTCCTCCGTTTTAGCAATGCATTGGCTCTCTGGCTTATTATTTTGCAGAAGAAGAAATAGAGATTGTAATAGTCCCTTGAGGCATACAAATATTTGAATCAAAGGAATTAATTTGCTGTTTATAAGCACACATTTGGACAAATCTCAGATTTTGAAAACAGTTCCACATGCCCTTTCAGAAACAATTTGTAGGAACAACTTCCTATTCTCAGCAGAATAGTTTCACCCATGGCAACTACTGTAAAAGGGAAGGGAGAGGGAAGGGAAGGGAAGGGAAGGGAAGGGAAGGGAAGGGAAGGGAAGGGAAGGGAAGGGAAGGGAAGGGAAGGGAAGGGAAGGGAAGGGAAGGGAAGGGAAGGGAAGGGAAGGGAAGGGAAGGGAAGGGAAGGGAAGGGAAAGGAAAAGTATTTTTCTGGTGGCTTTGTCCTGGCCTTATCTATGGGGCTACTCCATAAGTAATGCCTCTAATTTTATTATGTTGGTCCAGTATGTCAGAGGCAGATGTTGGTGATATGACAGTAGGGTTTGAACCTTCCCACCAATATTCCATTACATTTTGTTACTGTGTGACAGATGGCAGTATAGGTGCAGTTTGACATGATGGTGTCTGATATGGAAGAAGGATGTATGTGGAACTGAAATCCTCCATGTGAAAAAAAAAAATCACCCTTTGACATTCATCAATGCTGAACTTTTAGGGAGACCACACCAGTGAGATGATGGGTGGTGCATTTCAGCAGTGGCAATGGTGACAGTGGGTTTATTTGCCTGCAAAAGCATTAAGGTGTCCTTCCTTGTATTTCTTGTTATTGCTCACAAGTTTGCTTTATAACTGCCTCACCAAAACCCTCCTCTTTTATTCTGCTCATGAAAATCTTGATGTTCTTACCCATCTCATGCTGGCATCACTGGTTAGCTCACTTCTCATACTTCTTACTGTGGGGAGAGTATCAGGTACTGTGTAGGCACTTTCATTTTTAATTCTAGACTTTTCAGTCAGTGGTATAACAATATAATAAAAACAGAGTCTCTTTCTGGATGCACCTATGCACATGTGTTGTTGATATGCTCAATTATCTCGAATAGGGTTCCTTTTGTTTAGGTTCATTTCACTTAAAATTAGGTGTCTTAAGTTCAGCTTCAAACTTGACAGTGAAAGACCCGAGAACCATCCATCAGATTTATTTTAGACATATATTTTTGGTTGATATCACTTGCTTTCTTTTTCCTTTGACATTGTATAGAACCTTGACTGGCTTTGGCTTAGAACAGAAGTTTTGGATAGACAATGTTATGCAAGATGGATGTTCACTTTGCTTTAAATGCTGTACTGATGCCTTTGGGGAAGTTGTCTGAGAGCTCCTTGAAAGTACATGCCAAATGCCTTCTCACAGAAACAAAGCTAAACCTATTGCAATCCTGAAGATTAATTGCTGCCATAAATAAGCCATCTGGGAAATGAACCAATCAATTCTAATATCCATTTCTTCTTAATGTGACTCTAAAAGGCCGAGGCATATTGCTTACCACAGAAACTGCTTTTTGTCTCAGCCTTTTATACTGGACATGGACTGTTCAGAATCCCAAATTCGATGCACATGGCACTGGCTTTTCCACAGGTAGAACCAGACCTTCAGCTAATATAATGAACTAGAACACTACAGTAAGAAAAATCAAGTTAATCCCGTAATATGGGTTTGCTTTTATCTTTATTTTAACTAGCCTTATTCTATCAAATTATCTTGTTTCTCATTTCTGCCATATTTAGCTCTGGACTTCAAGTGAACTGAACAGGTGATTATTACCAATGAAAGGGAAATTTCTTCCAGACAACTGTTGTAGTGAATTTTTTTCTTAGGAACATCTGCAAAATCATGAGCAGATTTTAGGCTGATAGCCAAAACCATTACGCACCACAGACATTCCTCATCAAACTTGTGTTGTATGTTTCTTGATAATCACCCTAAATTTCTTCTTGCAAAATAAAGTTTGTGAAACTCCTAAAGTCAGGGAGAAAATAATAGTGTCGTGAGTGTCCTTCTGTGCCTTAAAGTAGTCTTATGTTTTCTCCTTGTGTTTAGTGCTCACAGCCTGTCTCAGCCTCACAACCATGTAACCTCTCTCAATCAGAAAACCTACAATTTTTGCAACCTTTAATCTATAGCCAGAGTCTCACTGAGAAAAGTGTTGGATTTGCAGTTAATGGAGTTAGTTAGCAGCTCTTTACCCCCACTTGCAGAAGGCAGCTCAGGCAGGTGGCACAATTAACAGCTGAAAACAAAAGTACGTCCCTTATGCATTTTCTTCTGCTCATTTTGATCTGATACTACTCTAAAGAGAATGCATTCTCTACTATCGTTTGTAAATATGTACTTTTGTCAAACATGGACTTTAGAAGCTCCTTCAGAATCATGAATATTCTTATTTCTGTCTTTAAAATGTACACATACCTCACTTATAAAACAGGCTTGGAATGATGCCCTGTATGTTGGTCTGACTGTACAAGCTTACAGTTTAGTTTAGATTTCCCGGAGTTTACCACAGAGTCAATATTTATAGTTCCATTTTATGCATCTCTGTGATAATTTATACCAAAAAGCTTTGATATATATATATTTTTGAATGCCTCTGTCAAGCTTTTTTGGTAAAGCTTAGTAGGACACGTAATTTTGAGGTAGAGGTTAATTTAAATTCATGAATTTGATTCACCTTCATAATTAATCTGCTTTTTGGCTGTCGTATGCCTGCAAATGACTCCAGTTGAGCGCAAACAAAAATATTATGGAAGACTTTCCTTAGCCGGGAAAAGTTGCATTGATGGTGAATGAGAAAGTAGGTACAAACAACATTGCAAAGTTTCCTCAGAATGGTATTTTTTTTTTTTTTTTTTTTTTTTTTCTTTAGGTTGGCTTCTTTTTTGTAAGAAGAGTTGTAGTGGTACTTTAGTGAAGAGAAAATAGAATGTAAGAGCTGACGTGTTTTAACTGTGGATGTTATAATCAGAACTAAGTCTCAGGCAGAAATCAGTTGCCAGACAAGTACATCTTTGAAGAGCAGTTGAGATATATTGAGATATACTGGGAGGACTAAACAGGTAGTGTTTACTGCATATATTATTTCAGCAGCTATTTTTCTTATCCATGCAATTTTGTAATTCACTGCTTTCTCTCTCTCTTTTTTCATCTACAAGCTGAGTATTGCTGTGTGCATTGGATTTTTTGCTGCTTGGAGCCCTTATGCCATCATTGCCATGTGGGCAGCTTTTGGATCGATAGATAATATTCCTCCTTTAGCCTTTGCTATTCCAGCTGTCTTTGCAAAGTCCTCCACTCTCTACAATCCCGTTATCCATCTTCTTCTGAAACCCAATTTCCGAAGTACCATTGCCAAAGATTTCACAGTTCTTCAAAAGTTATGTGTCAGGTGTTGTTTTTGTGTCAAGGAGCTGCAGACCTACAGATCAACTTTCAACACTGGCCTGAGAACATTTAAGAGCAAAAATGAGTCCAGCAGTAATGCTCTTCCGATTATGGAAGGATGTTCTTATTTTCCCTCTGAAAAGGGTAGTCATACTTTTGAATGCTTTAAAAGCTATCCAGAATGCTGCCAGGAGAGGTTAAGCACTATGGGATGCCACCCTCAAGAATGTGAGTCCTTGGAAAATGACCTCCAAGCAAATGTGACCCAGGGCAATAGGAATTCAGCGAAGGTGGCTGAGCAGAAAGAAAGAAACACTGAACCTGATAACTTGGAAATCACCTTGGAAGCAGGACCTGTGAGCTGTACATTTACAGACCTCTAGAGCTGCTTATATGAAACAATCTGGCAGTGATGTTGTTATGCTGGATTTATGAATGTAACTTCTTTAGAAAAGCCCTTCTATTATACCGTTTTCTATGCTATTTTCCTCCTCTTTGATGGGACACATTCTACAGCATGGACATGTTATAAACGTTGTGTGACTTTCACCATGCTGACTTAAGTGTATCATGATAAATATATTCACAGCAAACACTACATAAGAGAAATCCTCTGTGCGTGTTGCAACCTCTGTGTACTCCATTTTCAAGAGAACACACCAAATAATGAGAGTTTTTCTGTGGAGTTATTACCCTTTCTAGATTTTGCGTATTTTATGTATCCCATATGTTTAGGACAAATAACTCAATGTAGAGTTTTAAATGAATGATCTCACGATGTTTTATTTATTATAACAGCTGAAAAGGTGAATATCAACTGAAATGCCCCGTTTCCAAGAAGGGTTGCCAAATGACCACATCTTGTATTTCCTGGGAGTCACAGGCTGATTAGAGATGAACAGGCAGGTTCTGACCACATTCCACATGAATGAAATCACAGTATATCTTGTAATCTGAAGATTGTTTTTTGTAATTTGAGAGGAAGTTGCTGTAAAACATTATTTATTATGCGCCATTTTCCCTATTGGACATCAGCATTAGGATGGCAAAGACCTGGCCCAGAAATATCATAACGGGCAAGAATCTAGTGCAGGGGCTTTCAAGGCATTACAGAAAAGACATTCTCTATGGTAAAAAGTACCATCTCTTCAAGGACCAAGAAGAAGCAATCAGAAAAGGCAGCAGGAGTTTGAATGCTTAGAAAGTCCTTTCAGTGTGTGATTTCTCCAAGGCTTCCTAAAATACATGGACCCAAGTGGGAACTTATTCATGCGGGAATCCCTGCACCATCAATGCAACTTGTCTCTGACCTCAGTGACATAGGATCCAGCTTTGAGAACTTCAGGCCATGCTGAAATTTTCCCGTGGAGGATCAGTGCAAAACAGGACTGGAAGTGATGTTCAAAGGTCATTTGGTCCTTCCTATATGGATTCCCATTGACGTCAATGCACAAAGTTGGACATGTGAATAAGTCTCTGGAGGATTCACCAACAAAGTCACATGTTTGGAGACTTAAACTGATGTCTCATTGCAAAGCTGAAAAATGTCACACTATCTAAGGGCAAAAAAGCCCACAATAATCTGTATTGTGTTGAGGGTCTGTGTGCTTGGGTTCTATACACATGTTTGAAATCCCAGCTGTAATATGCAGCTGTTTAAAACAATCAGAAATAAATGGACATTTTTTTAGTCTATGACTGCTCTTTGAGCTGTGGCCCTGTTTAGATTCATGGTGAGATAATATTTCGAGCTATTAATCTAATTGACAGATATCATTTTTTTTGTTCTAATAGAACTACACAGAGAAGCCAGGAGGGAAGTGTTAGGGTCTCCATGCCTAGAGTCACTTTCAGTTCAGCATTCCCTATAGTGGAAGCCAAGATTGACTCTTGTGAGATGCTACATTTTTAGCCTGGGAAATATGGTACTGCATATTTTACGTAATGCCCTCTAGTTTACTTGAATAAAACTAAAAAAACCTATATCTTTCCACATTCACGTTGGACTCTCCATCAGCTCTTTGTACAGAGTAAAACAGTTGTGTAACTGGTCACATTCAGCTTTGACCAGAAACTGTAAAGCTTTCAGAGTTGCTACAGAATCCATTCCAGTTCCTTTTATAAGTTAATGGAAAGAATGTAATGCCTTTGCAATGAATTTCCCATATGCTTAGATACCAGGAATGATATTGCACTTGAACTGTTCCCTCTCTACATGGGGGAAGGTTTCTCTCTTGTCTGAGTAGCTTTCTTTACAGCAACTGCAATCTCCAGTAAGCTTTTCAAGCATTCTTGTCTTTGGATTTTCCCACCTGTTCTTCTGTGTTATTCACAAGTTACTGCTGGTAAGTGTGTATGTAAATGAAATGCCTCTAGTTTCAGGGGCTCTCTGATATTAAGCGTTAAGGTCTGATAGAAGAGTCAATGGAGAATTGGAACTGAAAATAAAATATTTATTTTTAAAGATAAAATTAGGTTGCTTTTAGATGAAAGACACTGGTTTTCTAGGAGAACTCAGTTGTTCAGCAACATTTAAGTCTACTCCTGACCAGAGGAGCCAGAAAGTTGCTCCCAGCTGATGGGAGGCTGGTTGTGGGGACAGATTCTTCAGCAGGGTCTGTGGTAATAGTACAAAATGGTTTCAGATTTAAAGAGTGGAAATGTAGATCCTTATATCCTTTTGCATATAAGGAAAAAGATTTTACAGTGAGGGTGGTGCCTAGGAACAGGTTGCCTTAGGAGGTGGTGAATGCCCCATCCCTGGAGACACTCAAGGTGAGGTTGGATCATGCTCTGAGCAACCCAATATTACTGTGGATGTTCCTGTTCATTGCAAAGGAGTTAGACTGGGTGATCTTTAAAGGTTCCATCCAACCCTAACGATTCTGTGATTCTATGATGCAGAAAGTCAGAGATTGCACACTAACATATAATGTGACTTCATTGCATGCGCACAGTTCAGCTAAAACCTCGCACAAAAACCAAGTGTAAACCCCTTCTGTGCTTGGATTAAAGGGCTGAGCGACTGCTCGTGGGGGGCTCAGCTGGCTGAGCTGAGGACAGCGGAGCAGAGATTGTGGCCCTGGGCTGAGCACTGTCAGCTTGTCAGTGGTGGCTGGAAACCTGCACACCTGCTCTCCATGACTGCAGTATTCTACTCCCCCTCTGTATTTACCTCTTGCAGTGGATTGATCTTACAGTAGCTAGTGAGTTTGGGGCTGTGCTTGGGAAATGGCTCAAATCAAAGAATGGTTTGTGGGACAAAAGCTCTGTTGGAACTGTCAAAACTGTTCAATACGGCAAATTGAGGTGTGAGGTTTGGATTTTCTCAATCATTCTGAAATCTGAAGAGTATTTTACACCACTTGGGTGGTAGCAAACCCTTTTTCCTTGGGCAATGGTCAGCAAATGCTGAAGTTTGGTCAGATTGTGGGACAGCAGCTGTGTGTCTGCATTGCATCTGATGGTGGACACCCTGCTCAAAGCGAGGGTGGACTGAGGAAGGGAAGGCTTAAACCTGCTCTGTCTACGGTACACCTCTCCTTCACAGGACACCTCATGAGCCCTAAGAGCAGAGTGAGACATAATTCTCCCCAGTGTGAGGATGGATGCTCTGGAGCAAGTGGCTGGAGGACCCCAGAGATGTAAAGGTGATGCTCTTCTGCCGGTATGGCAGCCCATAGTTGAAGCAGGTGGCTGCACAAGGCAGCAGAGCTACAAACCAGCCAACCTGTGGCCCAACATCTACATACAATGAATATATTTCATTCCAGATGTGAAATAGATGAGACCAATCCTGTCCTTCAAGTGCTGCAGTGATCGCATCATTAATGCCAATTGCACTCTGCAGTTACTCATGGATTTTAATATTATTGTCTTATGAACTGCAAC
The DNA here is from genome assembly GCF_054131305.1 of Coturnix japonica. Lineage (NCBI taxonomy): Eukaryota > Metazoa > Chordata > Aves > Galliformes > Phasianidae > Coturnix > Coturnix japonica. Next base: position 39,234,163 of record NC_140664.1, read on the forward strand.
TAATTAATCCTCTCTTTCCTCACAGCTCAGCAGACGCTATTAAGAATCATCTGCATTTTTGTTTCAGTTGAAGGACCACAGCAGAGATTTCAGGAGGCTTGTCAGTGTAATTAGAGCAGTCAAGGTGCTGGAAACTGGTCACCCATCACTTGGAATCCAGGAACAGTTCTGGCTATGCATCTGTTATTCAGAGGAGTCACAGCGTAAAATTAATAGCTGTGAGCTGAAATGAGGATGAGTCTTGTTGTCTTTTGTTTGATGTGTCTCACTTTCTGAAGAGGGTCAGGGCCAACCTATTCCATTGACAGAGAGACACTGGCAGACACCGTCTGCCAGTCAGTTGTTGAGATTTAGTTCAGAGAGACTGGCATAAGGAGTCCTGAGTGCTGAAATATTTTCCTTTTCAATTATCTTATTTCTCTGCTATGACACTCTTACTTCCTACCAGGCTTCATGCCGAGGCAGGGCTGTTGCTGAATGCTCATCACCTGCTGTTTGAGGGAAATCATATCATTTTGACAGGTGATTTTTCTGATTCTGCATGCATGAACACAGACAACTTCTCCATGGGCTGTGGTCACAGCCGGTGTACTGGCTGTCATACAGAAGTGAAAACAACTATGCTGTTTTAAAAACACTAGCTAAATCCACAGTTTAAAAAACTTTTCTTTTTATACGCTGTTCAGTCCATGGTTCACCCACTGCAGCTCACCATAGCTGGGATTAAAGCAGCTTTGTTTGTCTGACCAGCCATAAACTGCCTTTGCTGTTTGGTCCAGAGTGAAGGTGCTGGGAGTTGTTCTGCTAGGCCTGATGTAGGTGACGCATCTGTTGATTGCTCTTCCTAAAATATTTTATTCATTTCAGTTCTTACCTTTATTTGTGATATTAAGGTCCAGTCCTGACTGCAATGCATTTTTCCCTGTTATCTTTTCCTACAAAAGCCACAGTGCTGGGCCAGAATATCTGTGGTAGTAGAACTGCATGGAGGTTTGCACCTTGCAGCAGCATCATTCCAAGGTCTGCTCTGAATCATTGAGTCCAACCACAGCCTAACCATACTACCCTAACTAACAACCCCTCACTAAATCTTGTCCCTGAGCACCACATCCAAACGGTTTTGAAATACATCCAGGAATGGTGACTCAGCCACCTCCCTGGGAAGCCCGGTTGTCCAGCTTCTTCCTTCTGGTAAATGCTCCCTCACAGTAAGGTCTTAATGAACTTTGCTCAAATGAAGAGCAATTTCACACCAGTTTTTCTGACTTCCATTTTTATTTAACTACATTTAAATACATTATTGAGTGTGAAAACAACCTAACTCTGTAGCATTCTGCTAGGTAGTTTGAAACAGCTCATAGCTTGAGCTGTCTATATTAATATGTAAAAGATCGATGAATGGTTTATTCAAGAGCAGTTTTTCACATCAGAGATGAAAGTGAAAGATGGAACAACCAGGATCTGCCAGAGAACGTTAATGTTCCCTCACGGTGGTTTCCCAGAATATATTCCTAATAACTGTGCCCAGTTCTTCTTCTAAACTAGTACCTCTAATCTGAGAAGATAACCACTTAAGCTGCCCAAACCTCATTCCACAAGAGAGTAAGGAGAAAGAAAAGTCTCAATCATCTCACGGCTGTTAGGTGAACTGTGTGAAATAAAGCACAGGTCTTTGTCTTCTCTGGAGAGAGGAGTGCTCAAATCATCACAGCTGGTACTGTTTAGCTGCCTTACTAGTAACCTCATGGAAGCCAAGACTCTTATGTCTCACCTGAAAGAAAAGGGTGTGGGGAAAGAAAAATTCTGAGTCAGCTTAACATTCCCTCCCTCCTGGAGAGAAGAAGGTAGAATAAACTTGGCCTTCGCAAAGTATGCTGAGCTCACTTTCTAGGGTGTCCTGCAGCTGTGATGACTTTGTGCTAAAAAACTCTAGATGGTATGACCATGGGTCTGGAGCGGAGCTGCACAGAGATATCTGCAGATCTGGTAAGCGCATTTCACAGGCTAATAAAAATGCAGACAAAAATGATCTGAGTGTGCTTGTGGCCTGATTGCATTGATGCATTTTGTGTTTTATCACGTAGCCTTAAGGTACATTCAATATAAATGAAGTTATTCATAGAACAGGATCCAATGCTAGCAAACTTGTCTTTTCTAGTGGTTTGAATACGTTGAACGAGAAAACTTGTTCTCTTTTTCTTCTATCCTTCCCACTCTCTCTTCTACATGCAGAGTAGAAGTTACTCCAAAAGCAGAAAACTTGCCAGTGAATTGTGAAAATAGCTTCTATACGTGCTTCTTATTTTTGTAGCAGATGTATCACAAAATGTAACACTATAAATCTGATCAAGCAGCACTGAGGTGCATATAATAAGCTTACTGAGAAAAGAGTAATCTCAAGTATTTAAAATGATGGCAGTAATAATCCTGCAAGTATACATGTTACTATTCTTTTCTACCCAGGTTTTACAGCTAAGAGTTATGCAGAGTATTTTGTTTCTATTTCAGCCATGAGACACCTTGCAGATTGAAAGAGACACAGAGAACTAAGGTGGATTTTTTAAATAAGTCACATGTTCAATTAAGACTGTTATTTATGACCTTCAGATCACACCTGAGTAGCTGCTATTTAGTGCAGCCTCCTGGAAAGTAAGAGAGCAGTGCTGCACAGAGCCAAAGACATCTCAGCTTTTCATCTTCTCATGCTGTCCCAGCAGTGAGGAGCTGGGGATCCACAAGAAGCTGGGAGGGGATAGAATCAGGACAGCCAAAGGGACATCCCATTCCATGTGACACCAGGTGGAAAAACTATAAAACTGGACTGGAGTTGATGTGATAAGATGGGGAGCTGCCACTGGTTGAGTGTTGGTCAGCAGGTGGTGAGCAATTGCATTGTGTATCATTTCACAGTATCACAGTCTCGTGTGGGTTGGAAGGGACCTTAGAGATCATCAAGTCCAACCCCTGGGATTCGAGCCTCCTGTGTAGCAAAGCGGCTCTTTGTTGTTTTTTTTTCTCTCTCTTCATATATATACATATGTATGATTGTTTTGTCCCACCATAAACATATCCTTGTCTTGAAATGCAGGCCTCTTTTCTTACTAGTGGTAAATGTTTGTTAATCCAGGCAAATAACTGTTGTCAGCCCTCAGTACTGCTGTACTTAAATGACTCTGTCACTTCTCACTATTTATGCTGTGTAGTGAATGCTGGCAGTGTAATGTTTGGGCAGCAGGCTCAAGTTTGAGAATATATTGAAAGCAAAACTTTTAAAAAGTAACCTTAAAATCTATGTATCTGCAGGGACAAACTTATAGGAAGTCATACATTCACAAGTAAGTCTTCTGATAGAATATGCATGCCTGGGAGCAAGAGACATGTTCTTTGATTTTACCATCATAGCACTTATCATGCTATGTATCATACCTAGTGGCAGTGAGTTCTCACGTAAAACAAATCACTTCCATCTATTCCTCACTTGTCAGTGTCGCTGATGCTGAAGGAAAATAAGGCCTTTTTATCTATTTATTTAATTATTTATTGTCTCTTAGAGCCTTGAAATTGTTCAAAAGAATGTATAGAGCAGCCTGCTGAGGAGTTACTTGGGACATTTCTGTCTCTGATCCTAGTACAAGACTTTACAGAGCCTCTGAAATGCAGCTTCAGAGTGGTATTAAAGAACTTGTTTGTGTTAGCAAAATAGAGTCATTAGGAGTGCTTTCCCCAGTGCACTGTAGACAATAAACATGGTTACAAATCTTGCTTGATTAAATTCATAAACATTCAAGTCTGAGAGTTGCTTCTGGAGGCAGAGACATCAGCTTTCACACTAAGAATTCCCCCAGGGCCTTGGACATTTTTCTCTCAAGAGGGAAATAAGCAGTGAGAGGAAGGGTTGCTGGCTGAGGCAAGTGAGGGGTTGGTGTCAGACAGCATGGGGGTATTCCTTTCTCAGACAAGGAACCAAGCAGGCTTTAGGTGCTTAATGCATCACAACAAGTCTGGTAACAAGGTATTTTCTTTACATTGTTTGCAACACCTTAAGGTCTCTAATGTAAAGAGAACAGTCAGGATTCACTGTGCTGATTTGAAATTATATACTCCCTACCTGTACTCTGTCTCCTGGACACAGTTTCCACAGAGGTGCATGGAAGGTGCACTGAAGTGATTCCAGAAGAAAGGTCCTGCTACTGGGAGATTTCTTTCTTTAGATTGCTTTATTTAGATTTCTTTCTTTAGTGGGACTCAGGGGACTGTGTTCCTTATTATGTGTGATAGGTAGCACCAGTTACCCATTCTGCAAATCTTGTCTCTTCCACTGAGTGCACATAATGTAGATGAATATTTTCATCTATGCCAGCAGGACTGAAGCTGCGTGTTGTTTGTTGATTATTTCTGCTACAATCTCAGTAGGGTTGGTCATTGAAGTTAAGAAAGTTTTTTTTTCTTTTCAGCACATGTTTTGTTGCCCATAATCTGTGCAGTAGATAACACCACTTTGTAAAGCTTCCTTTCCTGTTCCAGTTCCTAATTTGCATTAAGGTCACAAAAGGCTTTTCCAGTGAGAGGAAGTAGAGCAGTGTCATCTTCTTTGTAGAGCCTTGTCATCATCTGACAGCAAGGAAAGGGTGAGGGTCATCAGAGATGCTGCTTTGCTTTACTCAAAAACTTTCAGAGAACAGCGCTCATTTGAAACAGTCTTCATTTGAAGAGTCTTCGAAGGATGTTCAGTGTGGGGGAAGATGTAACTGTGAGCAAATCACCAAAGAGCATATCAGACCCTTTGATAGACCTTATCACAGTGAAACCATGGAGGAACAGAGTGTGAGACAAGAGCAAGCAGTGTCTGCTTGCGTCCAAGGGTAGACAGGAGATTCCACTGATATGTATTGTTGATCCTGTTAATCTTAAGGAACCTTTCATCCTTTATCACTGTTGTTTGGGAGAAGCTGGGACCAATTAACTGATTAGAGGAACTGTTAGAGGAACAGGAATGTCTTGCTTGTAAGTGAATGATATGTAAGATGTATGTTGAACACAATAAAGACAGACTATTCTGATGCTACAAGAAACTAAGAGAGCTCTCGAACTTGACTGAGCACCGACAGTTCTGGTCTTTAATAATATAATTCATAAATTAACTTTAAAAATATCTACATCAGATGTCACTGACCACCAGAATGACTGGTAAATCATCCTGTAAATGCAGAGTAATGAAGCTGCACAAAGGAGGCAAATAACGTTTCTAAGAAGTATTATATGAACAGCAGGAAGAATTCTAGGATCTTTTTGTTGCTGCTTAGATTTTTATTAGCTTTTCTCTTTTTTTCTTGATGACTTCAAGAATGAAAATAGGAACATTCCATAATGCTTCCATTCTTTCCTGTGAGCCTTCAGGGTGTCTTTTTGTACACATGACCTCAGTTAGTTGCAATAAAGATATTTAGAAATCTACTTCCCCATTCAGGCTTGAAAATCAAGGGCCTTGTGGGGAAAGAAAATCTGATTCATTTGTTTATTAAAAGATGATCAAGGTCAGAGTGTGTTATTGTTTAAAACTGAGAATCCATGGGACTTGGTGTTAAACCTGAGTAAACTGGGAATTGTACCGTTCCAATTTAATATATTCATTACTTTTTTTTAATCATTATGGTCATTATTTTTAGATGAATGACAGAAATTTATTAGCCTAAAATAATGCAGTCCTAATTTACGTTAATTAATGTATGATGATTTCTGTACTAAAATAAGGTGTTTATAAGCATGCTCACAATGGGAGCAGGAGAAGCCAAGTGCAGTGGTTACTGCTGTTTTACTTGCCAAGTTAGTATTTAGCCATTGTCAGAAGACATTTTTCTTGTAGTTAATTTCACTGTCTCTAGATAAGATTTAATGTGACTGAACTTTAGAGGGTTTTGGATGCAGATCTATGAATTCTGTGACTCATTTATCATATTAAAGAAACATGTCAGGTTTTGACGCTTTTAATACTACTCACCAAGAAGATTTAAACTACTGATTTCCAGTTCTTTTTGGTTTAGACTTCTTGCATATCTATTTTGTATTAATAAACTAACATGGAACTTGTGTTCCTTCAAGTCTTTGTAACCTAGAAGTGATGAAGGACAGGTATTTTATCCGATATTTCTGGTCACTTTTCAGAATTTCTGATAAATGTAATGTTGATCTTGAAACTTTCAACACAGTATGTATGAACCACTTGCTTTTTCATCATTAGGAAACAATATGTCTATCTGTATTTCTGCAGGACATGAATTCTTGGTTTTGAAGACTTGTGCTGAAATTTTGGGGTATGACCTGTAGCGTTAAAGAATTGTCTAGCAATGAAGACAGATCCTTCAAAGAAAGTAGCTTTGCTTTCAGTGAATGGATCCACATTTCCCCATAAACATATCCAAATTTCCTGGAGACATTTTACACCTGCATACTTCTCTTGCTCTGCTTTTGTTAGTCATCACTGATTTCAGGTTGGATATCAGGAAAAAGTTCTTCACCAGATGGTGTTCGGGTGCTGAAATATGTTCCCCAGGGAAGTGATCACGATGCCAAAATGGTGGAGTTCAAGGAGTTCAAGGAGCGCTCTGTCACGTGGTCTGATTTTTGAGTGGACCTGTGTGGAGCCGGGAATTGGAGACAGTGATCTTTATGGGTCCCTTCCAACCCAGGTTAATCTACAGTTCTGTGATCTACGGTGAAAATAATTCTCTTTTCACTTGATTTTTCTTTTTTTCCTATTTGTATTTCACTGCCCCCTCTTCAGCTGGTTAATTTAACACTGTGACAATGTTTTCACTGCAGTAGGTGAGCTGCACCCAACAAGCTGTTTGATAATGTCACAGAAAATAGCACCTGTGAGGATCTTACAAGTACTGGAAAGTTGCAGCTGTGCCAAGAAATCTTAGAAGCTGCATTAAAAGAGTAAGAGGGAAGGAGAAAGAACTGGTTCAGTATTAAGCTTATATCTTTGGAAATATCTTATCCCCTATGGAGGCCACTTCTGAATGCGTCTTTCCTGTGAGAACCCCTCTTGCTAGGTGTGTAGCTCAACTACCTGAGACATGGAGTTCATTTCAGTGCATGGAAAAGCCTTTAGTTCAGGAAGTTTTGTCATAGAGCCTGCATATCTCTGTGAGAGGACTGGTGCTTTCTCTGTTTCTGCCCAGAATGGTCACAACTTAAACCAAAGTTACATTTCTATGGCAAATTAAATTTGCCTAAAATGATCTGCAATGCTTTCTTATTCTAGATTAACATTAATCCAATTGTAATTGAGTGTTATATATTCCTCCTCTAAATATATCACTGTCAATGGTTACATTTAAATTAGTATAAAGCATCTCTCCTAATGCTATATTTGTTGTTTAGACAAATACTGACTGTTAATGAGGCTTGGGCACTTAATTAGCTATCTGCTTCTAGATGATTTGTTCATTTAAAGTTTTACAGTTCTTCATAGACTGAGTAATTTGTTCATTTCAAGAAAAAAGTACCAAAATTTGTTGACATCTAAGCTACACTGGCAGCTAAAAAGCAATAAATTTTGTTTCCATTGCTGCAGCAAAGAAAGAACTGGAGACCCATGTAGAATGTGAACAGAAGGTAAAGAAATAGTTGCTGAATTCTGCCCCTTGTATTTAATATTCCAGTAAAGCTTTTAATCTCAGTTCAGTTTAATGAAGTTGTTATTTTTGTGTCTGGAAGCAACACTGACACACTTCGTGTTGTGTAGCTAGTTCTGAGAGCACGAGTCTGCCAGAATAGCCACTTGTGTATTGCCATATGGAGATAATATTGCAGTTCCTTATGAAAGGAACATTTAGGCTAATTATCTCATAACTGTAACTCGTGTTCTGCAAAACCTGTAGGTCCTGCTCTGCTGATGATCTTTGCCTTGTGCTATGTTAAGCATTTGTTATGAGTATATGATAAGATGGGAAGAAGAATCCATCAAGAGGTTGCATCTTATCTTAAGAATCACAGATAAAAATTAGCTATGCCTGTCTTCAGTCAAAAGCAAAATATATAATGAAGACAGGGCTCAAAACACAAATCAGAATGCATTTCAGTTTCATCTAAAGCCAAGGATTAGTTTGAGTCTTCTGTTCAGTTATTAAGAAGATATAGAAGTCTTTTATCCAAAGCTCTGTTACAATAAAATGAACCAACTCATTAAGATCTCAAACAGACCTTATCCAAAGGTCGGTATGAATATTTACATTGATTTCAGTGGACTTTTTTGGAGCCAGCCAAGAAACATTTATCTAACAGTCCTATGATTCCTCCTAATCTGAAATAGCCTTCTTTTTTCCTGCCAGCTTAACTGATCATTATCAGTAAAATATTAGACATTACGCACAACAAAGCCAAACAGAGCTCAACTGCATTAATTTCTAAGCAACAATTTTTTTTTATTATTCTGCTAATTTTCATGAAATTGTTTTCACTTTAAGAAATTTTCATTTACAATGTGTATTTTATACGCTGCATTAGAAGCTGTTGTCTTGTATAGAAAGAAATTGTGTTCAGCTACTTCTCTCTTTGTCCTTACCTAAGTAGGAAATGAAAACTAAGAAGGGCAGCAATAGACTCCACTGATAATCAAGTTTGGATACGTAATCGTATGCATCCCTGTTCCTCCATAAACCAAATTCTGTCAAATTCTTCAGTAGTAAACTGAAATTCTGAAAAGAGATGTAGAATCATAGGATCAGAAGATTGGAAAGGGCCTACAAGATCATCTAGTCCAACTGTCCTCTTATTACCATTGCTAATAAACCGTATCTCGTAGCTCCTCATCCAGACACATCTTGAACGCTGCCAGGGACAGCAACTCCACCACCATCCTGGGCAGCCATTCCAGTGCCTGACCACTCTCTGAGAGGACAAGGTTCCTTCTGTCTAATCTAAAACTCTTCTGGTACAACTTGCAGCTGTTTCCTCAGGTCCTGTTTGTTGCTTGGGAGAAGAGGCCAAGCCCCTCCTCATCACAGCCTCCCTTCAGGAAGCTGTAGAGTGCAATGAGGTCTCCCCTGAGCCTCCTCTCCTCCAGGCTAAACAATCCCAACTCCCTCAGCCACTCCTCATAAGACTTGTGCTCCAGATCCCTCACAAGTTTTTTTCCCCTTCTCTGGATGCGTTCCAGGGCCTTGATGTCATTCTTGTAGTGAGGAGCTCAAAAATGAACATAATACTCAAAATTCAGCCTCAACAATGCTGAGTACAGGGGGATGCTCCTACTGATCATACTATTTCTTGCACAGGCCAGGATGCCATTGGCCCTCTTGGCCACCTGGGCACACTGTTGGCTCATGTTCAGCCAAGCATCGACCAGCACCCCCAGGTCCCTTTCCTCTTCACAGTCATATAGAATCATAGAATCACAAGGTTGGAAAGGAAATAAAATATCAGAGTCCTCCACTCAGTTTTTTCTGCTTTACTGAAAGATTTCGTTCTGTTTCCCATGCTAAGCTCTTGGAGTTGGCATGGAAATGCCAATGGTGTTTCCGAGGGGCTTATGTCTCCACCTGGTGGTTGTGCTTTGTTATTACATGACGTTACTCTGACACATTTTAAAATCCATCTTTCAGTAGGCTTCAGCAATTTTTACATGTGCTTTATAGGAGAGGATTATAACTGAGCACTTTGAGTAGAGTTAAATAGATTAATCCAAGTAATCTGGCAGGAATATTTTAAAAACTTTGAGACTGTATTTTAAAGACAACAAGTATTGAATTGTGATTTGCTGTGGAAGATGAAGAGAATAACATCAGTTTTCCTCCTTATTGTATTCACAGGGAGATGCAAATTAAGAGCTGTAGCAAGTAAGTTTTCCCAGGACAATCTGAGAGAGCTGAAGAAGTTAGTGTTCATCACTCTCAGATATTTAGCTACCACCTGCAGCCTGAGCTGACAGAAGGGACCAGATCCAGGGCTTTATTCCTTTACCTTCAATGTGGTTGTAGTACACATCATTTATTTCAGAACGCAGTCCCCCTTTCCAACTACTAGTGCTCTGCTTTGGAAGCAAAGGGAGTAGCTCTACACAGAGCCAGCAGACTGCAATTCCTCCATTTTTATTAAGTTAAGCTTGTGGTCCTGTTATTCCCTCTTCACACTCAAGATGCACATTTTCAAGTTAGACCAGGAAGAAAACAGCACTTCCTACTTCCGTGGGAACCGTTTCATAACTGTCTCATGCACAATGAGGATTTGATTTTCCTAAATGGGCCACTGAAATTTCCTCTCAGGAAGGCAAATCTTATGTTTAACCACAAAAAGAGGCATTTCCAGTGCTCTTTCACATCAGCACAGCATCAGTTTTAAGTAGGTAAATGTAACTTGCCATGTTTTCTAATGTGATGGGATCTGCACCATTTTTCTGTTAGACTGCAATGTTTTCTGGGCTGAGAACAATTGTGTCAGGTGGAGGTCACTTATACTAGTGAGAAATGCTTGAATTTAGCAGTATATGGCTGAAGGGGCATTAATCTTAATTGCCTCTTGACAGAAGGTGGTACCAATTCTTGGCACTTACATTCTTTCATGAAAGTGGGGACCAAGCTTGGGACCATTTTGGTTCTCCTTTTGTCTCTATACTCTAACAGAGTGAAATGGCCACTGGGGCTCTTTAAAAATTTCACTGTGTTTCTGAGATGCTGAAATAATCTCTGCACATACTTCTAAACTGACACGCAGCTACTCGGCTCTGTCTTCATGTACGGCCACAACACAATCATGTTATGCCATCTTATGGCTAGATAAGACCAGATCAGTGCTTGTATGCATTGCTCTAATTCTGGCTTTAGAGATTAATAATTACGCTTGCATTACAACTCATCTCAGTGAAGTAATTACGTGTAATTGCATAATTACCCGTTACAGTTGTTTGACTTACTGGTGTTTGTACTAATTAAATTAATGTTATGCAAAACTATAAATTAATTTAAAATAATAAAAGCACTGAGCACTGCCTCTTGAGGGTGTGTATATGCAGACAGTGGTACCATGTTTGAACATAAATGTTGGTCCTATAACTTTTACTGACCACATCACACAGTTTTCTCTTATCAGGTGAAAGGATACAGTGTTGAATAATAAACTATGTAATAATCCTAAACAAGACAAGATCTAGGAGTCTTGAACTAAAATAAACTCTCTTGCTCAAGAACACTTTCTATAGTCTGGTTAATCAGAGGTCCAATTTCTCTAAGGCAAATAATCTTGCATTTATTTATTAAAAATATTTTTCAGTGGTAGCTGAAACTAAACTTAAGTTTATCTTACTCCTTGCTGACAAGTTTTATGTTCCCCTAGATCAAAATTCAGTGCTTGAGTTTTGTGCCCAGTCTACAATTCTGATATGCAAATAACTTCACCAGATCAACTTTTTTTGCTTATACAGTGATATCCCAAATCTGACTGACAGGAATAAAATTTGAAATGGGAATTCAAATAAAGAAAACGAAAGGATTAGCATAATGAATAGCAAACAGAATGCTGTCTTTAAATCTGGTTTTGGAAACGTTCATAATCCTACACTTTCTTTCCTGAAGAGAAAGTACTGCTTAGTTTGGACTTAGAAAAGCACAATTTGTGCTCTTAACTTCTCCATTTGAAATTTGTCCAATGTAACTCTTCAAAGAATAAATGTCAAAAATCACTCTTCTTGCCTGCATTCTGTTTTCTCCCTCAGTATCTGTGTGCTACTTAATTTTATTACTATAATAAGGCTTTGGTTCCTGTGGTGCGTTTTACCTGTAGGGATAAGCAGAGGAGGAGATAACTGTATGCTCTGAAAATCTGTAGTGAACTGCTCTGGCAGTCTAAATCTTCAAGGAGGAGAAAGCTCTTCTGAGTTCTTACATACATCTGGAGTTGAGTCTGGTTGACTTTATGGCTTCATAGAGCCATAGAGTGTCTGTGGAGAAGACAGTTTGCTTGAGAAACCTGTGCAAAAGAAGAAAAAGCACTTGATTTCCTCAGGGGAAAAACTATGAGCTGTAGCAATACTGTCTGCTCTTTACAAGCAACAGTTCAGATAGAGTTCACCTGAAAAGGAAAAAAATACATAGAAACTCCTGAAGCTGAATTTAGTACACAGTTGCTTTTGCAAACTGGGAGATGTCTGAAAAAGATGCCAGCCAGAAAACAGTGGGAGATGCTGTTATTTTTTTTTTCTAAGTCTCAGTTTGTTTTGATTTTTGCTCCCCCCCCCCACCAAATATATCCTACAGCTTCCTTGTACAAAATTAAATGATGATAATCTAACAGTCTAGAAAGCTGTTAATATATGATGAACTCGCACCATTTTTCTCACAAGAATTTTATGTTCTCCAAATAGTTTCACAGTCTTTCGGAAGGATGATTGGAGTTCTCCTGATAAACTGAGGTACTCTGGATGACCAGGTGGTTTTAGTGCTCCCTTTGGTGGCAGAAAGCCAGAATTCTAACAGTGCTTCCATTTGCGGTTGGAAGCTGAGGAACTGTAAGACATGTACCAATACCTTTTGGCAGCTAACTGGAAAATGCACTATTGATGAGACTTTTTATTTAGCTAGATGCTGATAGTGAAGGTACTGGTTTTTTTGTCAGTTGTTTTGAAAAATGAAAGGAAATATTATAGATACAATTTAAAGCTGTTGTGATAGCAAAAAGTCAGCACTGCTGACCTCTGAAATAGAGACAGTGGGTAAAGGAGAATAGCAAAACCATTTTACCTTATGCAGCACTAAAAACCAGAGCAACAGTGGTTCCTCTGGCTTCTATGAGAAAGTCATTCAATGAATTTGAATGAGTCTGGCATTTTTTTTAATCTCTTTAACAAGGCACTTACCACTATGATACCTCAAATACTACAGTTTATCTTTTTTTCCAAATTTCTCAATTCAGAAGATATAAGTGTGAGGCCTTTCAATGGAAGGCTAGTAAAATGGTGTATCAGTGACTGTGAACTTAAAGAAAATTGTGGGATCCTTTTCTGATGATGTTGCAATTTTTTTCTTTTGGCTTTTGGAAACAAGCTAGCATTTGTTAGAAATTCAGATTCTCCAGGTTGTTAATATTTTTTCTGAATAAAATACAGGAACATACAAATACAGATCCTGAATTGCTGTCCAGTTTCTCTGTACTGAAGTATTGCTGCCATAACAGACTGAATTCAGCCTGGTTTATGGTGCACATGGTACCCTTACAATATTTGAACCCCTCTTATCCTGACATTTGAAATGGAGAAAGCACAATTAGCCTTGCCTGCATCGTGGTCTGTTGGGGCTTATTAGAAGGGTTATTTGTTGGAATCCTGAGAGATCCAAACTCACCGGAAGTACATTACTGATTCTCTATAGTACAAATCCACTCTGCACTGCACAGTTTTTTCCCATAACTGAAGGCTGGATCTGTAAGTAGACTTTCAAAGACTACCCTTAAAAGCCCCTCAGGAGCATGATTTTGGCTGCTTCTATGCTGGAAAGTCCTTTCTGACCAGTGCTTAAATGACCTGCATATACTGTGCAGATGGCCTCTGCATATTGATGATGAACAGACAGCTTGGAGTGTTCACAAATGGAACAACCCTTTTCTTCTCATCCATAACAGAGCAAAGGCTGATTTAAACCTAGATATTGCTTGAGGATTGAGGGAACCACATACAAAGGATGAGAGAGTTTTTCTGGTCAAAGGGCTTCTTTTGCTGCAAAGCTTCTCTCACTTCAGGGTTTAAGCGCCATGAAAGAGCATCACTTGCTGGTGAGGAAGTGAGCAAGACCAGGGAAGAGAGTCTGTAAAGCTTTAAAAAGTAACAGGCGACAAACAGTTTCTGTCATTTTGAATTCTGAGCAGGTGTAGCTGCATCCATGTCATCTTATTGATGTGGAAGGAAGTACATGTTAGCATTTACTGAATGAGTAATATTTTATGATATTGTAAGCAACATGGAAGTTAAGACTCACATCCTGAGAGAGGAATTCAGCTACTTTCCACAACAGGGAAAAGGTTTATTCAATTTACAAAATTTGTTCTGAAACTTCATCCTGAAGGCTTTTGACCACCTAAATGTTCACGAGGCACTTGGTCTTTTCAGTGAATTAGTACATGAAATGTTTAGAGATTTTGTTTGATATGAAACCTTTTAGGTTGCTGTTAGTGACTGGTGTAGGCAGCAGACCTCTACTGTGCAGTGTACTGTTCCTGCTTCAAGTTCTACTTGCAACACACCCTTGAGATGGCAAGGAATACCTAGATGATGCTCCTATGGGGAGAAGGCACTAGTCTCAACTGAGATAAATGTTCTTTGTTCTTGTTTTGTTCTGTTCTGTTTTTTTGTATAAGAGGAACAAAGGCAGATAAATCTTCTAACTAGGCCAATAATAGTCAGCTCATATATATGGCCTAGGGAGTATATTTCTTCTCCTTTCATGAAACACTCTCAGTCTGTTTTAATTCTAATCTAGATTTTTACTCATTTTCCAGTATCTTCAAATGCTGGGACTTTTTACCAGAGCTGATAGCTAAGGAAGAATAAATTGATGGCTATTTGGCAACAGTGTTCACATGATCTTCCCATGGTGTTTTTTCTTGTCTCTTTCACAATGAGAAATAATGGAAGACCAGCGTGCTGTAAAAAGCTGAAAGACAAAGGATAGGGTTGAGCCCTTCTTTACAGTGCATTTTTGCTTGTGCCACAGGTGGTAGTGCAGTAGAGTATGCCAATGGAGAGCCAGAGGAATGATCAACTCCAAGATACTGCTGTAGTCCTATCAGTTGTGGAGTACCACGTGCCCAAAAAAGTCACTTTTCAACTACAAATTGTGATGCTTGCTGTATAAGAAGAGAGGAAATTGAAGAATATAGTTGTCTTACAGCCTGAAGCAAAGCAGAACAGCTATAAATCTAATGCAAACTTATCCATAAGTAGAGATTACAGTATTAGGGACTTGTTTGTTTGTTTTAATTTGAGCTTAACAGAAATTTTGCAGATTGTATAGCAAATATGGTCAAATCAATGCAAAAACTATAGCCCAACTATTTACACTGATTTTAATAGCAGTTGTAATAGTTCATGATGGAGTATCAAAACATTCTACACAGTTGGGTCACAGTTACATCTGCATTTTGCAGACTATTGGTCAAAAGTCAGCACATTTCAAGTTCTAGTTTTTCACTTCTGTGCCACTGTGTTTAACAGTATAAAGTATAATTCAATAATTAACATTATATTCTCAATTTACGGACAGGTATTGGCAATTCATTTTCATATACGATGGGAATTTCCTTCTTGTCATTAAATTTTATGATACTTTTAATATTTTTTTATTTTTATATATTTTTATATTGTTCCTTAAATGATGTGGGATGTACTTTTATCAAGACTATGATTAGTCAAATTTAGTTGCACAGTCTGAGAATTAATCTGTTCTAAGGATTTATAACTGCGTGTTTGACCAACACAGAAATCTTCTTCCTGGAGTAAGTGATAACCACTGACTTCTTAAAATCACCTCCTACTTCCTTCTTTGAGTACTAGATCTAGCTCAAGGTGTTTCATTATGCTGATAATTTTTAAGCATGAGAATCATTCTATTAAACTCATTATCTAAATTAGCATGTGCTCAAGTGTTTATATGAATGGCATTTTAATTAGGAAAATGGCACGTACAAGAGCTGGGTGACAGATGCACTTTTCCTTGCTGCTGTCTCCTTGTTTCTTCCTCATCTTGACAGGACAGCACATTGAATTGGCCTATGGATCTTAAAAATAATTTGATGTTGCCTGAGTATAGTAAGTGATAACACTCATGTAGTATGCTTGTTCTCCTGGTTTGCACTGTATTTATCAGACAGTGATAGAACATCCAGATGAGAACCTCCCAGTCTGGTGCCATCAACAGATTTGTTAAGGAGACACTCAAGTCACTGATAAAAATGTTGAAGGGAACTGCCCCTAGAACAGAGCTACTTCTCCTTTTTCAGATGTGAAACTCCACTTATTTCTTGCAAATTAAAAACCATCAGGTGTTCCAGAGTAAATTCTTACACCCACCCCCCCTCTACCTTTAACAACCTGAGTAAGTATATGCAGGACAGCTTTCTAGTCTCCCTGCAAGCATGTACTTATCCCAACAGATAACATAATGACTTCAAAATGCCAGAATCTCTCCTGTTCTACATTCAGTTCTGATTAAATGGAAAATCTACCCTGCTCGAGTATTGAAATTTTATTCCAGTATCAGAACTTTGAAATCAAAATTAGTCAATCTCAATTTTAGTCCTCTACATGGAAGGAACCACTTAAAGCATTTTCTCTTTTTTATATGCAATGTTAGTAGTGTGAATCATAATCACATAATGTGAATCAGTGTCAGTAGTGTGAATCGCCTTTTTCCACACGTTCTCTGAATGTGTGCTTTTCACAATAACCTGCGCCAGTTATGGAATTTCTGCAGATACAATTTTATGCGGGACTTTGTGACAAAGTTTTAATGTATTAACGAACAGACTTTTCCTCATGAAAACGTCTTCAAGCTTCAGATGTCATGTGCACTTATTGGCAAGCATCCCTTTTGTTATGCCCACCAACTGTAACAGGCTTATTTGTGGATTAGCTGTGTCTCAGCTGTAAAATTAATTCAGGAGCACAGCCTGCTGTTCCAAATGAAATTGCAACAGAAGGAAATGTTGTTTTCCCCGAGTTTGTCTTTTAGAGATGTGTATAATTGGCTAATGCCATTTAGTCTTTTTGTTTTTTGGAGACAATTAATCAATACTTTGTCATGTGTAACTTTTATTTTCTATTTTCAGTACGTTGCGGCGTACAAACGGCAAATTCAGATTATCATGTCCTCTAGTGCTCAAGGAACCAGGCAGCCTTAATTAACTGATCTTATTGTGGTAGCAGTGTTAGCAATTAATTTTGAGCTACAGACCCATGAACCAAAGCCTCTAGTTTTCAGCTTTCTGGATTTTTAAAAATTCAAATTGGTGTTTGCAGAATAAATGTATTTTTTCAGTCTTCTTCCACTCAGTTGAAGAGAAGACAAATGGCTCAAAGTCTAAAGCACTGCAGTGTCTAAACCACTACATTTGCACTCAGGTCCATGCTCCATACTTCATTCTGTTGTCACTCTTTCTGCTTCACTGTAAGGAGACACGACAAGATGTGGAGAGACAGCTGAGAGTACATTTAGGGTTATGAATTTTTGGACATGCCGTCTGCTCCAGTTTTTTAGGTAGTGCTCTTAGGTGGGAAATTATAGACCTTTCCTAAAGATAGTAAGAAACCAGACACCTGTATCAGCCTGTGACAGCACCCTGAGCTGATCCCAGTGCAAAATCCACAAAATGAGCTGAAAGAATTTTCAGCTGATCTAGAATCATAGAATAACTCAGGTTGGAAGAGTCTCACGAGGATCTCTGAGTTCAACTCTGAGCTCCATGCAGAACCACCCCCATCCATACCCAATGTCTGAGAGCATTGTCCAACCTTTCCTTAACACCAGAACTTGTGGCCTTGCCCATTGCCCTGGGCAGCCCATGCCTACCACCCTCTGGTGCAGACCCTTTCCCTAAGCCCCAGCTGCCCCTCCCCTCACACAGCTCCATGCTGTTCCTTTAGGTCCGGTTGCTGTCACAGAGAGCGAAGCTCAGCACTGCCCTTTCGATCCCTGTGAGGAGCTGCAGCCGCCATCAGGCCTCCCCTCAAATGAACAATTTCGGGCTCTGTGGACACTAGCAGTGTTTTAAGCCTATGTCCTGTCTGATAGCCAATACAGTGAGTTACATAGAGGTTTGCCTTCAGCAGGGTGGTATCGGGCTACCCAGTTTTGCCTTGTAGGGTGGGGACAAACAGCAATTATTCCCTCTAGCTGCAGTAGAAGAAACCTGAAACTCTGAGATAAATTAGGGCTGAGGTTTTTTTGTTGTCAGAGCCAATTCAGTGCTGGAGTAGTAGCAGCTGCAGGTATCTTTACACGGCTAAAATTTACCTGAGAGTAAACTGTTCCTTTTCCTTCTGTCAGTGGTTAAACACATAATTTGTAGGAAAGCTGAAGACACGTTTTGCAAAGGAATAACTGCACTATAAAGGTTCATACTCTTTATTATGATAGAGATTATTTTACACACACAGAATCAAATGTATATTTCTTGGTTTTAGAGGTTCTTTCCCAGCCATCAAGTAAGTTTTCTTTTGCTCTGATAATAAATGATGTTTTGTTGTGGTGGTGTTTTCTATTTTTGTTTGCTTTGTTCTTTTTTTTTTTTTTTTTTTTTTTTTCTGAGATTCTTCCTCCATTTGTCATGTAGGCTGTACTATGACAAGATCTGGAGTATCACAGTCCTAGAGTGAACTTCACCCTCTAACCACTGCCCTGCTGTGCTGTCACAAGGCTCTTCCCAACATACTATCTGCTTGCCTTAAATCAAAGAGTCACCATCTCTGGATAAAGCTACACACTGGTCCAGCCAAACCAGCCTGACCTCTTTGTATTGCATAACCGTGAACAGTAACCTAGCTAAGTTGAGAAAGATCTGTGTTGGTTGTACTTTCTACTGTATGAAAAGGAAAAGCTACTCTGTACTTTTTCACAAAGTTGCTACAAATATTCACCTGAAAATGAACAGGTGTATTTTTAGATGTCTTCTAGAAACAGCTCAAGTAAAACATAGGACTTCAGAAGGAAAATGCAGAAGAGGGTGTATGGACAGCTTCTATCTAATGTATGTTTAGGAGCATATCCATCAAGTGGAAATGAGGAGGTGGAGCATAATTAAAGAGAGACTTAGGAAACTCAGAACTTCTCATTTAAGGGATAAGTTGAGGCAGAATGAGAAGTAGAGGAGGGATGAGGTAAGGGATTTCCAGAAGGGAGCAAAGGAGTTGCACAAGCTACGATGTTGAGTTTCTAATAAATGCAAAACAAACAAACAAACCCCCCAAACTACAAAGCAACCCAAAAAAACAACTAGTGCATTGCTATTCAGGTGGTAATTTAATGAAAGTCAGAATTTTAATGAAAAAATCTTCATGCTCAAGCCAAAGTATGAATTTACTGCTGTGAGTCAACAAAATGAATACATACTCTGAGTGTAGCTCACTGCTATACAAGTGAACACCAGCCCGTTGGGCTGCAGCTATTGCATAATGATCACGGGCAACAGGGCTCAAGGTAATTTAAGAGCAGGACAGGATACTCCTAGGTGAGTTATTAGAACCCGCCTTCTATTCATCTGTTCACTAATGAGGAATAATGCTATTTCTGGCAATTATGCACGTAGCCCAAGAGGATGACTGGGTACTATGTACACAGGAAGAATACTGGATGTCCTAAGGCTTTCACATACATACACAGATTCACACTTAATGAAAAAAACAACCACTTAAAATTGATGTACTTTAAAGCTGATATATACTTTAATGAAATCTCCTTCAAGCTATGTCCCAAACCTTTAAACGAGATTATCCTTTTCTTTATCTAATACTGACAATGTGGGAAATCCTTGCTTATGTACAAGGTTAGAAATTCTGTTCTCAAGATGAAGTTTCTGGTGACATGGCTACATCTGCCAGAAGTAGGGAGAGAAATAAGTTCTTTCTACATCTCTCAGACTAGGTGGTGTTGGCCTAAAGCATAGACTTACAGCAGCTGCCTGGGAAAATAATGCCATTACCTTCTGTGCTTATAGCAAGGCTGAGCTGCTTGTAGACCTTGGGGATACAGAAGAACTAAATGTGTAAGAATGTAAGAATGTTCTTTTTCTTTTTTGTGCAAATACTGAATTTCTTGAACACAACTGTATTACTACAAATACTCCAGAAGCATCTCTGTAGCAAGGATGTAAAAGTGGCTCAGGGCAGAGAAACCTGGACCCATAGAAGGATCCCGCACATGGAACATGAATTCATTTAATGATTAGTTAGCTTTAATTATGTGGAGGTTCAAAGAGAAAAATATTTTGGATGCTCCTACAGTTGCTAGCTAGAGTCCTGAATTATATTGATAGTTTCTCTTCCCCAAAGGATGAGGTTCTTTTTCTGCCCCTCGGCCACGGTTACTGCATGAAATGATGATCATCTTTTTAAGTAGCTCTACACTTATGCATTTTGTCTGTTCAGCATGTGATATTTCTGCAATATTTTCTCTAAATTGCTGTGACTGAGGTGTCCAGAGTGCAATCATTTTACTGCCAACATTAAATTGACAGAGGTTGGCAGATAAAAGCATTACATGTTGAAACAACTCAACTGTCTGTCATTGGAGAATTATGCAATTCATCTCTTTGATTCCTGTTTAGTTTCTGATAACTGCTCTTGAGAGGATAGTTTAATCTCAGAGATTAAAACATTTCACTGTATCTGAAGGATGCATTCTTTCTTCTTTATGGTTTTCACATTTAAACTTTGTGTTTCTTAATCCTTTTTGCATACAATGTGAGAAGTATACTCAACAGAACATCGTTCCTGTAACTCTGAGACCCTCATCCAGCTGCAAATCTGAAATATTTTAGTGGTTCAACCAAGAGTATTGCACACCAAATGGGATGTGGATTATTACCAGCCACTGTTTTTTGGCATACAGAGCAAAGGTCATAATGAGGCTTTTAAGATCATTCCTTGTTCCCTTTGCATGATAGACTGTTTCAGTTTGTATGGAGATGTTTCCTACCAGAAAGACCAGGCCCCTCATCAGGAAGGCAGAGTTCAGTTCACTTTTGATGTATAAAACAAGCTGTTTTTTATGATTAAACTGCATTTTACAATTTTTTTAAAAAAAAATATAAATACTTTTTCAAGAAGTCTTTTTATTTATTTCTTCTTTTTTAATTTTTCTTTTTCTCTTCTTTTCATGTGTTGTTCCCTTTTTTGTTCAGTATCAGACAGAACCTTGACTACCCTCATCTACTCTTCACCTTCCCCTGCTATTTCCCATGTCTCTACTGAAATGCTTCTGAGAATCTTGCTTAGTTTACTTCAGTCAAAATCAGCTGGGTTATTACAGATTATTTGCATTGGTTAGCTGAATGTATCTAAGTAATTTTAATCACCATGAAATGGGGATTTACACTTTTCCTTCCACTGAATGGGGGATTTGGGAACAATTTCCAGTAAGGAGTCAGTAACAGATTAGGGCAGGAATTTCTTCAGCAAATACTCCAGCTACTGTTCTGCAAGAAGAGTGTCTATCTAGTCACATGAAGAAGCTTAAGGTAAGGTTTCAACAAGAGGGAAATCCGAGGAATTAAATAACTGCAGTATTGAATAGATGTTACTGGAGAATAGCCATCTTGCTCCATGGGGACTTCAAAGGGAAATGAATGAAGAATGAAAGAATGGGAAAGAGGAAACAGAAAAAAAAGTGTAAACACAATAATAGTAGACCAGCTATTCTCGTACCTGTCTTGGATTTGGCTATGAGCTGAACTTCTAATGTCTGGAACGTGTTTTAAACCATAATACCAGCATTAAAATATCAGCAAGCACAGGAAGAACTCTGGAGATCAAAACCCAAAAGGAGACAGCAAGGAGAGAATTCTCTTCCAGTACATTAAAAGCAGACATCCTCTGGAATTCTCTGCCACTATGTCCCTGTCAGTGCCTGGTCCCCCTCTGTCTGCGGAATGCAGCACCATGTAATGGGATTTACCTCCTCTGACAGCAGAATTTGAAAAGAGAATGAACTACATACTACTCAGGGAGGTGGTTGAATCGCCATCCCTGGTTGTGTTTAAGAGCCGTTTGGATGTGGTGCTCAGTGATATGATTTAGCAGAGGGTTTTTAGAGTTAGGGTACTATGGTTAGGCTGCAGTTGGACTTGATGATCTTCAAGGTCTTTTCCAATGTGGGTAATTCAATGATTCTATGATTCTATGATACTTACTACAAAAAAGACTCTGCATGAGGATTGTTTCTTGTGACTACTTAAAAATATTATCATGGTTAACTAAGTTGTATAATGTTGCTCTTACGATTTTCTGTGATGGCTGATGATGTAACAAAATAATAGTGAAAAATGCATTTTCAGTATGAATTTCCATACTATATTCAAACAGGTTAAAATTCATAAACTCTTTGAGATTACAAATAATTTTGTGAGCTCTCAGTGGCTGAAAACCTAATGAGTCTCAGCAGACAACTCAATTTAATGTATGAGTTGCTTTTCCTCTTAATCATTCAGCTCCAACAATTTTATCATAGATATTTTTTTCTTCTTTTAGAACATTGGAACAGTGAATTAGCTGCAGCTGCATTGAATAGAGATGGCATTAGAGTAGCTGTTTATGTTTAAATAGAAACTCGAAGTACAGGTGAGTAGCATTTATGATAGAAAGCTGCCTGATTTCAAAGAAGATATTTGGTGGGTTAGAATGACATCTAGTGACTAGTTCAGGTTCTAGTGCTGATATAAAAATAGGGAAGAAAAGAAAACAAAAACCAAAGCCAAACCCACAAAACTAAACTCTGCTTTCCTGTGATTCATGTGATTCTTTCTTTGCTGCCTCCTTATGAAAGACTTACTGTAAAGGAAGACATAAATACAAATAACAGCAAACCAAATCCAGAAATAATGAAACTGGAAGGAAAATCACTGAATTAAAGGCAAAAAAAAAGGCATGGGTATAAAGGGAAAAAGAAGTAAAATGTGTAATGTCACTGATACTCTGGGAATTCAAAATTAAGACCCCATCCCACTCTATTATACAGATTTATCATTCAGGAAATAACATCTCTCTTTTATATGTGTTCTACCCAGGGAAGTAAATGTTAAGAGACCCCTGAAGGAAGTTTATGAACAGAAGCTCATCCATGTTGTGAAAATATACTTTGATAGAGACACAAAACTCCAGCTATGAATGATAACCAGTGGTTCTCTCCTGTGTGATGCAATTGTTCCACTCATTCACGGGGCAGTGTGTAACAGGGGAAGAGTTCATACAGTATCTCATCCAAGTCTAATTTTAATAGGAAAATATTTGTATTTGGTTAATTCTAAGAATATGCAAAGATTTTTTTTCCACGTCTAATTCTGGATACACAGCTGCAAGTGGTTGAGATTGGGGATTTGAGAAACAAATGGAAGGGATGATAAAGAGGTAAGCCTCAGTTCTATGTCTGAAAGCAGGGAAAAAGATTTTGATTGAATATTCAAATTATTTTGAATACATATGAGTTTGAAAAAAGACTGAACAGAATTCCCAGTCTCTGGAAAATCTCTTGGTGCTTAGAAGGTAGCTGTGGCACCAGCACTGCATATCGTAACTTTCTAAGTGTGTAAAATGGCTTTTCTTCTTTGGATCTGCAGAGCATATTGATCATACATCATTAGTCTTGTCCTGTAATAAATGTCACCATCTCCTGTTATTCATTTAATGTGTGGGGATATCGATCACTGACAGTGGCACTGATACCAGCATTCTCACAGTCTGGGATCTGGGATGACTCAGTGAACAAAGACTACCACTGCTCTCTTGTCTTTTCAGTAATTTCAGGTTAAATTTATTCCCTTCGTGAAAACCAGCTTTAGCAAATGCTTAGAAAAACATTCAGGTTCTGCATCCAGCGACACTAAGGATAAATATGCTCAACATCATGCACTCACACACAGCATGACTGGAGATCCAATATGTATTTCAGATAAATGTTATGTATAGTCGGTGCACTCAAAATCTTTTTTCACCCTTATTCATTTCATGAATGACAGCAATGAACATTGAAGTGTATGAGAGACAAAGAATTTACAAATGAATAGGCAGGAAGAGAGAAAATGAGATGTGAACTGAAAGTCTGGAAGGAATACATTGGGACTGACTGTATTTTAGTGTTTAGCTTCACTCTGTATGGGCATTGCTTACAGAGAACCAGTCACAGGAAAGGTCAGAAAATGTCAGTGTCAGATAGCATGGGTCTGATCTGATAGGTTTTCATAGAAAAAATACCACAGTGTTCTGTGCTAAGGGTGAGGGTAGAAGACTCTTACATTTTCTGTAAAAACATTCTGGAATAAATTTCTGTTCTGCAACCCTAAATCTGAGCTTTACTGAAGCAGACACGGGAGCTGTTTCCCACAGCATACTGAGGCCTGATGATATGGATACTGACAAGCAATCAAGAGTTTTCCTAAAGCTCTTTCTAATGCTTACTACACACAGATTACCAAACATGTTTCTTCTCTACTAATGCCTACTTTGTCTGCACAAATTCTGAATGCTTTTTCAGCTGCTCATTTGCATGCACTGGACAGCTTCCGCAGGGAGTTAATTTAGATAATGAAACATAAAGAAATGATGTAGAGTAAGGCTATGGAAACACAGAAGCAAAACAATGCTGCAACTGAGCATGACATTTTGTTCCTTTACCTACCTAATCACAGGCACTCAGCTCATCCCTGTGCTCAGCATTGCACTCATAAGCAACCCGATATTGTGGCAAGCTAATCAACAAATGTTTTAAATGAAAATTAAAATTGGTAATCATCTGATGTCTTTTAGGGAATTGATCTCTGGCTAATCATCATCTGCAGTGACAAAAATGTTACTGTTTCTTTGTTATCATTTCTGGAAATCTTTTCACAATTTTTTTTCTGGTTCCTTATCTAGCTCTTCTAAAGTACGAAGAAGAATATATGAAGAAGCTCTCATAAACTTGCAAACCTTATTTACAAGCCACCAGATACTTTTAGATTTCTAGACATATATGTCTATTAGGAGATGTATGTATATCTCCTAATCTTTAAGCCTAGTCATGATGGCTCATCTCAGTAATCATTATTTTTACCCAATCTGAATCATGTGATGAGAACATCAGAATGAGAGGAGGGAGTGTGGCAGAGGTCTGCTTGGTAGCAAGTCCCCTCTGAGTTCAAAGATAACACGTTGGCTGCATGTATCCCGTGCTTATGTCACAGCAATGACATCTTTGCTACAGCAGGTGCAATTGTATGGAGATCACAACTCTGCTGCTGTATTGGGCTTTTGTGTATTTTGTGGCAAGGTCTTTTTGAGCATGTGGGAACTGTAGGGGTGGCTGCATGAGCAGAGTCTGGCAGCTGCCCCACGTCAGGTAACAGCCAGCTCCAAAGTGGGGTGGGAAATTTGCTAGACATTATTGCTGGCGTGATAAATGAGTCAGTCTCTGTTCCTTGCAGTGCCCTGTGAAACTCAGCTAGACTGCACGAGGGTATACAAATATAATGTTATTGTTTTTGGCTGCTACAAAGAGTATTGGAATGACTGACTTTGTCTGAGTTACCTCTGGATAACATGTAGTGTGAATTTATTTCCTTTACCTTGAATCTGGGGTAAACCTAATGTCCTATCTGAACACTTACTGGAAGCTGGTCAAGCATTGTTTTATTGCATATTTTCATCTTCTTGCATTTTCATCTACATATATTAAGATGGAAGGAAATTCATGTCCTGGACTGTTTTTATTCACTGGTATGGAACATGCTTATTACAAGAATTCTAAGTTATTGCAAGGTATTGCTAATATCCTGGGCTTACACATTATGCATTAAAGGCCTTTATATCTTTTTCATTCTTAAGAAAGTGAACAAGATCATCTCCACACCACTGCAGTACTGTAAAGCTATTCTACCTGATAGGCAGGCAAGCTGCCTGGCTGCAGTTGTCTTAAATCATGACTTTCCATTTTCTTAGCTCAGGTGGGAGCCATTTGAAAATGTTCACAGATATTACAGGATTTTCTATTGCTATCAAGCATCACACACTAAGCCTCACAGAATCATCATCTCATACAGTTTGAAAATATTAATATATGACTTTCTATATTCCACATCAAATAAAAACACCACAATTGAATTGAATTTTCTTAGGAAACATATTCTTATTAAATTCACAGCATACATAGATTTGTCTAATTTGACCAAAGATCAAGCTGCTTCCCTAGCTTCATCTTATAATTAGCTCTTGAGCCATGCTCATGCTGGGATTTGGACAGATGTTCTGTGATTCTAATTCAGTATTTCTCAGAGCATCTATACTTAGGTGCAAAATATACACCCAAGAGGAAGTTTAACTTCTGTCCTGTTCTCTTCCCATCTGAGTAGTTATAATGCTCTGGCCTTTCTTTGCTGAAACACAGATGGAGAGCATGTAAATCCCTATGAATAGAGGTAGTTTTTGCAAATGTGATTTTTAAGTCAGGCTTTTCACTGAAAAAGCAGGGTGGTCTACAGTGCCTGGGAATGAACAAATTTTATTCCAGCGTAATGAGTAAACCAATCCTTGTGCAAAATTGCAGCATTCAGATGTAGTCAAGATCTGTAAGCTAATTATGTGAGGACAATCATGGGAGCTGATAGGCTTCCTTTATGGCTGGTAGTGGAATTAGCTTCTGTGCTGAGTTGACTAGTAAAGGGTGTCAAACAAGCAAACTTGAATTGAGAAATATTGATTCTCTGATATACTATGGATACAAGAGAGATAAGCTTTGGTAAGTGGGATGAGCCGTTCCTCATATGATGATTCTGCCTTCTCTGGCAAAGAGGAGCGTACAATTACAAAAGCCATACCTTGCACAGCTCTATCTCCATAATTTCTATTGAAAATGAGTGATAATATTGTTGGTAATTCAAATCTATCTCAGTATGTTAGACAAAACTAGAAGATGTTTCCTTAAGAGCCTGCAGAATACACACAGCTGCACAGCTACCTCCCACTCTCTGCTCTAATCACAGAATCACAGAATCACAGAATTATCAAGGTTGGAAAAGACCTAGAAGATCATCTAGTCCAACCATTACCAATACTTCCCAGCTAAATCATATTCATCAACACAACATCCAGACGCTTCTTGAACACTCCCATGGTCGGTGACTCCACCACCTCCCTGGGCAGTGCATTCCAATGCCTGACTACCCTTTCTGAAAAGTAATACTTCCTAATGTTCAGCCTGAATCTTCCCTGGAGCAGCTTAAAACCATTCCCTCTAGTTCTGTCATCGATAACACGAGAGAAGAGGCCAACTCCCAGCTCACTACAACCTCCCTTCAGGAAGTTATAGAGAGCTATAAGGTGTTCCCTGAGCCTCCTCTTCTCCAGGCTGAACAATCCCAGCTCCCTCAGCCTCTCCTCATAAGGCCTGTGCTCCAGACCCCTCACCAGCTTCGTAGCCCTCCTCTGAACACGTTCCAGGGCCTCAAAGTCTTTCTTGCAGTGAGGGGCCCAAAACTGAACACAGTACTCAAGGTGCGGCCGCACCAATGCCGAGTACAGGAGGACAATTACCTCTCTGTTCCTGCTAGTAACACTGTTTTTGATGCAAGCCAGTATGCCATTGGCCTTCTTGGCCACCCGGGCACACTGTCGGCTCATGTTCAGCCGAGCATCAATCAGTACCCCCAGGTCTGTTTCCTCCACGCAATCCTCCAGCCACTCTGCCCCAAGCCTGTAGCGCTGCCTGGGGTTGTTGTGGCCAAAGTGCAGAACCCGGCATTTGGTCTTGTTGAACCTCATCCCATTGGCTTCGGCCCAGTTCTCCAGCCTATCCAGATCCCTCTGCAGGGCCTCACTACCCTCAGGCAGATCAACACTCCCTGACAATTTGGTGTCATCCGCAAACTTACTGAGGGTGCACTCAATGCCCTCATCCAAGTAATCAATAAAGATGTTGAAGAGGACAGGCCCCAGCACCGACCCCTGGGGAACACCACTCATGACTGGTCTCCAACTGGATTTAACTCCATTTACCACCACTCTCTGAGCCTGGTCCTCCAGCCAGCTCCTTACCCAGCTGAGAGTGTACTCATCCAAGCCACGGGCTGCCAGCTTTTGTAGGAGAACAGCATGGGAGACAGTGTCAAAGGCTTTGCTGAAGTCTAAGTAGACCACATCAACAGCCTTTCCTTCATCCATCAGATGGGTCACAGGATCGTAGAAGGAGATCAGATTGGTCAAGCAGGACCCGCCCTTCACGAACCCATGCTGGCTAGGTCTGATCTCCTGGTCATCCCACACCTGCCACGTGATCTCCCTCAAGACAATTCATTCCATTACCTTCCCTGGCACCGAGGTCAGGCTGACAGGCCTGTAGTTCCCCGGATCCTCCTTACAACCTTTCTTGTAAATGGGAGTCACGTTGGCAAGCCTCCAGTCTTCCGGAACCTCACCCATTAACTGGGAGCGCTGAAAGATAATGGAAAGCAGCTCAGCGTTCACCTCCACCAGTTCCTTCAGCACTCTTGGATGAATCTCAGCCGGATCCACGGACTTGTGACAGTCAGCTTTTGCTTCAGAGACCAGCTTCAAGCAGGTAAAACTGCACTGGGGAAGGAACTGAAGTGAAGAAAAGTGAAGAAAAATGTCCAGAAAAGCTCTTTTTTTTAGAGTTTTTTTGGAGCCGGCAGCAGTGCTGTGCCTGGGCTAGCAGCTGGCAGCTTGTGGGAGGGCTCCTGACTCACCAGGGGCAGAGCTGACACTGCCTGCTCTTTATCACTGGTAACTGACCTTGAACTATTTGCTGTGTGGATAAAGAGAGATCAGGGAGGGCGGGAACTAGTTCACACAACACAGAAGGTGTGGAAAGCTGTCCTGAGCACCTAGTTTGGAGGTAGTCAGTGTTTGAGGGCTGCCTGCACTGCCCACTCAATAAGGCAGCAGTGGGAGTGGAGGCTGTGTCTTGTGTGAGTTTGTCCAAGGCAGCCCCCAACCTCCACATCTCCCACCAGACCTTCCCTGTTTGCAAACAGCAGGTCTAGCGGAGCATTTCCTCTTGTGGGCTCTCTCACCAGCTGCATTAGGAAGTTATCCTCTATGCATTCCAGGAACCTCCTAGATTGCTTCTTCTCAGCCATGTTGTACTCCCAGCATATATCAGGGAAGTTTAAGTCACCCATAAAGACAAGGGCCGGTGACCGCGCAGCTTGTGCCAGCTGCTTATAGAACACCTCATCTGCCTCTTCATCCTGGTTTGGCGGTCTGTAACAGACGCCCACCAGGATGTCTGCCTTATCAGCCCTTCCCCTGATCTTTACCCTTAGTGATTCAACCACATTGTCCCCAGTTGCATGCTCTGCCGCATGAAAGCATTCCCTGATACAGAGGGCCACGTTGCCACCCCTCCTTCCTTGCCTATCCTTCCTGAAGAGTTTGTAGCCATCCATTGCAGCACTCCAGTCATGGGAGCAATCTCACCATGTTCCCGTTACGGCAATTAGGTCATAGTTTGCCTGCCTCACAATGGCTTCCAACTCTTCTTGTTTGTTGCCCATGCTACAATCGCTATGGGCAGCGGCGATGACTCCGTGCGGCAGGGGTGGAGGGCGCGCCCACAGCGGGGTCTCTCCGACTTTGCTTTTTTTTCCTTGTTCCCCGCCGGCCCCTCGGACTCGGGAGCGTGGTGCTCGCAGCTCGGAATCCTCCTCCTCCTCCTCCTTCCTCTGGGAGCTCCCTCCCTGCCCCGCCCCTCCCCCGCCGGTCCGTCCGATCCCGCTGGGCGCCCCATGTCACCGTTGCCTCGCTCGGTGGAGCTGCTGCAGGCCTGTGCGCGCGGGCTTGGAATATGGTTGGGGAAAAGGAAGCCAAGGAGAAGCTGAAGCCGAGCCCCGATTACCTGATGCAGCTGATGAACAACAAGAAGCTGATGAGCAGCCTCCCCAACTTCTGCGGGATCTTCAACCACCTCGAGTGGCTGCTGGACGAAGAAATTAGCAGAGTACGGAAAGACATGTATAATGGCACATTAAATGGTAGTACAGAGAAGTGCAGAATTACCAGATGCTGTGGGACCTATTGTCCAGTTACAAGAGAAACTATATGCACCTGTAAAAGAATATCCAGATTTTAACTTTGTCGGAAGAATCCTTGGGCCCAGAGAACTAACAGCTAAACAGCTTGAGGCGGAAACAGGATGCAAGATAATGGTCCGAGGGAAGGGCTCAATGAGAGACAAAAAGAAGGAAGAACAGAACCGAGGCAAGCCCAACTCGGAACACCTGAATGAAGATTTGCATGTACTTATCACTGTGGAGGATGCTCAAAACAGAGCAGAAATAAAACTGAAGAGGGCTGCTGAAGAAGTGAAAAAGTTACTGATACCTGCAGCAGGAGAAGACAGCCTTAAAAAGATGCAGCTGATGGAGCTTGCAATTCTGAATGGCACCTACAGAGATGCCAACATCAAATCACCAGCCCTTGCCTTTTCTCTTGCAGCAACAGCCCAGGCTCCAAGGATCATTACTGGGCCTGCACCTGTTCTCCCACCAGCTGCCCTGCGTACTCCTACACCAGCTGGCCCTACCATAATGCCTTTGATCAGACTAATACAAACCGCTGTCATGTCAAACAGAACTCCTCATCCCACCGCTGCAATAGTGCCACCAGGACCCGATGCTGGTTTAATTTACACCCCATACAAGTACCCCTACACGCTGGCACCAGCTACATCAATCCTTGAGTATCCCATTGAACCTAGTGGTGTATTAGGTGTGGTGGCTACTAAAGTCTGAAGGCACGATATGCGTGTCCATCCTTACCAAAGGATTGTGACCGCAGACCGAGCCACCACCGGCAACTAACCTATGACCTTCTGACTTCTGAACTCTTCACCCAGTGATGACCTGACCATGCCTGCCTGCTGATCAGTTAACTGGTAATCGCCTTTGCTTGCCTGTCTTCAGTTTAGCGAGCTGGGGCACTTGTCCGTTCGTCTTACCATCTAACAAAACAGACAAAGAAATTGTTGTCCTCCAACTCCGCTTTTTTGTGTTCTCCTGTCTGGGTGAAAGTGGTTCTAGAACCTGCACTGAATAGTAGTAAAGCAATAAGGTCCGATTCATCCCTTCGCACTGATCATCCTCTAGCGTCCCACCCCAAGCGAACGGTAAGGAGGCCTCTCATGAGATGGAGACAGATGTCCCTTAACTACCAATGACAGTGGCAGTTACTGTGAGAGACTTCTAGGAATATTTTTCTTCTCAAAAAAGAAGTCAAAGCTCTCTCTGAATGTACTGTGTGATGATGCATCATGCATGAACCTTTGGTCAGGGATGTCATTGGTGAAGGGATTCCAAAAAAGTATTCAAAATTTGACATGCTGTTTAGTCCACTACCAGTGCCCTCAAAGGGCGGAAGTTGCAGCCTTTTTTTATATTGCCTGCCAAATTGGATGTTTTTAAAAAAAATAAATAAAAAAAAAAATAGAGCAAATGAAGGGAGGATACATTCTTCTTTCATCTGAAATTGGAAGTAATTCCACAGAAATTAATGGAGCTCCCCAGTGCAAGATGGATGTGAAAAAAAAGATGTCTGGCTCAGAAGCTATAAATTGTGTAAGTGAAACCTGGAGACAAAGGGAAATTCATGTAGTGAGAAACTATATAGGAATAAAATGCATTCTACTCAACTGGCTGAGAACAAAAATGAATCAAAATATTAATGAATACTGCAGACTAAGAAATAACTTCTGCATCAGTGCTTCTCCCTGTCTCTTTCTCTGCTGCTATTTTCAAAATGGTTGAGGTTACTGACGAAATTAACTGATATATTTCCTACTTCATGCAGTTGATTATGAGAGAACCATCGGGGGAGGGGGGTGGGGGGAAGGGGGGAATTGTACCCTCCAGAGACAATGAAGTTTCAATTTCCCTCTTATCAGATGTGCATTTAGAATCACTTCTGAAATCTTGTGCTCTATGACTGCTCTTATAGCAGTCAACTTGTGCAACACTTCCACTTCTTTTGGCCAGTGGCCCAGCTGCTCACTCATTACAAACCCAAGTATTGCACAAGCTGGGGAGCAGAACCAGCTTCCCTTTCCAAAGTCAGTTGAAAGGGACTTCATCGCAGAGGATAAAAATAACCACTTCACATCCACTTCCCTTGGGGAGGTAAGGGGTTATAATTGCTTTTCTGTAGTTCCTTTTGCTGATTTACTCTTGGAAATGAGGAAGATCCAAAGAAAAGCATAGGAACACATCTTTTTACATAGCCTGATTTTATGTCTGTATCAGCACTATTGAAAATATACTTGAGAAAACATATTGAACAGAGGCTGATTTTCCTAATATTCCAGTTATGTAACCAACGCGACATCTTTTATTACGTGTGTTAACTTCAAAAAATGTACTGAAGTCCTAGCTGACGAGGTCCTTTATGAACAATGTTTAATCTTCTTAGTAGGCAGAATAATTTTTGTTTTGTGTTATTTTACAGAACGGGTGACAGTATTGAGTTCATAAAATTAAGAAATATTCTTCTCAAAGTTTTCATGGGTGGTAAGAGAAAATTTAACTGATCCTGTTGTGAAATGTTGCTGTTATCATCTCATTACAGAATTAATATAAATAACAGCTATAACTGTGTGAGTAATAATATTACTGACCTCAGAAATCTTCTGAACTATTCACATATCTATCCACACCACTGTTAGGAGCAAACTTGTGGAGCTTGAACATGAAGGAGTTTACTGGATTGTTGACTCTGGACAAATACGTCACCTTCAGGATAAGCAGTGCTCAAATCTATAGTCCTTGGGAATGTCTAAATCAGGAGCTTTTCAATGCCCAGTAACAAGTTATGGATAATATACAAAAAGAAACACAGATTAATTTTCTAGACAAAATCATATTAGTTCATTTGGCATTATGCCTTAAAATCACAGGATTTTCTTAATTGCTAGAACATTTCTGTGCTACTGGAACATTAATTACATCTTCCACTTTCATATAATAACCAGTGCTTACTCTGCTCATTAACTTATCCATCAAAGTTTATATGCCAATTTGCCGTCTCTTCTACCACGACCATTTGGTTGTACTTTTCAGAACTGCTGTGGCTTAGTTTAAGCACTGCTTTATAACTACCATTCATAAGCTTCAGCTAACAAGAGGTGTCCACTAAGGTGTATTAACTCTCTGAATCACTGATTGTCTCCATCTTTAGTCCCAAGTAACACTACATATTTCCCCAGAATTAGCCTGCTGATGGACATGTCCATACAATACCACCATACTTTCCACTTCTGCCCATACAGTTTATTTACTTTTAAATTAAAAGATGACCTGTACTCTCTTTGCAACTGAAGCAAACTTGTCTTTGTCAAACCCAAATTCACGAGAAATTTTTCCAGAGAAAGGATGGTTTCATCTTTCAGAGAATATAATAAATACGTGAAAAGTGTGGGGTCATTTCTAGTGCCTGTGATTTTACTTTTAAGGTGATGGCAACTCTGCAGCACATACAAAATCCTATAGTGATGAAGCAGTGGCAGCTGAGGCAATAAGAGAAGGCAATGGGAAAAACAAACTGTTTAGAAAGGAGGGGAGGGCGTGTTGCTATTTACATTAGGAAAGGAATAGAATGTGAAGAGCTGTGCCTAAAGAGTAGTCATGAACAAGCTGAAAGCCTATGGGTGACAGTTAGAGACTGAGGCAGTAAAGGAAACCTTTTCATTGGTGTCTGCTACAGGCCACTTGATCATCAAAGCCTGTTGATGAGGCCTTCTACATCCAGTTACAGGAGGCATCACAAACGCTCATCCTGCTGGGGAACTTCAACTACCCAGATATATTTTGGAAAAGTAGCATGATGAGCTGTAGGTAATCTGAGAGGCTCCTGGAATACACTGACAACAACTTCCTGAGTCAAGTAATAGCAGGCCTCACCATGGGGGATGCAATACTAGACTGGCTAGTCTAGTGAATATTTTTTCATCTCAGAATACACAGTATCCCTAGGTATGTATTTGATCTCTACTAGAAGTAAATATACATGTGGATGAATGATATTTTGACATAATATCTAAATGATAAATGCTTGAAGTATAAATGTCATAAAGTGTTATAAAGCTCCAAGGAATTAAGATTAGCAACACGATTTTAGGAAATATTGATATGAGATAATCTGTATCATTCCTTTGTAATTCAGTTCAGGTGGCCTGTAAGTACTGCCTTATTTTATTATAATTATAACTATAATTATATATAAGTATTATTATAATACTTATAAATTATAATAATTTATTATAATACTTCAAATGCCCTTAATATCCCAAATCATATATCCGAGATCTTTAAAGACATAATGAAGTATCCATTGTCTTCTAGTTATTCACATTTGGGGAATTCTGGTTTCATTGGGGAAAAAAATGGCTATAATAAGAAAAGATAATGGGACAATGTTTGGTAGATTGAATGCTCCAGAATTTCACTCAGTTTTCTGTTGTTGATATTTATAGTTAATTTCCAGGGTAATTTATTACTAAGAATAATATCTTACAGTTAATTTTGAAAGGATGACTTTTCTTTTCTTGCAGATATAATTAAAATGAGTTACTTAGGTTACAAGGGATCATTAATATTTGGAATTTAATGACATTTTGTGTGGGATCATTAACAATTGGCAGTTGCTGCAAAGGACTCCCATTATGTACTTTAAGAATGTCTTTTATGCTTTAGTCACCTGGTAATTAGAGTGTCTTGATGTGTATGTGACCTGTGACCATGAGTACTTTCACGAGAACAGTGAAATGTGGAAGTGAAATGCAACAAAATACACGCAGAAGATAAAACACACTTACAGAAACTGTGCCACATTATCCTAATAGCAGGTGAGAAAGACCAACCCAAAGCAATTGACAGACATAAAGGGAACAAAAGATCCTGTGATCATAAGAATGTCATTCTGCTGATAGAACTAGCCCTAGAATATACAACACATTGCCACTGTCATCCAAATTAGGTGTAGAAATTATTTTGTCTTGTTTTCAATTGTCTTTCATCCTTGCCCCATTCTTTTCAAAAAGTAGGATGTTCGTATGTTATCTATTAGAAAATCCTAAAAATGACATTTACAAATCCTAAACAGAAAGGAAAGAAGAGAGAGAGCAGGAGGAGGACAGGGTGGGCGTAGGAGGAGAGAGGTGAGAGAGGAAAGAAAGGGAAGGAGAAGGAGGGAGGAGCAGAGAGAGAGGGAAGTGTGTGATCTGAAAGCTAGTTATCCTGTTCTATATTAAATATTTAAGTAATTCAGATGTCTAAAATCAGAAATGTGAAAATTCATTGCCCTGTTCCTAGAAGAGGCAAGTGACAAAGGCATGATAAAGCTGAATAATAATATTAAACTCGGTATTTGTTTCTGTCTCTCTTATTGAACTAGGTGGCATGAAACAATGGAGTGAAAATATATATATATTCCTGGTTATTTACTATTTCTGCAATATGTTAATATAAGTGCTCAATCAGTTTCTGTAGACTGAAAGATAGATGTCTTATTTCTCCTGATGCTTTGCAGAAAAATATTATATTTATCTCTGCTGAAAACTACAGCAGGGTATATTATTTAGGAGTCCATTCCTCTTCTGCCTTCTTTTATTTTATTTCTTCTTACATTTTAGTACTATCTCTATCACAGATTTTTTATTTCTTGTTGGGAAGCCTTCTGAAATGGAGATGACCAAATTTTTTTCTTCTCTCTTTCCATCTTTAAAAACTATACCCTTCTATTCAGACAAAGAAATCTTATTATTTTAAAAACTGAAGAAACAGCAGACACTGACTACTGATAAAGAAACAGGTTTCTGTTTCACTGAATAATAGAATATCTCAAGTTGGAAGGGACTCACAAAGTTCATGAAATCCATCTTCTGGTTGGTTCTACATGGAACCACTCAAATCCAAACACTGTATCAGAAATCAGTGTCCAGTGCTTCTTGAACTCCAACACTTGGCACTGTGACCACTGCACTTAGAAGCCTATTCCATGCCCAACATCCTCTGGTTAAGAAGCCTTTCCTCATATCCAGACTGACCATCCCCTGATGCAGTTTCATGCCATTCCTTCAAGTCCTGTCGCTGTCACAGAGAGTAGAGCTCAGCGCTGTCCCTCTGCTCCCTTTGAGGAGCTGTGGGCTCCATAAAGCCTCCCCTCAGCTCCTCTGCTATGGGCTGAATAAACCTAGGGACCTCAGGCACTTCTTACACAGCACAGTAAGCTAGCAATAGTCTCTTAGGGCATAACACACTGTATAAGCAATTGGAGCTGGGGAACTGCACTTTGGTCCAGTGCTGTATCCTCAGGTAGTGCATCAACACATGAAATCCTAGTTATATCCCTAGGGGAAACCGCACAAAGGCACTTTGCTTAACAAACAAACAAAAAGTCTTCAGGGTATGATTTTCAGTGAACTGTAAAATAAAACTGTGAGATGAGAGCAGCAAATGGTTTATGGTATGTAATTTTTTACATTCTTGGAATAAACAGTTTGATTAGGTAGGATGTAGAAAGAAAGATTTTATTTGGATAACTTAAAATCTGAACTAATGTGGGTGTCTTTTGTTTATTTGTTGGTTTTTTTTTGCCTTGCTCATGTGTTGTTTTTTTTTTGTTTGTTTGTTTATGACTGGAATAATGTAATCTTATCAGAGAGCAAAAGAATGAATCTGAGAGACTGAGACTGTTACAGACCTTTCAACCATTGTCTGAGACTTAAATGCTGTCTATGATAAGGGCAAATGACTAAAAGAACACTAACTGGTCTTGCAGCAACACAGATCATTTCTAGGAGAAAAAAAAACCACAAAGCCATCCACCAAACCAATGACCAACCAAACAAATCAACAAACAGAAGCATCAACAAGCAGAACAGCACATACAAGTGAAAATCTCTTCCCTTCTGAGTTACCTACCATTAAAATATCAGATGCTATCTGTCTTTCCCTTGCTGGACAAGCCATCTGGAACAGAGGAAATGAGACCTGAATCACCAGCAAGTCTGATGTACTTACTGTGCATCTTGATAAGATCTGAATGCATTGCAAGTAGAACTTGAGAACTGACAGCTCCAAAATGACTAAAAAACACGTTTTATTGCCACTTTATTTCAATAATAAACATTTCCACTTTTCATTTGCCCATTAGTGTAGCACAAAATGGATTTTGTAGTTCTGCATAGCAATATATAATGGCTTTTTGTTTGTTTGTTTGTTTGTTTTTTGTTTGTTTGTTCTCTACAGCAGTCAGTTTTTATATCAGTAGATACCAATAAAGATTTGAAAGCACATTTATGACTAATGAAAGAGGTGGAGGGAGGGGGAAGTTCTTATATGCCAGTGGTCCTTTCCTGTATGTAGTGAGAGATGATCAGTTTGCTTTCAGTGCTGGTTCAGCTTATCATCTGACTGCACATTATTCTTACCATAACAAGAACAAACAAAAACATGTTCTCAGATCCTTCTAGAATAAAAGGTGGACGTGTTACTCCCTAGCAGCCAGTAATTTAGTGTTCACATATGAAAAGCTTCTGTCTTATTTCATGAAATTTTGGAATAACAACTACAGTAGCATCTGAAAATTGTCGTTTGAGTTATTTCACTTTCTCAGCCTAAGCCTCAGATGACTTTAACCTTGGCAGCCTAGCTAAGGAAAGAGTGCAATAACAGAATGGATGTAGTAGATACTTATATGCAGTTTCTATGCGTGGTCCTTCCACTCCTTCCTTCTGTGGACTTCCAAGCTTAGAAAAAAGACAAATCAGAGTATGGACAACTGCCTTAAGTAAGTGAATGAGGCAAGCCTAAATATCTTGTTCCATAGGAGACAAAAAGACAGGACTGGAAGTAGAGAGGAACAAACTCTTCTGTGGCAGAAACTTGAAGGGTTTCTTCTAATATCGATTCTCCAGTAAGTGGAGTGATAGGACTAGTGATAGGGCTAGAGGGGATGGCCTCAAGTTGAGCTGGGGGAGACTCAGGCTGGACATTAGAAAATACTATCATCTCTCTATCATCATAATTTGATCATGTATGCTTGTACACATCAATGGATTTCTGAATAGATCTGACTCTAGACACAAAGATCACTCAAAAGTGAGAAGGAGACTGAGAATCTGAGCTTCGCACTTTAAAAGATTTCTGAATAATACAGTGGCACTGACACTGTTATTAATCAATTGCACAGAATATAGAGCAGGAACATGAAACTGCAAGGTCATGTGCCTTGGCTTAGCCCTTCAGTGCAGTCCTACTTATCATTTTGCATTCACCTGGAACAAGACTGCATGTGTACCCAGTTGTTGTAAGCCCTCCTATTGTCCAGACATCTACAAATTTGGTAGTGTGGATTATAAAGTTGAGCTTTAGACATACCTCCTCTTTTTAAGTTTTTGTTTGTTTGTTTGTTTGTTTTTAAGAGTGACCTCACCATTCAAAACTTAATTAATTAATTAATTAACTTAGTTGTTGGATATTAATTGCAGTCTTTAATTTATATTATCCTAAATAAAGCTATTAAAATAACAGTTACGCTTTTCTATATTTATGTGTCTTGGCAACTTTTTCATGCAGCTCCCTTTATATGTGAAAAGTGGTCAATCGTTCACAATTTTAGGTTCAGAGTTCAAATGTTATTTTACTTTTAGAAACAATAGAATGTTTATTTGCTTTATTAACCTGCTGTGATTATTTGTACTGACAATTTATGTGCCCATAATTGCCAGGATTCATAGAATCATAGAATTACTCAGGTTGGAAAGGAACTCAACGATCATCAAGTCTAACCGCAGCCTAACCATAGTACCCTAACTCTAACAACCCTCTGCTAAATCATATCTCTGAGCACCACATCCAAACAGATGTAATTCATTTAGTTTGTGATGCTGCCCCAGACTGAAGGACTATTTCAAGAAAGAGCCTGGCTACATTTGCTTCCCCATGACACAGAAACTCCATAGCTTCTGTGGTCAGCAGGCTGGGGATTACTGTAACCAGAAAATCAGACAGACCATTTAGCCTATCTCTCTCTCCTTTGAGTGTGACTCATTTTTTCCTCAAACATTAATATTTTGCTACCACTATCCACTGTTTCAGTAAACCCTGAAATTTCATTTTGCACTGTATGAAAATGATTACTTAGTTGGAGCACTCCTAGCTTCTGTAGCCAGAGGGAAACTAGTAATAACAATTATTATTAATATAATATCAACATAATTATTATTAATAATGCATGATTAATAATAATTATAGATACATGTTATATAGTAATATATTATTAATAATAATCAGTAATTATAACCTTACTGTAAGATTCCAGACTGATAAGTTGTAGTTCACTCAGTTTCCCAAATGCAAAAGCCTGCAACCAGGCACATATCCACTGAAAATGGGATTTATTTTTCTTTATGAAAGACTGAAAAATGTCTATTTGCTATTTAATTCCTGATATGTCAATAAAACTTCTGTGAATACAAATGCAATAAAGTTCACTGGATGATAGTAAGAGAGTAATTTCATCGCTACCCTTCTGCAAATCCCTTGTGCATTTAGGATAATGAGAGCAGCCTTGGAAATTTGATAGGTTGGTGTCCCCTCTTAGGGCATTTGGGTCATCTGAACTCTTTCTAAACTTGGCAGAACATAAGGAGCTCTAAAATCATCAGCTAAGGATTTTGAACTAAGCCACTGTGTGTATAGAAATAACTACAATGGAAGAATGATTTTCAGGAAATTAAAGCTAGAAACTGTTTTCTGCTGAACCACAAATATTTTAAATTATAAGTAATTAATTTTCTTTCAGTTTGGGGATTATTTATTTTTAAATGCTTCTTTTGTATCCGTAAATACATACATTTATTTGCTAACTTTTGTATGTATTGAAGACAACACAAGGAAAAAGAAACTGAGGAAAGAGAACAGAAGAAAGCTAGGCAGTAAAAATGAAACAATCTATGAAAGTACAAATATCACATCAAGCCCACTGAAAAACACTTAAATAACAAAAAGGAAAATAAAATAATTAGAAATTTTAATTAATAGACCACATATATGTTGGGCAACCATTTAAGTGTTGGCTGATTGCTTTGTGCATGGTCTCTCATTACTATCATTATCATTATCATTTTAATGGCAATCAGCTGGAAACTGGTATTGGTACCCAGTAATTAAATATATATATATATGTAGAAAACAGTGTGCAAACAGGCGAAGTGCTGAGTTCAATGTCAATCTAAGTTGTTCTAAGTATAATAACAAGTGTCAGAGCGTGGGAAGAAAAGGTAACAAAGAAACAAAGATAGACAGGTGCTAATCCTCCGAATGATACTCAATAACTTGAATGTTGGGTGTATTCACTGGAATTTGTAACTACTTCTGCAAGTCCAAGCATTGGGTGTTTGTTGTACCAGGTATGATAAATTAACTTTCTTTCCCCCATGCCTCTGAATTTCTCAGTTCCTCAAGCAGATTTCATAATACTGTTTGAATCTTCAATACTTTCATCAGAAATACTTTATCACCTGCAGTTCTTGGAATTTGCAGAGGTTGGCACATAGCTTAACAGCTCAACGTCCTTCTAACTTCCTTTGTTCTAGGAAATCAGCTCCAGCTTTTTCAGCTGTTTACTACTGAGTAAGCGGGTGATGTAAAAGGCTATTATTTCTTTTTCAGGATATAGATCGTTTAAATGATGTCCAAATGGCCTTGCAGCTTTTGTCTTGGGAGGCAGGAGAGGTGACAAGCCGGGGAGAGCTCTGTTTTCTAGTTTTTTGTTTTGCATTCAGAACTTTTCACTCGGATCTGGGAGAAATTCAACCCTGGAAAGTCACTTTACATAGATTTTGATTTATTATTATTATAACAAACTATTGGTTAACTAAGTTATAAGGACATAAACAGTGATTTTGTAGTTAGAACAATAAGCAACAACTTAATGTTGCTGTAACAAATAATGGTCATTATCACTGTCTTTACACAACTGTTGGTAAACAACTTTCTTTTGAATGAGATTGTATTAGTGGGAAAGTATTTATTCATTTTTAGCACTGCCATTTTGTACACTACAATCAGACATGTAGCAAAGCAATATTTTAGAAAAACATTAAACTCTATAATTTAGGTTTACGTAAGATCAAAGAATTCTTCAGAGGACAATAGCCTTTATTTCAGCTCTTAGGAGGGTTTAGACTATTTAAACACTATCTCACAAACTAGACCAAGCTTGTACTGGGAGCTGAATAAAGCAGTGAAATTGCAACTGTAAACATTGCTCAACTTATCTGTGACTTGTGCCATTTCTAAATGAGATTTCAGTAGAAACATCTGTCTTCTAAGATGTAAGACTGCTGCCTCTGAATTCTGTTTAACAAATTCTGATTGCTTTTTTCCTAATTGCAGTAGAAAGAGTGGGACCAGATTGCTTCTATTTATATATACAAAGGAATTGCATCTCTGAGGGTAAGATTTTAGCCATGAACAGAAAGTCCTCAAAGCCTTCCAGAAATCAGCACTGCAGTGATTAACAGCCAAATCACATCATGTAGTTTTATGTTCTGACTTCTAAAACTTGAATTACATCTTTAAAAGTGAGGTTAGGGATGCAGTCCAAGAGTGTAACTTTACCTGCAGTCTTCTCTTAGGAAGCCTTGATCACACTCCCTTTTCAAATGATATAATGCAAAAGACTATTTACTGCCTAGAGAAATGCTTATATCCACAGCACTGAAATTGTTTAATCTCTTATATTAAAAATTAAAGTCACTTTTTAATATACAATGGTAACGCTAGCTAAGACTAGTTATGCCAAAGCAATGACTGATTATGTGATTCTGGGTATTTCCTTTAATTACAAAGCATAGTTAACTGAGGCTCCTTAAAAAAACAGTAGAGTCTGTAGCATCTAGTTTATGTACTTCCTACTCTCTTTTAATTATGTGATAAAGTCTATAAAGTCACTTGATGGCATTTCCCCATCTATGTAAATGCTCCAACTAGTGTTTGTAGAGGACTGCACAAGAACATGTGTTCTGCAGCTCAGATCTGTGCTATGTGTGCAAATAATAGGCATGTACAGTCATAAAATTAACTGCTGTGTAAAGATACAACAATTACTTCTTTGGACATATGATACTTTGTGAAATGCATCTTCTGATATAGTTGAAATACTCATCTGTATATCACAAATAATTCTTATGAATAGTTTATTTTCCTTTATTTGCCCTTTTAATACTACAGAATTTTTGTTAGTGATAAAAAAAATTAGCACATTCTCCAGCACGACTTGGAGAAACTGTGTGAGCACATTCACATTGTCAATGGAAAGATAAGACAGGGAAGACTTCCTTATTACAGGAGTAATCAAAGTATAAAATTCATGAAACCTACAGGACATTGAATTTCAGCTCTACAGAAATGAAAGTGCAAGACATTCTTGGTCTGTTGTGGAATGGATGGATATCTGTGCAAACAGAATCGGGCCTGTTCCCAAAACTGTGTAACTGCCAAATTTTTTGCCTAATATCTACTGTTAGACACTGCTGTGAAATTAGGGAAATGAAAATTGAACAGGTTATACATGACTGTGACATACGCACCATAATTAAACAAGACATGATAAAATCTCTCTGGGAGGAAGGGCGATGGCAAAAGTATAACTATGGGGAGATATGGCAGGTTGATTATCGCTTTGCCATGTACCCAGGATGGTAAGCATTATGTGGGTAGCTTGAAACATATCCTGTACCCTGTGCTACCAGCCAAAACATCAAATTAGATTTCAAGAAACAAGTCCTGTGGTGACATGGCACCCCAGAAATGACTGAGTCAGATAATGGGACTCATTTCAAAAATTCTCTTCTAAATATTTGGGCCAAAGATCATGGAACAATAAAATGGGTTGTTAAAAACTATGTTGAAAGCAGTGGGTGTGGAACAGTTAAGCACTGAGAGAAACATTTGGGAGAAGTCACCTGGTTGGTCAATGCCTATCTACCTATCTATCAGTCAAGATGGTCCTACCGAATCCAGGTCCCTACATAATCTAGAGAGAGATAAGGTCCCTGTATTACATGTAAAGAGCACGTTGGAGAAAACAGTTTGGGTTTTACCAGCAAGTCATGAGACTGTCTCTTTCTTTTACTGTTAGTCTCTGCAGTGTGTGCTCCTTGGCTGTCTCCCCTTTAGCATTAGAGTGAGGCCTATTGTTTTGACATTCTCACTCCCATTTATTTGTTTTATGAGCTTCATCCCCAATTAATTTATATTTCTGCTGTTAATTACTAAATTAACTTTCCTCCTTAGATCGTTGCCACTGTTTTTGTTCGTTTGTTTGCTTTTTCCCCCTCTTTGTTCCCTTTCTGCTTACCGCCCCCAACTCCACCTCCCCCCTTTTGGGGCTTCTTGGCCCACTGTCCCCTATAATGGGTAAAATCAGATCTGTAGATAGCACCCTGACATTATCTTAACAATGCAACTTTCTGATTTTTAACATGAACATTTCAAAAGCAACTACTCACTCCACAATGTTTTTTGTTTGTTTGTTTGTTTGTTTCCTGATTCTTAACTATTACTGAGAGAAATATCTTTAGTTTGGATTACCTGCATTGTTAAAACAACGAGATCCTAGAGTGAAACCCTTCTATAAAACTAAGCTATCAAGCTATTTCTCTGTGTGGTTGTGTAAGGAGTTGTGTGGGATAGTTCTTCAATGGAAAATGCTTGTAGACTTAAGATGAGATGAACAGCATTAGAAAAAGTTGCCTTTCATACTCTTTACTAAGCTTGTCAAGGAGGCTTTTAATAAGAAATGGCATCTGTATCTACTTAAAAGCTAAAAAATCAGAATCAACTAGAAAAATTAAATATGAGTGAAATGTGAACTCTTGTTATCTGTCACCATGTGTGAAGATAATAGAAATGATGAAGATAAAGGATATTTTTTTTCATCACATTTGTGAGAGGATGCATTTGCATAAGCTCTTCTCGGTATGGTATCAACTACAACATGCAAACAAATTTTCAAATAGAGATCTCAGAGATAGTAATTACCCAAAAATAAGTTTCATGGCCAATGTATTCTTACCATAAAAAATCCAACACATTCTCTTTATTGTTGCAAATTGACAATTGATTTAATAATGGGATTATAAAAAAGGCAAGGAGCAAAGCTAAAAATTAAAGTTTGGGGAACATTTGTTGAGTGGAAAGAGATCTTGCAAACTTGTG
This sequence comes from Coturnix japonica, assembly GCF_054131305.1. Classification (NCBI taxonomy): domain Eukaryota; kingdom Metazoa; phylum Chordata; class Aves; order Galliformes; family Phasianidae; genus Coturnix; species Coturnix japonica. The sequence continues at coordinate 39,278,122 of NC_140664.1, forward strand.
TGAAAGCACTGTTCATGTTGATGGGCAATGTACCACAGCCCAGAACTGGCCTTGCTGAGAAAGAAGATAAAGCATCACTCACTAGAAAGCAAATAAATATGACAACTAGATTTTAAAAGCTGTGTATAAGGAAGAGACAGTTGTGTTGGTATAAATGACTAAGCTTGCAGAAACAAGGCAGACAATGCAAAAGCTGCAAGGTTTAAGTACTGATTTACTACTCTATTGTTGATAAAAAGTGTCTGTAACAGATAAACAACAAGAAAAGATGTGATGGTCATGCTGTATTTCTGTCTCAGTCAGAATACAGAGGAAGGAAACAGGCGGTTGTTAGGAATGTGTATCGGAGTGGAGAGACAAACATAATGACGTATTTACACTGAAAAATAGAAATAGCTAGTTAATAGTTAATGATGGGAATACATTTGATTCAATAAATGCTGGTTAGAAATAACAGGAATATACATCAGTAAATTACCAGGAGAAAAAACAACAAGCAAACAGATTTTAAATTAGTGCTGCAGAATGTAGAACTGCATGTTAAACAGACAGCACATTTGTACCTGTATTGTTGTAACCCTCTAACTAATGATTTAAGCAAAATACCATCTTCTACTTCTTCAAATAGCCAAAATTCTGACAGAGATCCACGATATTTGTGTCAGGAGCTGGTTTCACACTCAGCAGGAAAGCACTTTAAGATTCTTCTGCTAAACTCAATGTTTTCTGGCATTTCCTTCAGCCTGCTGTCTCACAGTACCCTATGCCCACCATTATAAAGCCACAACAGTTTGTGGTTGTCACTGAAATAGATTCCATGTCTGAGTAGCACAGACATGTAGCAATTTCCAACCCACCTAATGCAATTTATTGAGTTTGGCCTCATTTTGTTGTTCAATTAGAGCAAAAAAGTAAAAGTTCCTGTCTCCAAAGACTGAAAAGCATGTTAGCTTTAACATGTAAAGAGAGTCTATTTGCAATGGCTTTGTGCTTGGCTTTTGCAGGTTCTTTGTACCCTTCTCTATAAGAAGATGGAGAGTTTTTAAGAATTCTTTCCAGAGCAGGTACTTGGACCTAATAATTTACCTCAACTGTGTGTGAGTCATGCTGCAGGATACTGCAGGAGATTCAATTTAACACAACATGTCTATCTCCTAAAATTCCATTTTTATGTTCCTCCACATATGTCTCTATTTGTTTAAGGTATTTATTCCTTATTATTCCAAGGTTTTCTTGTGCTCATCACAGTGGTAGTTAAGATCTTGCAAAAGTGCACCCAGCAGCCTGTACAATTAAAATTAGTAAGGTTGAGCTGAACATTTGAAACTTGCTTTTAGTTATTCACAGCCAGTGATCTGTATAGTACTACTTAATATAGTTCCTCCACATGAAAGTTTGGGCTAATCTTAAGTACTCGAGTGGATCTCACTCTTATATCTGACAAGACTCTGGATTCTTCAAGTTGCCATTGTATTGATATTCTAATGGCCTTATGTACAGAAAAAAATAAAAATAAAATGCTAAACCAATATAAAAAACGTTAATGAAAATGAAACACAAGAGAAGCATGGCAAATTTTAATTTAATATGCCATAGAAACAAGGCAGAAAGAAATAGTATGTTTGTACATTTTTGCTTCATGAAATTAAGTTCATGTTTATACGGGCTCTCTATATCTGTATCTGAAGCTCCAGATTTAAACTATGTATAAAATAGCTCAGTGTTGTATTTTATACTCTGCTCTATAAAATAAATGACATAAATCAAGTTGCTCAGCTGCTATAGGCATTTCAGACAAAATGAATTATTCAACCTGTCCATCTATCTGACACACATTGCAACAACATTCATCAAATTATGGCTTGTACCATAACTAGTGTAGCCAGAGCCAGCTGTCCCTCTATACTTAACACTGGTGAAGACACACTTTATAATACTGTGTTTAAGTTTTTGGGTGTCTCACAGTACAAAAGACATTATGGCCTTGGAGTGTGTCCAGGGAAAGGCTATGCCAGCTGTGAGGGGTCTGGAGCACAAGACTGATGGGGAGAGGCTGAGGAAGCTGGGATTGTTCAGTCTGGAGAAAAGGAGGCTCAGAGAAGTTGTATCACTCCCTACAGCCCCCTGAAAGGAGGTTGTGGTGAGGTGGGGCGTCAACGTCTTCTCCCAGGAGACTGATGAGAGGGAATGGGCTCAGGTTGTGCCAGGGGACATTCCAGTTGGATATGAAGAGAAATTTCTCCTAAGAGCAGTGAGGCAGGGGCAAAAGCTGCCTAGGGAGATGCTGCAGTCACCATCTCTGGAGGCATTCAAGAGCTGCGTGGATGTGGCACTGAAGGATGTGGTCAGTGGGCATGGTGGGGATGGGCTGATGGTTGGACTAGGGGATCTTAGTGGTCTTTTCCAGCCTTAATGATTCAGAGATTGTACTATTAGTCACAAATCTGTTCCAGAACTGGCAGAGCAACATTCTCTCATGGAAACAATTAATAGGAAATCTCTGCTGTTCACCAAAGCGTCAATTAGGAAACTCCTCAATGGCTACAGGTTGTTAGTGTGTACTGCTGAGAGAAACATTTCAACATCTGTCCACACCGGGCAGCAATTCCGTGTTTCCGTTCTCCTCACCCTACGCTTGACGGGGCCGAACACCTTCCAGCAGCAGACCTGGATGCTTACGCAATCCGACTCTGCTGCTGTTCCAGCTGCCCGCCAGCGCCTTGGCGGCTGCGTTGTGGGGAGGAATGGCGCTGCCCCTTATCACTTAGCAACCCTCGGGGGCTGTAGGTTAAAGCAGGAAGAGGAGCAGACCCCCGGCAAAGAGCCGGGCGGGACCCACACTGAGGAGCACCCACACTGAGGAGCGCAGCCCCAACGGCTCTTCCCGCCCTGCCGTCACGTGACTCACATAAGGACCATCACGGCCCCCGCCCGGGCGTTACGAGCTCCAGCCGGAGCGGCAGCCAATCGGGAGGCTGGGTTCCCTTCTCCCTCCCGTCCCATTGGCCCGCGGTAGCAGCAGCAGCAGCGATAACACGGCGGCATCACCACCGTCCCCCGGCCCCCTCCGCTGTGTGCGCGCTCGCCGCCGCAGTTCTGCAGTCAGTCAGCAGCCGCCGCCGCAACACGCGCACGCTCCAACCGCCGCAGTAGCCGGGGCTCGGCGGGGCGGGGCCGAGCGGCTGCAGGGGCCGGGCGCGGAGGTGCGTGTCCGCCGGTAGCCGGGATGCTGCTGCCGCCGCCGCCTGCGCTTCCCAGCGGCGGAAGCGGCCCCCGAGCCCCGCGGCAGCGCTAGGGGATCGTTCCCGATCTCCTGCTCGGCTCCGCGGGCCTCCTGAGGGGGGTCTGCTCGGCCCTCGCCCCCCGGCCTTCGCCGCTCCATGGGAGGAGCCCGCCGTCGCCCTGCGGGAAGCGCGGCCGCCGCGTGCCGGGATTGAAGGGAGCGGGCGGCTCTGAGACGGCGGGAGGATGCCCGTGTTCCGGAAGGCGCTGCGCGTCTCCAATCGCTCCATGCTCGCTTTCATCTTCTTCTTCTCCTTCTCTTCCTCCTGCCTCTACTTCATCTACGTGGCCCCCGGTATAGGTGAGAGCCGGCCCGCTGGGGTGGGGGGAGGGGAGGCGGGCCTCAAGCACCCCCGCTGCTGTGGGGGTGTGCGGGGCCGGGCGCGTTGCTGCTAACCTTGCATCTTTGTTGTGCTGCCTTCCGACGCTCTAGAAGGTTCATCTGGCGTCGCGACGTGGGTAGTGCTATTCCTGCTTCTCAGGCCGGGAAAGTGAGGTGAAAACGCTGCTCGCCGTGCTGTAAGCTAACGGCAGGAGCCAGGAGTGAGCTGCGGAGTTGCCTGAATTCATCTTTTTAAGGCAGCAGTAGCTGCGTGAATCAATTAAAATGTTTCTCGTTTTCTTCTGTCAGTGGGGTCTCTTCACAAGCTTTGCACTTGATTAACTGTTACCTTTGAAATCACTGTTGCAGTGGGGAGATGAGTTGTGTAAGAAGTGCTGCATAACACAGCTGCAGCTCTGGGTCTTATAGGGAAACAAACAGCAGAACTGGTCGGGTGCTGTGTTCTTAGTTTACTTGTGCTGTTCCAGGGTTCTTCCTCACTGGATGAGTCCTTCAGAACTGGCTTGTGTTTCCTGAGATAAGAAGTGCTGTGTGTGATGCTCTGTGGTGTTTTGCTATGTGGTGTGTCTCTTGGCTAGGCTATATTCTCTTTTTTCCAGAGAACACTGATGCTTTCTCCTGCACCTCTCTGGATTTGTCAGGACCCCCCTGTCTGTAAAGCTGTCTCCCTGTCATTTCTCTGTCTTCTCTCAGTGCTTGAAAATCCTCTCTGCAGTCATTGCTGCAAAATATACCCCCTGATCAGGTGGCTGAATCTTTGCAATGATTGTGTCCTGCTGACTGCTGTCTTCTAGCTGTTCAGCTTCACTTTTGTTTCTGGTCTAATAGCAATAGGACAAGGGGAAACCGCTTTGAAAAACCGCTTTGAACTAAAAGAGAGGAGATCTAGTTAGATGTTAGAAGGAAGTTTTTTCACTCAGAAGGCATTGAGGCACAGGTCGCCCAGAGAAGTTGTGGTGCTCTATCCCTGGAGGTGCTCAAGACCAGGCTGGGTGGAGCCCTGGGCAGCTGAGCTGGTTGGGGACAGCCTGGAATTTTTCTTCATCACTGATATTCTGCTTCTTAGCTGGGCGTCTTAGAAGTACACCTGCTTCTTAACTAAACAGCACTTGTGTAGTACCACATTCAGTTTCACAGTCTCTAGCAATTTTTCTTGACTTCTTGCTGCTTAGCTATTGGGTTAGATACTTGTGCAGCTTTCTTTGTACCAGAAGTGAAGTGAAATCAGCAGTGTATACCAAAAGAATTCTTGGGGTAGGTTGTTCAGGCCTAATCAATATGAAAGAAAATAAAGAACTTAAACTGTAATCTCAGGTGTATGTGTTACAGTCAGCCCCATCGAGTCTCATTTTGCAATAAAGAAAAACTTCAGTAGTGGTTAGATAAGTTTGTGACATTGCAGCTCTTTCCAATTACTGTTAGCTGGTCTGCTGCTCTGTATAAAAGAGTATAAAGTTCAAAATCCTGCCATTCTGTGTTGCTCTTATTGGGGAAGTGAATATATAAAATATTGAAGGGAAGGGCAGTAGGAAAGTTTTACACCGGTAATCCACATCTGCCAGATTGCAGATGTGATGATGATTTCCCAAGGATTTGCTCCAGGAAATATTACTGTGTACAAAGGAGAGAAAGAAGATAGATTTCTGTCTTAAAACTGGCAGCCATCCTGGCCGTATTCTTGGATGAATCTCTAAATAGGAACTAAGGAAGATCTATTGCTGACAATAGCAGGACACGGGGAAATGGTTTTAAGTTAAAAGAGGGAAGATTTAGGTTGGATGTTAGGGGGAAGTTCTTCACTAGGACAGTGGTTAGGCCCTGGAACAGGCTGCCCAGGGAGGTTGTGGATGCCCCGTCCTTGGAGGTGTTCAAGGCCAGGTTGGACGGGGCCCTGGGCAACCGGATCTAGTAAAGGTGTATGTTTGGTGGCCTTGCCAGGCAGGGGGGTTGGAACTATGTGATCCTTGAGGTCCCTTCCAACCCGGGTCATTCTGTGATTCTGTGAAGGAAAGAAGTTTAGGCAGGTGATTCCTGTAATAATTGCATGTGGTATGTACGTGCTATTTTCAAATTGCAGTACATGCTTTTTCCCTTCCACTATGATTTAGATACAGCTATCTCACTACACAAAGTTGGTTGTGCACAAGGAGGTAAAGAATGGCGAAGGTTGCTCACTGAAGTTCAGCTGGCAGAATTTTATGAATACATAACTATGAATTAAAAATTGTAAGACTTAAAGCAAAGCCAATGAAGGTGGCACAGTGGTAGGAATGCCACTTGCAACACTGTAGGGCCCGGGTTCGAATCCCCCCTGTGGTGCAAGTGGTAGAAGTGCTGCTCTGCTACGCAGGAGGCTCGAATCCTGGGGGTTGGACTCGATGATCTCTAAGGTCCCTTCCAACTCGTACAAGACTGTGATATTGTGACATCTATAGAACTTTATTTTGTAGTTATAACTATCTGTGATCTGTCATAATCCCTGTGTACAGATGTGTTCTAGTGAACATATTCTTGGTTCATCAGAACACTTTCTCCCTCAAGATCCAGGACATGGCAGAAGGGAAGACAGAAGTGTTTTCTCTTCCTAATGGAGGTGGGAATTGAAAAGAGGGAGAAGCTGATTTCCCAGTTGTGTGAGAAGAGTACGTATATTAGGTAGCAGAGTGGCTTCCTGAAATGACAAAAACTGAATGAGAATTTAGTTCTTACTGGTCTAATGGAATGGACTTTCCTTCTTGCACACAATTTGTGGCTTATCAAAAGGAGAAGACGTCCACACAAGGAATTCCTTAACACTGGGGGAGTTTTTGAAGAGCTTGTTGTCATGTTCTCTCCGTTAAATGATAACATTGATACTTCTTTTAAAGTGAAGCTTCAGATTTTGTGAATTTGGAATGCAGGTAATTTGTTCAGAGGAAAAATCTAAATCACTTCCTTTAGAAATAAGTAAAAACATTAAAGTTTAAATACTTTTATTTGTGCAGTAATGATACATATACCACTGATTTCTATTATTATTTATAGAGGCCTAGCAGAATATTAGTTCTTGGAGAAATAAAGCTTTTATTTTCCTGCGTATTTCAGAATAATGAGATGTAGAAGAGCATTTAGGTGTGAGGTTTTCAGTCACCACTGTGTATTTTGAGACTAAGACGTGTAATATTCCACACTACACAGAAATTCAGGCCTTACTGAGAAGCATTCATACGCTGTTTTTCACGCACCTCTTCTCCCCTCTTTTATATAAGAGCAGAGGGTGGGGTGTAGTAGTGATGGTTGCAACCTTACCTCAGTGCTTCCTGTCTCCTTTTGATAGTCAAAAGAACTGAGACTGAAGCACTTCAGTCTTCTGAATGCTAATGAGAGAGGAAAACTGTCTTCACAGAATCACAGAGTGATCCAGCTTGGAAGGGACCTCAAGGATCATGTAGTTCCAACCCCCTGCCTGGCAGGGCCACCAAACATACACCTTATACTAGATCCGGTTGCCCAGGGCCCCATCCAACCTGGTCTTGAACACCTCCAAGGACGGGGCATCCACAACCTCCCTGGGCAGCCTGTTCCAGGGCCTAACCACTCTCCTAGTGAAGAACTTCCCCCTAACATCCAACCTAAATCTTCCCTCTTTTAACTTAAAACCATTTCCCCATGTCAGCCCTTTTGAAGAGTTTATTCCCCTCCTGGTCTTCTCTCGTATTTGTTTTTCCTTTTAAATTGGTTGGGTGTTTTAAAGCAAAGACTAGAGAGATAGGACAGTAAGGTAAAATAAATGGTAGTCAATATTTTAAATGTCTGGAAAGTAGGTTTTTTAAGTGTTGAAATAAGACTGTGTACTATTATCTTATATTTGATGGAAGCAAGTAACAGGCACCACTCCTCCAGGATGACCACTTCATTTTCTGCTCCTTCTTGGGTTCTTAAAATGGAAGTTGCTTATTTTGAGCTAATAAATGAAGGTGGCACATGATTCTGAAACGTCACTGGAAGTTCCAAATGCATCAATATTTACCACAAATATGTCCTGCACATAGAGAATGAGGAAGCCAGCAGAGCTGGAATCTTTGGCAGGAATCTCTTATGCAGTGTTGCTGATAACAGGAGTGATGACAGCAACTTGAATAGTTAATATCTAGTGCTGACAGCTATTCAAAACACATTTAGTTTGGAGTTTACATTGTGAAATATCTCCAAAGATGAGGAGAATCAGACAATGATGAAGGGATGTGGTGAAAAGGAAATAGCATTTGCTTATTTTGTTTCGCTGCCAAGCCAGGCTGAGAGTTACCGGAGAGTTTTATTTTTTGTACTTTACTTTTCAACTTTTCAATCAGCATCAAAGCTGAAATCTCTTGCATTGTAACTGGTTTTATACAGCAGTCTCTTACTCACCACTTTTTATTTTATATCACCAGGTTGGTTTGTTTGTTTTCTGAATTCAGCAGAATACTTCCAGCAGTATCTTATGACTCTCAGTAGTCAACTGCAGTGTACCTTGGCCAGCTTGAATGTAATGATGTTATAGTACCTGTGGGAACTGGGTGTGGAGCAGTGCAGGGATTGTGGAAGGTATAGTCTGTTTTTGACCTTGGTGATTTGAAAGCCTGAACAGTGGAATGAGACTGTTGAGGAAATACACAGCTACTATTAACCTCCTCTGTCATTTCTAACCAAGGAGCGGCTTCCTAGCTAGGCAGAACTTTGAAACACCTCCATTGGTTTCAGCTTACAAGTTGATATATTAAATATCTTTTACTCCTTCCCCTGTTCAGTATTAGGAAATAATTTTCCTAAGAGGAAAAGCCTATACAGTCCTTTTCAGCTTGTCCAGAAATGGAGGGAAGAACCGAAAATGCGATTGGCAAGATAAATATTTGCTGGTGAATGGTTCCAGGGGCTGAGCCCATAGTTTCAGATACAGCCTCTGTGTTCCTGGCATCTTTGTCATCTGTGATGTTTCTGAAGACTTGCTGTTTGATCACAGAATAATTTAGGTTGGCGGGGACCTGTCAAAGTTATCTGATCCAACCTCCAGCTGCAAGCAGATCATACTAGATCACATTGCTCATGGCCATGTCGGGTTGAGTTTCAAATATCTTTGGGAAAGGAGATTCAGTGCTTCCTTTGGACAACCTGTTCCAGTGTTTGACTACCCTGAGAAAACTGTAATGTTATTGCAATTTCCTGTCTTTTTGTCTTGTGTCCATTGCCTTGTGTATTTTTTCTGTCTAGCTTACTAAGTGTTCACTTCCATATTCTTTGTTTTCACTGTGTGACTGAAGACACCAGAGGTGCACCTTCCTCGTAGCCATTTCCAGTTAGCACTGAAAAAACTCATTTCTTTCAGTTTCTGTTTCTATATTACCTGTTCCATCATGGAGGTTTTCCTCTGGGCTTGCTCTGGTATGTTAAATTCTTTCTTTTACTGGAATACCCGTATTAGTTGTAGTATGCTAATATGGTCTCACAAGTTGCTGTACAAAGTAGAATCAGTACTACTGACCTGAAGTCTAGGCTGTTGCTGATGCAATCGCAGTGTGCTGCTGGTTATGTCACAGTGATTTTAGGTTCAACTGTTATCAAAGGCTTTAGTTGGACGAAATTGTTTCAGAATTAGCTACTGCATTATTTAACTTGAGATATATATATATAGGTTGGTGTAGGGAACCTGCTTTGGCAGGGGGGTTGGACTCTATGATCTCTAGAGGTCCCTTCCAACCCCTACAATTCTGTGATTCTGTGAGATGTTATATATATATATATAACATGTGTGTGTATATATATATATATATATGTATGTATGTGTATCAGCAGCTAATTGTCTGGTGATGGAGGACTGAACAGAGCATCCTGAGGTGCAAGGGGAGCTTCATTGAATCCAGCTCCATATAGAGCATGTTAGAAGTTTTATTGAAGATTGTTTTGGGTATCGCACTTAAAAATATTTGATTGGTTTTGTTCTTCACCCCCTACGTGGAGACTTTTGACCAATATAATTGCCTTTTTTACTGGTTCTGCTTAGTAGATAACTGATGTTTATTCAGTCCTGAGACTTGGAGCCAAAGGACTCATCTATTAGGCATATTCTTTGTGACAGCAACTGTACAGACATTGTCTGGAGTACTGAGAAAACATCACCACTGAAACATCTCTGTGGTATCTGGTAAAGACATGCCCATCTGTGTCATATGAATGATCTCTGTTAACCTCCAGGAATAGCAGTTGTTGTTGGTATTGTTTACAGATTAATGTGATCTGTGCCTTTCTAATATGTTTTCCTTACAAGGACGTGTATGCATATGCAAACTCAAAAGCAGTCTCACCATATCAATGAAATAAGTGTTCATTTATTATTAAATTACAAGCAGTGAAAATTCATCTTAAGTGTTCAGCAATAAATCAGGCCAAAAATAGGTTTCAAGGCCTACTCTTCTTTTTTGATTGTTGCGTGTATTTTAAAAACTTATAATTAACAACAAATAGTGATAGGACAAGGGGGAATGGTTTTAAACTGAGACAGAGGAGGTTTAGGTTAGATATGAGGAGGAAGTTTTTCCACACAGAGGGTGGTGACGCACTGGAACAGGTTGCCCAAGGAGGCTGTGGATGCCCCATCCCTGGAGGCATTCGAGGCCAGGCTGGATGTGTTTCTGGGCAGCCTGGTCTGGTGGTTGGTGACCCTGGACATAGCAGGAGGGTTGAAACCAGATGGTGATTATGGTACCTTTCAACCCAGGCCATTCTGTGATTATATGACTTAAACTGAACAATAAAATCCTGTAGAATTTGAACACTGCTATTGATTTTTTTTTATCTGTGTTCTTGGTAGATTTGAATTTGTGAAAGGAAAGTAGTCTTAGCTTAGTTTGGTTATCTTTACTGCAAAATTATTTATTACATGTGATTTAAATCCTTGTGCTGAAGCATGTAAAATATTCCCAGCACCTAAATTCTTGACTTGAAGCCATTTCAAGCTGAGTTATATTTGTTATATATTTAGTTTGGTCTTTAGAATTTAATCTGAATGCTTTCAAGTTTAACACTTGATTGATTTGCCATTCATGAAGTCTGCCAGTAGTGTATTTATATCTCTCATGTTGCTTAGAATAATATGGTATAACCTTGAGATGAGAAGAGGTCCATGTGAGACTTGTTCTAGAAATGTCCCTGTGAGATTAGTTACGAGCTGACTTCTCTCTGTTAACCCACTTGAATCCACATTTGAATCTACCTTAGAAGCAGTGTTCATTGCATTTTAACTTTGCAGTGTCTCTGGATTTTCTATCAGGTATCCCCACTCTGAGCTTCTCAGTCTGTTCTCTGTAGCATAGAGAGCATATAGCTATAGCATAGTCTTATAGCTCTCTATGACTTCCTGAAGGGAGGTTGTAGTGAGCTGGGGGTTGGCCTCTTCTCTCGTGCAATGGATGACAGAACTAGAGGGAATGGTTTTAAGCTGTGCTAGGGGATATTCAGGCTGAACATTAGGCAGTATTACTTTTTGGAAAGGGTAGTCAGGCATTGGAATGCACTGCCCAGGGAGGTGGTGGAGTCACCGACCATGGGAGTGTTCAAGAAATGTTTGGATGTTGTGTTGAGGGATATGATTTAGCTGGGAAGTATTGGTAATGGTTGGACTAGATGATCTTCTAGGTCTTTTCCAACCTTGATAATTCTGTGATTCTGCTGGATTTTGTTGTGTTGTTTGAATCAATGTTTTTGGTTGGAAGGGCCTTTTGAGATCATCCAGTTCCAACCCCCTGCTATAGGCAGGGACACCTTCCCTTTAGACCAGGTTGCTCAAAGCCCCATCCAGCCTGGCCTTGAATGCTTCCAGGGAGGGGGCATCAGCAGCCTCTGTGGGTAACCTGCTCCCGTGTCTCACCACCCTTACACAAATATTTGGCCCTTACTTTTCTTGCCAAGTCCTGTGGAATCGTTATGTAAGACTTTTCCCTTTCGTTTTTTCTTCTCAGTTTTAATGATAAAAGCTGTATTTCTAAATGAAATTTATGATCTCCATGTGTTTTACTCTTTTCTTCTTTGGCATCATAAAAATCCTAGTTTGTAATCTCATTAATGTTTTTCTGACTGTTTTGCTGAAATAATCAGTTCTATCTTCCTCCTCCTGTTCTTCAGAATATTAGTCAGTGCTCTACTTTCAGCTTGAACTGTTTTGCTGTACACTGCAATATCTTCACAGAATCACAGAATTGTAGGGGTTGGAAGGGACCTCTAGTGATCATCGAGTCCAACCCCCCTGCCAAAGCAGGCTCCCTACACCACGTCACACAGCTCGGCGTCCAGGCGGGTCTTGAATATCTCCAGAGAAGGAGACTCCACAGCCCCCCTGGGCAGCCTGTTCCAGTGCTCTGTCACCCTCACTGTAAAGTTCTTGCGCACATTCGTGCGGAACTTTCTATGTTGAAGTTTCATCCCATTACTCCTAGTCCTGTCCCCACGCACTACTGAAAAGAGACCAGCCTCACCACTATGGCCCCCAGACCTCAGGTATTTATAAACCTGGATCAAATCCCCTCTCAGCCTTCTTTTCTCAAGGCTAAAGAGACCCAGTTCACTTAGTCTCTCCTTGTAGTGGAGAACAATCTTGATTGTTTCTAAGTGTGTAGCATGTTGTTTTGGCTTTTTTTTTTTGGTGTATGTGTGCAGAATACTTAGCTTTGATCTAGAAGTAATTTCTATGCTTTTTCTATGATGAGGGTTGATTAAGTTATGTAGCATTGTGAAAAGTGCTTTAACTTTCAGTGTAGTGCTAGAAGAAGATTGATTCCCTAATGGAGAATGATCTGAGAACAGTACTTTTTTTTTTGCTTTAATAATAGTTTTGGTAGTTGTCAAGTGAATATTTAAATAATAGGAAGCTGCCTGATGTAAAAGGAAAAAAATGATCCATCTATTTCAGGTATGAGCTTACCCTGCAGTTGGATTAGATAGAGCATTTAGTATAGTACTTATTCCAGACTGTCCGTTATGGGCCTGTTGTCTGATATCTGAACTGCATTTCTCATAACCATGTACACTGTGTGGCAGTACGGGTTCTACACACTGAGCTTGGAGAGCTGTATTTCTGACTTGCTGTTTGACCACATATATAAAATAGAATGTGAAGAAAACTGATTGTGAGTGGTTACTTGAAAGTTGCTGGTTTGTTCATTGCTTTGCAGTGTGACAAGCATGCTGATTGGTGCAAAGGCAGGAAAAATAATAGTGGAAGGAAATCATGACAGCAAAGGCAGTGTTTCTGGTAGATGACCCTTGTTGTTTCAGGGAGATGACCCTTGTTGAAATACCACTGGCAACTGAAAAGAGGATTCCTGTGGAAAATTGTCAGACTGTAACCCTGAGTGTTCTGCTCTGTCTTATTTCCTTAACACACTAGGAGGATGGATGTATTTTTCTGTTAAGCTTCTGTTTGTTGAGTATTATCTTGAATACTTTGTTGCTGTCACTGCTGGTAGTATGAGGTGTAACCTGTGCCTCTTTTTCACAGAGTTTTACTGAGAAACCTCTGCTAGTAGACCAGCTATGTTTTTAGGACTAAGGTTTCGTATGGTGCTTTTAGCTTTTGAAGTAATTAATTGGCAACTCATGCATCCACTCTTCATTGAGAGGCTGTTGAATGACAACAGAATATAAACTTGATCGGGCAATGGCAAGATGCAACGTACTTCAGTTTGGAGGCTGGCTACTGCTTTATTTTATTTTCCTGCTCTGTCCTCCTGTACATGTTTAAAGAGATGAGCATAAGAAAGAGACAGCTGGGATATTATGTTAAGATAAGGTGTTGTGGTTTATTGCAGACCATCTATGCAATTCAGGGGGACTGAACTATGAAAGGTGCATTGACACAGAATGTTATTCAGCAACAGAAGAGCCTTTTTGTTGGAAAGTGTAAGGGAGGGGTTAAACTGTGGAAGATTTGAGTATGATTGTGAATTCTGTAGTAGAAACTGAGCCCTGCCTACCTTTCTTGTGAGGAATTCTTTGGTACAACACACAACTGCTGGAATGTTTGTAATCTTTGTAACTAATTTTTGGCTAGGATCCCATGTAGCTGGCATGAAGAATGTAAAAAGTGCAAAGAAGGGAAGTTGTTACATTTTGTTTATGTGTTTGGGTAGAAATGAACGATGGCTTGTCAAGCAAATGAATGAGGAATGTGAGGTGTTGAACTGGGCTTCCCTGATATATTGATTTAGACATGACAAGGCTCAATCTTCCTCTTAGCAAGAGCAATTTAGGCCAAGGCTGACGACAGGATTTGCCTGATTGTTTTTGGGATTCTGACTGTATTTTTGTGACTACTTCATATAGAAATGTCTTATCTAGCATTGTCTGTCACAAATGTCTGGTGTGTTTATTTTCATTTTCCTCAAGAGAAGCAAATTTCCCTCAAAAAAGAAAGAGAGCTTGTAGATGCTTTGGCAGAAAATCTGTTGAATCAGGGTTTGTGTTTGCATTCTTACTTGGATTAGAATAAAGTTTCCCGTAGGAATTGAAGGCAGTTCTTATTACCCTCTTGTCTTTCCTGTGGACTTGTTTCAAGGTCTTCATCTTAGTTCTGTACTTAATACTTAGCATCAGGTTACTAAAACTACAATGGTACCATGCACTGCACATGAAATGTGCTGCTAAGTAGTAGTTTCCCTTGTTAATGAGGAGCTTTCTGAACGCTGATAAAATTCCCTATCATTTCTTTAACTAAAACCAAAAACATTACTTTACAAATATTATTTCTTGAAAGGTAGCACAGGTATTTAGATCTCTGTGGATGTTGGTTAGTATCATTTGCTAATGAGATAGAGTTGGTCATCATATTTTCCTTTGGAAATGCTCTCCTGCCCTTTATAAGAAGTTCTCCTGTATTATGCTGTGAGAAGACTTCAACTGATTCATTTACACTATTCACTTCAAAAGTAATGCCTTGTATTTATTTTCATGGAAACTACAACAAATATTAAGTGCCTAGTAACACTATTTGATAGAGCAAATTTTCAGCTGCAGAACAGTATTTTTCAACACAAATACTGGCATTTATCCAGTTCACATGGATGAACTCTTCATTTCATGTGACAGCTGTGCATGGCAATCTGGAACATGGCTTGTCTTTGATGTTGCTGTTGGTGCTGCTGAAACTTACCACCTCGATGTACTCACATCTACTGTTTGGTTGCAGTAGGTCACTAGTTCCAGCAAGCCTAATATCTGCTGGATTAATGGGTACTTCAAATAGTTGAGATGACTGAAGTTTAAATAGTTGAGTAGATGATCTTGTGATCCTTGTTGCTCCCAAGATTAAGAATCATTCTGCAAAGTGGTTTCTTTTACATTATTTTTTGAGCTCTTTTGAGTCCTGAATACATGTTTGCTTACTCAGATGTAAATGCAGCCCCTTTAACAACTTACTTGCTTTCTGTTTAGGACTGACAATTATATTGAGTTCAGATTTGGGGCTTTGACTGTAAAGCTGAGACAAACTAATATTACCTATTGCTGCTATGAGTGAGTGTCATAGTTACTCTGAATGCTGATTTATTCATGCTTAATGCTTAGAATAAATAGTTTATATCTAATTATCAACTATTAATATTTTGATTGGCAGTAGTTTATTTCAATTCTATAATGAAACAGCAGTTAGGAATGAATGAATGAATAGCAGTATATTTTGGTTGAAAGTTGTGCTAACTAATAATTTTAAAAGGGGATAGTTCTGTGGGACTGAAAAATTTATAGATTTTTTTGTCCTATATTTTTATGATGTATGTATTAATGTGTACCCTGTATTTTTTGAGATGGATGGATGTGTATCTGCACATGAGAACTTAAGTACAATTGATTCCTTGCACTGTTAATTGCTTTTTGTAAGCTGAAGTGAAAAGAGTCATATGAAACACATACTGACTTTCTATAATTTTATCTTTTAAATAGGCCTCTCACTGAATTTATTTTGTTTTTGTTTTACTGCTGTTAAATTTTACTTTTTGTGGATCTTCATTCTGGATTATTAGTATTCACTATGAATTCAGACCTGGTAGCAAATACTAGAGCATGTTAAAAGTGGATGTTAGAAGAATTTTGAAAAAACCTTACTTTAATTGAAACCAAAATTGCTTTTTGTTTTATCAGCAAATACATATCTCTTCATGGTGCAAGCTCGTGGTATAATGCTGAGAGAGAATGTGAAAACAATAGGACACATGATCAGATTGTATACTAACAAGAATACAACACTGAATGGAACAGGTAAGGGTATTTCTTACTGAATTTCATTTTTAAAAGAGCTTTTTGGGGTGAGGAGAGGGGAAGGGGACACCTACAGAAGCAAACCTTTATGTCATATATATGGCAGGAAGGGAATAAGCTCTTCTAAAGATCTGATAATACCAGGACAAGGGGAAATGGATTTAAGTTGGAAGAGGGTAGGGGAGAAGTTCTTTACTAGGAGAGTGGTGAGGTCCTGGAACAGGCTGCCCTGAGAGGCTGTGGATGCCTTGTTCTTGGAGGTGTTCAAGGTTGGATGTGGCCCTGGGCAACCTGATCTAGTATATCTGGAAGTTTGGTGGCCCTGCCAGGCAGGGGGGCTGGAACTTCATGATACTTGAGGTCCCTTCCAACCCAGGTCATTCTTTGTCATAGCTTGATTATGAAAACCTAGAACTACATCCAACTTTTTGGTGACTGTAGAGAAGGTGGAGGAGTTAATGTTTATCAGTTAAACAGGGAAAATGTCATAGCTGTAATCCAGATATTTTAAACGAATTACTGTTATTGTGGTAGAATGTTTTTTTAATCTTGCTGCAAGGAACTTTGTATTTACAAAGTCAGAGTTGTAAACTATGTGACAATATGATACAGAATCACTAGATAGCTTACATTTTTACACAAATATTTCTTCTTTTTAAGATTATCCTGAAGGAAACAATTCTAGTGACTGTGTTGCTCAAACAACAATGTATCTTCCAGAAAACTTCACTTACTCTCCTTACCAGGCTTGTCCAGAGAAACTGCCTTACATGAGTAAGTTTAATATTGGTCTTAATGCTTAGGTAGTCAATTGGACTGTATTTAAAATACATTGTAATTATTTTAATACAAAAAAAGAATTTAATGCTAAATATTTTAGTTATCCTACTTTGGGGATGTAAAGAAAGTTCGAACAGCACAAAATGTAAGTAATCAGAGAAACAGCATGATGTTCATATTGATATAGAAATGCGTATAAGCATTACAAGTATTTCTAATGAAATTTTCAAAGAATCTTATAGTTGAATTCTGCTGATTTAGTTCATTCAAAACTTTGTTGGCTTCTGCTAAACTGTTGCCCTTCTGGGTTAGTTTGCTGTCCAGAATGGAGACATTAAGGCAAATCAGATATTGATGTTTCAGCTGGATTCTACTAGGTAATCTTGATCATTAATATGAATTTGTTTGCACTGATTTGTATTTACAATGGCCAGAGTAGGGACTTGCATTCTATTTTGCCATTCTTCTCAAACTTATTGACTGTACTTAGCAGAATTTATCTATAGGTTGTCTTGTTACTATTTGCTTTCTTTTTTTTCTTTCTTTTTTTTTTTTTTTTAAAATATATATCATGCTCTTTATTTGTACTTAGTCTGTCCTGCTGAATTTACTAAAAAAGCATAATTTTGCCAGAAAGTAATTCACTGGATAAGTTACTTTACAGCACAAAGATATGTTTCATCATTTGGTTGTTATGAATAGCCCTGAGTCAGTCACAAAACAGCTTCTTGAATCATGTATATTTCAACCTGCTTGATAGTCTAAGGTTGTTACAGAAATCAACTACGTTTCTTCACATGACTGAATTCAATTTTCAAAGTTTTTATTCCTGGAATGAGTATGATAAAATCCCATTTTGTCCCAAGTACATGAGCTCTAGAAATGAGAGCAAGAAGTGTCTTCTGTGTGACTCAGTCTTTCAGGTTACAACATACTGGTTGAGCACTGCTGTGCTAGTTCATAACTGGAGTAATGCATTTCTCCTTCAGGGTAGAAGCAGTGTGAAAGAGTATTTTATCAGGATAATTGTAATGCAGACTTTAGAGGTAAATGAAAAGCAGGGCAGTTGTTTCAGTTACATGAAATAAAACTCTCATATTAAGGCCATCTCAACTTCTTAATAGTTCACAAAAGTCACTGCAAGTCTAAGAACTGGCTCTTAGTGAGCTGTAGGGCATATCTGGATATTTAGTATGATTGCCTCGGCCTCGGTATGCTGGGGTTAAATATACCTTAACCATTTTAATAGAAATCAGAAAAATCTATTGGTATTTAAAAATTAATCTTCAGAGGAGGTAATTCTCCAGAACTGGTACATTCTAATGTTTCATCAAGTGAATAGTTGAGCTTTTTCATATATTTTTCCTGTGTTTACTCCCTCCAGTCCCTGCACTAACTAGTTGGATTTCTCCTTGTCATTCTCCTTGATGCCTGGAAAAGAGTTTATCATCTGTACACCAAATGATTAGGTTTTGGAAAAGAATTAAAGTTTTTCAGTCTTCTCCTTTGTAGATTAAACCAATTATTTCAGCTTTTCTAGAATATGAAGTTTTGACCTTTTGTTATATTTGATTTTGTACTGTAGATTTTTCTCTTATTTGATTTCCTTTTAAAGTGTCATGGCCAGCTAAAGCCCTGACAGGACTAGGGAAAGAAACCAGACAAGTAATGACCTTGTCTTTAATATAACAGCTGGTCCAGAATTACATTTGCCATTTTCGTACAATTACATTACAGTTTCTCTTATTATAGTGGAATCCATTATAGACTGTCAAAATCTCTTTATACATACTGTATTGTGGGCAAGTATTTCTGGTTTGTGTTTATTCTAAATTGTGGGTACCTCATCCCTGAAGTTCAATGTCAAGTTGTGTGGGACTTTGGGTGATGTGACCTGGTGGTAGGAGGGTTGGGAACTAGGTAATCCTTATGGTCCCATTGCTAGTTGCCTGTAATATACTTTGTAGAGTTAGAACTGTCATCATAATTGAAATTAATATTTTTTTTCCTCTATGTAGGAGGCCTTATTGATGTAAATATGAGTGAAATTAGTTTTGATGAAATTCAGCAACTGTTTTCAAAAGACTTAGACATTAAACCAGGAGGACACTGGAAACCCAAAGACTGTAAGCCACGATGGAAGGTGAGGTGTCTGCTTTTTTTTCCTCCTGTTTGCATTCAATTGCAAGTACTCAGTCTTATGCTACATTTTTATATTACATGTACTATATTAAAGTATTGTGCTCAAAAAGACTAAAAGCTTGTTGAAAACATGGTGTGTTATGAGCTGTAATTAAACACTTTGTTATGTAGGCATAAACTCGTCCAATGTGTATGTCACTCAAAATGAAAATTACATTCAACTTTTATTTTGCAATTTATTGAGCAAAATTTGAACTTGCTTTCCTAATGGAAATGACATGTTTTAGAATACTGGGCCTATTTATATGTACCGTGGTAAAATAGTTCATCTGTAATAAATAAAACATTATAATTAAAAAAAAATATTAACTTAATACTTGTATATAAATTTTTGAAGGTGGCGATCATTGTTCCTTTTCGTAATCGTCATGAGCATCTTCCAATTTTCTTCCGGCACCTGATACCGATGTTGCAGAAGCAGCGGCTGGAATTTGCCTTCTATGTTGTTGAACAGGTAACAATATTTGCTTCAAAAATGAATCTTTGGGGTTCCCTACTAAAGGAGATCTGACACTTTTACCAAGGTTTGGATGAATCAAGAATTTAAGAACTGTTAAACATGCTTGACGTTATGCTTGCTCTGGGCAACCTAATCTAGCTTTGGCTGTCCTTGTTCATTGCAGAAGAGCTGAACTAGATGACCTTTACAGGTCTATTCCAGTACTAAGGATTCTATGTTCTAATTCTTTAAGTGAAAAAGCAGTGTTCATCTTAGTCCTAAGGATTAGCCAGTGTTGCTTTTTTTTTTCCCAAGTACAGGCTAGTATTCTGTGAGTGATAATATAACACAGCTCCTTGGGATCTATAGTCTTTTTGAGTCTTCAAGATTAAAAAAACAAAAACAAAACACCACAAAACAGAACCAAAAAGACAAAAAAAAAAGTGCACCTACATTTATGTTTTATGGTGGAAGGTTTGGAAATGGCCATTTGGAGAAGGTCAGTTTACAATATGCGCTTAATGAAATCCATTCAAAGGCAATAGCTTTAATGTGCATGCTATCTGGTTAATATAAGTGAGTTATAAAGGCAGCTAGAGACTAAGAGACTCCAAAAAGAGAGGAATGGATGTGGGGGGAATAAAACAGCCAACAAAATTGTCTGCAAGTTACACTGAAGGAACAAAGTAGTTGAGATTAATGGAAGAATTTGTGCAGTTGGCTTTAGTAGATAGGTCAATATCTGAAGATATTACTGGACTTATTTCTCATGGCTCATCTTATGTGGATTTTCAGGTGACAACTGGAAAAAATAACGAAGATTGTCAATTATCATTTAAAAATCATGTAGAATGCATTTGCTTTATGAATAGGTCTTGTAGGCTATATTGTCTCCTTTGTTCAAAACTGAAATTCAGAGATTTAAATTGTGTAATTTAAAGAATTTCAATGTAATTTCACTAAAGTTTCTTAGAAACTGGAATTAAGTTCCAAGATGATGTTAATTATAATTACATAATAGTATCTGAAGTTTTTGTTATCAAAGTATTTCAGCTAACTGGTAGTGTCATGCTGTACTGATCAAATGCCGTAGGT
Source organism: Coturnix japonica (assembly GCF_054131305.1). Lineage (NCBI taxonomy): Eukaryota > Metazoa > Chordata > Aves > Galliformes > Phasianidae > Coturnix > Coturnix japonica. The sequence continues at coordinate 39,298,524 of NC_140664.1, forward strand.
TGCTAGTGCTGTTATGTTTTGTGCAAGGTGGAAAGCTGTCTCAGACTGCTAAACTACAAAGTACAGTTGATGAAGTTGATGTTAACCAGAGCCGTTCCTCTGTTTAACTATAGAAAAACAAGTACCTTTGTGAATACTTGTTTTTTCTTTTTGTGTGGAATGTGACGTGTTTCTCTGGTGTTGAAAGTATGTCTCCTTCTTCCTTGTTTGCTGCTTGAAGACAGGTACACAACCTTTTAATCGTGCAATGCTCTTTAATGTTGGCTTCAAGGAGGCTATGAAGGACGTTGTCTGGGACTGCATAATATTTCATGATGTGGATCACTTACCCGAAAATGACCGAAATTATTATGGATGTGGAGAAATGCCACGTCATTTTGCAGCAAAGTTGGACAAATACATGTACATGTAAGTAATTAGCTTTATCTACATTGTTTCTGGGTCTTAAACATTCTTGAAGCGTATGTAATTCTTTCAAAAGTAAATCCAGTAGATGAAACAAATCAGATCTGAAACAATATTGGCTAAAACACACTTCACTGTAGCAACTGCTGAGTGAAGAATGTATCTAAAGATTCACAGTATTATTGATACTTGATTATTTCTCATAGTGAGGACATATTTTGAAGACTGGGAATCACATAAGTCTCCTGGTGTGTGAATATGTATATATTACATAGGAATAGTGGTTGCTTTTGTTGGTTGACTGCATATTACTTAATTATTATGTGCTAGTACTTAGTGTATGCTTACTGGAAAAGAAAGAAGCTGTCATGGTTTTGTAATGTTGCTGTCAATATTCCACATCATAACATCATGTGCAGTATGGATCATTAAAAGGTTCATACTCCAGTTACGTGGAATAACAATGTCCCAAATACTCAGCTCTCTGTACATACTTTTCATATCTGAAATATGTGGTAGACATGTTACAGATTTCAGCTACAGTGTAAGGGTGCCTTTCATGCAGTTCTAATTCTTCTGTAAACATTTTGTGACTTCAACGTGTATTACTTAATGCCAGCGATCTGTGAGTCGGTTTTTCTTAGTGACTTCTGTACATGTCCTCGGTTATGGATTCATTGTCTTTTATTGAAAGGTATTTCTCAATAAGAGGACTACTTATCTAAGTCCAGATAAGATTACGAAATTTCTCTTTCTTTTTCAGTCTTCCATACAATGAGTTCTTTGGTGGTGTAAGTGGACTGACGGTGGAACAATTCAAGAAGATTAATGGATTTCCAAATGCCTTCTGGGGGTGGGGTGGAGAAGATGATGATCTTTGGAACAGGTGAATGTTCAGTACTTATTATATCTTTTTGATTGTTCTGTAGTATCCAGTACTTGTTGAACAATCATCTGATTGTTTTAGATGGGCGGATTCTGTTGTTTCCAAGGACTAAAAGAATGAGTATGATATTCTTTTTTTTTTTCTTGGCCTTTTTGGTTTGGAGATATATAACAGACTTTTAAGAGAGACTTTTTTAAAACACATAACAGATATAACAACAGTTAATGGTATAAAAAGTAAATCAGGATCAATCCTCCTAGTCCTTTGTGTGTAGCTTTTTTCTTTTAATATATGTTCCTACTGCTAGCATTACAGAATACCAACTTACAGGCTGTAGAGTAAGGATGAATTTCAAGTATCTTTAATATCTTAAATACTGCAAGTGGGAACTTAATTTGCATCCCTATTGATGGCCACAAACTGGATAATGGACAGCAGTGCTTGCCATGTTACTAACTGCTCACAATAAATAACTGTAAATTCCGATAGAGCTCTTAAAACATGAGTTCATGTGTGGAGGGGGATATTCTAAAAGAAGAATTTGTTTTTCTCCTTTCCTTACTATTCTCATATTTTTCATCCTGTTGTGTGTTAAACATACAACGATGAATGTTTCCCGCTCAACTGTTTTCTTCACAGCATTATTATTTGTTGGGACAGAAGGGATATTTTAAGGGAAAGAATGTCAGTGAACGGAAAACCTAAGATTTAAAACAGTTAATGCATAGTTTTCACTTTTGCTGTAACTTATCCAAAAATGCCTTTTTTTTTTTTTTTGTTTATTCCACTGTAGAGTTCACTATGCTGGGTACAATGTAACAAGACCAGAGGGTGATTTAGGGAAATACAAATCCATTCCTCATCATCACAGAGGTGAAGTCCAATTTTTAGGAAGGTAAGAGAAGCTAAAAACTAATGAAACACTGCAGCAGAAGATGTAAAGTTTCTTCATATATGTATATACAATATCTTCTGCATGTACAAATAGGCAGTCAGTGCTTGTGAGTGTTGTTCCCTCTCCAGTGCTGAATTCCATGTCTTTTAAACATATTATGTGTTGTGTTCAGGTATTTTTATGTTATTTTTTTATTTAACTGTGAGAGAGAGATCGTTTGTGTATTAGGATGTTATTGCTCTTTGATGCAGGAAGTTTATTTTTTAGTTTGGATGTTAGTGCTGGAAGTGCTTTACTGCTTTGCTGATTTTAGACATTCTGCATAAGGAAGCAGCACAGCTGGGGATAATGACTTGTGTGAAAACAGACTTCAGAACTCCTCAAGGGCTGTTTTCTTCTATCATATATCATTGTATTCTGAGGTGAAGGTCTTCTCATTTCCTGATTGTGTGGACTTGAACTTTGTGTTTTGTGGTTCTTTTCTTACACAAAATGCTTCTGGCTGACCTAGACTAGAACAGCAACCAGAACATAGCAGATGAGCTACATTGTTGTTAAGTTGCAATGTGAAGCACAAAATAAAGGGTTTCTGGTATGTGTTTATGAATAACTAGAAATCCTGCTCAGTTTTGCTATCAGTGGGTATCTTTTTTTTTTCCCCCTTTGAGTATCATTCATTAAGAATAATGAATAAAGCTGAAAATGTACAGATACAGTAGATATTAGTAAATGTATGCTATAAGAAGCTAAATTTACATATCAGTAACCAAGGAGGGAAAAACTGCTTTTTAATATCTGCAAATTAGATGTTTGCAAATGCAGGAGTCTGAAGCGTCAAATGTAAAGAAATTTGGACATTTTAAATGTATGCTGATGCACAGCGAAGGCATTTAGATCCTATCTCTATATTGAGTTATATAGCAAAAAAAAAAAAAAAAAAGTGAAGAAATTGAATGTTCTTTAAAAAGGAGTTTAATTTGGAATTACAAAACATGTGTGAACTGCTCCAAAATTAAAGCCATGATTTCCATATAAGGTACAGTAACAATAATGCTATTTGATAGAGCAGATTCTCAGCTACTAATCACTATTTTTCAACTTAGTTTCTGCCATTAATGGCATTTTTGCCAGCATTGAACAAGAAGAGCCTGTCTATCATACTCATAAAAATCCACATGGCCATCTGAAACATGACTTGTCTTTGTCACTGGTGCATTTTAGCACTGACAGCAGCCTAACTGTGCTCACATCCACTGTTTGGTCTCTGGAAATGTTCAGCAAACATGAATGAATGTCAAGGGGTGTCAGTTTTTCTGCATGGAGGAATTCAATTCCATATGCATTTCCATGTCAGGTACTGTTTTGTCAGACTGCCCTTCTCCTACCACATGCCATGTGGCAATAAAACATATTGGCATGGAAGGTTCACCATCCTCTACCATACCACTAACATCCACCTCTGATCTTATAACATGGTCTTGAGATCCACTTGCACACATACACAAAGTTCAAGTGTTTAAAAAAAAAGAAAGCCAAAGTGGCAGACTTCTAAACTTCAGGTAAACAATTTAGTGAGTTCAAGAAACTGAAAGATAGTCTCAGGGTTTAAAGATTGCAGTCTTTCAAACTAATGTGACTGTTACTGTATCATACCAAAAATTGAATGGTTTCTTGCAAATCTTTCTCATGTTTTTCTTCTTCCTACTCTCTCTACAGATATAAACTTCTGAGGTATTCCAGAGAACGTCAGTATATTGATGGGTTGAACAATTTAGTATATACTCCTAAAATACTTGTCAGTAGATTGTATAAAAATGTAACTGTTAATCTTATGCCAGAACTTGCTCCTATTAGAGACTATTGATGGAATTGCTGTGACAAGCATGGAGTAAACTTAATGCACTGGAAGGTATTAATAGACACTGAAGACACTGTAAAACAAAACAAAAAAAACCCCACAACAATCAACGTCTTAGAATTAGGGATTTTTGTCCATCTGATGATGCATATTTGGGATGAGAAGTGAAGTGATTGTATGCGCCATGCATTCTGTTCAGAAAGAAAAGCCAGCAGCTACCACTCAGATGTTTACAGCATGAGACTACTGTTCAAGTCTTCATTCTCCATGTTCTCTATCTTAATCACTCAGCTAAATAATCTGCAGAAAACAGACTTGCTAGCTTCACTGGAAGTAGAGGCCTTCTTCTTCCAGGACATTTTTATATTAAAGTGCTCCCACTCTGCCCTCCTGTACTTATTAAATGAATGCTTTTGTTCCTTTTTAAAATGTGTTTTGTAAATACGTGATGTAAATTAATGTGTGTACATTGCTTTTAAATTGCTCAGTATTTTATGCTTCAGTATATATTTGGATGTGTTCTTGTTTGAATTCTATGGGAATGTTTTTATTAGCATGAAAGAACAAATGAAAAATCTAAGTATCCTTAAAAAAAGGTTATACCTTATGTGAAATGAAGGTAATACTAATTGTTGGCCAGCTATGACTGTAAACTGTTATACTAGTTTTGAGCTCTAGGCCTCATGCATATCTATATAGAAGAATTAATTTCATATATGAACTTTCTCAAAAGAAAGCTTTTAATTTTATTTATTGCCAGCAAAATTATACAATACCCTGCCTGCCATCTAAATCATATTTATATGCCTATTGCATGTGTATTATGGAAAATCTCGTGGTTGTTACATACTATGATCTACAGGAACTCTTAAGTGTTTCCATGTGTGCCACTGGTGTCAGTGTCAGGGATTTTAATGATAAAACAATATGTCTGGGTGCATACAGTATTTTGGTATTGTCTTTTTTTTTTTTTAATACTATTGAAAAGCACTTTTATTCCTCCAAGATCAGAAGAGCCAAAAATGTGTCTTCATTGGAAGAATATTAAAGTTAGATTTTTAAGGAAATAATAAAACATAGTTCTAATTCTTGCAGTGTGGGATTTTCAGAAACATGGTGTGGGTCAAACTGTTCCACTTATGATTGTGTAAGTGGAACTGAAATTAAGCTAAATGCTTTCTAAAATTCCACCTATGATATATTAATCAATATAGCTTTTTAAGGGCCTATTCTAGTACAGTGCTGAATGCTTTTATGATGCACTAAGTATCCTCAAGTCTATGACTTCGAATGAGATTGAGGTTGCACAGTTCCACAAAGAATTGGTCCTGTCTGTTTCTCTATTTTTGTGGTGTAAAATGTATGAGTAACTAGCCTCTCTCCTTGGCTTAGAATGAAAAACATATCTTATTTTCCTATTATCTGTTTGTTTGTAATGTTAAGTATTTTTTCCTAATTTCTCTTTTTTACACCCTTCATTTAATACTAAGGAAAAGGATTGAATCATTTGTTTTCTATGTTAATGCAAATATATTGACTCAGCTTTCCTGAACTATTTTGTTTGTCACAGTTATTCATCTCTTTAGGAACCAAAGGCTGGCTTCTGCTCACATAAAGAATGGAAAGCAGGATAGGATTGTTTCTGTTGAGTATTCTGTAAGAGTGTAGACAAAACATACTAACTCATTACTGTGTGTTGGTTTCCTGAACTGCTGCCATGAATAGTGTGATGCTATGTATATTTTTGTCTGCCATAAACCCTTTTTATTTCCTTGACATCCCAGCAGCAGATTTTGCTCTTAGTCTTTCTTAGGGTAAAATAAGGATTTTACTTGTAGATGTCCCAAGTATTTTGTAGAAATGTAGTGATTTAATTGTAGTACTTGAGAACAACTGTAAACGATAAACCTTATGGGAATTACCCTAAAATCTACCCATTTATCTAATTATTATTGCACTAGCAATGATATAGTCCAACAAAAAGTACAAAGTGAACAGAACATCTTTTTGAAAGTTAGATCACCTCCTGATATTTTTTTTATAATCTAGTGTATAGGCAATTCTGAAGCATATGGGTAAAGGGAGATAATATATGTATGATCAACATCTTCAAAATAAAATTGGTCTTATTTCATAACAGTCTAAAACAATTATTTAAGAACTGTTGAATAAATTTTAAATTGTTGTTAATTTTGAAGTGATTTCTGGTTTTCAGTAGAAAGTTCACCTGCAATTCAACACCTATGGTTACCAAACATCCTTTGGCACTGTAGGTCTGTCCTGTTTTCTGAAACATGCTTTTGTGCCCACTTGGTAGATGTTCTGTGAAACATGCAATTTCGAACCATTCAAATACATATATATGCATAGATACACGTACATGTAATGTACACATTTGCTGTGGCTGAGCTAATATAACTTTACAGCTATAAGTGATTAATCATGTCTGGTGTTAGGAAAAGTATGATTTTTAAGCCAGGATGTGAATGGATGATGACATAGTAGAGTTCTTGGAAAGTTTGCATTCTGGTACCCCAAAGTGATGAATATTACCTTATGAAATGTTAACCAACACTCCTCTCTCAATAACTTTGATCACTTTGTTGATAAGTTTTCAAAGATGCCATCTTAAATTACATCAAAATAATGTTTGTATGCATCTGCTTGAGCTCGGTACTACTCTGTACTGAATTTTAACCTAAACAGTGCCTTCAAACAAAATAAATGTGATGCAGAACTAAGAGTTCTGTACATTCCTTTTGGTATTTTTCATAATTCTTGTAAAATGTGGGGTGAGGCCAAGCGTGTTGTTCTTTGTGTTGCTGATGAGGTAAATGAAGAGCATTTTCTCTTTGAGGAGCTAATGTGGAGGGAGGAGAAAGGAATTATTTTTATGGGATTCTGAAGGTCTTACAAATGAGAGTAAAAATTTTACAGAAATATTAACAGTAGAATCTGCTTCATATACTGAGATACTTTTAAGCCCATTTTCCACAGTATAAAACTAAATAGGAGAATATAAAATCCATTTCAGAATAGAGAATATATTGAAAAATGTATGAAATTTCCTTTTTCTGGGATCTTGCCAGTCTATTTTTCTACTGCATTTACTAATGACTGCGTTGAAGTGGGTTACTAAGGAGCCAGTTACTTTAAAATATTACAAGCACCCGCTGCTTATCAGCAAGAGGAAGTGTACTTAAGAATGTTTTATTTGTAGAGGTGTGTAAGATAAGCTTAATGAAAAATGCACTGAAACACGTGCTGGGAATTTCCTGTGTACTATCATAATTTTGGAGTTTTTTTGGTTGTTCATAAGAATGTTTGTACTTTTTTTTTATCATTGTCTTTTATGAAATATAATGTTCTAAAGATTGTGTTGGTTTGGTTATTCTGAGGTATTCTGGAGAGGTATCTCTTGTTTTGGTTATAAAATGCTGTTTTTTTAATACATAATTTCTTGAAATAACAGGAAGAGGAAGGGGAAACTGGGCAGCAAATAAATCAGGCTAGGCTGTGGTGGGATGACTTCTGTTAATTCTCCTAATAGCTCTTCTCTGCTCTTGTTTAAGAGTAATTTTCCTCATAAATGAATTACGATATTGTGAAAAACATGAATGAACCCTATCTCTCGGCGTTAGGCAGGAAGCTTCCTTTCATGATTTTCTTAGGAAGAAACAGTTGTCCTATGTACCTTTTCCTTTTATCTTACAGTTATTAATAGATAAGTGTCAGAATGCTAGAGGTATGTGAATAGTTTTTTTTGGGGAGTACTTAAATTGAAGGCAAAGGTATTTGCAGAACTCTATGCATCTTCTGACAATATAAAAATAACTTCAAGCGTGTTTGATGGTTTTAGTTTTCTACAGTAGTGGATAGAGATTCTCCTTGAAAGTGTTACCAGCTACATTAAGGAGCAGGAAAGGCTTTTTGAGTTTGTAGCATCCTTACGTTCTCTTATTTACCCTTGTTGCCACTCAAAAGCTATTTTTACTGTGTGTGTGGCCCCATGTGATTTCATCCACTGTGGGCTTTAATAATAAGGCATAGGTGATGGCAAGTGGTTTACATTTCCCTTGTGCTCACTTACCATAAGATACCTTTCAGGTACACTTTGTTCAGTTTCTTTCTGAAGAATGTTGCTTATTGACTTCACAGAAGACTTTGGTCAGTACCTTTTTTTATAAACTCAGTGTGTTTCTGTGAATGCTTTTATTCCCAAGAGTGACTGAAAACAAAGTCAGTACATCTTCCAAAAGTTAACAAAAGAGATAAACAACTTGACGGTTACTGTCAGTGATTTACTCTGGGAACAGCTATGCAAATTCTAAATCTGTTACCACAGACAGAAACTATTCGTAGAGTTTATGGAAACTTTAGTTTACACATCTAAATCTTTACGCTTAATGTCAAGTTTCTATTCCATCGGCTCACTGACTGTTGCCGCAGTTGAGTAAGAAAAGGGACTGATGATATTAACGATGGAGTAATGTCGAAGACCAGCATCGTTCGCTGTGAACACCACCTAGAAAAAGAAGCAATAAATACAGGACAAATGAGAAGCGATCCCTAGATACAAGCCTACGTATAGGTGAAACCTTTGTAGTTGTCTGTCTAATCTGAGCTCCTGCAAAACTTTGGACATATCTTCACAGAATCACAGTATGACCTGGGTTGGAAGAGACCTCAAGGATCATGAAGTTCCAACCCCCCTGCCTGTCAAAGCCACGAAACTTCCATGTTTACTAGATCAGGTCTTCTCTTCTTGTAAACTTCTCATCACGCATTTCCGCTGGTGGAAAAACTTTTGTTAAAAGCATAAAAGTAACTTAAAGAATATTATTTGTAATTATCAAACAATTATTATCCATATTGAGTTTTCGTTGTTGATGTTGATAGATGACAAGGTTTGTTCATTTTTAAGGGCTACATTGACTACTTTTCCTCTTTTTTTTTTTTCTTTTAAAGTACACTTTCAACTATCTGAGCAGTTTTATTGCTCTTATTAAGTCTGAAATATTGAGAACAAAATTAAACGTTGTTACCAGCAAATATATTCAGTCTAAAATACGAAGCTACGCTTTTCTTTAATCTTGAGTTTCTAGTAGATGCAGGACTGTGTTAGTCCTTTGGCCACGACTAATGACCTCATGTAGGAGAGTTACTTGCAACAGCCCTTTAACCATCTCCTCCACCAGCTTATCTCCTGTTCTTTGATTCCTCCATCTAGACTATTTGATTATTTTGTGCCGAGTGAAGATAGGAGTTAGAGAATGTAAACCTTTTAAACAGTTCATTAGCACTGTGATGCTTGTGATTCTTTCAGTGTAAATTGGAAAAAAGCTTATGAAAATGGAAAGAGTTGGTAGTAAAAATTCATGCATATTATTTGAAAATGAACTGAAGAAAACGTGATCCCTACAAAGGTTTATTCTTAAGAAAGGAAGTGAGAATTCTCTATTAAATTTATGTCTGTGTTCTGGACTGGAAATTAATGTTATCTTGATGTATAATCAATTCACTTGTGTGTTTTAAATCTTATCTCTTTTATTTCTGTTATCGCAGACAGTAAGATTGCTAATGCTGGGCATTCGTTGTCTAGAATAAGAATGTTATCTCTTACCCATTTTAGGGAAGCCAAAACAAAGCTGGATCCTGGGTGGTTGCTACTTTTTCTCCAAAGAGATGGAGTGGAGTAGATGTTTGAGCAGCAATTGCAAACCATACAGCTATTGGCGCTTACTGATCTGTCACAGTCCAGCAAAATACTAATACAGATCTGCTGTTGTTACTGCCATGTAGGAACACATGAAGGAGCTGATATTATAAAGGGGAAGAGGACAGTCTCCAAGGAGTCCAAGGCACTGGGGCTGGTTGCTACCTGGTTTGGACCACCATTACCTAAACAGTTTATCTGTCCCATGCAGCATTCAGTTGTAAACTGGGGATCCAAGCATCCAGAAAACAGTTCACACTTTTTTTAGAAATATGAACTGCATATGCACCTGTACAAACATTGGATCTAAAATGCAGAAAAATCCTTTTCCCAGTAGACTTAGTCTACTCTTCTCTCAAGTGTCGAGTCTCAGAAAGAGACTAGACTTCAGCAGAAGCAGAATTGAAAACCTCTTTGAGTAATGCATCTAAGAGCTCAGTGAGAATAATGGGGAGGCTGGTAACTATGTTTTGTCATGAGCACATTGTCAGGATGTTTGGAGACTGCAGTATTGAAGTGTTAATGCTAAAACTTTAAAGCAAAAAGCTCAACATGTGTAATAATTGAATCCTAGATATTGCATATCTTTATTCTTTGCAACTGTAATACAGAATAAAATAAATACTTACATCAGCATATTGATAGAAAGGGTTCAAGCCCAGATTCCTCCAGTAAGAGTCTGTATCAAACTCAATCTTGTATTTCCCTTCAAATTTGTCTTTAGGTATTAGATCTTGAATCTCTCCATTTTCATCGGTTAGTCTGTGTAATGGCAGAAGAATGCACTTTTAGATTTCAATAAAAAGCCCATTAAAAATTCAGCTTTTTAGCAATTGAACTTAAGTGATGTTGTGTAGCTTAAGTAATGTCATGAATACCTCCCTTGATCTGTAATGACTTACGTACATCTGTATTATGTTTATCTTACAGATCTTACTGTGACATTTACTGTTTCCACAATCAAAGCAGTGGATGGCTGCCTGCCATGTCACTTATTCTGCATGGTTTAGGGATGAGCCAAATGTTGGCATAGTTGTTCATAGGCTCTTGGCAGTGTCTTGGAGTTGATTAAATGAACTCACTCGCAGGGAAAGCTTTAGTGCTGTAAGCAATGCAAAAGCTCTGTGATGCACTTAACTATGTGAGTAGGGTCAACTCTTGATTTTTTCATAGTTGTTTCTCTTATTTAAATATGCTGAGTTGCTTTATCAGTATTAATTAGTCAGCAATTTTAAACTTTGAATCTACTATTGGAAGTGATTGTAGGTCAGCCAAAAGTGTAGTCTTACAGGATTCTTTGTTGTCTTTGGTGATTGGCTGTTTTTCTCTCTTCATACAACAGATGTTATTCAAATTAAAGGTGCTTTAAGGGTATAGGGCTGGCTTGAAACCGTACACCTTGGAACACCAGCCAAATTGAGATGTTGAAACAATATTGAAAGCTGTCTCTCAAACATACCTCTTGGTTGAAATCTGATTATGATGAAATAAGTTCTATGAAATTAGGTTTCACACGGACTAGGTTATTTGCAGCTAAGTTCTGTTATGTGCCTGCTTTCAGTAGTCACAAATCACAACATAATGTTCCAGCCAGCAAATCTTTTATTCAGCTTGAATGCAGAAAAAAGTGAAGAATGGAATGTTATTTGTGCCACTGTCCACCATTATTTAGAACTTGTACTTCAGTATAGCTTATAGCTATGAGGTCATTTGCTTCTTGAGAGATGTTCTTTAATCAGTTGATGGATATATTTTTTTAATCTACTCAAATATATTTTTCCTTTGTCATAGCTTGATTATGTTTAGATAAGTGTTTAATAAGCTTTCTCAGTTAAAACCCAACACGTATTTAATTGAGAATAGTAATTTTTGAATCCCATCCTAACATTCCATTTCTTATAAATGAACAGGACTGGAGAAATTGATTTAGTATTATCACAACTTTTCATACACTTTTGTTTCAACATGAATCATGTTTTAAGGCTCTGATTAACATCCAGTTGTCCAGCTCTATATCTTTAAATTAAGCCTCTGAGCTCAGACTTGAAAGTAACTAAGATGAACATTTTCTTAATGGAAAATTACATACAATTACAGTGACAGAATACGTTTGAATCTACGTCATTTGTGGAAGGCAAATTATTTAACGAAGACAACATGAATAGATAGAGTTCTTTTTTTCCCCTACTTGTGGAAATGTGTGATTTTCACTGTTGCTATGTTTATTAAGGGCACACATGAGAGCCTTGTTGCTTCTTCCAGCTCACTGCTCTATTACACCAAAGAGTCACCTACATACAAGTTCTTGTGAGCTTTCTACAAATCCATCTGTGCCTGGTATACTTCCTGCAGTATGTCAGCTTTTGCAAGTATGAGCCACGTGTCACCTTTTTTTAGGTAGAATTTGACAGAGTCCTGGGTGGGGCTCTGCAAATATCTTGGATTTTCTCATGTTGGCTGATTACTTTTCCTCAGAATCAAGGAGGCTATCAATTATTATGTGGTATACATTTAAAACCATTGCTGTGTTTTCTTTTTAAAGCTGTACTGTTGTAGCATATGAAAGCCCATTTGAGAAGAAGAAAAATAACCAATAAAGGTAGAATTTTCGATCAGAGTCTTATTTTCAGACAAAAAGAGTCTGTTTGACTCCTCTGGTAATAATGCAGCACTGCATTTGTGAGTGTTAAAAAGAAAGATGAAGCTTTGTAATAAAATTACATTATAAAACTATTTTGGTAGTTGAAACTGTAGTATTGTTAAAAGACAACCTGCAGCAAATAAAATGTAATTCATTCAATAGTATGTCTTCTCTCTGATTAAAAATAAATAAATAATTTGTTAGAAACTCTTGGCTTTCCCATTGCCCTTCTCTCACTTCATATTTTGATAGGACTTACTTTGAATTTAACGGTTCCCAAGATCCATCTTCAACTTCTTTATGTAACTTAACTAGAAGATTTGGAGCTGGACTTCCTCGGGCTGAATCCAGAACTTTTATAAAGAGAGGATGCTTGGAATCAGAAGAGCCCTTCAGGTAGGGAGAGAGAATTGTTTATGTTGTAGGTGGTGGGGTATCATAAAGCAGTAAGGAGTCTTACTCTTTAGCTTTACCGAATATACCATCTTCTCAAAAAAAAACCAAAACTGTGTACTCAGAAATACAGCCTGAAGGCTACTGGAGCCTGGAGACAGTGGGACCAAGGAGGAGGATATCAGCAGCTGTAGGGAGTCAACAAGTCATGTGCGATATAGAGTCACTGTGGATGTGTGTGAAAATGCCTTTTTGGTTTCCCCTGGGGATGGCTCACATACGCATCATTCTCAGCATAATTTTTAACCCAGTTGTGACCCAAACAGAAAATAATCAAATCATCAAAAGTAGGAGGGATGTTTAAAAATTGAGTAACTTTTCCTTTATGTTTTGGAGTGGTGACTTGAGCCAAGTTTTCTGAATTTGGTGGCTTCTGATCTAGTCATCTTACTGAAGAATTATCTTAATTCAGCTGTGAACTTGATAACTAGCACATACTGAGTCTTCCCTTGTGCCTTTTTGGATTAGATTTTTCATCCCCGGGCAGTTAGGTGTAGGTAGAAGAGAAACTTTTCTTCAGCCATGGGGTGGTGATAGTTTCCCTCCCAATCACATTCACAACAAAGCATGATGTTTATAGACTAAAATTTTACATTCTCAAAAGAAAAGTTGAATCAAGGCTTTATCTTTCCATTACCTAATTCTGTATGTGAAAAGTGAGAAAACAGAGCTATGTAGGAGATGTCAATCAGAGATCAGCTCAAAATAGAGATCACTGATCTCCATTTAATCATTGGAAAAGGAATCATGATGTAGATGATAAAACTTGAGCCCTCTACATCCCCTCTTTCATTCTGTGATGTACTGAATATCCCATGGTTCAGGAGTCCCACTCTGTGTCACACCTGTATCAGAATGTATCTATACCACCATCCATATGAAAGAGTGAGTTGGTTTGCATCAATGAGTGTTGAGATTCCTTCTTTCCTGCATGGCAGCAGTAAGGGAAAGAACGAGAGAATACGTTACTCCAGTACAGATTCTCCTCAGCTAATGCAGCTAAAATGAATGAGGGAAGGAACACTAGGACTGCAAGAACTTGCCAGAACTGCTTTGAAATCCTTCACGACCTTGTTCATTGTGTTATAAGTGCTACAGTTCCCTTTTGAGAAGCCCAAGGGCTTTGCATAGTGACTACAGTATTTTTTTCCCTTTCTTTTCTAACATGTTTTTTCATCTAGTTTCTGCGTCTGGTAACAAGAACCACTTCTCTAATCAGAAAGCTCCCTGTTGAGGAGAAGAAGGACCAGTGCAGTAAGAGAGAACTACAATCAGTAATACCACAAAATTGAAATAGTTGCAATAAAATGGAATATTTCACTTACTAATTGTAGTATTTAAGAGAGAGGAGGGGAAAAAAAAAGGCTGGGACTACATCAGTATGAAGGACTTCAGCTTCAATCCTTATACACTTACCTGTGGTGCAGCTTCAGAGAGAGATACCAGGCCAGCTAAGAAAACAAGAAATAGAGGGTGCAAAGCCATTGCGGCTATCACTAGGAATTCTCAGTGGCAGCAAGTAGGAACTGATGAGATCTGTGATTTTTATATCAAGGCCTCTAGACTAAGACTGCTTATCAATTAAAAAAAAAAAAAAGCATCTGACTTTGAACATGCTGATTCTTACTATTTACTTAGTAAATAGTGAGAAAATAAGTAACCCATACAAACATGAACCTTGTCTGTGAAAATATGTCTATTCTGTTAATGCCTGTAGGAATAGGGAATATTGCTTAGCTTAACTGCAGCAATCTGTTTTCTTGGAAGCAATGTCTGTTCTGTTTTGTTTCTTTTCTCATTGAAGGATAGTTACAATAGTTCTGTTGAAGTCTCATAAAGCTAAGAAAAATATAAGTAATAATTCAGAATTTCCATATCATTGGGAATTTCTCTATGCTTACAGTGTGGCGTAATCAACTTATTCATGTTTATCTATTAAGCAATTTATCTATGTGGTAAATCTGTACGCGTGACCTACTAGTTTTCTTATGTATTCCCATGGAGAAAAAATACTGTGTTTGGTTTCTAGCACTATAATTAGATACTTACATGCCCATTTCAGGAGCACAGCTAAACAGCATTTTAAGTTCTGTTACTTTAGTTGTTCCCTACGTTCCATACAGCTTAAGAAATTCACCTGTGTAGTTTCACATCAACCCCCATAAGGAGTCTCTTTTTCATTTTAGGTAAATATTATTTCCAGAAATGAGATTGTTTTTACACCTGTGGATGCCTACATGCCCAGTAAGGACACTAACTTTTTTTTAATGACTATGATATGAATATATTTACATTTTGTTCAGAAGGCTGGTCACAGTCCATTGGAAATCAAGCCTATGTGTTTTCAAGCTCCAGAAACCTGCAGAATTCCATGAAATGGCATTCATGCTTTAGATGGGTGCTGTTTTGAAACTGTTTGCACTGTCTGCTAGAATTGTGTAACTGCGGTAGAGTCCAGAAATCAGGGAGAAAAGTAATCAAATAGCAAAATGTTAAAGGCTTTTGTAACCTTGTGAATTCTCTCGGTATAGAGTCATCCCAGCAGGCTCCTATGTAGAGATTAGCTCCAAGGTCAGTAGCAGATTAGTGCTGATAGCTTCTGAATGGCTGAGTTCAGTAATGTTCTATGTTATTTCTGTAATCCCATTAAACAACATTTCTCTGCTTCTGGATATTGTGAATACAGTCAGCTTTCTTGCTACAGAAATCACTGCTAGAGCCTTCAAGCATTTGGGTGCATTCATCAACAACATTATTTGAACCACAGTCACTCCGCAGTTTACCTTGTCCTTCTAAAATATTTGATAATAGTATTAAGGTAATGCTTCCTTCCATTTTAGGATTTTTTTTAATTTTTATTTATTTATTTATTTATTTATGGGCAGAAATTTGACTTACTAGAGGCAGTCAACTGAATTAAAGAGCAGAGCTGTTTACAACGATGGAGGCTTCATAACTTCCTAGTTTCAGTGAGCAGCAATCCTTCCTCATCAAATAAGCAAAGTTTGCCTTGAAATTGTAAGTAAAGCTACACAGATTTTAGCTCGGTTCCCTACATTTTTATATCCTAGGAGTCCTTCTATATAGTTTGTGTTGATGCTAGGTATTCAGAATTTGTCCTATTTACCATATGACCTAGTTGACAGTGGGGCCATATCCTCTGTGTGTAAACTGAATGACATGAATGAGTTTCATGTTTTCAGTATGTTTGCCTGATTTTTTATTTTATTATTATTATTTTTTTAATATAGCAGAACTGTCTTATTTTGAACCAGTGCATTTGCTGAGATTCATTTATTTATTTTCAAGATGTCAGAACTTAACAAAACCGAATCAAGCCTTAATGTTCTTCCCTGTGCCACACACTGTTTTCAGATGTCCTTTGCACTTGAACACAAATTGTAACACTTTAGGACATAATAAAACTTCACCAATAGAATCTGTTTTAAAGAAGTTACATTTTATTGACTTATCTGAATTTTTGCCAGGTTACAAAATGAAAAAAACACAACAAAACTAATGTAGCAAAAGGATATGTGTGAGCAGTAGGAAAAACCTTCCTCCTAAAAACCTACAATAGTCCTAGCAGAGGAGGGTGTATATCTATCGACAGTACATTTTTATTCCTGGGGATCACTGACAACAGCAGTTGTTGAGTAAGAGAAAGGGCTGAGGAGAGCAGCGATGGTATAATGGCGGTGGCCAGAATCATTAGCAGTGAACACCACCTGGAAAAGAGAAAACTTGTAACCACAAGGAACAACATGTATTCAAATCTAACTTAACATTTAATATTAGGAAGCATACACAAGTTGCTGCAAACTGCTTTGCCAGTTCTGCTGGGTCAGCAGTTTCACCCTTACAAATGCTCACCACTACTTCGAAACACTGAACACTAAGAAATTAGTGGGACTTGGACTCAGGTCCCAGAAGGGCTTCACATGCAGTGAAGCTCAGTAGAGACACCTAGCACCTGAATCAGGCATGCACATTTCTAGTTTGTGATGTGGAGTAGGAGGATGAGAGGGTGGTAACTCAACCAACCAATAAGAAAAACAGAGGTGAAATACACTAACTTAAATACAAAATCTGCATTGAAACAAGGCAGGCAATGGTGATGGGACAGTTTTTAATGCAAGAACTGAGTTGCTAGACCTGCAAGAGCAGAAAGACCCTTGTCTGAAAAGAATTCATATTTGCTTCTCCCCCAGTTACTTCCTGGAAGTTGGAATACCCAGCTCCCAGAAAAATAATGACATCAACAGGATTCAGCTCCCACTTTCTTTGGCTTTCTTTAATCTAATACTTGAATTACCCTCGGATCCACGGTGTACTTCTTACATACGAGAACTAGAGAGCTCCCTCCTACAGCCATCCTGCCAGTCTCTAAACTGATGGAATGTGAGGACTTTGGGCTACAGTTGCCTTTTCCTCATTTGTTAAACTTTGTCCACTTCCCAGGACAGTGGAATGACTTGCAAAACCATAGAACTGAAGAATAATCAAGGTTGGAAAAGATCTCTAAGGTCATCCAATCCAACTGTCCATCTACTACTAACATTTCCCTGCTAAACCAATGTTCCTTATTACAACATCTAAACATTTCTTGAACACCTCTTGAACAGGGACAGTGACTCAAATAGCACCCTGGCCAGCCCATCCCAGTGCCTGACCACTCTTTTGGTGACAAAATGTTTCCTAACATCCAACCTGAATCTCCGCTGCCTGGTATGACTTGAAGCCATCCCCTCTAGTCCTGTTACATGGGTCAAGAGGTCAACACCCACCACATCAGAACCTCCTTTCAGCTACAGTACTAAATTTAAGGCAAGCATCCTCAGTAACCTAACTGGAACAATCTCAACCATGTGCCTTTAAGCACCTTCAGAGGTGAAAGTCTTAGGCCCTGTCTGTATCTTCAGTATCCAAATGATTCAGGAATATTTTCAGGATTGCCTGTTTGACCTAAACTGCTTGATTTGCTCCTCAGGCATCTATAGGTCTGGGCCTTGGTAATCTGCTTTAGCCTTCCACTGATTTTAAAATTGCAGTTTAGCGTGTTTTACAGAGAAATTCTGTAACTGTTCCAGAACACTGAATAGAATGTTTAGAGAAACTGAAATTAGATGTCAGAGTAAGCCACTAGAATGTAAACAATTTTATTTTTATTTTTATTTTTTTTTAGGAAGGACTGATTGAATGTCATAAAAAAGAACACTCTAAAAAAATAAGTCAAAGTTGAGTTAAAGCAATGGAAGGGGTGAGCCATATTTAAACCACTTGGCTGGTTATTGAATTTGGATAACCGTGAAGCTTTTTCTGTCCCGTTATGGTGTTTTTTTTCCATCTTTCAACATCTCTATTTTTTCTGTTGCATACTTCAGGACTGAGAATTATTTAAACACAAGCCAAAAAGAACAGCCTTTTTCAGTAATTAACAATCCTACTAGAATTCAGGTGGGTGTTGAGAGATCAAATTTGTTGTGTCCAGCTGATAACACTACATGTTATATAGATATTACGGGTGTTCTCAAATACTTACATCAGCATATTCATGGAATGGGGAAAGGCCAAGTCCCTTCCAGTAAGAACTGGTGTCAAACTCAACCCTGTATACTCCTTCTACGAACTGTTCCTCTGTTGTGAGCTCATGGATCTCACCGTACTCTGTGGTTTTCCTGAAATGATAAAATATCTACATAAATATTTTTTATTGTCATTTAATTGCCAGGCAGAAACAGTCAGTGTTGAGTGCTAGACAGCACAGATGCCAAATTTGACACTGAATGATTTCTAATCATGTGAAAGAATTCCTTTCTGTGTAGTGTATACTTCCATGTTGGAAAACCTGTCTCTGCTACCAACTTATTCATGTATATCACAAATTAAAGTTGGTTGTCTTTCTTTTACTTTTTTTGGCCACTTTTATTGCTATGGCAGGATTATATTTAAGGCCCTTGTTTTAATATCACATTTAACTTGTACCAAGTGCTCTCTGGAACCAAATGTCAGTGGCTTAGGAAAAGGATTGTCATGATAAAAGGCAAGATGCCAAACCTCAAATTATAATTAGAGAAAAGAGATTTTAGTGGAAAATGGTTTTATTCACTAGATATTAACACTGTGACTATAGATTTAACATCTAAACCCTGACAGATTTTTATATAACCTTGAATGTTAATGTCTTGGAACAGCAACTCAGCATCACAGGATTTTGGTAATTTGTGTTACAGTGCAGTGGTCAAAGAGCAGAGACTACTTCCACAGGTCATCATGTAAATGAGAAATAGGAATTCCCTGCTCAAAGAGACTATTGAAAATACCAGGTGGATGACATCCAGAAACAAAAAGAAATATAGCTGCTTTTGCATTGTACAGTCTGAAAAAGACCAGGCTTTGTATGACAGCTACTGAGCTACTAAACGCCTTTTATACCTCTTCTTTCATATTCTTCCCCCAATCTTTATATCTTATTTTACTTTTTCCTACTAAATATATATGTGTGTATATATATATATATATATATATTACATTTCATAATCACTTGATGTTTTTGAAGGAAAAGTTAAAACCCTGACATGAAGAACAACCTACCCAATCTGCAGAAAGGAATAACTTTCTATAAGGGGGACAGAAGTGCATTAGGAGGCAAAGAGAGAGAGTTCATAGCGACCTACAGCTTCTTATCATAGAAAGAAACCATTGTGCTGTCTCGGTTTTTCTTTCCCCACCTCCTCCAACTCAACTGTCTTTTCAGTTAGAGATAGTGAATAAAAAAAAGTTATGATAAATTAAGGATTAAGAAGGGATTCCAACTCTAGCATTTTAAAGACTGACCAAAGCATCAGAGCACAAGTCTATTCCACGTAAAATTAACTATATCCAAGGAAGACTAAACATGTATTAGGACAAACCCTGATTGAAACATGGCTCCAAGAAGTTTGTCAATACATTTTCTTTAATTAGTACTTCCAACCTTCATCTATCTTGCCTTAAGAAAAGGCAAAAGGCCAAATGCTGAAGAATTCATTGGTGAATGCTCATGTGAAACTTGTGAAACAGAACTGCTGAAATTCTGCAGAAGTGTTTAAAGTGCAAGTTAGCATTTCAGGTATATCTGCTTAGAAGTTGGATAGCTAAGACACAAACCAGTTAAAAACAAAAATGGTATCTAACCAAAATTTCTTTGTTTGGGTAATAAATTTGGATGCTGAATTTTAAAGCTGAAAATAAGTTTCTTCTTCACTGCCAAGAGTTCATGGCACTTTAAAAAGAAAATTAGCTAATACAGCGTAGCTATTCAGTGCCAGTGGTCTCACAAACAAAACGTTTAGGGCTACTGTTGCAGTGGCATCCAACAGGACAGTATGTGATTCAGATCCTGGATGGGATTAGCACAAGGCAGAGGGCTCCCTGCCATCAGTCCTGGTAGCAAAATAGTTCGAGTCATTCCTTCTGAACAGCACTTGTACTTCTGTCTGAGCATTTGTATCTATGTGAAATACGCTGTGACTTTTTTTTTCTTTGATGATTCACAACCTAGGTCACATGGGAAATACTTGATGAATGGAACTCTTGAACTCCATTGTAAGGCCTAGATTTCCTAAAACATGTGAGGAGTAAGAAGGTCAAAGCTAGTCACGGGAAGAACTCGTATAGAACACAGATCACATGCCTTCCATGTCTCTGTGCCCTCTGGCCTTCCTCAGAGAGTGTCTCTGCTGGACATAAGCTTTTCGTGCATGTTTTGGCCTCTTAATAACCCTCTTCATAAAATCAGATGTTGTTACGGTAACTTCCTCCAAGCTTTCAAAATACTAATTATCCACATTTGCGAGTGGCGAGGTGCGTTTGCTTGATTTCCTAAAACTTGCTGAGCAACAGCAAATAAACAAACACAAACAAACCCCCCAAAATACTTCTATGGGCATCTGTACAAAAGGAAACTTCTACAGTACCTAGCAGATCCACCTGGAACTTCAGAATATTAACCTGACAGCTTCAGTTACAGATTGTGTTCCTTGACTGCATTCAGATTTCCAACATATTTATTAAAGATAAACTCTGTTTTTCCAGAATAAGAACATCACAAGTAAGTGTGAAAAACTGTTTCAAATAAGTGCTTTCAGCTAAAGTCAGTGGTGTCACTGAAAGCAGCCGCGGTTAAGATGCGAGTCAAGGAAGAGGTCACAATCTATTCCTGCAATAAAAAATGATGGTTTAATGTTCCTTTTTTCACTTCTTTCTTGCCTGCATTTAATCTCCTTTTGTACCTATTTAAATAATTTGAACACATAATATAATTTTTCTCAGACTTTCTGTGATGGGAAGTGTCGAAAGAACAAAGGCTAAGAACAAGCACACAATTTGTCTCCTTGAGCTTTTTAAGAGCAGCCTTGCAAACTGAGCAATACTGTTAAATTCACAGTGTGATGATTCTTAATGCTGATGTTGCATTTATCTTATTACAGTGTGGATTCTATTTCATATTACATATTCAAAACCTGTTGATGAAACACGCAAATTAATCTGGATTTCCTAACAATCGCACAAACTGTTTTTAAGAACAAAACAATAGCATTGTCTCCACTTCCCCTGAAAGCAATCTGTCCATTTTTAGAGTCTGGTTTTCTCTTTTGAAGTAAATAAGCCTATTCTGAGGGTCATTTATTCCTATATTACCATTCATAGAGTCATAGAATCACAGAATGACTTGGGTTGGAAGGGACCTCAAGGATCATCAAGCTCCAACCCCACTGCAATAAGCAGGGCCACCAACCTTCTATGTAATACTAGACCAGGCTGCACAGAGCCCCATCCAACCAGGCCTTGAACACCTCCAGGGACAGGGCATCCACAATATCTCTAGGCAGCCTGTTCCAGCACCTCACCGCTCTCATAGTAATTATTCCCATATTTGGGATTGAAAGTGTTTGTTTCTCCTTTTAACTTTTCTCTCCTTTTCAAAGGGGATTTTTTCTTGTTTTGAGTTTTATGAAAGAGACCCTTCAAATGAAGAAAGGCGTATCTCTCCTTGCAGTCCTTTCTATTTCCTTCTGCATCTTTTATGTAAATCAAGCTTATAAAACCCTACTAGAAGTGCTGAATACTCTAGTGGCTGCTGTCCATGCTTGTGCTTGTCATTCTGTACTTGGACATCCTGCTACTGCTAGAAACTTCTCCTAATTAAAAACCTTACTTAGTGAATTCTTACACTGAAACTTAAATTGATGAGGTATTCAGGCATTTGAACTTCAGAAAACTATATCCCTCTGTTTTTTTGTTTTTTTTTTCTTTTTATAGAAAGGAAAGATAGCACTGAAGCAACGAGTAAAATATGTTTATTAAACCTACACCCCTACAAAGGTATGACAAGAATCTTAAATATATATATATATATATATATATATATATATTTATTATTTTTTTTTTGCAACTTGTATGTATTTCAGTGACAGGTATCTTCCATTTGAATCTGATGGGTTTTAGACCAGAATTCTTGTGCTGTTAATGGTGATAATGTGATATGATAGAAAACTTAAACAAAAAACATCAGAGCTCTGTTCCCTTTATTTCTCTTCTGTTTATTCAAGGTCCTTTGAAAAAATATCTCAGTAAGACCACATAAATAACTTACCCAGTAGCAAAGTCCTGCCAGGTTCCATCTGCAGCCTTTTTAAAGACTTTAACAGCTACGTTAGCTGCAGGACTTCCTCTGACTGCATCCAGCACTTTCACCATGAGAGGGCATTTGGAATCAACAGAGCCATGGGAGACCTGGGGGAGAGCAGGAGAGGCTGTAAAGGAGCTGTTCACAAGCCCTGCAAAAACCTTCTTTCAAAGACTAGGTGGATTCTTATTGCAGAATCGATGCTGACTTGGAAGGAATTTCTTTGCCAGGTGGTGTACAAAGCCAGTTCCCAGTTTGTTTTGTCCTCCACACTTTCTTACAGAAGAATATCTTTGCTGTTTATACAGATCACTTTATTTTACACACATACATAAACGCACAATCTTATAACTATTTACAGTGGCATATAATCCTGGAAAAAGTGTTTTAGAAAAGATACCTTTAGCGAGATCACAAATAATGAAGTAATAATTTATTATAAGTTCAGGCAGAGTATGTTAGCCTAGGCAACCAACAAATAATACCTACAATACCATTAAGAGTGAAAGGATGTTGTTGCCTTAAACTTTGCTACACTATAATAAATTCTTAGTTATGCTTTAAAAAATATTTAAATTTCTTTAGAGAAGCACTTGTTTGGGGAGGAAGCTGTCTCTGTTCTGAAGATATAGGATGTGAGTCACAAGCTGACAGAGTTCATGTCTCCCATATGCCAGACCCTTTTGTAGTATTATAAAATAGATAAGTAAATGGTGAAAGAAAGGATAAGTTAAAAAGTGGTAGTAAAATAACGCTTCAGGACAGTCTAATGGTTGCAGAATTTCGTAGTTGAGGAAGATGTTAGTTATCTAGAAAATACTGGTTATCATTCTCGTAATGATTGAGTTTGAATTAAAAAGAAAAAGACTCACCAGTGGTGCAGCTTCAGAGAGAAATACCAGTCCAGCTAAGAAAACAAGAAGAGTAGAGTGAAAAGCCATTCTGCTTGCTGTTAGCGAGTTGTGGTGCCAACAGCTAGGAGCTGATCAGATTTGGGATTTTATACCCAACCCTACAAGAAAACAGGCTGCTTATTGGGTGCCCATATGACTACAAATCTGCTGATTCTGATTATTTGCTTAGTAAACAGTCCAATCCTAGAGACAGTCCATGAATAACGCTGCCATTGCAGTCAATGGAAGAACTGCAGGATCACTAGAGTAAAGAGAATAAGTAACGGACACAAACATGACCCTTGCCTGGGGAGATTAAACTTGTAGAAAGCCCTCCACAAAGTAATGTAAGCAACATTTCCTTGCCTAGAATTCAAACCAGTTTAGGTTATCCCATGTCTGATTCTGCTTGTTAAAAAGGAGCAATGTTTCTTTTCGAAACTTAATTCATAAGTTCCCAAGGATTCATCATGCCTTCTTTTCAGACAGACACTGAAGCTTCCTCTTTGTCACTAGAAAGAGACCTAGAATGATCTGTCCCCTTGGGAAGATAGAGGTTTAAGTAAAGTGAGAGGAGTCCTCTCTTTCCTCATGGCACACCAAGCCAAGCCAAATGGCAGAGATCAGTAGCTTAAGTTAAGATCTAATTGTCAAACTGCTATCATCCTGGCAGAGACATTGTTATGCTCTACAATGTACATTTTGATAAGAGCAGTTTCAGGGGTGAATTTGGCCCCAGCATAAATTGGAAAGGAGATGGCTGTTGGAGGAATATGCATGGGATAGCTGTTTTTTTTTTCAGCTGTATTACATAAAACTTGTTTGTGTGGTCTGTGCTCATTGAATGAGAAAGAACTTTTCCTTTGGCATTTCCTTCTTCCCATGTCCTAAAGAACTCTGGATTTATATTTCTGCTCTTTGGAGGTGATAAATCTAGTTCTCATTTCACAATATTCTAACAAAAACAATTTTGCCTCCTAACCTTGGTAAGATCATGATGAAAGGTGAGAGAGTTTATGGGCAGTATTCTTCAGAGGCTTTAATGCTTTCACATGCCTCTTTGTAGTCTGTTCTCTGTAAGCAAAGTTGTTTTTTGGGAAAAAAATCTATATTACAGTAATCTCCTAACCAAGATCAAATTGCCCTTTGGACTTACAGCAAAGCAAGCTGATACGTAGGTAGAATTCTATGTTCAATTTCCATGCACAGAAGTTAGTGCAGGGTGACAAGCAGTAACAAATCATGCTGCAGCCTAGTGCTTGTGAGTTGTCTTCAGGCACTGGAGAGGTAAATACTGCTCTTAGATCAGTGCATCAGTGCTTTATTTGCTTACTTCACTCTCTGTGGTTTGCAAGTATTTCTCTGAAGCAGTAAAACTTTGTATGTCAGAAAGATAAATGATCTGTTTTAGTTGAAGCAGACTGTCCTCTCATTTGCTATCTGCTTTTCTGCAAGGGAAAAATGTCAAGGAGCTAATGAGCTTGCTTGCACCTCAAAAAATTATAATTATTTTTAATAGGCTTCACTTCAAGATGGGAGTTTCTGAAAAACCAGGTCTAAAAGGACGGTATATTTCATCTGTCTGCATAATCTATTTTAGTTTCCTCTTTCAAAACATTCATTTTTTGGTAGCTGTTTTTTGAAGCAGATGATAAGCATAGAAAACTCCAAACATGATTTTGAAACTCTGTGTGTTTGTGATTCTCTGTGAAATGGTAAATGCCTTTAATATTTCTCCAGTATGGAAGGTCATTGAACATCTAGAGTTTATACAAAATTCTATTAAAATCCCATGTGAACCTAGTTTAAAATTACTATAGACTAGTGAAAAGAATGATAGTCAGACCTTCATCCTTTTATTGTCAGACTCAACATATTAACATAAATACTGCAGGTGAAATAGTTTTGACAAAATGTATGGGAAGATATTGGAATGTGGAATAAATATATATTGAAGTATTAGTAGAAAGAAAAAGACATCTGTTTGGAGTCAGAAGAAATGAAGACAAAAAAAAAAACAAACACAGATAGAGGCTCTTACTTGGCTGTATTTAAATGGAGAAGGGAGAGGTAGTTCTTAAAGGACATAGCTGCAAAATTGCTGTCATCCAGGTTGCATGTGTGTTTGTACTAGGAGAGTTTTTGACATCTGGATCCGACTGAGCTCTAACATTTTATAGAATGTACCCACCTCAGTTAATGAAATCTTACTACCTTGGGCAAGAATCAGAACACTTGACTGTAGGGTGGAGAAGAAGAAAGGAGATGAGTAACTGCTGAGCATCTACAAGTGACTGCTGTCTATTGTTTCTACACCCTCTCTGTAATGGGAGTCTGAAGTTTATATGCAGAATATTTTCAGCTTATAAGGGAAATGAAAAGAAGCCGAGTATTGAGGAGCAAGCAGGGTTAACAGCAAACAGCCTTCTGAAGCAGTAGAGAAGAGCAGAAAACAGGTGGGCAATTCCCAGAGCCTCTGCTAGTAGGATATGTGCCACAAGAAAAGGGGTTCAACACAGAGCCTTAGAGTTGGGCAGTAGCATAAAAGCCCTACTGCAGGGAGAGAGTAAATGCAATCACTGAAGAAACCTCAAAAGAAAGATATTTAGAAATCCTAGTGTGGAAGTAAAAGTAGGGTAATTTAGCTAACATGGAGACAGAAAGAGGCTATTTGAGGCTGAAAGGTACTCAGAACCTAGAAGAAGGAACAAGTGTGCAGAGTGATTAGAAAGATGAAGGAGAGAAAGGCAGAGTCTGTGGTGTACGCGGTAACCATGGTCTTATGGAAGCCAAGAGTTATGAGACACCCCAAGCTGTGGAAAAAAAAAAAAAAAGATAATCCTCAAATATGTAAATACTTTAAAGCTTATCTGAATTCCAAGTCAATTGAAGCTCATCTCTGAAGAATTAGAATTAATACCTATTTTTACAGAAAGTATGCTCCCTGCTTGGAAGCTTTACAGCATTCAAGTCAAGAACAAACATGTCCCACTAATACTTTTGTTTATGTCAAAGCTTTTTCTAACTGCTTTACAGTATACCTTTCTCTCACTCCTGCATAGTCTCATACAGTTATGTTTATTTTACACAGATAATCTCTTTACTCTCTGCTCTGTTCTCTTCTGTTTGAATTTATTTAGTAAGCCAACTTTTTCAACATGGAATAATGTTTAGACAGGATGGTGCAGCTGACTTTGAGCACTTATTTGATATTGGGAGGAAAGGGGCTGATAGATGGATAAATTTCCCTAGCATTTTTTTCAGCCACAAGCTGTACCAGAAGAGGCACCATTTTTAGCCACAAGTTGTACCAGAGGAGGCTTAGATTAGACATAAGAAAAACTTTTTCTCTCAGAGAGTGGTCAGGCACTGGAATGGCTGCCCAGGGAGGTGGTGGAGTCGCTGTCCCTGGCAGTGTTCAAGAGGTGTCTGGATGAGGAGCTACAAGATATGGTTTAGTGGCTGGTGGTAGCAATGGTAATGGGAGGATGGCTGGACTAGATGATCTTGTGGGTCCTTTCCAACCTTGTGATTCTATGATTCTAAAAAAGTAATGGTTTTCTGAGCTAAAAAAAAATATAAATAAAAAAATACATGTTCTACAGAATAGAGGTTTCAGTATGGCCCTTTTCCCTGCCCCCACTTTTCTGGAGTTATCTTCCATTAATACTTAGGGGGAAGACCTAAGATTTACCTCTTGATTAAGTTTGCCTGAACGTTGTGAACAAGAGTCAAGAACTATTAACAAGGCCACCATTCTAAAAGGAAAACAGACTCTGTGTGCCTGTGATTTTCTGTGAACAGGTTTTACTCCAGGCATCTGCCACAGAATTGCAGTGGCTGAGTTCTGGCACATCAGGGTGTTGCTGAGGTCAGTGAGAGATTTTCCGTTGATTTTGCTATTTGCTAATGATGCACCATTTTTCCACTCTGCAGAGCCAGGAACAGTACTTTTCTGATTAAAAAATGTGCTCAGAGAGATTCGTGCATGAGCCCGAGTTTCAATTTTCAAAGAATTGCTTTAAAAATTGAGTTCAGAGTTGTTTGGTGAGTGCATGTTTGTCAGCCTGCTGTACATTTTGATTCTGTATAGGGAATGTGTCTACGTTTAGAGTTTTAATGGTCATTCTCCAATTGCTTTGTTCATAACACTGGCTCTTTAAATGGGAAGTAAGGAAAT
The DNA here is from genome assembly GCF_054131305.1 of Coturnix japonica. Lineage (NCBI taxonomy): Eukaryota > Metazoa > Chordata > Aves > Galliformes > Phasianidae > Coturnix > Coturnix japonica. The sequence continues at coordinate 39,326,121 of NC_140664.1, forward strand.
ACTACCACACTGAAATACAAAAATAAGAAAATTATCCTTACCTTGTACACTACACGAAACACAATTAGCCTATTACCCAATGACTTAAATGGTTTGGGTTAAGTTTCAGGTAAAAAATCCCAGTTTTTGATTGTTTCAAGGTTACATCCCAGGATGATCCTTAGACATAACCCAATGTCTAAAAAAGTGAAACACCGAAACAGATGATGGTTGCTCTGGGGCATTTGTGATTTCTGAATTCACCTGACACCTTCTCATAGCAGGCTTTCACTCTGAAGTGTTTCAGCTCCAAGGTGGCTGGGCATTGATCACTGCTGCTTTGTTAGTTTCCTCTAAAATAAGCTTCTGTTCTTCAACTTCAGTATGTATTCATGTTTGCATACTAATCCATCAGTCTAGACATTTGATAGCAAAAATAAACCCCCTATCAGTTTACGCACAAAACTAACTTTATGATCCTTGTGCCAACCCTAGTGCCCTAAACTCTTGTATTGCTGAAAAATGCTTTGAACTTGCCATGAGATCCATGTTTTTTAAAGGTGAATTTCTTTGTTAGCAGTGAAAATTGTTCGTTTATTTTAGTCCCCTTCTTACAGTAAAAGGTACACAGGAAATCCACAACATGAAGCAAGTGTTTTCAATAGCATAAAAGGCAATTACAGAGAGCATAAGTTTCACAGTGCCTTTGCTAGACTAAATTTTGAAGGGAATCTCCACAAATTATTGATCACTGCTGGCAATGAAACTCTTCCCCATTCCAATTATAACCATTAGAAACATTCTGTAGGGTTAAATTACAATCTTTCTTAGGTTACCTATATATTTACTGAAGGTCCTGTGTCAGCTATTACTGATGTGTACTTCGTTCTGCATCTTGCTGTTTAAGATTGTAAAATGCTGAGTCTAAGGCTTTATTCCCAGACACTTCATTCTGGTACCTGAATACAAATAGATGTGTGGAAATGCCTGTTTTTCCAGCATGCAGGTCCACCTGGGTAGGCTCTTCAAAAGCTTCTTCAAATTTGCACAAAGCCAAACTAGCCATTGGTCAATCCCTAATTGTCCTACAGTGCCATTTAAATTACTCAGTTTTTTTCTTTTGTGGAGATCATTATAGAGAGTCGCATGGACTCATCTGTATGGAGCTTTGAAGTGAAGTGTAGCTCGAGTACCTACTGTGCTCTACTGTGTGTCCTGGGCTGCCCAGCCCCTTTATCCTCCTGCAGACCTGCCCCATTTTGTCTCACAGACGGGTGCCCGTTTCTTTTATGGGCTTCACTGAACACTTGCATCAGCTTCCAAATGCATTTACTGGATCTACTGTTCTGGAAAAAATAGGTGTATACTGTATGAAAATGGAGCTGAGAAGAAGCAACCCTGTGTCTCCTGGGGGGAAAGAAAGAGAAAAAAAATGCTGCAAAGGGGTAATGACAAGGCAAATAAGGGACATTATGTATGAAACAGGAATAACTCCTGGCCTTTTGTTTTTTGCACTTCCTCGACAAGAACAAAGTGTACTATACCATTTCAAGGAGAAACATTCTTGAGGAAGGACTGAGAACTATTCCAGTGCTGCAGAACCAGCAACAGTGTGATGTGTAAGCAGAAGAAAAGTAAAGAAAAAGAGCTGATAGCTGTTCGAGGTCACTGCTCCTAGATAAGCTCACCTGAGCCAAAACCTGTCTCTGGTTATATCCGCAGCAGACGTGAAAGCTAACTCTTTGAATAAGGTGGGAAATACAGGGTGAAGGAATACTGCAAAAAATATGAGTAGCTTTGGGATCCATAGAATCATAGAATCACCAAGGTTGGAAAAGACATACAAGGTCATCCAGTCCAACTGTCCACCTATAACCAATAGTTCTCATTAAACCATGTCACTCAACACAATGTCTAAATGTTCCTCGAACACCTGCAGGGTCTGTAACTCCTCCATGTCCCTGGGCAGCCCATTCCAGTGCCCAAATTGCCAGTAAACTGTGATAGTTTTATACAGCGCAGGAGAAAAGTCATTTGTACCTACTTTGAAATGTTATGGATTACACAAGTTAGCAGGAAGTTAAATAGTAAGCAAGTCTTGATACACCATAAGGGAATATACAGCTTGTGTATGTCTTCATATAGAATCATAGAATGGCTTGGGTTGGAAGGGACCCCAAGGATTATGAAGTTCCAACCCCTCAGCCACAGGCAGGGCCACCAACCTCAAGATCTGGTACTAGACCAGGTTGCCCAGGGCCCCATCCAACCTGGCCTTGAACACCTCCAGGGATGGAGAATCCACAGCCTCTCCTGGAAGCCTGTTCCAGCACCTCACCACTCTCTCTGTAAAGAATTCCCCCCTGACATCCAATCTAAACCTTCCCTCCTTGAGCTTAAAACCATTCCCACTTGTCCTATCACTGTCAGCATACGTAAACACACAATTTCTTTTCCCTTGGGCATTCTGTATGAAGTACTGTATACCTTACATTAGCGCATACACAGATTGCCACTTTAAATGGACCAACAGAGGCTACATGTTCATATTTTCAGTCTGCGCTTATAACCCCTTTACCCACTGTCAGCCATGTTGGAAGACCAAGTTATAATCCAGGAGCACACAGATGTTCAAGTTTGTAGAGTACAAGCTTGTCAGTAGTTCAGTGCAACCCTCGCTAAGGACAAATAATCTCTAAACTACATTCAGAACACTTCCTGTAGCAAATAAAGTACACAGCTGCTGAGGCTTCAACTAATTTACAGGTACGACTGTTGCACCGCTGCTCTAAATTCACAGTCACAGCAATTACAGGTCTGTGTTTTGCATGTGGGTTATGCATTTCATCTCTGATCTGTGTCTGTGCCTGTTCTGCCTGGAGAGTATGTACATTCCTTTTCTTGGTCTGCACAGTGCATGGTACAGCCACATACCATTACTGAGAAACAGTTCCATTTTACTCTATATCCAAGGAATCTTTATGAGTAACAGTAATGAAGCAGAGGCATGCTCTATGTTCAGAACAAAAGCAAACAGAACTGAAGCCGCCTTTCACCTTTGACTCCCTGGGCATCATGTAGGATGTAATGCCCAGGGAGAAAAGCAATAGCAATCAGTCAGATCTCTGCTAGAGATATGAAAGGATGACCTGTGCCCATGTCAGAGGGGTAGACAGTTTTAGTTCCAGGCTCCTACATCTCGCTTAAGAAATGTGAGTCCACATAGTGATTTTAAATATTGTGTATAAAACAACAGTGAACGTAGAGTGATCTGCAGCACTGGGTGAGCATGGAGCTACCTTGGGGTGTTATTCCCACTGACTGCTCTCATGTGATATGGAGGTCTCTAGCAATTTTCTCTGAAGGCTTCTTTTTCTTGCTTACAGCAATTTGAGCTAGTAGTGGAGCTGTCCAAAGGTCACTTACGTTAGATGTTGTTCACTGAATGCTATATGTCAGTGACTTCAGTAGAAGTCCACAAGTCTTTCATATTCAATTGCTGGAAGCACCTTTTGCTTGACTTCAAAATCTCTAAGTTCTGTAATGCAGACTGTACTGCAGAACTTACCAGTGAAACATGACAAAGTTTTGTTTGTTTTGCTTTTAGGGACATTTTTTTTCCTTCAGAAGTAGAGTCTGTTCCTTCAAAATATCTGAAGAACTCAGTGTCACTTGAGTAATGTCATCCCAGAAGACCTGGAAGTCCTTCTCATTTAGACCATGGTTGTTGTACTGTCCCCTCTAACAACACAGACAAGACTGTAAGTCATGGATCACTCTTGCTCTGGACATCTCCAGTGCTCCTGCAGAGCCCAAAGGCAACTGGTGGGTGCTACTCACTCTGTATGCCCCTTTGCTGATACACAACAAAGTGCACAGCACTTTATGTTTTCCTGAAATTCCATCACAAGCACATAATATCAGAGCCACAGGAAACTAGCTTAGGGAACTATGTGCGGGTAAACTAAATTCATTTAATCCTCTTCATCTGTGATTTTCCCCTCTGAATGTGTTTCAAAGGAATTTTAATCCTCTTTCATTTTGACCAGAGAAAGCTGAGGCTGAAAGCTTGTCCACACCAAGCAGAATAGTTAGCACATTTTACGTAGCCACACAGTCTGAAGTAACTGTCAAGTGTATCCAAAAGTCCTTTGGATCCCTTGGAACCCTCAAAAAGTTTTGAAGTGTCAGGTTGAAATCCTTATCCATCCTTGACAGTCAACATTCTTCATCAGCAGAGAAGACAAAAGACCTACTCTGGACAATGTCTGTATTCTGCTTTCCCCCATTTAATCTAAAAGATTCCCTCAGTCCTCTATTTAAGACTTCTCTACTCTACTGACTACTGCCTTATACTGATGATTGAAGGCTCTGGGAAGACCTGATTACAGCCTTTCAGTATGTAAAGGGGAGCTATGAGAAAGAAAAGGACAGACCCTTTAGCACGGCCTGTTGTGACAGGACAAGAGGAAATGGTTTCAAACTAAAAGAGGGGAGATATAGATTGGATATAAGGAAGAAGTTTTTTACTTATTGTAAAGTAAATTTGCACAAAGGCACTGGAACAGGTTGCCCAGAGAAGTGATGGATACTCCATTCCTGGAGACATCCAAGGTCAGGATGGACAGGGCTCTGAGCAACCTGATGTACCTGTAGGTGTCCTTGTTCATTGCAGGACAGTTGGACTAGATGACCTTTAAAGGTCCCCTCAAACTCAAACAATTCCATGATTGCCTGTGAGCTTGGTATTGTCAGTTATTGGGTGCTGGGTGACAGAGAAGAAGCTAATTTGAGGCATTTCTTTAAGATGATACTCTGCAGGTAGGTGCTTTAGATCTTGAAATAACGATGAAAGAAGCATAGCCTAAGAAGAGAAAAAAATAGCAAATAACACCAGCACACCAGCCTACAGCTGTTAGCTGAGAAATATTTGACTACAGACAGAACTGCAGATCTTCTCGTTATTAGTATCAGCTTGATGGGTCTATTGAACTTCCTCCACAAATTACAGAGAATCATATAAAAAGAGGAACATGTACTATTTTTGCTCCTTTGTACCATCATATGAGGAAGGCTGTAAATAGCAGAAGAGTGTAATTGCTTGTCACACTCCTTTCTTTTGAGCAATTTGTCTTTTTTTTTTTTTTTTATTTTATTTTGAAAATGCAGGGTTGGCATGCAGAAGTTGGGGGAAAATGTGTGAAAGCCCCTATATAAAAATATCTTTGTATTCCAGTAACATCTACAGGTGCATTTGCTTTGTGAAACCATAGCCTGAAAAGCCAGAATTCCTCTGGCTTTCTCTTTTGGCCAACCATCTCAAAGAGGAAGAGGCAAAAGAGCAGAGTGCCCAGTTCTGTCCTTCCTACTCACCAGTCTCTTATCTCCTTACTGAGGGGGACCTAAGACTTCCTGTAATCCCTATGGCCAGACATATGCCTCCGTGGTTAGTTTGGCCAGTGAAATTTGGATGAGAGTCATGTTGTAGGTTAAACTGGGTGAATGTGTCTGGCATAAAATAAGGTCTTGGCTGTTCAGTTTTGGAGCAAAACAGTACAGTAAAAATGAAAAAGAAAAAAAAAAGCAAACATGTCCTTGACGAAAGATAAACAAACCTGGTGAAAGTTAATCCTTTTAAAATGTAAATATTAAATGAAACTTCCATTTTAACTGTTGATTCTGTTGCCCTTTGACTGGGATACCTCCCTGCTCTCCTCTGCTGCTGGTCAGCACTGTGGGAAAAGGGGCCCATCCCTCCTGCAGTACAGGAGGAGCACAATGCTTAAGGTGGGAAGAAGTTGGAGCCTTGTCTCTGAGTATCAGGCTACGTGCAAGGAAACAGACATCTGAGCTGGACTATGAGGAAGAATCTGCCTCTGGTTTGAATAGCAAACAGGACATGCTGTCCTACCAACTGCTCACAAATGGCCTGAGCCTGGCTGCCAGGCACCTCATAGCATGTCTTTTGTCTGCCTTGTTGGACCAGATCTGTAGTAACAATGCAAAAAAATGTCAGTATGTGAGGCTGCTCCAGGCCCATTAGCAAAAACACAGGAGAAATAAAAAGGTAGGAAGAAGAAAAATTAAAAACAGGTAAGAGGGAGAACTGAAAATCAAGCTGAGATGTAAAGAACTTTTAGTGCCATTCAAGAAAATAGTGGAGTCTAGGAGAGAGCTGAGGTAGGCTTACAGTTCTGGGGATGGGTGTCTCTCAGGGTAGGATGATGAAGACCAGTGGCCTGGATAGAGTTTGAAGGCACAGGGTAATGGCATCCTGTGCCATTCCCCTACCATTCTTGTGGCACCCTACAGATGTGGGAGGTGTGAGGGCTGCTGTTGGGCAATAAAGATAAGTTTCTGGTACAAGCCCCTTCAGTGTTTCTCCTGCTTACAATATATGACCTTAACACTAGTCCACGGATATATTTGTTTGAATTAATCCTGTGTTACTGTGATTAAAAATTGTTATAAACAATTTTATTTGCCCAGCAGAGCTGGACTTTAGGCAAATTGGAATTCAGGTTTCTGAATAATGGAGATGAAAGGCACAATATAGCCTGCACCTGAAAATGCTGCTCTGCCTGCTGGGGGACATTTTCTCCATTCTCCCAAACAAAAACAGGAATGTTAAGTCACCCTGGCTTTTTGTCCCCAATTTGCAATTCTGTTGCTAAGTGGCAACGAAAGCTGATTATGGGATCACAGATTAACAGAAATCTCTATTCAGTGCTCTTGTGTAATTACACATTTCATTTACTTACTTGAGAACTGATTTTTAGTTGCCATGTCCCTGCCCCACCCTCATCCCTCCACAGATCTGTTGTCCTTGGAGTCCATTCAGGTCCCTAACAGCCTCAAGCCTCAGTGTCTGAGGGTGGTTCACCCTGATGGATTGTGTGAATGGTGTCTGCTATTTGAAGGTCTCAGAGAGTAAGATCCTACCCTTCTGAATGGTCTGGTTTGGGAGAAAATGGGAAGGAGTGAGTAAAATGGATTAGAGAGCTCAGATCTTTCTGGTCTCCTACTTGCTTACATCTTTGAGAAATTTCCTATTTCAATTTATTTTTTTGTGTAGTTCTGCTGCCTGCCTCTGCCATAGTTTTGGGTGCAGTTTCTCTCTGGAGGTAACGGTTCTGGCTTTGCTGAACTGAGTTTCAGCTCAGCAGCCACCTACAAGAGTTGATGGCCCAGAATTGGGAACTCCTCTTATTAAGATGTGCAAAGCAGCTGATCAAGCACAAGGCAAACATTCACTTTGCATTTCCTACCCTAGGACAAGTTTTTCATGTGAATGTTATGGGTCCCTTCCAGTCTTGAATTAGATTTTATTTCTCCCCATTCTTAGCTGCCAGCTGTGCTCTGCACAGCACCTTGAATGAGGACAGGAGGCATCTCCCTATCTTTCTTCCTGGTAAGAGTTTCTTCTGTTGCCTGTTTCTGAGACACGGCTTTTGGGGATTTCAGTTTGAATGTGTGTAATTGATCTTGCCACAGCAGTGCTCAGGGACTGCTCTAGAGTTTGCAATATGGACATGCTGGAAAGCAGAGAAAGAACAAGAAGAGAAACCAGTGTGTATTTCTGAGTGATGTGAAGCCTCTGCTTTGACTGCTGCTCATGTGAACAGTCTACTTTTGTTTAAAAAAAGAAAAAGAAAAAGTATCAGGTAGGATTGTTCATCTGAATTTGCTCTGGAAGGAGGAAAAATAGCCTTCAAAAATAGAGCACTTTCTCATTTTGCTCCTACAGTCATCCTACAGACTTTGTGACTCATCAGCTCCAGCCTGAACTCTATCTTTGACCAGAGTATTCAAAATCTACATTTTTGGGACCCAAGAAATCTAAATCATAGAATCATAGAACCATAGAATGGATCGGGCTAGAAGGGCTCTTAAGATCATCCAGTTCCAATGGCTATAGGCCATAGGCCATGTCTAGACCATGTTGTTTAAAGCCCCATCCAACCTGGCCCATGAATGCTTCCAGAGAGGGGGCATCCGCAGCCTCTTCCAGTGCCTCAGCACCCTCATAGTAAATGATTTATTCCTAATTTCTAGTCTAAATCTTCCCTCTCCCAATTTAAAACCATTTTACCTTGTCCTGTCACTACCTGCCCTTTAAAAAAGTCTTTCCCCAGCTTTCCTGTAGGCCCCCTTCAGGTACTGGAAGGCCAAAATAAAGGTTTTCTCAGAGTCTTCTCCTCTCTGGGCTGAAGAACCCCAGCTCTCTCAGCCTGTCCTAATAGAAGAAATGACTTGGATGACTGCAGCTGACTGTTTGTCAGAATACCCAGTTTTGAGAGGATGAGTAATCAGAGAATCACAGACTCAGCTGAGATGGAAGGGATCCTTAAAGGTCATCTAATTAAACTCTGCTTTAGTCAACAGGGACATGCACAGCTGGATCTTATTGCTCAAAGCCCCATCCAGCCTGACCTTGAGTGTCTCCAGAACACCTCTCTGGGCAAGCAACCTGTTTCAATGCCTCACCACCCTTACCGCAAAAAACTTCTTCCTTATATCCAGTTTAAATCTCCTCTTTTTTAGTTTGAAACCATTTCCCTTGTTCTGTCACAACAGACCCTGCTAAAGAGTCTGTTTCCTTTCTTCTTATAGCTCCCCTCCAGGTACTGAAAGGCTGCTTTCAGTTCTTCCTGGAGCCCTCTCCAGGCTGAACAGCCCCAGCTCTCAGACTGTTTTCATCTGGGAGATGTCCTGTCCCTTGGATCATTTTCTTTGTGCTTCTCTGGATGCACTCTGGCAGGTCCAGCTGGCATCCAGTCATGAGTAGTGTTCCCCAGGAGTCGGTATTGGAGCTTGCCGTTTCATATCTTTTTTCATGATCTGCATGAAGGCACTGTGTGCACCCTCATTAAGTTTGCAGATTACACCCAGTTTGGAGGAAACATTGATAAGCGTGGGGGTAGGAAGGCCTACAGATGGATCTGGATGGGCTGGATTGCTGGGCTGAGGCCAATGGGATGAAGTTCAGCAAGACCAAATGCCAGATCATGCATTTTGGCCACAACAACCCCATGCAGTGCTACAGGCTTGGGGCAGAGTGGCTGGAAGACTGTGCAGAGAAGGGTCTGGGAGTGTTGGTGGATGCTTGGCTGAACACAAACCATCAGCATGCCTGGGTGTCCAAGAGGACTAGTGACATCCTGGCTTGTATCAGAAATAGTGTAGCCAGAAGGAGCAGAGAAATGATTGTACTCCAGTACTCAGCTTTGGTGAGTCTGCATCTTGAGTACTATGTTCAGTTTTGGGCCCCTCACTACAAGAAAGACACAGAGGCCCTGGAGTGCGTCTAGAGAAGGGCAACAAAGCTGGTTAGAGTTCTAGAACACAACTCATAAGAGGAGCAGCTGAGAGAACTGGAATTGTTGAGTCTGGAGAAGAGGAGGCTCAGGGGAGACTTTATCCCTTTCTACAACTCCCTGAAAGGAGGCTTTGGCAAACTGGAGGTTGGTCTCTCCTTCCAGTTGACCAACAATAGAATGAGAGGAAATGTCCTCAAATTGTGCCAGGGGAGGTCCAGGTTGCATATTAGGAAAATCTTTTCCTCCAAAAGAGTGGTCAGGTACAGGAATGGGCTGCTCAGGGAGGTGGTGGAGTCATGGTACCTGGAGTTATTCAAGAAAGTTGTAGATGTGGTACTAAGGAAGGCAACACTGGTGGTAGATGGATGGTCGGACTAGATGATTTTACATGGTTCGTCCAACCTTACTGATTCTGTGATTCGATAGGTCCATGTTTCTCCTGTACTGAGGGCTCCACATCTGGACACAGTACTCCAGCTGAGGTCTCACCAGAGCAGAGAGGAGGGGCAGGATCACCTCCCTTGCCCTGCTGGCCACAATTCTTTTGATGTTACCCAGAACATGGATGGCTTTCTAGGCTGTGACAATGCACTGCTGACTCACATCCAGCTTGCCATCCATCAGTGCTCCCCAAGTACTGTCCCTGACCTTGTAATTTCTCTATATGCTTGCCATGACTAAACATAAAACTCCAGCTTAAGGCAAGTTTCACTTTTTTCATCTCAGACTGAGCTTTGAACAGAAGATAAAGGAATGACCAGACTATCCTGGTGCCTTTACCTAGATACAGAGGAAAACATGAAGTAAACCATGATGAAGCATCAGTACCCCTGTGGACAATGATAGGCCTCTTTTCTAAGGCTGTCACTGATAAATCGTTCCATTCAAACTAGGGAGAGTCACACAGAAACCATCACACTGTGACCTGGGATGCTGGGATATCTTTTTTTCCCCCTGTAGCTTTGTGGACTGCCTGGATAAGCCCAGCACACTGTAGCGCTGCCTCAGTGTAAAGCCACGCAAAGACGTGAGGCAGAAGGGTGAAGAGGAATGGAGAGCTGCCGCTGGAGTCATTGCTCAGGCAATACTTGACAAGATCACTAGATCGTTTCGCCTGCAGGGAAGGTGCAGGGCATGAAGCAGCAGCAGCAGGCTGCCACCTTCTGGTTGGAGGCCCTAAGGGAAATGCCTTTTCTTCGATCTTCCGGTCGGGTCAGGAGGGAGCTGGGGGTGTGATGGGCTCTGCTGCACTCCCGGAGGCTGCACCAGCTCTGGGCTTCAGGGGCTTTTCCCTTGGGTTCAGACTTCTTGCTTTTCTGCCCAGAAAGAATGATGTTAATGCTTCTGTTTGAAGAAATACAGTAAGCTGATGGTGTTTCTGAGGAAGTAGCTTCTCATCCAGTGGTAATAAATATAATGAACCAATTCTTTTTTTTTTCAACTGCACCAGGGAAAATGCCACACATTCCTTTGTTCCTGTGATTCAGAAGCTTATCTGTTGTGTCAGACTGAGCCAGCCATAAAAACTAAGGATCATACAGTCACCAAGGTGGAAAGAAAAAACTAAATGCTGAAGGCAGTTTCCCTTCTCTCTGAAAGCCCAAAGCTCTTTCCTAATGCTCCATAAAGAAATCTAATGCACTCAGATAGCTCAAGCTGTCCATCTCCCCCAAACAATGCAGAACAGAGCTCGCTTGTCAAGGGGACGGCACAGGGGAGTATTGCAATTCTTCCTGATCTCTTAATCTGCATTAGAGCACAGCAGGAAAAGGTAAATGTGGGAGAGAAAGAAAGAGCCGTCTGAGCTATGGTGCCTTCTGGAGGAGTGAGCTCCACTCGCACTGAACACTGTTATTTGTGATAGAATTTTCTCCCAGGGCAGCATGCATTCCTCACAGAATGGCTTGCTAAAATATCTCCTTTAAAAGACTTTCTTACCACTGGAGGGCTAACTGCACATCTTCATGTCTTCATGCCTGCAAAAATTAAGAGGCTGTTTTTTCTGTGCCTGCTTTCTCAGCACCTAATACCATGAGGCTTCATGCTCAACAGGTGCTCAACTACTTTTTTTCTGAGTGTTTCTCTGTAACTATTTTACACTAATTATTTTATGGAGTATTATGAACGGATTGAACCATAAAACCGAGCAGGATTTATAATGGCCTCTGTTCAAGTAAGAAGGGAAATCTTCATGCAAGGGAAGACCTGTGTTCAGTTCCACTGTTTTCACTTTCTTTGATGAGAACATCCCTAGAGCTGCAAGGATGCTTTGAGGTCGCTCTGCTTGGACTTGTTTCATGTGGCATCAAATATTTAGGTGCTCATTACTTCAAAGAACAGGAACGTCACAGCGATCCTCCTGCCCTTGGTTAGGACATGTCCTTGAGAGATTCTCCAGCTCTTTACCCACTCCAAGATGTTTTATCTGCTCCAGCTACAGCAGTTGGTCCGCTGCACAGGAAGCTCAGTGAGAGAAGCCATGAGCACTACTCATCAGTGTGGTTTCTATGCTGGGGAAAGGAGACTAAGGGGAAGCCACGCTTAGCCACCTGATGCTCAGTCTGATTTGCATGTTTGTTTGATGAGATGCATGAAATACCTCAAGAACTCTGAACAGTGATGATTTTCTTTATGCTAAATATTTTATTACTGCTGGGCGGAGTATGGGGAGAAGAAACAGCCCCACTCCAACTTAGCAGAAGTATTGAAAATCCAGTATTTGTAAGGATCCTTACTTCAATTTGCACATACTTTGTTCACAAAATGAAGGCAGGATGGATAGATAACAAGAAAGTCCCAGTCTTTAATGTTCCTGTTGTTTTGTCAGCATCTGTCTGAGGCCTAGATTTAAGACTCTGAGAAGCCTTCTGTCTTTTTCGTTGTTGCACAAGTCAAGCTATCTGGCTGCAGGACAAAGTGTCGGGTGTATTGCAGGATGATAAATGGCAAAAGGGTGGGTTCTCTTTCACACAGAGCAGCTCTCTCCCTGCCAGCATGAGCTGTGCTGTCAGATGAGAGTTACATCAGGTGCAATGCATCATTTGGGAGACATGACTTGGCTCCAATTAAAACCTAATGCCGTAAGTACAGAATTCCTTGCCCTGCATTTTCTTTCTGTATCAAGAAAAGAAGAAAGAGGCAAATGATAATGTTTGCAGATTAAAAAAATAATCCAGCTCACATTAGAGAGAGAGTGCTGGGAGTTTTTCCAGGAACTGTAGAAGTCAAAGGAGGTGAGGAAGGCATCAACCTGACTTATATGGGCTGCTGGAGAAGGCAGCAATGGCAGGAGGCTGTACATGGGGCCTATTGCTTCCAGCCCAATGTCCCAGCCTTGCTACTCTGCCTCTGCATGGTCTAGGGCCCAGCCCCACCTTTCTGGCACTACACTGCTGCCACCTGCTCCATGTTCCCAACCAGCCTGCACCCCCCACCCTGCTCCAAACAGGCTGGCAGCCTGAGTAGGTAGATTTCAAGGCCTGCAGGAGACCAAAGATCTGGGATAATCATTAGCCAGAAAATCAATCATGGTCATTACTTAATCACCAGGAGGAGATAGCTCGTCTCTGAGTTTTATTTGCTAGAGATAACAGATCTAAAAGAAATAATCTGATGAAACAGTTGAATCATAGGTCAGAAACCAGCGTGGCCCTGGTTTAGGAGGGGATATAAGCTTTTCCTGCAGAATCAGTTGTTGGCCGGGCATGTTTCTTCCCCAGAATGGAACCCAGCACCTTCTGGAGACATTCTCACCATTCAGTTAGACACTTTTTGTTATGTATCCCGAGGAAATGAGTTTCAGGGAAATTTTAATACTGGTGCCATCACTTGTTACACATTCTTCGGTAACTGAAAGTGAATAATGACCTAACTGTAACATCTGGACAGTGCATATCTCTCTCTCCCTGGGCTTCCCCAGTTAATGCAAGGTAACTGTGGAAGTCCCCTTCAGTCTGTGGCACATCAAAAGCTTTCTTAGTATTAAATAAAAACACAATTTTCTGTCATGTCTTCTACCCTCACAGTTCTTTCATTACAGCCTCAGTAGCTGCATGAGAGGGGACCTATAAGAAAAGTAGGATAACCTCCCCACGGACTACTCTTGTGCGCAATAGGGGAACAGAAACCCAGCCCCTGCCCTGCTTTAAAATTACATCTGTGGTTTCTTCTACTCTGATCTTTTCTCTGTCTGCAGAAATGAGGACATAGTTCAGCGTGGGAGGTGACATAGGTCTCTGCTACCAAACACTGGTACAGCTTCTGTCCACATACACTCAGAGTGCAAAAGAACTCTGACCTCCAGCACTTGAGGAGTTATCCTTCTTGGCAGGGAGGCAGCAGAGAGCTGCGGATGTGACACCACTCTTCACAGAAGCTACAGAAGGTAAACCCTGTTGGGAACAGCAGCACAGCCTGTACTTCCATCTGTTCACCTCTTAGGAGAGTCATCCTGAGTTTGATTTTCAGCTGCCAGCAGGCTGAGGAATAGGATGTGCTGGGGACACCACCACCTGCACCTGCTCCAGAGCCTGAAGCACCAGCTTATGTGGTGAAGCCATCTGGTGAAACTAAGAGCCGGAGACTGAAACCTCTGTGTGATTAAAGGGTGATGAGGGCTGAGTTTGTGTAGCTGTTTCTTGGCAGAGGCTCTCATGGGAGGGTTGAAGCATGGCTTATTCAGCAGCATGAGCCCCACCCCAGGTTTTTCATTCAGCATGATAGTTCTCTCTTCAGAGAACTGAACCTCCATTTCTCTTTACTGCTACCTTCCCAAGCCACTTCCTTTTGCCTCAGGAAACTACTGCTGTGCTCTCCCTTGACTCTTCACCTGCAACATCCCAGGCTGGCAGAGCAGGGTGTTCAGACCCTTGAAGAAAAGGTCCTGATCCCACAGCACAGCACCGGGCTCCTGCTGAGATGGGTGCAGGCAGAGCATGGCAAGGTTGGGGAAATGCAGCTCAGACCAGGTCCAGGTGGACAGGTCTTCTGCTCAGGTTGGTTCCACTAGAGGAGCAGGGGCAGGCTCCCCGTTATCATTCACCAGGCAGGAAGAACAGATGTATATGACTGTGTCTTGAGCACAGGGCAATCACAAAGGCCACCAGGAGGGTAAAGAGGCCAGTGAAGGGGACAACCAGTATCTGCAGCTCGGCTACCAGGGTGCTGCAGGAGTGATGGATTGCTTGGATTCTTCAAGACCATAAATGCTTCCCAGCAGGGCCAGCCTCCTGGGGAGGGCAGCTGATTTTTTTTGTCTTTTGAATGATTTACTGCTGATAACACGACCAAGCTTTAAGTTTTTGATGGTGGACGATGGCCGAACCCCCAGCAAACAATGAAGCATGGCTACACCCTCACTGCAGCATGCCGGGTCATGCTTGTGAAGCCTGGTGTGCTCTGTAGGGTTTTGCAGGAAACATAACTCTGTGCAGAGTAGCGTAGATGCAGCCCCTGTCACTCCGGTATTTCAGCCCTTGCCTAACTGTGCTGTTATTTTTAGATAGAAAATTACAGACATGATTATTCCTTTTGAAGCCAGAAGATAAGTGTCTAGGGCCAGTCCCAGGGTTACCTACTAGTTGGATACTAACCAGGCACTTCCATTAATTTGAGTCTGTGCATTCTTCCCATAACCATGTGCAAAACACAGCTCCATTAAAAGATGCATTTAATCAGATGGATATTCTGCCAGCACTTGCACATGCTGATATGATCTGAAGTGTTGATGAAAGTAGTTGGGTTTTTTTTGGTGTGTTTTCCATTAAAGGGCATGAGATGTGGTAGACATAATGCCACTGCTCTCCACAGTCACTGTAATTAATGACAGAGAAAACTGATTTCATTTATGAAGTCACTCGAGATCCTTGGATGAAATGGTAAGTGCTTATTATTTGTCTTCACTATTCAATATTAATGGACACTCATTTAAACTCTTCCTGCCTCACATACTGGAATTTCTGACTGAAAGGTAGAAGTCTAAACAAATGAAAAGCTCTTAGAAAAATGCTTCTACCTCACCCCAACACAACATGAAAATTAACTATTAGTAACAAGCCTGTTCTTCCTTTTGACCAGTAATCTCTTGCCACAGGAGTCACTGTTAATGAATCTACTCTAATGGATTTGTTACAGCACTAGCACATTTGTGATGATTACCGAGCAAGCAAAGTTGTAAATAAACAATACTTTGTAAGGTTGGAATTTCCACGTTCCTGACTGTTACAGCCCCTTCTGGGCCTCAGCTTTAGGCAACTATAAAACAGACAGTATCTTGTGCCATGTCATGTGTACAAGAAGCGTAAATCAATTTAAAGAGTATGACTCAAAAGCCCAGTAAATCTGTGTAGGGGCTGCTGTTATCTTGCTCGTATATTTAAAGAATTCAGTGCTTTTAAGCAGCAGGCAGAATGAATGTTTGGCTTCCCCCCCCCTTATAGCCTGTAAGTTAGTGTGAAAGAAACTTTTACTATATCTGCATGTTTAAGATCTTCCTTCAGGCTATTTGGGAAATCCCAAAACTAGTTATAACTACACATTGCATTTGCAGTGGAAAAGTCCTTGCCTTCATCCGGGTAGCTGTCTAATAGTGAAGGAAGAACAGAAGTGTGGTAAAGTTCTTTATTTCAGGTTGCATAAAAATACAGAAGCTCTCCATTAAAAAATCAGAGGTAAGTTCACTCTCTCTGACTCCAAGAGAAAACAATGGGTTACCACTTAAAACTGCTTGCATGCTTAAAAGTAGACATGTGTACTTTGAAAATAAAAAAAAAATAAAGTTTAAGTGATAAATAAGCAACAGGTCCAAGCAAGTGCATTGACTTGCCTGAAGTAATCCTCCACTGCAACACACTTACGCATACTGTGAGGAGCACAGTCACAGTTCGTACTTTGTATGTTTATGTGTTTGAATCGCCTTATGCCTCACCCCTCAAATAAAACACAGTGGAAAACATAACCTACAGTGATGTGAAAACTCAGCAGAGATGGAGACAACAACCAGAAAGCTCTGCAGTCCATGGGCTTTGCACTACCCTCGAGGTACCTCAATGATTTTACAGTTATGAGATATACATAGTAGTAATGTCTGATCCAATACTTTTCTACACTGATAAAACATAAGTAGTGTATGACAGGCTTTGTTTTTGTGTTTTTCTTTTTTTTTTTTGCTATAAAAGTCACATTAAAACGTCTCCAACTGCAAACAAATAAATATGTGTGCATATATACATAGTGCCAAATGTTACAGTACTTTCTCTTACCAGAGACTTAATAGAAAGAAAAGTAATGTCAAGTGTTGCAAAATTACAGGGAGCTTTTCTATTTTCCTTTTAGAGCTAATGACAGCTGCCATGACACAGCACTGCAGAGGCCGCAGCAGTTCTGAGGCTGGAATCATCGCAACTGCAAAAACATGCACTGGGCCTCATTCCTCTACTTGTATCTGTGGACTCACAGATAGAAATAAAATTCAATTAATAGCACTTATAAATCAGATCCAGCAGATTCCTAAGGGACATAAACTTTGCTAGCAGAAGTCATTGATTGGATCTCTGTCCCTAAAGCTGAAAGTTCTGTTTCTCGTGCATTATTAAATGACCAATTAAGAATCAGTGAAAAATCTTCATGGTGCAGTGCAAATGCTTATTTTCTCATGTCTGTCTACATCTATGCCAAGTAATGGAAATTTTACACTGAAGTACTGAAACAACAACAAAAAATAAATGAAAAACCCACTGAAGAAAAGCAGTTCTCAGCTCTTTTTGCTACTTGCATATTAGCACAGAGGTTAAAGAGAGCAAGTACTGCTTGCTTAAGGTACAGATGCTTCTAAACTGAAATTGTGACAGCCCTCTAGGAGACCGCTGCCCAGAGGACTTTGGCAGCTTGGGTTCCTCAGGAAGGATTTCTGATGAATTCACTGGGGTGCAGCTGCAGTTTAGGGGAGCTGCTCTGATCCACAAGGTAACAGATGGAAGATGTGGTGAGATCAATGCCCCCTGGGGGGGTGGGGAGGAGGGTTCAGCAGATAGACTCAATAGCAGCTCAGAAATCTAATTTGTGCTTTGCCATCAGTCACCAGATTTTATAATTCTTCTGCTTTGCCACAATTATGCTTGTAGTTGCATGATATTATTACACTACCTTGATAATAAAAATAGCAAGTACATAGCAAAATAGTTACAAAAACAGCAGACAAGATACATATCTTGCATCGTTCCACTTCAAAAACATTGTCAATGTTTTATAATAGTAGTAGATTTCTTTGCTAGCTTCTTGACCACAGTCCTTACTGAAGAAGACACTACATGCAAATCAGTGTCATTTTTAAGGCACTACAAAATCCAGGTCTCAATACAAAGCCTGCAGAAAACTGCACACAGCAGTTAAGGTGCCAAGACTAGGAGCGGCTGTACTGCACTGTGCTGTACTTGGTGACTCTGGAGGACTTGCTCAGCATGGAGCTGGCAGGAGGTGCCCCCTCCATGGTAGAGCCTGCCTGGCTCTGCAGGGAGTCCGTGATCAGCACCTGTTCAGCTCTACCAGGCCCTGCTGAGCCTGTGAGGTTATTCTCATTCACCACCATGCTCTGCTCTTCAGACAAGGTGGGAAAGCTCAGTGAGCCCTGCTCAGTGCTGGGCACAAGCACTGTCTCCCGCTCCCTCACCACCACGTACTTTGAGTCAGGGAGGTCCTGAACTGCTATGGCTCCTAGCCCAGGGCCCTCTGATGTCACCATCCTTTCTGTAACCACCATGTTGTTTCCAGAGGGCATGCTGGGGATTTCCACCATTCCCCTCAAGCTCGAGGCAGGGGCCAGCACCCTCTCTGTCACCACTATGTTCTCCTTAAACTGGGGATCTAAAAAGCCAGCAGGTGAGCGGGTAGGGCCCCCTGCAGAATAAGACGTTTCCGTCACGGTGACATTGGTCTCCGTGTAGGGTGTGGTGAGGGTCTGGACATCATGCTGCCCAGACTGCGATGAGGAGGTTGTCTCCATGATCACCTCCTGGGACACGGTCTCCGATCCTACAGCACCTCCTGCCTGTGCTGATGGGCTGGGTGAGAAGTAGCCACCTGAGGCAGAGGCTTGTTTGGAGCTGAAAGCCTTTTGCTCATTAACACCAAAATTGGATTCATTCTTGGAGCTAGAGTCTTTCATGTCAATGCGTCTGCCTATACATATTTCTGCTAGAGTCTTAAATTTGTCTCCTAAATCATCAAGAAAGCGGTCATCGAGGTCACCCTCAATAAAGCTGCAGCAGCCGATGGAACCATGGGGGGAGCCTGACTCCCCCTGAGAATAAACCAGGAGACAGTCCCTTGCAGCTTGAGCTTCGTCTTCTTCCGCAAAAGTGACAGCTTTCTAAAGATGGGAAGCAAAAGAAAGCAACAGTTCATTAACAGCACTTCAAGACATAGTAAACTTGAAAAAAAATCAGGAATCATTAAATCACAGAATCACAGAATTGCTCAGGTTGGAAAAGATCTTAAAGATCATCACGTCCAACCACAGCCTAACCGTACTACCCTAACTCTAACAACCCTCCGCTAAATTATGTCCCTTAGCACCACATCCGAACGGTTTTTAAACACATCTGGGGATGGCGACTCAACCACCTCCCTGGGGAGCCTATTTCAGTGCTTCACAACCTTTTCTGTAAAGAAGTCTTTCCTGATATCCAACCTAAACCTCCCCTGGTGCATCTTGAGGCCATTTCCCCTCATCCTGTCACCTGTGAAAAGAGACAACCCTACTCTCACTGTAAGCACATTTCAGGTATCAGAAGAGAGCAATGAGGTCTCCCCTCAGTCTCCTTTTCCCCAGACTAAACAGCCAAAGTTCCTACAGTCACTCCTCAAAAAGCATATTCTCCAAGCCCTTCACAAGCCTTGAATGCTTGGTCAAGGGGATTATAATAACAGCAACCATCAACCAACCCAGAGCAGTGCCTAGAACTGCTTTTTGCTTTTTTGAAGTTAGTCTGAGCTGGACAGTAAAGTGATGAGAAGAAAAAAAGAGTACTTAGGAATTTAATGGAAAGCCTCTGGTACATCACCATCTGTGGCTATTTCTCCCAGATAACCATTTATGATACTATCCCTTTCTCAGAGTCTACTCACATTTTGGTTCTGTGAATGACTCTCACCTGTAACTAGGTCTTTGTGGGAGAGTGCCAGTGCCATGCCTGAGAGTTATCAAACATTTAAGAGCACATTTCATGAGAAAAGGCTGACATGTCATCGCCTGTCATGGCTCTTTTCACTTTTGTAGCCTGCAGGATCACACCCAAGGAGCCAAACAGTGAACAAATTACTGAGTTAAACAGTTTGGTATGTTTGGGAACATACTCCAGCATACACTGGCTCTACCCAGATCACTCTGGAACAAGAAGGATCCACAAGTTCTGATTGTACTGTTTCAAGGGCAAGCTCAGCCTGAAGGCAATATCTGCAATTGGGCTGCTGTTGCTGCTGCTTTCAGACTGAGCTTGCTCTGCAACTGGGTTGCTGCTGATGCTGGCACAAATCTTTGTACGTTCTTGCAGCGGCTCCAGTTGCAGGAGTGAAGGTGACCAATCCCTGTAGGCCTGCTGAACCAGCTTTACTAAAATGGTTGCTGGCTCATGCTCAGACCCACTCTTCTGCCACATTTGAAGTACTGTAGTGCATATTAGCTCAGGCATCTGTGTAATGTGGTACATATCCAGATCCAAACTGATTATATATATTTATCTGCATTTGATCCTGGGAGTAGACACATTATTAGAGATGCTTCTAAAGAAATCAGCACAAACACAGAATTAATTGATTCAGATATTTTTCTAGTTTGTTCTTTACTCTTTTCTCATTCATTTTTAATGCTGTATCTGAAGTATTTTAGCCACCTGATTTTAGCCACCTAAGGGACTACAATATTAACTAACCTCTTATCCTCTTGTTGTATAACATTTACTAAGCACCTCCTGCAAGACTTCAGCAGGCAGCTATGCACAGAATGTCTTAACATTCAGAAGAAAAATGAGTAGAAGGAAAGCAGAATTGCTACCGTTGTGTCTGTTCACCTAGTTCAGTAGTCAGAACACACAGGAGATACACAGATCCTTCCCTAGCCTGAGGTGACTCAAACCTGCACAGCTACTCCCTGCCCAGCCCATCGTCAGTCAGCTATATAGACTGAAAATGTTTAATTTGTAGAGGTGAAGGACAATCTCTACACTCTCTGGTATATAGAAGTGGAGCTTTCCCTGTAAGTAGCTCACCAGCCTAAGAACTAATAATGGGTATTATAGAGAGAGGAATAGTTGCAATGAATAGGATTATCCTATTGTTCAGTGGCTAGGTCACAAAAAAAATAATTCAGAAAGGGGATTGCAACATACACCTGATATGCTTCTGGTGAAATGCCTTTCACCCAAACAAATGCAGCACCACTTCATCAGATATCGTTAAATTGGAGACCCACCCTCTACTATTTGACATCTATGGCTTATCTTTCAAAAACTTGCTCTGTGAAAGGTTTGCAGCCGTGACTCATCAAGAGTCACCAGTGCCTCCCTGAAGGACAGTTAATATTCCCTAGTCCCCAGTACTTATATCATGTCATCTTCTTCACGGCTTCTCAGTCACTGCTAAGTATTCTGGATCTCAAACCCTGAGAAAGGTCTCATCACTGGAGATCCCAAAGATACAACAAAACTTAGCATTGTCAAGGTCTACATCCCACACGTGAGCTTAACTCAAAAGTTCTTAATGGCCCACACACACAGCATTGACCATCATCAGGATTGCCTACATATATACAATCCATTCATGTTTGCAAAAACATAACAAGCATTTCATAATGCTAAGCATAAATCCCAATACACTGTTATTCTCAGGTCATATGCTTACGTCAGTGAAGTAATCTCTTAAAAATTCTTCATTCATGGCTCCTGCAGATCCCATTGCCACGCCTCCTCCAGTCACCACCATGTTCTCTTCTCCAGCTTTCATGCCTTCAGCCCTTCCAGTTGTCATGGATCTGGTATGGTAATCAGTACTAGAAAGGAGATGTCTTTGCTCTTCCCATCCTTCCCTGGTAATCGTGCTCTGCCCTCTTATGTTAGAGGCAGAACTACTTGCTCCTGCTGCAGCTTCCTCTGCACTCATTCCTGCTGCTGCCGCTGCTGCAGTTACCGCTCCTGCTCCTCCAGCTGCTCCTTTCAAGTTCCCCAATGCAGTGGGTAGCATGACACTTTGCATTGACTGCAAGAACAACACGAATGAATATGTGACATGAAAGCTGGGCTGTGTAGCATATGGAGCTCACCAAACCAGCAGCGGGGCTGGGTGGAACCTGGGAGGGTGCTGACTTAGGACGTGTTCGAATTTGTACTGATTCATGTTGCTGCAGAGTAAAGAGCTTCCTGAAAGAGGGTGCAGCTTCCACGACTGTGTTCCCAAGGAGGATCACAGAAGTGTTTCCACATTGTTCTTAAAACTCAAAGGGTTGAGAATGAAAGAGCGGGGAAGAAAAATAAACAAGAAAAAGACCTGTGAAACTCCAGTGTGCTCAGCCTTCCAGCTTTGGGGGAGCATGCACTGCCTGCTGTCCCTGTTGTGCTACCTGGCCCTTTCTTCTTTTCTTAGCTTCCCTGCCAAGTTCACAGTCTTTCATCAAGAATTTGGTGTGAGCACTGGCCCTAAAATCAAAGCTTTTTACCTCACTTCTTATTGTCACACAAAAACATGCAGGTGTCATGTTGTGTAGGAGAAAAAGAGAGAAGAAACACCTCTAACATTCACTGCTCTCTTCTGTTGCATTCCTTCTACATTCTGAAGTTTTTTTTCTGCCTTTTAAAAAATATGCAATAATATTAAAATCATATTATTGTTATTTTTTAAAAGAATCCTTTGTTTATGAAGATAAGCACATAAGAAAGTAATTTAGCATGCAACCTGAAACTCTGAACTGGCGATGGGAAGCTAAGCTTTATAATCTGGTCTTTCACTGCTTTACCGTTCACTCCCAAACAGGCAGTGAACATTCCAGGCTTGCAGATGCAAATAGCACGGATGCTTTTCCCATACTTTATCTTCTAATCAGATACTATCAGCATGTGCTTGATTCCTTTGCCTTTAGTTTGGGATTTTAACACTATGGTTGGTGTTTCTAGAGCTGCTATTTGAATTCCCCTTCCATGTACCCTTAACTGAGCCTGATGGGGTTAACTTTAATTAATATTCATGTGTGGCTAAAATCTGCTGTGCAGGTTGAAAACATTAGCTCATTATGTAGAGAAGAGTGCAAAACTGAGCACTTGGATAGAAATCAAAGAGAAATGCTATTAGGGAAAACCTGCCTTCTCCTCAGGAGCTGCTCCTTCACTGTTCCATTTACGCAACATCTCTTCACTGCAGTCCGGTATTGCAGCAAATCCCTTCTTTGCTCCTGAACCGCACGGACACAACAGCAGTAATAGCGGAATAACTGCAAGGGAAACACATGTTTGTCATTAACGATGGGCTGATTAGGGTCAAAATGTGTTAACAGCCAATACTGAAGTCTGGCCAGAAATACGTCTCTAATGAGTTAATGAAGATCATAGGAACAAATAAGGACTGCAGCCAAGTTCCCAGAAGCTTAAGGTATTTCCTGGAAACTTACGCAGTGATGATTTTCTAAACAGTAAACTGACAATGAACCTGTTACTCCTGCAGATGATTGTGCATCCATTTGTCCATGCTGCTACTGAAGATCTCATATAGCAAAACCAGCTCTCAAAGTGTACAACCTCAGCATTTCTAACTCTTGTTCTGTTACTAAGTAGATCAAGACACCTCCATATGGGACACACCCATGAGCAGTCACATTTACAGCAGTTACCTGGAGAGCTCAAAATGGTTCAGTTTCAGATGGAAAACATACTTCCATGGAATTAACTTTGTTTTCTCATAGCTAGAGTGCTACTACAACAATGAATTATTGCCCTTTCAAATGCAGTACTAGTATATATGGCCATACCCTGACTGCAAGCATTTCTCTTATTTTTCAGCTTCCACCTTGTCTTACCAACACGATGTCTCACATCATGTACTGCTCAGATTAAGGAACCGGACCTGGGTCTGTAATTAGCAAAAACATTGAGAGAGTGCTGTGGCTTGAGTGGGAAGAGCTAGGGTTCACAAAGGGAAGTGTGGGAAACGCTAAGAGGATTCCTTAGTGCTTCCCCACCTATTATTTATAACATTATAAACTAATATTACAAGCTGTACATATTAACTTCAATGCTGAATGTATAATGCTGATATTACAAAAACTGACTGGAGATTTGCCATGACTACACACAGCCTAGCAGTTTACATAAAATACAGGGAGCACATAAATAAATAAAAAACAGGGAGCACAACAGTTTATTCCCTGGTGCTTTGTGGACCATATTTGTGGTGGTGCTTCTGACATAACGTGAAATGATTACTTACGCAGCAGAAGCAAAAACGCCAAGATGATTAGTGCAACTGCTCCCGGTCCCAGGAACGCTGACCCACTGCCAGTAATTCTATCTTTGCATCCACCATCAGCAGTACATGTACAAACATATAGTTGCAGGGATTGTGGCTGAGCACAACTGAACCCTTGGAAATCCTGTATTTGGAGGGGGACTTCGGTACTGCCTGCCTTCAGGTTCTGGGGAACCAACCGTACACTGGTGGCTAAAGCAGAAGGGTGGGGTTAATGAGAAAGAAAAACAAAACAAAACACAAAATGAGTGGGCAGAAAGTTAGTTCCTGTAAACCTTCTCAAATTCCCAACAAGCTCCCTCCAGTTAGGACCAACCAATTCAAGCCAGCTTAAATTTATACTCATGGTAACATACGTGCTTTTTTATTTAATTGGGTAATTTATACTGGTAACAAACTAGTCATGCTCTCTTGAAGACTCAAATAATCACAGGAGAGCTTTGCACCAGCAGAGATGATCACATAAGATAGCCTTATTGCTTACAGAGCACTATCCATCACTTCATCCAGTCAGCTACAGGCTGAACTCACAAGAATCTATTTCTGTCTTTAGGAGATTAACTTGCTGTAAGCCACTGGTAGACATATTACCATGCCAGGTCTATGACAGGAGTGGGCAAGAGGTGCCCAAGAGATCTGAGATAAGGAAGGTCAATATCAACCTGTTTTGAAAAGCTGTGATCTCTATAATGGCTGCTAGGCTGGCTACAAGCAGGGTGAAGAAAGGTAAGATTTCTTTTTCAGTCCTAAACTGATTGCTCTGCAGTGTTAAACTGTAGGATTATGGATGACAAGAATCAATATGAGAAGAAAAAGTATCTTCTGGTGCCTTCAATCTACCTGAAGTGTCCCTTCAAGTGTTTCCCAGCTTTATATGAATAGCAAAGTAAGAAGAAAATGCTAATCTAGTTTTGAAATACTCATTAAAATCATTTTTGATTTATGATCTATATATAGCAGGTTCATCAAGCTAGATTAAAATGGTCCAGCTGAGGGAAGGCAACAGGCCCCAGAACATGATTATTTTTATAGCCGATAGAGGGAAGGCATCAGAACAGAAGCAACATGTCCTCATATGTGATTTCATGTGTGAATTATTTTTTGTCTGGATCAACCAAGCTGAATTATTCAGATCAGCAAAGCACAATGATCCTGTAGAACTCCAGAGAACTGAAAGTAATTCAAAATATTTTTTCTTACCATTTCTGGATGCAATTATCCAGTTTCTTGCTGTTCCTTCTGGCTCATCAATGACAGAAAAGCTGTAGGGAGCACTGTTTGGGTAACTATCTATATCATTAGCTGTAACATCAACAAATGTTGCATCTGAACACACAGTCCGTACAGAGTTCTCAATAATTGGGCAGTTATCATTCTCATCTTGAACCTGAACAACAACGGTGCCAGTGACTGTTTTCGCAGGAACATCTAAGATTACAAAATATGAAAAATCAAATCAGTATTTGATAAGTACAGAAATTTTGTCTTAAAATAATAATAATAAAAACTTAATGTTTTTCAAAACACAAACATGCCTGAAATGAGTTTATGGGAGCAGTGTTTCATCCTTAATGTCAATGAACCTGTTAACAAAGTTCTTCTGAAGGCAAGTTGTTTTACTACCTTAATGTAAAAATGTATTTCTAGTGCATAGTTACACAATAACAAGCAGGTTACTAAGAATTCTAACTAGATACACAAGAAGCTCAGAGATGCTTTCCAACTAAGGTTTCCAGAAAATGTAGGACTTTGAAATCTGCTTATTATCATAGTGAGATACTGACTGTTTCCACCTAGGTCTTCACAAAACTTGTTTTAAAAGTTCATCTCCACACAAAGAGAAACAGCCATCCTGGGAACTCAGTCCAAGGCTTATCCTATTTCATAGAGTTGCCTTTGTCCCTCCTCCAAAGACAGAGCCTATTGGAAATTGCACCGGGTACCTAAATTTTAGGCAGCTGAAGGTAGGGAGGTTAAACCAACTGTAGCTATAGAAATACAAACTAAGCCCTAAAACAAAACAAAACAACAACCCAGGAAATTTACAAAAGACACCTGACCCAGCAATGCAGAAACAGAACTTTCTAAACTTACCAGTAGTTACACCCAACATGGTAAAAGTGTAGGTACCATTTACTACATAAGCTGATTCGTAATCAAGGTTTTTAGCAAGCTGGATTTCACCAGTTTTTGAATTTATCGTGATCCAGTTTGCTGGGTCTCTTCCTTTGATATATCTGATGAAAAACACACAAAAATATAAATATCACATATTTATAAAGTTCAGAACAACGACCGGAATTAAAAACAGTTTCACACAATGCCTACTCTTTGTTAGTGAAGGCCAAACTCTGATGCTGCTGCCACTGTAATTACTTTCAACTATTAACCTTAGATTATAAACCTACCCTGGATGTTGAAACCTGCTTTTTCCTTTCAAAGCAGCCAGGACCTGCCAGGTGTGGCAATGTTATTGAGTGAAATGAGAACACTTATTCCACTCAAGAGGCAGCATGCTGCTGGCCATGATGCTCCCCTTCCCCTGACCCTCCTCCCTGCCATGGGTGAGCAGCAGCCCCCTGGAAAGGCTGTATAACAGAAAGGGACCCAGAGTTGGTTTTATACATTTGTTGGTTCACACCACTTCTAAATGCCACTGTAAAGGCAGTTCAGCAATGTTTTAGACAAGCTACAATTCAAAAGCTAAAAACAGCCACATGAATGCATATGCAGGCTTATCTACCCTAATATCCTTTCTGTCCAACTTCTGTGTGTTTCTATATACTCCTTCCTAATGTTTCTGCATGTAAATATGGACAATTTCAGCACAAGCACTCATCATTTAGAAGAAAATAAGTAAGATTTTCAAGTCAGTCATTTTCTGCATAATAGAATACTGTTAGTAACGGTATTCTTTTGGTTGTGAATTATGCGTAGGAGAGAACAGATTGCCATTGAAATTACTTCAGGTCAATACACACATTTCTACAGTAAGATGTAGTTTTTAACATGAGGGTTATAAAATTATTCTTACTTAATGTTCACTGCTGCTTTTCCAGTGTCTTCATCAAGGGCTTGATACTGTCCAATGGCCTGGCTCACTCGCACGCTCTCACTCGCTTCAATAATTTTTGTGCCACCGGGGAATACAGGGCCTTCCCTCACATCAATCACGTGAATTTTGATTGGAATTGTTTGTGCTTTATAACTGTTCTTAATGGATTTGTGAAATTCTGCTTTGTTTGTAACAACAAAACCCAGGTTTAGGCTTCTCATTTCTTCATAATTTAATGCCTAGAGCAATCAAAAACAAACAAGAAATCCCTCAGAATTTGATGGTATTTGATAGTGAGACAACATCCAGATGTTCAATATTCAAATGATGCTTATGGAGGATGCCACAGTGGAAAAAAACATAGTTCAGCATGTTACTCTCAATTCAAAACATCTCTTCAAGAGTACATTAAGATTACTCCTTGTTTTTCCATGGACATCACAACTGGTATTACGTTACATTATTAAACTAGTCTAAGGTATGTGCAACGAATCCTACATATATATTTTGTATTTACCTTTAGTGAATCCCTACTCAGAATTATTCTGCTTTTTTTTTTTTTTTTTTTTAATGATTTGGTTACTTAGTAATGCTTATAATTTTATTATTATTATAATAATTATTTTTACTATTATTGTTATTATTATTTTATTTCTAATAATTTCCAAATTTCAGATAAGAAAACCAGAGTAGAAGAAAAAAATAGAACTCAGAATACTATGCATCTTCAGCTCCTGTCACTAAAGAGGAGTGAAAGCTCCAAGGAAATCCATAAAATAAACAGTTTGTAGCCATGGCTCATAGAGTAGGTGCTGCCTGCAGTTCCCTGTGGCCATGGGAAATAAATAAACTGAGACAAGCAAGGAGAGCAAAAATGTGGTGAGGATTACAGCATATGTGCTACTGGCACTGCTGCCCAACAACAAGGAAGATCTGTGGATTTCTGTTTGACTGGATACATACTGCCACCACACAGAATGTGGGTGACAAAAGTATTATTTGGTATAGAATTACTATAGCATAGAATAGAATTACCAAAAAATATAAGAGGAGCATCCACAACATACATTTGTAGTTTATTTATGAACTGTGAGTAATTTGTACATCAATCTCTATTAAGGGAATCAATTACTCTAATACTTAAAGACCCCAAAGAATACACTAACCTTCACAAGAGTCAAAACTCCTTCATTTGTTTTGGTATCTGTTACAATACGAAAATAGCCACCTTCGTTACCAGAGACAAATGAAAAGTTTGCCAACCAGTTATCAGAAAACTCTTCATCTTTATCAAATACTTTTATTCTCATGATTTCCACATTCGCTCTGTTTTCTTCAACGCTTCCTTCAAACTGCAAGGATAAAAAGATTTAAATGTAAAAAGGTGTCCCGATCTACACCATTTCATCAGTAGAAGGAACTCTGCATAAAGTTTTCTTAAGCAACGGGATACCAGCAAGTGTATGAACACACCAAATATGATGGTAAATGTACTTACTGCAGAACTTTCAAGCACAGGCAGGTTGTCGTTGACATCCAAAATTTTGATTTCTAAAGAGCATGTAGCACTATTCCCATCTGCTGCACCATCACGGTCCTTCCCTTCCACCACCAAAGAATAGCTACTTTGTGTCTGTCATAATTAGCAAAGAAAAATGAAGAAGTGTTAAACTAGTCTAAATCTGTGTTGCCTTACTGTATTACCTGTGCCTTATTTTGTCAAAATCTCTCAAGCAATGGCCAATTAAAACTCATCTGTCTAAATCATATACATAGCTCTTTCTACTGGAGTAAAGCTGAGTCTCAGAAAAGTGTTTGGGAGTTTTGCATTTTCCTCCCAAAGAGTTAGACTGTGCTCAAATACAGAAGTGGAAAAATTTCAGTAGCCACAAAGAGGATGCAGCAATACCTGCACATTAAGAAAAGGATGGTGTCTGCAGCCTCTGAGAGCTAATATAAAGATCACCATCTGCTGGCCAGTGAAAATACATGCAAGCATAGGGAAAGTTGCCAACAATATCTGGCTTTCGACACACTCACAGCAGCACCATCACTTATCCTTTAGGACCTGATTTGTACAGCAGTCTACAAAAGTCTAGATTCAACCAGCAGCTTTACAGGTGGTGATCTGGGTGTTCTACCCACAGGCACACCAGCAAAGAAACAACACCCCTGTGTCATGTAACTGCTGCCCAGCTGCACGGACGGGACAGAAAACAACAGCCAGCAACTGGCATTGTGAGAAAAAAAGAGACAGGGTGAAAGCAAGCTTTACCTCATCCCCTCCCAAAGCCACTGGAAAACATACATTAGACAGATAAGGAATGGTCCTTTAAACCCAACTGGAATGAAGGAAAGTGAGAAGTGATAACAGGTACCAGAAGAATGCTATCAACAGAGAATGTTTGTTTTTTTTTTTACCTCTCTGTCAAGGTTTATTGCTGCTACTCGAACCTCGCCAGTATCTTTATTCATACTGAATGCAGAACTTGGGCTTTGGGAAATGATCCTGAAAGCAATTTTGGAATTCAGGTTATTTGGTTCATCTGCATCCGTTGCATTTAACCTCATCACAATTGTACCTGAAAAAAACCACAACACAATACAATACTTGGTTACGCTGCCATGCACTGGCAAGTATTTTTACTGTAATGCCACAGGTAGGAGTGTGCTGCCAGATGCAATGCACAATTTTCTGATGTCCCTACCTCTGCTAATTTAATAGAGCTGAAAAAGTGTTCTTGAAAAACAATTTATGTTAAAAAATCACAAACAAAAATTACCCTATCAACACAGATCTGAAGGCTGTAGAATTCAATTCATCACAACTATCCAACGAGTTGAACTCTCACAAGAGTTCTGACAGAAAACTTTAGATACTGTATAAAGAAGATGGCAACTTTATTCAGACAGTAAATTGCGTTTCCTTCATATATCATCCTAAAGGAAGCTGGACAACTTTTGTACATGAACATCAATACAACATCTGCTCTTTACTGACTGATGCCCTCCAACTGCTTAATTCAAAATAAATGGTAGCCCCCATGCTGCAGGCCCCTTATGTGCACGACACAGGATATTTTACTTGGAAAGGGCCTACCTCAATGTCCAGCACTATTACCTGGCTTTGAGCACCAGCTGGAATTCAGGAAGAGAGACAGTTACCATACGGCTGTTACTGACTTGAAAGGCAGCTGCGGGAACTTAATACCCCAAACAAATGGATGGTCAGTAATTTCTATCTTCAGATTACCATGGCATTGAAATGGACGTAGTATCAGGTATTTATTAGTACATTTTACTCTGGGAAACAGTCTATTGCACCAAGACCTGTTCTTATGTTTACTGTCATTAATAAGAAAATTGACAACAACTTGTTCTCTCTCAATATTAAAGTGCTTCTCCAGACTATTAAATGAAGGAGAACTTTTCTTAAGCACAGCAGAGCTGAGTGCCTCCAAAATAGGCTGGAATTGCTAGGACAGAAGATGGATGGAATTCTCCATGCAGTGTCTAGTTAAGGACTACAGTCCTTGGCTTGATGGCAGCTTTGACCCAAAAACAAAGTTGGCATAAGAGGAAGTCTTATTCTCTGTTGCTTTTATGCACATGCTTTCCCTTCACCACACTGTACAACTCAGCCCTGAATAAAAGCATGCATTCAAACTTGGATAACCTGTCCTACACAAGCAAGATAATGCACTATTGTTACTACAGATATGCTGCTGCAATGGCTACATTCACTTTCTGAATGAGTTCAGAAAAGGTAAATTAGAAAAAAAAAAAAAAATGTTACCTGTTTCACTTAATTCTTCAATTGAACCAACAAAAACTTCATGTGAAAACACTGGAGGATTGTCATTTATATCTAGAACTCTAATTGGGAGGTCTATTGGCTCTTCCAGTTTTGCTCCTGTCTTGTCTAGAGCATGACCTCGCAACTGAAATAATTCAGAGACAATAAGAAAATGAGTGACTGTAATACATATATGTGAGTACGGATACAATTTAAATATATAGCAACATTATATATAACAATATTAGTAGTTATATATATGTGCATATACACAAACACACACATTTATATATATATATGTCCAGAAATGTTAAAACTTCTTGAAATAATAAATATTTTTATTAAAAAAGGAAAGAAGAGCACTTATGAGGGTAAAGTTAATATTCAACTTACTAATAGCCTTGGAGTCTTTTCTCTGTCAACCCTCCCTGTGATGTTCAAGTCTCCGGTCTTTCCATTGATAACAAACAGTCCATAAGGGGGTTCTGTAACTCCTTGACCAGATATAGTATAAGTTACCACGATCCCTGTGTCTTCAAGATCAGAATGTATCTAGGAGGAACATGATAGAGTAAATAGTAATTGGTAAATAAAACCATGTTTAAAAAGACACAATCTTTTTAGCTATTTTCATAATGATCAAACAAAAATTAGTATTAAATACAGTTTTTCTACATTGTTTACAGTGCGTAGATGCTGAGAGGAGAAGAAAAAGTTATGTGGTTTCTTTGAAGATCTAGTCCAAGGGAGATTTGGAATGTGACAGACAGTGCAACAGCTGGGAACCACAGAACAGAGAGGTCTGTGGGAGAAGAAAACTCTGACTACTTGGACAAAGAAAGCTGGATGACATACAAGTTCAAGGAAGAGTCTGACTGCTCCACATACACCCTTCTGTCCAATCACCACCAGCAGTTTTAGGAGCTGCTAGCCAACCTGAACCAGAGCTGAGTAATTCTGGTAGGGTGGTAGAGTGAAAAAAATTCAAAAACAACTGCATTTCCAAAAGCATTAAGAAAATCGTTGAGTGGGAAAAGATGAGAGACTCAGTCAAATCAGGCTTCAAGAGTAACTCATCTTCAGAAGGAAACTGAATGAAATGTGCCAGTCTTCTACTAGTATTCAATAGTTCATTAAAATTAAAGAAACATCTGTGTCTGTGGTTAGGGCAGCCACATCTTTATTTTATAATTTCATCTCTGTGTATTCTGTATTTATCTCTTTTTGGGGCTTACTCTAGCAATTGGATTCCTATAGGAATTGTCTTCCTCTTCCCGTATGAAAGCAGGAGGGACTGTCCATTCTCGCTTCTGTCTGACTGGGCTGTTGGGATGAGATGATGCGCCATGCCTGCCACTTCGATTGTAAATCTGTGAAAAAAACAAAGCTAAACGTCAGCATAACATCTGGTCATTTAAGATACGGTGCTTTATTGCTGTGCTAGTCCAGGTTATACACTGTTACAATACTAATTTTGAAATCACAGAGCAGTACTACCATTCTGAAGCACAATTTAAAACTATACATTCCTGAAGTTGTTTGAAGAGAAAAACTACAGCGATCTTTTAATCAAGACAGACATATAAAGCACAAGGTTTAAATACACAGGCATGTTCACACGACCAGGGTATGCTGATAATACACCCATTCTGGCAGATTTAAGTGCTTGTCACCAGATGTGGAATGAAGTTTGCCACTGATACTGCTGTAGACAACTATTTTTGCCTTATTATGCTGTTTAGTGTCCCATCAATACTGACCAGTACTCAGCTTCTTCTGTAATACATGATACATGCAATAAGAAACCCATTCACTGTCTCAGCTATCCTTGGCCAGCTACCCCTCATTCCCACTGACACTTCTTCCTCCTCCTGTCCTGCTGGTTTCCAGATCCATCTTCAGGCCTTCAGGCACTTATAAAGAAAAGCATTAACTCCTACCTTCCAATGGAGTCCATTTCCACAACTGAGACAGATCTGTAATGAAAGTCATGATAATTATTAATTCAGTGTCACTTTAGCAGTACATTTCTTTATCCACTAAGCGCCCTGGATAGCTATGCATGCCCCAAGACACTGCAATTAGGTGCCTCTTGTTAAATGTAAGAAATTGGATCCTCAGTCAAATTATCAGAGATTCTGTGTTTGCATTCCATGATGCTCCAAAGGTGATTTTTATTGACCTAAGGCCTAAGGAAAAGTAGGCTTAGAGAAGTGATTTTCTATTGAAGTCAGTAAACCATAGAATCACAGGGCTTGGAAGGGACCTCTAAAGATCATCTAGTTACCTGCTATAGCAGGTTCCCTACAGTAGGTTGCACAGACAGGCATCTGGGTAGGTTCTAAATACCACCAGAGGAGGAGACTCAACCTTTCTGGGCATCCTGTGCCACTGCTCTGTCATCCTTGCAGTAGAAACCTTTCTCACTTTCAGGTGGCAATTCCTGTGGTCCAGTTTGTGTCCCTAGCCTCTTGTTCTGTCACTGAAAGGAGCATGACTGTATCCAATTGACTCCCAACCATTTGATATTTACAAGCATTGGCAAGATCCCCCAGGTCTTCTCTTCTTCAGGCTAAACAGTTCCAGGTGTCTCAGCCTTCTCCCATCTAGGCCACTCATCATCTTTGTGGCCCTCTGTTGGACTCTACAAATTCTCTGTCCTGCTTGAGCTGAGGAGCCCAGAACTGGATGCAGTACTCCAAATGTGGCCTCACAAGAGCAGAGTACAAGGGGAGCATCACTTTTCTCTTTTCTGCTGGCCACCTGATTATTGCTGCCCAGGTGCAGGACTCTATCCTTGCTTTTGTTGAACCTTATAATGCTCCTCTCTGCTTAACTCTCCAACCTGTCCAGGTCTCCCTGAACAGCAGCACAGCCTCCTGGTGTGTCAGCCACTCCACCCAGCTTTGTATCATCAGCAAGCTAGCTGAGGGTGGATTTTATCCCTTCATCCAGGCCACTGAGAATATGTTAAAAACTTTAAATCTTCTCTTTGATTGGTTTTTAAACTGCTATCTGGGCTTTCACTATTCATCCCTTCAGTCTCACATTGATTGCTACATCGTAGCTTGATAGAATATTTTCATTCTCTCTTTCTCACACAACACTACACAGCAGTGGACAAGGTTGGGAAAAGTAGCAGGAGAGCAGTTTCTTTGTATCAGAAGCCTGAAAACCACAATGTAAACTAAAGTGTCTGAAGTTTGCAAATATCTCAGTGGACTAAGATAAAAGAGCCATCAAGGAAGTATAGAAAATCCCGTTAGTCATTAGAAGTAGAGTCCTATAAAAGAGCCTCAAGCATTCTGCTCTCTTGCTAAAAAAGATAATTTTGGTTCTTTGCTTTTTAACCTATAATAGTTTGTGGTCTATAGGCAACCCCCTAAGGAAGTTTAAAGAGATCTAAAATAGGTGTTTAACAATGGCAATTTCATTTTTGAGATGCAAGAGATACATCTGGAAGATGAATTTTTCAATATACTACAACTGCCTTCTATTAAGTGGCTTAGTAGGGAAAACCCCCATCTGTCACTTGGTGTGAATCACAGCCTCAGTACAAAAACCCAGATGTCTACTGATGAAATCCATTGATGACACGGAGCTGGGAAGGCATTGGCAAAAGACAATTGGATTGTTACAGAAAATTAGTCAGAAAACCTGAAGCCTGAAGTAAGAAAAATGGAATGAAATATTGCAGGAAAGCAGCTGGAATGGGTGAGGCAGCAGGGGAAAAGGAGGGAGTGACTGACATGTATAGGGAGTTCAAGGCTGCTCTTGCACAAATGCCTGCTCATGTCTTGGGAAGGAAGTGACTGAAGAGACAGATTTTGAACACACAGCTTCATTTTATACTGGAAAGATGCAGAATGAGTAAGCAAGGTGTGTACGCCTATTTGCTTTGCTATGAAACTAGAAACCCTATAAATGTGGTCTTGTCACATGTTGTGCAGATCAGTTTCATGTTGAAGACCACTGGAAAGTGGACATCCTGCACACTTACAAAAGTGGGCTGAAAGGACATTGGATGTTATCTCTGAGTCCATCTCCCTGCCCTAGGGCAGGATGAGTAACATCCATCTGCTGCCTAACATCTGTTTAACCTGTTTCTAAAAACTAGTGATGGAGATCACAGCATTGCTGCTGAGAGCATAACAGTGCCAAAGTAAAGCTTTGTGGGCTTTACTTCAGACTAGAATTTGCCTGACACCATGGAATAAACAGCCACAGAAGTGATGGAAACATCTCTCAGGACAGTTTCAGTCTCAAAGGGTCAGATTGACACGCTCCGGAGATTTGCTTCAGAAGCACAGTTTGATCCAATCAAATATGTGCATCCTACATCCACTGCATGTGTTTCCTATAACAGACACCAAAACAGCTACACTGAAATGTCTTAATCACAAGCTGAATCTCTCTCTTTGTCACGTAGATAACGTAACTAGGAAACAGCACAACTCCCTCTTCATGACAATCATCTTTCACATATAATAAAATTTCTCATCCACCCAGATCCTCCCCAGAACTTTCTCTCCTCCAGGCTGAACAGCCCCAGCCCTCTCAGCCTCTCCTTGTAGGGAGGTGCTCCATCCCTTACATCATTTCTGTGGCCCTCCTCTGGATGTGCTCCAACAGGTCTATGTCTCTCCTGTACCGAGGACTCTACATCTAGATTCAGCACTTCAGGTGAGGCCTCACCAATGCAGAGTAGAAAGGCAGGATCACCTCCCTCACCCTGCTGGCTATGCTTCTTTTCATACAGCATGGGATACAGCTGGCTTTCTGATATTGTTCCTATGAATTCTGAAAATAAACTGCTACTGATGGTAAAATTACAATAGTGACTCCAAGTATTCTGTACTGATCTTCATCATATCCAGCCTGATGTCTAAAATATCAAATATTAAGGATGTACAACCTAAGAAAACACCCATAGGAAAAAGAATCTCAAATCCATTCTCACTCACATACAGAACACTTTTTAAGATGTCCTCTTTTGAAGACACAATGGCCACCTACTAGTGCAATCACCCTTGATAGCTCTGCCTATGTGACAATGCCATGGCTCCAGGTGTGTGCCCTGGACATGATCCACGCTGGTCCCAACCCTACAGGCACCATCACTGGGCATACCCTGATGTTCCTAGAAAAAGGTCAGAGGTAAAGATGGGAAAGCTGCTGGGACCTCCATACAGTCCTCAGGGCTGATGCTATGGATATAGACCACGGGTACTGAGGGAACAGAGTCAACAAATAGATGCTTCCAGGAAAAACAGGAAAGGAAGAACCTGTATTTTTTCTGCAAGCATTTTGCTTTTTAGTCAGTTCTTTGTGTTTTCCAGTTATCAGTGTCTTGTTTGCATGTCTTTTGACACCAGTGACTCCAGTTGAATGCTCACAGAAGCAGCTACTTTCACCCGCAACAATCGGTTCATCTTGATTAAAAACCACTACACGCAAGAATACACACACAAAAAGGGAACACCCCACAGTTCTTCTCTCTCCTGTCACCAACCAAGCAGGGCAGTTTTAGTTACTGAAATATCACATCCTGCTTTAAAACTGTAAGGCAACAGGTCTCCACTGTCCATTTTTGGGACCTGAAGCATGAGAAATCCTGCCCAGCTCCCTGCAGCCCTCCTGAGCACTGCTCAGCTCCCTGCTCCTGGCCAGGCCTGGCCTCCACCCTGCCTGGGCAGCGGCCGCCCAACTTTGCTGGTGTTTCACCAGGCAGGGAGAGTGAGCTGCTCAGTAATGCCTCTGATGGCAAGGAAAGCTTCTTGGGGAGTTGCTAGAAACAGACAGAAAACTATAGCCCAAATCAAACCCACGCTTTCTTAAGTCTCTGTACATTTCAGAACTTGCTTCTAGAATGGAAAGCTATTCCATAGGACAAAAGGCCTAAAGGTTGAAGCCATGAAAGAGGTAAACCCACGTATCTTGAAATGGTTTTGTTTCTTTTCTCTAAGATTGCCAGTAAACGTTACATACAATCCATTTTCCCTCCTGGCACAGCTCCTCCCAACAGGTAATGCAGTTTACAGATAGTTCACTGAACAAAAAGATGACTGCTGTACCAATTCCCCTAAACCTCCTGGAACCCAGACAAAACCCACCCATCTCCAGACACAGAAGAGTCGTTTTCATCGCTTTTCCCGACTTTTCCCAACTTTCAGATTTCCCTTTCACCTCCCTCCCAGGAAGCGAATCTAAGAGCTACAAAGCCTCGACGCGAAGCCCCACGCCCCGCTCCCGCACACGACCCTCGGGACACCGCGCAGCCCCCACGCTTCCCTCCCGGCTCCCACCGTGCGGACCACCCCGGAAAGGGACTCACCAGCAACACCAGCAGTGCCAGCAACCGCACCGCCGCCGCGCTGCCCCGAGACATGGCCGCTGCCTGCGCGCCGCGCCCGGGACGGGGTCACCTCCTGCGGCCCTCAAGGGAAATGGAGGCGGCCCGGAGAGGGGCGCGCTAGTAGCCGCGGGTGGGTGGGGAGAGAAACCGGGGAGAGGGGCAGGTATCGCCCGGCTCGCCCCGCCCGGCCCCGCCTGTCCCGGCTAGACCGCGGGGAGCCCCCGGCACCGCCCCGTCGAGAAAGGAGGAGGTGTGCAAAGAAATTCTGACAACCGACCGATAAATTAATGATAGGAGAATGTGAATTTTCGTGGGAAAATTAGACGGAGAGATGTTTTAGCGCAGCCTTCTGACAATTCCCGTAATCCTCTTTTTAACGTGCTTCCAGCTATATACTTCCTACTCCTATCTGCCAGAGGATACGCCTCATTAATTGATGCTGACAAAGACATAACTGATAATTCACGATTGCGAAAGAAATAAATACACTTCCTGTACATCCTTTGTTATAGGAGGTGCTTACCTGATTGCTCTTTCTAAGATCACACTCGATTGTCAAAAATAATTTTGGAAGCAGCTGGTCATAGAGCTATTAGTGATGCTTACCAGGGAACGAGCCTTACTGTAGTCTTCTCAATGACGCAGAATCACAGGATGGCCTGGGTTGGAAGGGACCTCAAGGATCATGAAACTCCAACCCCCCCACCACAGGCAGGGCCACCAACCTCCACATTTAATACTAGACCAGGCTGCCCAGGGCCCCATCCAACCTGGCCTTGAACACCTCTAGGGACAGGGCATCCACAGCTTCTCTGGACAGCCTGTTCCAACACCTCACCACTCACAGTAAATACACTGTGTTCCCCTGTTATGTATTGTAGCAGTGTGTGGTGAACAGAATCATAGAATCATAGAATTGCAGAATCATTAAGGTTGGAAAAGACACCCAAAGTCCCCTAGCCCAACCATCAACCCATCCCCATCACATGACTCCACCACCTTCCTGGGCAGCCTCACCACTTTGAGAATAAATTTTTCCTAATATCCAGCCTGTATTGGAAGGGACATATAAGGATCATTGAATCCAACTCCTGGCTCCACACAGGACTACACAAAATTCAGACCACATGACTGAGAGCATTGTCCAAACGCTTCTTGAACTCCAACAGCTTGAATCCATGACCTGGGCAGCCTATTCCATGCTCACCATCCTCTGGCAAATAACCTTTTCCTAATAACCAAGCTGCTCCTCCCCTGACACAGCTCCATGCTGTTCCTTCAGGCCCTTTAACTGTCAGAGTTAAAGGCAGAGTTCAGAGCTACCCCTCCACCCCCCTCATGAGGAGCTACAGGCCACTGTGAGACCTCTCAGCCTCCTCTGCACCAGGCTGAGCAAACCAAGGGACTCCTCACACACCTTACTCTCTAGACCTATCTTTATGAGCTTTGTAGCCCTCCTTTGGACACTCTCAAATAGTTTTACGTCCTTTTTGTACTGTAGTGCCCAAAACTGCACACATTAGTCAATGTGAGGCCACACCTGTGCAGTGTAGAGCAGAACTCTTCTCTCAACTGCCTGGCAATGCTATGCTTCGTGGTTCCCATGGATATAGTTGCCCTTCCTGGCTGTCTACGCACACTGTTGACTAATGAAGAACACTTGCTGTTGAACAAGAGTTTAGGGGCAGGTGTGCAGTTTTGGGCAGATCTATCAACCAACATGACAGGCACAGCTAATAGCCAAACAGTGGAGTTCTCTTTTAGTAATTATTGTTTAAGATAAGTGACATGGAGAATGTCTTACAGAACCTTTATTTATAGTACTTCTAATATGGTGATTTAGAAGTAGATTCCAATCCTAGTCTGATGCTTAAGTGTGACTTGAAAGCATTTCAGTACATCAGATGGCTGTCAGAGAAGAATCTTGATTTGCAGCTTTTGTCTTAATCATTCACTTGGCTCCGTGGAGTTCTGAAACAGTGTTTGGTTGTCTGTCCAGTTAAAGAAGTGTTAGCAAATGTATATTCACAATCATTAGGTATGTTTTATTAATGACATCGATGAGGGAATGGAGTGCACCCTCAGCAAGTTTGCTGATGACACCAAGCTGAGTGGTGCAGTTGATACGGTGGAGGGAACAGATGCCATTCAGAGGGACCTTGACAGGCTGGAAAGCTGGGCTCGGGTGAACCTAATGAGGTTCAACACGGCAAAGTGCAAGGTTTTGCACTTGGGCCGGAAGAACCCCAGGTACCTGTACAGGCTGGGAGGAGTTGTCCTTGAGAGCAGCTCAGCTGAAAAAGACCTAGGGGTCCTGATAGATGAGAAACTTAACATGAGCCAGCAGTGCGCTCTGGCAGCCCAGAAAGCAAATGGGATCCTGGGCTCCATCAGGAGAGGGGTGGTCAGCAGGGATAGGGAGGTGATCGTCCCTCTCTACTCTGCTCTTGTGAGGCCCCATCTGGAGTACTGTGTCCAGGTGTGGAGCCCTCAGTACAAAAAAGATATGGAAATTTTGGAAAGGGTCCAGAGGAGGGCCACAAAGATGATCAGGGGGCTGGAGCACCTCCCCTATGAGGACAGGCTGAGGGAGTTGGGTTTGTTCAGCCTGGAGAAGAGAAGGTTGCGGGGTGACCTCATTGCAGCCTTTCAGTACCTGAAGGGAACTTACATCCAGGAGGGGAGTAAACTCTTCGAAAGGGCTGATAATAGCAGGACTAGGGGAAATGGTTTTAAGTTGAAGGAGGGAAGATTTAGGTTGGATGTTAGGGGTAAGTTCTTTACTAGAAGGGTGGTTAGGTCCTGGAACAGGCTGCCCAGTGAGGTTGTGGATGCCCCGTCCTTGGAGGTGTTCAAGACCAGGTTGGACGGGGCCCTGGGCAACCTGATCTAGTAAATGTGTATGTTTGGTGGCCCTGCTAGGCAGGGGGGTTGGAACTACATGATCCTTGAGGTCCCTTCCAACCCGGGTCATTCTGTGATTCTGTGATTCTGTGATTCTGTGATTAGGTACCTGGGTGTCTTTGTGGATGATAGGCTGGTCATGAGCCAGCAGTGTGCTCTCATGGCCAAAAAGGCCAACGGCATTCTGGGGTGCATTAAAACAAGTGTGGCCAACAGGTCAAGGGAGGTGATCCTCCCCCTCTACTCTGCCCTGGTAAGACCTCATCTGGAGTACTGTGTC
The DNA here is from genome assembly GCF_054131305.1 of Coturnix japonica. Classification (NCBI taxonomy): domain Eukaryota; kingdom Metazoa; phylum Chordata; class Aves; order Galliformes; family Phasianidae; genus Coturnix; species Coturnix japonica. The sequence goes on from NC_140664.1 coordinate 39,366,312, forward strand.
CAGTTCTGGGCTCCCCAGTACAAAGAAGACAGGGATCTCTTGGAAAGAGTCTAGTGAAGCACCGTGAAGATGGTGAAGGGCCTGGAGCATCTCCCCTATGAAGAAATACTAAGTGAACTGGGTCTGTTTAGCCTTAAGAAAAGAAGACTGAGAGGGGACCTGATCCAGGTCTATAAATATCTGAGGTGTGGGGAGCAAAGTGGTGAGGCCAGACTCCTTTCAACAGTGCATGGAGACAGGACAAGGGGAAACAGACAGAAACTGGAGCATAGGAAGTTCTGCACAAATTTGTGCAAGAACTTCTTTATGGTGAGGGTGACGGAGCACTGGAACAGGCTGCTCAGGGGGGTTGTGGAGTCTCCTTCTCTGGAGATATTAAAGACCTGCCTGGATGCCTACCTGTGTGACCTGGTGTAGGGAACCTGCTTTGGCAGGGTGGACTCGATGACCTCTGGAGGTCCCTTCCAACCTTTACGATTCTGTGATGCTCTGATTCACCATTTTTGAATGCTGATAGGATGGAATAAAAAGTTAGTTTAATTTACTTTGAAAAATCCTTAGCACCGATTTCCTTTAAAAGGAAATCTCCCCAAGCAACTTGCCCAAAGCAAGACCAAAAACTCTTCTGTATATTATATCACTGGAATGTAGAAATCTGTGTTACCTACATGCCCTGCACATCCTCAAGACTCTCAGTCATCATGAAAAAGAATGGAAAACTATTTCATATTTTACACAAGTAAAATGCCTGATGTTTTGAAATAAGTGTCAGACAGCACCAGTTTTTTTCTAACACAGCTCCTAGCTGTGCCAGTATCCCCCTGAAGATGAATTTCTAGCTTTTCTCCACTTTAAACTGGCAGCTGCAAAACTGTCCTCCTCCCACCACAGTTTTGACCCCAAAGCCAGCAGGCATGGGAGGATCCATGCAGCATTAGATCTTTGTTTTCTTTCTGGAGATAGCAGCAGTTCAAATTTCACAGGCTCCAGAGAACAAAGAAAATTCACCGCTGCTTTTAAAACCTTAAAAGCAACCATGCCCTTTAGTGCTGGCCCAGGAAAGGGGCTCTCCAAGATGTACATCAGGTGCTATTTTCTCAAGGTACAGAAGTCTGCTGGCATTCTTTCTGTAGGGTTTGAACAAATTATCTTCTAAAACAACACACATATTTCCCAGAGAGGCGGAGTGCTTGCTTCCAGTGCTGGTAATTGTCAGCCAAGCATTCTGGTGAGGTATAGTCTCACCTATGGCCTCTTTGCAAGAGGCTTGGTGACTCACCCAGTGTGGCTGCCACTCCCTCTGTGCTGAGTAACGCCCTGAAGCAGCGCCAGGCAGTGGCTGGGGAGGAGGACAAGGGCAAGCTCTGCCTCTTACAAAAGCAGAGGTGATCCTACTGTTGCTGTTGAAAAGTAGATGTTTTTTGTTTCCCCCATAGAAAAGCTGAGTTTCTTCTTTTAGTCAAGAGATCCAATCACATGACCCAAGTGTAGTATTTAGCAAGCAGGATTAAGGTGGAAAATCCAGCGTATATCCTCAGCAAATAAATGTTTAAATCTCATCGTGATTCATGTTGAACTATTATGAAAATCTTTCCTATTGTTTGAAGCTATTTCCCGAAACTTTTCTGCATTGTTTAAAGGTTCTTTACTGTACCAGAGCCCCAGTTTCCACTCAGCTGGAAAAAAGGTACCAGAAGAAAGTAGTGCATCAAGGCTCCACATAAATGAAACAAAATTACATTTAGTTATTCAAATATCATAGAATCATAGAGTGGCTTCAGTTAGAAGGTACCTCAAGGCTCATCCAGCTCCACCCCTGGACCTTGGGCAGGGCTGTCACCCACCAGATCAGGCTGCCCAAGGCCCATCCAACCTGGCCTTGAGTGCCTCCAGAGATGAGGCATATGTTTAGGGTGTTGTAGATTCTGTGAAAAAATGTACATGTTGCAGAGAAGTATCCCAAATCCCTAGCAGCTCCTGGCATCAGTAGTCCCATACCTGATAGCTCCCACCTCCTATGTGCTTGCACAACCTTGGTGGGAAAAATAAAAGTAGAAAAAAATAATACAGAAGTATATTAGCTCCAGGGTTTGGTGCTTTGAGTAAATATTTCACACTCAGAATGGAGCCATTGTTTTCCTGCGCGCACTGATCCTGTTTCTGACTCTCATTGCGTTCTGCCACACTCTATACAAAATTTTATGCTGTTCATTGCCTTGTAGTCACTGAAAATAAACCCTCCCTTTCTTCAGTTTTATAGTTCACCTTTCCTAACAGCCAGGCTGTGGAACCCACCAGGTGCGGCAGCTGCAGCAGTGAGTAATCCTGCTGAGCTGTAGGTCTGGCTGGGTTGTGACAGCCTGCACCAGATTCCTGCCTTTATCACGGGCATTTTGTTACTGCCTGACAGCGCTGAAATACAAGGCCTTTTATGTGTGTTAAACAAGGAGTGGCAGAACAACTCTCCTGTTGTTTCCCAGCTGCATAGCAACCCAGCCCGCTCTAAAGGTGCCTATAGACCTTGTTTTTCAGGGCACTGTGACTTATCTTTCTGGAAAACTTACATAACAGACAATGTTTAGGCAGGTACAAGGTATTGCTCAAGATCCTGCTGTGCAGCTGGTGGACATATTAGTTTTTCTCTCTCTCTCTTTTTTTTTCTTCTTTTTTTTCTTTTTCTTCTTTCTTTTTTAAGTCCCTGGACATTCATCATTGCTATAAATGTGGACTGTAGTTAGGAAGGAGACTGCTGTGAAAAATTTCACTTGCACTGTGGAAACCATATCTTTTGGCCTTACTGTAATATATCAGGTCCAGTGCTAGCTGCTATGGTTCAACACTACAGTGAAGGAGTAGAACTGTGGATATAGGTACGTGACATTTCCAGGTCATGAAAAAGAAACTGTCTTTGATCTTTTTTTTTTTTTTTTTTTTTTCTCCTCATGCCATGATTCACATACATAAGCTAATACACTTAAGTTTACTGTGTATACCATTACACTAATTCATCAGGTAACATTATAAGTGTTTGGCTTAGCAAAACCAAAGTCTTAGTTTTGTTTTAAAAGAACAGTACAGGCACGAAACCAGATGTTAACTGATCTGAGGTTTAGACTGACAATTAGAAGAAAGGCAAACCCTCAAATCCACAGTGTTTAGGGTGACTTCCTGTTGTAAGTGTAAGGACATAAACTCAACTATTTTTTTTGGCAATTTTTATCACCTAATGGAGATCCTGAAGTGTAGTTGCTAGTTTTCAAGGAAGTGGGTATGATAACAGAGAAGGTTCCTTTATGTTTTACTTCCCAAAGGCAATCTGAAAGTTTTGTTCATGTACAACAGACCATCAGAGTACTTCGCTGAAAAATATAGTCTTAGCACACAGCTGGTTTGTTTGAGAGTGCAAGTCTGTCAAATCAGTAAGCACAGGAGATGCACTAGGATATGTTTAACTGAGATTCTTAGAGTCATCACAGCATCCATCTATGTGTAAAAACCTCTCATTAAATTACAGTGATGATGGTATAGCAGAGAGGTTAGCTTTGACCTCTGGCTCTACTTTTATTTGTACTGGTAGTTTATCTGCACTGTAGGCTGACTTGTTTAGTGCTGATACTTTTCAAGTGCCTGCACTGAATTAGTAACTGGAGTTCACAGCCCTCCAGGAATAAAGAGCCCTACAAAACCCTGCTCATGCTAGCTGCAAAGAGCTGAGATCACCTGAAAAGAATTAGAGCAAAAGAAACTTCTATGATGTCATGTGCTCTAAACTGACACTAATTTCACCTGAAATTAGTTATCAGTAAATACAATTGTAGTAAAATTCAGTGTCTGAAATTCACCAAATGCTCATATGGAAAGAGAGCAAAGAGGATTTTTTCTTTCTGCAACATCCCCCTTTTAAATTCATCAAGCCCATTCTTTCTCATATCCTTTGTATTTTATCTGCTATACGTACATATTAAGATCAGAAAATTAAAAAAGAAAGAAAGAGAGGTAAGGTATTCTGGGACTGTTCAGCCTAAACTAGAGAAGACTGTGAGGGGAACTTGTCAGTATCTACTGGGTGGAAATCAAGTGGAAGGCGCTGGGTACTTTTCAATAGTGCCCAGCAAGAGGGCTAAGGGTAATGGGTGCAAACAGGAAGGTCCACGTGAACTTGAGGTAAAAATTAGAGAATGACAGAACACTGGAACCGTCTTCCAGGGAAGGGGTGGAGTCTATTTCTCTGGAGATATTCAAACCCTGCCTGCTTTCCTGTGCAACCTATTTTAGGGAACCCGCTTTAGCAGTGGGTTGATATGATATACTGTGGACCTTTCTAGCTCGTATGATTCTGTGATTAACTTTGCACCTCATGTACACCCATGGTGGTGAGTTAACTTGGTGGTGTGTTCAGAGAAGAATTTTCCAGATGAGCAAATACTAAAATCTATGCATGTGGACTGACGGTACTTCATGGTAACACAGGGCTGGCCTTTCAATTTTTATGTTCCTATTTTTGTACAGTCCTTAAACAAAACACTCCTCCACAGTTTGGATAAATATTATTTAAGGAGTTGAAAGAAGAACAAACTTGATCTTTTTGTTGCTCTTTGTTCCCTTGGCAGTAATGAAACAGCTTAAAATTCCTTGATGAGAGATAAATTACAAAATTGATTCATGCCAATATAGTGCCATAAGTATTTATATTTAAAGTCTGAAAACTGCCACAGCATTTCCTAGTATTTCAAAATCAGGAGGAAAAAAACAAGAAAGTAAGAACATCATTAGTTAAGTGCATTTGAACATGAGGAAGAATAATGATATTTATTGGTTTGCAATTAATTAAGCTTCTTCCTCATATTTCTATTTTCTTTTTGAGAGTCAGTGGTGCAGGTGGGCAAAAGAGACATTAGGCAGGAAATCTATTATTATTCAGCTGGGAAAGTTGAGCTCCGACACATAAAACCATAAGTTAAGAAATCACCTTAAGTAATTCCTTGTCCAGATTCTTTACTGCAGGCTGTGTTTGGGTCTTCATTTATGACTTGTATCTAGAATGCATAAATTGTCTTTTCAATGGTTTCCACTTGCATTTTCAGCTGGGCAAATGTCCATGTGGGCTTGGGCTGCCCATATACTGAAGTTCAAGTGTCTTTTGTTCTCTTCTCTTTGATCTACAGATTTTCTGAAGCACTGTTTCAGAGATGAGGAACAGATGAGTATTACAGGGAAGGCCATCTAATGGGAAAGAACAATACAGAGAATGATTACTTGGGCAACTGGAATTCCAGTGGGATGTGAGAAAAAACATTTTGCTGTGCAAACTTAAAGTATCTTAACCATTTTGACATATGAAATAATTTTACCTTAAGATGCCCCGACTTTTTAAGTCCTTTATTTTTTTTTTCCTTTTCTTTTTTCTTTTTTTTTTCCTGAAAGAAAACTAAAAATGGATAGTTTGCACAAAACTTCAGTTTTAAATAAAACTACATTTTCCACTAATTGATGAAAAAAAATTCCAAGTCAGTCTACTCAAAATATGATGTTTCACATGATCATTTATTATATTTTTTCAGAGTAATTCAGAGATTTTTACAAGCAAAACTAATATTTTTATTTATGAAAAACACAATTACACTGCACTGTACTTTAAATAGAATGAAAATGCATTTGGTTACTCAGTAGGAAGGAACATCTGAACTATGTAGTTGTATTAATTCAAGCAAAATTGTAGGAACTTTTGGATATTTGCTTAGATTTAGTGGTCTTTTCATCTTGCAAGTAGTACAATATGTTGCTCACAGCAGCTTGCATGTGTTATTTATTACAACAAAATCAGAATAGAGCAAAAAAAAAAAAAAAAAAAATCAAAGATGGCAGTTTTGATTGAGAGAGTGTTCCCAAGACAATAATCTACTGAGATCCCCAGCTTGTGGCTCTATTTGCTTCCTCTGCCATATGCTTTTTGTGCTGCCAAGGAAGCTATAGACTTTGTGTGACATGCTGCTGATACTTTATTAGGAGTGTTTTGCTGAATGGCTTATAGCAGGACTGAGATCACTATTATATGTTATTTTTCTTTCCTAAAATCCATTCATGTTTTTTTTTAATTTTATTAAACAACAAGATTAAAGCCAGTCAGCAAACAGGCTTCTAAACTGCAGCTGAAGAAAAAGAAGCTAAATTATTGTCAGTTAGTTAGCATAAATCTATTTGCTGTTTTTAATAATAAACTAGAAAAAGAATTTGTGCTGAATATTAATGAACAACGTATTTGTTCACATCTTTGCACTGTTTTTCCAGTTTGTAGTAAGCTCAACATTCGAAGACTTACTAAGAAAAACAGTTCTAAGAAAGCCTGTAAAAAATGTGCAGCAATAGAAATTAATATTCAGAAATGCACTGTGGGATTATTTGGTTGCTTTTTCATGGCCAATCATGAAAATATTAAAAAAGCAAGATTTTTGTTTTCTGAGAATTTTTATTAAATAACAATCTAACAATCTTTTAAAAAGTTGGGAAAAGACAGTGCTAGAAAATAGAGAACCACTACAGAACCATAAGTTGTGCTTTAAGAAAAGTATTTTTGGTACTTGTTCTTCCCATTCTACTTCTAAACATGCAAGCAATCGGAGTTAGTTTGCACATCCAAACCTCACACAACATTACTGTAAAGGACCTACAAAGGATTCGGCATTTGCTTCTGGAATCTGAATTTATAACCTTGGAACACAGCTAGGAAATATATTTCTTATTTGAATATCATGATTTTGGAAATATTTACAAAAAATATATATTTTTTTACATTAAAAATATCTCAGATGGGCTTTGGCTACATTGCACAGGCTTTCTAAATGTACAGAGTGCCCTAAACATTGGAAGTACTTGTTTTTTCTTGTTGTTTTAATGTAAATAGGATTTTAGTGAAACAAAATGGATCTTTTCAGCATTTTAGTGAATTTTTGTATGTAATATCCAGATCTCAAAACATACAGCTTTATATATTAGCAACTATTTTCCTTACTTAAAGAACACTTCCAGAAACCATTCTTTCAGTAGTTAATAACATATAGAAGAGAATAATTCCACTGAAGTCAACATAATTTTAGTGATAATCAAGGCTACAGGATGAAGTGGAAGTAGCATTACTTCAGATACGAAGAAGAGAGTATTTAGCATGCTCAGTTGCTTCCAGGAAAAGCTTGAAGTTCTGGAAGAGCCCTTTCTTAGGGTAGTCTTGGATTTGGCAGTGGCCCCTGGGGAGCACTGGTGTCAATGGCTGTAGCATTGACTCTGCATCTTGTCTTTGAGAACAGATCTGGTTGCATTTCTGAAAGCATCATTTAAATAGTTTGCTCCTGAAATGAAACTCAGAAACTTGTCGTCTAGTTCTGACATGGGCTAATCTGGATATGAAAATTTCTTCTTTTTGTTGAATGGAAAGTTCACAGACAAGTCTTCAGCTTTTCACTAACCTGTCCATCCAAGCTGAAGTAGCAAAACTTGAGGAAAAGCACTGATCTGGTGATTTAGCAAAACAAGCCAATCCCTCCATATAACTATAATGTATTTACACTGAAGCGATGTTGCATACACTATGCTTACTATACATATGATACAGAAATAAGATGAGATAGGTACTATATTTCAGTATTTTGCTCCTTCAGTTCATATTGTAAAGTATGTTAAAGTATTGCTAGAATAACAGAGTCCACTAGAGCTGTTTTTGTGGGAAAATAAAAGCCAGATTTAATTAAGATTATAGAATCAAAAAGACTTTTTCAATTAACACATTAAAATACACTTTTAAAATATCAATGCAAAACACATTGACACATGAAATAATAATTCTCCGCATTGCATGTTTGCAAATTCATGTTGTTCCCAAGGTTTTTTTTTTTCTTTTTTTTTCTTTTTTCTTTTTTTCACGAAGATCTTCAGCTACCACTATCAGTATTATAATACTTGCTATTGCCTCCCCACATCACAAAGCTCATATGACTTTATTTTCTTGGCAGCATTTGAAAAGAGAAATGGCATGTTTTGTTATAGTCCTCGTAAAATAACATTGTGTTGGAGACTTAAATGGTAGTCATAGATTAGCACAAAAATCCAACTAAATGCTCTTGTTTATCACCAAGGTCCTTCTAGTTTTAAGTAAAGTGTAATGGTAGTCAAAAAAGATGAAGCCAGCAACTTGTTCGTTTATAGCATCAACATTGCAGCTCCAGCTGCAGCAAATTCTTGGTGACACTCATGGTCATGAGCATTTACAACACAGAAGGTCATGAAAGATTGTGAGTTTCACTGAGAACTTTAGTAAGCTATAAAAAATATTGTGTTTATATGATCATTACATTTAACTTTTGCTGGTGACAAATGATTCAAAGTGCCATTTTGCAGCGCACCTGGAATTATATGAAAAGTAAAGTGATACATTTGAAAGTGCTTTTTTAGTCTTGTATTGACTAATTTTAAATTGCTATCTTTTTCTGTCTTGCCAGTAAGGAGCAATGAACCTAAATCTGCTAGCAGTGGGAGATCGCTGAGCAGTATAGTATTTTAACACTCTTCCATGTTACATTAATTCATGCTGATACTGCATGCGCACAGAGATCCCCTCTCACGGATCTGCTTAGTAATCTGATCTCTCTCCAAAAACATTGGTGCCTGTTTGTACGTGCTTACAGCTCTGTGCAGAGAGAGAGCAAAATTTAGACCTAACATCAACTTTCCTCTCACTGACAATTTTTGACCTTGTAACAGGGCATCCTTCTGAGATCCTTACTCAAGGATGAATCCCTGTAATTTCAGTGCTGTGTGCTAGTTATAAATAATGACAATATTCTTGGTGGGTGGCAGCTAATAATTATTGGTGCAAGTGGTAATTTCACTGAGGAGGTGCGCTGACAGGAGCCTTACTGGCTGGAGTATTGCACGGTGCTGTACTTTGTCACTCTTCTCCGGGAAGTGCCAGGGGATGCAGTACCCATTGCCTGACCAAGGTGACAGTCAGCACTGAGCATTTGGCCTGTGCTGCTTAGTCCACCCAGGCTGGCTCCTCCTAGTCCTCCCCCTGTCACATTGCTCATCCCAGACCCTGACACTACCCTCTCAGTGACCACTACATTGTGGGCATTGGATAACTCTGAGGGTATATTTATTAAGCTGCCTGGCATCCCAGAGGCAGGCCTGAACACTCTTTCTGTCACCACCACATTTGACCCATCTACCAAATCGGGAATGCTCAGAGATGCTGGGAGCCGGGAGTTAGGTGCAATGACTCTTTCTGTGACAATTACGTTGGACCCATCTGTAAGATCAGGGATATCTAGCATGCCACGCAAATCAGAGGCAGATGCAGGACCAACTACCCTTTCTGTTACAACAACATTGGATGCACGCAGTGGATCAACACAAAGAGAAGGAGAACCGGAGGCATAGGTCTCTGTCACCGTCACATTGCCATGGAGCAAAGGATCAGGCATTGGCCGTGGGGGCTGTACGGTAGATGCAGACGTATAGGTGTTTTCAGTAACAACAGTGGTAGTGCCAACTGGGGGAGCCATAGGTGCAGATCCGTTGACAAGGATTGTGGTTCCAGGTGGTGGGAGGTTTAGGTCACATTCAGTGTTGGGAAAGTTGACGTTAATGCCCGGCCAAGGTGGATTTGCATCAGGGAATGGTTCGATCTCCTTGCCCAGACAGATCTCCGCCAAAGTCTTAAATTTTGGTCCTAAAGTTTCCAAGTATGTTTCATCTGTATCTTCTCCAATAAAGCTGCAGCAACCAACAGAGCCAACAGGAGTACCTATTCCTTCATGATCATATATTAATAGGCAGTCATTTGCTGGCCGACCTTCATCTTCATCTGCATACACAAATGCTTTCTGTAGTTTGCAAAAATGGAAAAGAAAACAAAGTGTCAAGTTTTTAACAATGATGGCTGAAACCATAGTGAGGTTTCCCTATTGCAGTAGGGCCAAGCTAACTAAAAAAGAACATCACAGGACAAAAGAAAAACCATCAAAATGTTTTTGACCCTGAAATAAGCTTTACTACTTGCTACTCATATTTTCTTGTTTCTGAAAACACTTAATATCTCAGATTTCATTAAAAAGTTACTGCAGAGACTTGAGACTTTTATATAAAAGAAATTTATCCTAGCAATAATTTTACTAGATATTTCCTGCCTTCATGCTCCCAGAATCTTATCCAGTGTTTTTTATTTTGATAAAAAGAATCCTTTGTTAAAGTTTTGAAATGGTGGGAGAGGATAACACAAACAGAGCTAAACAAGACAGCCAAGGAATGGTGGTATCGGTTTTCTGACAGCATGTCTCACTGTGGGATGGATGGAAAGGAGCACCCTTCTTGGGCAGCTGTGTCCAGACAAAGTAGTAGGTAGAGAACTGAAGTAGGGTAGCAAGGAGAGCAGCAAGGAAACATGGGCAGGGGGAAGGTCAGTGAGTGTTGACCACAGTGAGAAAGGCATGGCGTGCCCAGTGGAGAATCCATTTTGAGCAGGAAAGAGGTTGATGCTTTGAGATGAAACCGATGATGACAGGATGATCATAAAGGGGACAGAGAGAAGGAAAGAGTAGAATTTAAAGAGGCGTGAGGTTGAAAAACAGAGAAAGACAAAAGTGGAGGCCCAGAAGGGAGAGGAGGCAGGGAGCTGGGAGACTGAAACTGTCAGTAGAAGGGGTGATTTGTGGGGCAAGCAGAAAATTAATACATAGTTTTCCTAGGCCAGCTGTGTAGATCACAGTCTTGGAGAAATCAGGGGTCCGGTACTGGGGCCTCAGTATACTTATTGATGATCTGGATGACGGCACTGAGTGTACTTTGTAAGTTTGCAGATGACACCAAGTTGGGAGGAAATGGTGATCTGCCTGGGGGGAGGAAGGCCCATCAGAGGGATCTGGACAGGTTGGATTGCTGGGCTTGAGGCCAATGGGATGAAGTTCAACAAGACCAAGTACTGAGTCCTGCACTTTGGTCACAACAACTCCAAGCTATGCTACAGGCTTGGGGCAGAATGGCTGGAAAGCTGTGCAGAGGAAATGGACCTGTGGGTACTGGTTGATGCTCAGCTGAATATGAGCCAGCAGCGTGCCCATGTGGCCAAGAAGATCAATGGCATCCTGTCTTGTATCAGAAACAGAGTTGCCAGCAGGAGCAGGGAAGAGATCAGAGGCTGCAGCTCAAGTACTGTGTTCAGTTTTGGGTCCTTCGCTACAAGAAAGACATTGAGGCCCTGGGGCATGTTCAGAGAAGGGCAACAAAACCGGGGCCAGGAGGGGGGGGGGGGGGGGGGGGGGGGGGCCGCTTCTGGAACACAGATGTTATAAAAAGCAGCTGAGGGAGCTCAGATTGCTCAGCCTGGAGAAGAGGAGGGATGACGTTATCACTCTCTACAACTACCTGAAGGGAGGTTGTGTTGAGGTGGGATTTGGCCTCCCCTCCCACATAACCAGCAATAGAACTAGAAGGAATGGCCTCAAGTTGCATCAGGGGAGATTCAGGCTGTAAATTAAGACATACTTTTCCAAGAGAGTGGTCAGGCACTGGAATGGGCTGCCCAGGGAGGTGGTTGTGTCACCGTCCCTGGAGGTGTTCAAGAAACATGACAGTATTGTATTGAGGGACATGTCTTATTGGGAAATATTGGTGCTTGGTGGATGGGTGGACTGGATGATCTTGTAAATCTTTCCCAACCTTGGCGATTCTATGACTTTATGAAATCTATGCTCAGGACTTCAGGACTACTATTTCATTTCCTCCATTGAATCTTGCATAGATTTTGAGATACATTAATTCTTAGATGTTAATGTTTTATATGATTTTGAGTTTTATATGTGATTAAAGTACTGCATCTTACATGTATTTCATGCTGATCATAAAAAATATATCCCATTAATCATGTAAAATCTGTGTGTATAGGCTAATTATAGACGAAAAACAGCGGAAAACTGATAGATTTGATGGTCACTTATTAAGTTGAAATAATTTAATTACTTGCCAATAGCCACAGTGTTTCCACCAATTTTACAAAAAGGAGTCCTACTGAGTAATTAAGACTCCTATGGCAACAACTCCAAAGCAGTATTATTAATATCCTGTTTTGTTTTGTTTTTGTATTAATACGTTAACTTCTCACACCAGTTATATATCATGGAAGTTTCAGTAGAGTTGAATTATCTATAGTTAGAAATTGAAATGGGCTTTCCATGGAAGTTGTAGAATCACCATCCTTGGAAGTATTTAAGAGGCATGTATGTGTGACTCTTGGGGACATGGTTTAGTGGTAGACTTGGTAGTGTTATGTTGATGACTGGACTTAATCTTAAACGTCTTTTCCAGCATAAATGATCCCATGTTTCCATGATTCTGTGTTTCTGCGATTCTACAATTTTGTGTTTCCACAGTCTCACTTTTGGAGGATAGTGTAACAACAGTCTCACAGACATAACCCCAAAAAAGACCATGTCATTACCTCTGAGAAGTAGTTGTCTAGGAAAGCCATGTTCACCCCTCCTTCTCGATATTCTTTTATTGTTCCTCCAACTGATCCTTTTGCTTCCCCGGTTCCAGAAATTCCTCCAGCTGTTCCATAACCAGTACCAGTGCCATAACCAACTCCTGTAGTTTCTTCCACACCAGATGCTACTACTCCTCCACCTCCATATGTATTTGTATATATATCTGCAAACAGAAAATAAGTTATTCCTCCTGTGCTCTGTCAAATTTTTTTGCAGAATTTGTCAGTTGTTTTTTGTAAGGATTGTAATGACAGTACTGATCATCTAAAGGTATTTTGATTAATTTTAGACACAGTTCTACACAGATGTGCCAAACATTGAAACTGCAATAAAAATGAAGTGCATACTAGAAGACATCTAAAACCTGGATTTTATTTGTGACGCTGAGCATACATGCTTTAAAAGATCAATGATTGACTTGTGTAAAAGGGGAGCTTTCTCTCTCTGATGTATGTGTATACTACCATGGGATTTGCGTTAGCAAATAAGATAATGCTTATGGATATTTATGCAAATATATGCATCTATATATATAATCCCTCTGGAGTTAAAGTCAGTTTATCTAAGACTTGCCATTCTATGATTCTATGATTCTATGATTCTATGATTCTATGATTCTATGATTCTATGATTCTATGATTCTATGATTCTATGATTCTATGATTCTATGATTCTATGATTCTATGATTCTATGATTCTATGAAATAGCTTTGTAAATCCTTTAACATTTTCTAGTTGTTAGAATATTAATGGAGTTTCAGGTGAACAAGAGTTGATCATACCTGATGTTAATAATGAAGAATGAAAATAAACTTTACACTAAATTATAAAATCATACTGTTTTAGTTTCAGCTGAGATGTAATTGTTTTCTTGAGAGAATCTAGAATGATGCTATATTTTGATTCTAGGAGAATAACAATGTTGATAATGATGATGTTTATAGTTCTTGCTAAGCAGTGTTGTACAGAGCCAAGGTCATTTGCAGTGAAGGGCCCAAGAAGCTGGGAGGGAATGGAATCAGGTTGGCTGACTTAAACTGGCCAAAGGGATACTCCATACCATATAACACCATGTGGAAGGAGAGTTCTGATGGGGATATGAGTATGCCTACGGCATCAGTCAGGAGCAGTGAACAATTATACGTGTATCACTTGTAATATATACTTATATATATGTAGTTATAACTATTTTCCTTTATCTTAGTGAACAGTTTTATCTCAACCCGTGAGTTCTACTTATTTATTTGAATTCTTTCCTCCATCACACTGGGAAGGGGAAAGTGGCTGAATGACTGTGTGATGGTGAGTCACCTGCTGGGTTAAACCAGAACATACCCACAGAATTTTATCTTCTCCGTAATTTTTCATGTATGATAGCAATGAAAATGTGATCTTAAATATTACCGTTTAATATAATACAAAGCCATTGCAAACAATAGTCTTGGTTACACTTACAATAAGAAATATAGGCCAAATTCTATTTTTCTTTTTTTTCATTTAATCTTGGTCTCAGCAGGTAGAATTTGAACCTGGGGCTCACACTGTAGCAATATAGCAATACTGAACAGTGGAAATAAAGTTAATCACAGGTGAAAGTCTTAAACTTTTCAACTGTCACAGCAGCAAAAGTTCCTTGAGAACAAAGACTGTTATTTCCCATTTATGACCCTAAATGTTCTCCTATCTTTATATCTAGAGTATAACATTTTTGGCCAATCTACTCATCAAAGAAGTTGCTGCTTGCAGAGTGAAGTGTCCTCCTATCAGAAGCTGGAGAAAATGGATGTGTACCAGCATCTTTACTGAAAGGAGTGGGGAAACTTACTCTCTAAGGATAACAAACTCCAGGAGAAACCTTATCACAAAAGCACTTCATTTGTTATGTTATATGCCAGTTCTATATCTAAGCTGCACACAATTAGGCAGTTAATTAACTGGCTACTCAACAGATCCTATTCTCCTTTTTTTCTAAGCAGAGCCTGGAAATTGGGAAGAAATTAATCTTTCACCAGTAGGTTATAAAAGAAAATTTTCTTAATTTGGTATTGAGATTGATTTCTTCTAAAATTGTTATAATGAAAAGAGCCTCCATCTACTAGCTGGAAGTAGTTTGCAGAAATGAATCTGCTCATATTCAGGGCTCAAACCTCAGATACTTTGTGCATGCTGGAAATCCTAGTAGTGTCAGTTTGATTAGGAGCAGTGGAGGCAAGACTGGAAGGGCTGGGTTGTAGCTGTGAAAGCAGTGTGCTCCTTAAGCCAGAGGACACGAAGTACTGAAAGATAGCTTAACAAGAGTAAACATTGAAAATCTTAAGATCTCCTTACCAGAAGGCTCACCAAAATCACCTCCAGCAGCTGTTGTTGGGGCAAGAATGTGTGAGACATCCTGGAAAACAATATTTTAATTCCTTGAATGATGACTTTGAAATTCCCATATAAAAAACAAGACTTTGCAAATCATGTTAAGAAGAAATTACCAGTCTGAACTATCAATGATAGTTATGAATTACTGCTCATAAAAAAAAAAAAAAAAAAAAAGACCAAAAGTGTTTTTCACTGTCAATGTAAAAGATGATTAGAGAAGAAGGTTTCTGTTGTTTACCCCTACCTTGCATTTGAAAAGCTTGTCAGTTATTATTCAGCTGAGGGAACAAAATCAAACTGTTGGGCCATGCTAACCAATTACAACCTGAAGCACAAAAGTTCCATCCGCAAGTATTAATTAAGAATCAATCACCTTTTATGCCTGCCTGGTAATGGCTGAAAATGCCAGGCTTCTTTTAGAAGATGTCAAAGTGTTACCATCCCTTTCTTGCTTCTAGGCAAATGGAATCTTTTCTGTAAACACAAATTACTGTGAACTTTTGAAACACAGAATGTACTGACCCGGTCTTCAGGCTGTGCACCTTCTATTCCCCATGGATGAATTGCACCTTCTGTGCATTCAGGTACAGGTTCAAATCCAGTTCCAACTCCAGCTGCAGCTCCAGGTCCACAGCCACAACAATCACTCATTGACATCAAAATTGGAATCACTTAACAGGAAAGAAACAGGAAACAGCTATTTAGGAAATCTCTTCTTCATAGAAATAGCTACAAGTGACCAAGAACTTTTGGAAACGTCTCTTTTAAAATGTTTCAAACTAAGCAGCCTGCAAGTCTAGCTTTCAGAATCATTAGCTGCTTTTGAAAATGTATGAATTTGGGTACTCAGAATAATTTTGCCTTTATTTATAGTAGAACAAAATTAGGGTGGAGTAGAGCTGCTACTCCAATTTTATGCTTATATGCCTGGGAACAGACTTTGCTCTACCTCAACTGAATGAACATAAGATGCAGATGCATGAAAATTAAACAGACAAAACCAGTCTTGCTATATATAGCATTCAATGATATTCATACTTGATGCAGATGAATATGTTTTTCTCTTCAGACATTGTAATTGAAAAGAAATTCACACTAGAAGAGAATCAATAGAAATAGAGAGCTGTCTGTCTGGCTGCAGTGATCTTTGTCTAACTCTCCTGTTGCATTACCACATCGCCTTTACTTGATGTTTTTTTGAAAGATAATACAAACTCCAAATCCCAGTTTTAACCAATGATTAGACAGAGTGAGTCAGGTTTCTCAATGCGATGTATTATGTTTATTCCTTGCACTAGTGTTGTGCATTGCTGAATCCTTTCAAAACTACCATAAAAAAACAAACAAATGACAACAACAACAAAAAAAAAAACGTTGCTCATTTTATGAAAGGGCTGTGATATTCACTGTGGTTGTGTTTAGCCCATTAACCTAGATAACTATGTTAGTAACCTAGTATTCCTTCAGAGTTAGCAGGGAGACAACTGCCTACAGCAAACTAACTAAAGTATCTAAAACTTTCACTTTAACAAAATATACCAAACTTTTCTCTTTGGTAAAGAGAAAGGGCTATACAGTGCACGAAGTGCTACTTCACACCTCATTAATAAGGATGTATTTATTTCAGACCCTTGACTATAAGAGATTTCTGAAGGCAGAAGGGTAGTCTGTTCTGTAACATTAACCACATGGGAACTACAAATAAGATGGCCTTTTACAACTTCAAAATTTTGTATGTTGATTCCCACTAATTAGAGACCAAGGCCAAATATGACTACCCTCCTCAAAAAATCAGGTCTCCATAGTTGTTGTAGTCAGTGTTTCTGCACTGTTTGATACTCATATCACGAAAGAAGAACAGTTATGAATGACTGTGGTTGCCTGGGAAGTAATTGCTGAAGTTCATATGTTGCATAAAATCTAGGTTGACTCATTATTCTCCCTTAAACTCATGCTTCTTCAAAAATACCGGGACATGCGAGTGAATGAATGAATGAATGATCTGCTTTGATCCTGTTATCACAGACATTACTGTTTTTTAACAGACGTATTATTTAGTAACACTGACTAATTTTTAAAAAATAACGTTTAAAATTAAAAATAATATATATATATATATTTAAATTTTAATTAAAAAAATTAAAAAATAAAAAAATTAAGCCAATGAGCTTTGTCTTTCTACAAGTGAAATCTGGTTTAAAGTTCAAAGGAAGTTTGTGCCTTGCATCTTTTCATACCTGACTTGATCCATTTGTTTTAGTAATGTAACTACAGAACAAATTACAACATTACAAATGATGTAAAGTAATAGAAGCACCTCTTGCCCAGAATCTTCTGAATCTTCTGCTAAATATTTTGACCCTGACTAGTGGTCTGAGAACAGAATAATACATAAGAAAAAAACCTAAGTTTTTAGGATGGGAATCATTATTTCTGAATGAAATTTATATATATATGTAGTATATGAATATATAAACATATTCTTATATAAAACTTTTTTTTTTTTTTTTTCCTTCTGAGTTGACCATGGGAGTTCACAAGTAAATAACTGACCAAAAAAGCCATAAGGAAAATATACACTTTTAAAACAGTTAATAGAATCATTTTCTTAATTTTATACTTACAAACAAATATTAATCCACCAAGAAACATCAGGCCAATGGCAGAACCACTAAGTGTGGTAGAACCAGTTTGGGCATATCCACCGTATTCATTTCTGCCGTAATCATTATCAGTGCCTCCAGTATAAGTGTCGTAACCGCCAGTGTCTACACCAGTGTCAGTGTCTGTGTAGGAGTCCATGCCACCACCTCCTTCGTACCCAGTCCCACCATAGTCTTGTCCCGTTCCTCCACCACCCTGGCTTCCGTCACCACCAGCACCACCACCACCAGCACCACCACCTCCAGCACCACCACCTCCAGCACCACCACCACCAGCACCACCAGCTCCACCACCACCAGCACCACCTCCACCAGCACCACCAGCTCCACCACCACCAGCGCCACCAGCTCCACCACCACCAGCACTACCACCACCACCTCCAATGATAATTATTTTTGTGGCCCCATTGCTGCAGTAATTGCGACTGTCACATCGACAAGCTTGCAGAGGAATCACATATGGCTGAGAGCAAGTTCGACCTTGGCTATCTCTTACTCTGATAGAGATCTTGTAAAGGTAAAAGTCCATGTTCTGATTTATTAATTCTGCAGAGGAAGCTTTTGGGGGGAAAAATAAGAAAAATGTTTAGATTAAGGTGTTGACTCTAAATATTGCAAATATCTTTTTATTTTTAGTGAGTAAGTTCTTCATTAGATTTGCTCTTCATTCTTATATTAGATCTTAAGTTATTTATGCACGGACAGTACTTATTCAAAGCTGAAATATGATCTTGATCTATGCCGATGTTTTTCAGTTTTGGGAAACTTCAGCTAGATCAGTCTAGTCATCAATTTTTGACTTCAGAAACATAAATGATGCTACTGCACATTATTACACCTTCCAAATGATTTTCCTCATTTAGTGAAGTATGAGGTTTGATGAATTCATTAGCTATTTCACTCCTCTTTGAGGAAACTGGATAAGCTCAGAGACTGAAGTGTTTTCATAGAGATATAAACAAGAAGAATTTGCAGCATGAACTGCAAAACCTGTAATCTTTATTTGACATTTTCATAAGGCTCTCATAAAAAAAAAGACTGGCTAAGAACTTTTTATTCTAATAAATTAACATAATAGTCTTGTCATATACTTAGAAAAATATATTGTTATCTACTTTTTTCTTAGATAAAATAAAAATAAAAAGGTGTCAAATTATTGCTTTTGAATTGCCTCATAGGGTTTAGACCAATAGAACTGCCTATCATAGTTAGACTCATGCAGAGTTTTGCTGTTTTCTTTTGATTGGCACATTTTTCATCTCCTTTAAAAGATGAGAACTAAATGAAATGCATGTGATGATTCTCCTTCAATTCTAACATTAATACATATACAATTCTAACATTAATACATATACAATTCTAACATTAATACATATACAATTCTAACATTAATATATATACATGTGCATTTTCTCTGTGTATCCATATGAACACAGAATCACATTTAAGTGAGAATAATATATTTTAATGACTAATTTACATTTTTGCTTGTAAAATGTATCCTAATCTGTTATCTCAGATAGGAGCTTATTACTATGATATACTGTTATAAAATGTAAGTTTACCATTTATTGATCTGATAATCCACGTGGTTTGAGGTTCACCATGTATGCTGAATGTAAAGGGAAGGGCATACTGATCATTTATGCTCTTTGCTGTGATAATCACTGATGGGGAATGCATACACACTTTCCTTAATTCTGTATTGATAGCTGGACAGTTGTCTCTGGTGTCTTGCATTGTAAGTACAATGGTTCCAGTGGCAGTATATCGAGGAACCCCTGTAAAAAGAAGGTATTTGTGATCATGAGGCAATACTGATAATATAAACAATGAGTTCAGGTGGGAAAACATGGAATTGCATATATATATATATATATTTATATATATAATGAATTGTTTTGTTTCAGAAATCTGTTTCTTACCTCTGGTAATAGCCAGAACTTCTGCTGTGTACCGCCCATTTGTTACATAGGTGGATTCCCAGTCAATAACTTTGCTTAATGTGATTTCCCCAGTGTTTTGATTGATTCTGAACCAGGCACCTGGATCACGTCCTATACTGTATCTGTATTTATTTTAGGAAAAATATTCAGAATAAAGTTGAATAAAAGACCTAGTTATTTGAGTGGAATAAATTATTTCAGTTAGCATGGACTCCATATGATATAGTGGTCTACTTCACATTCATTTTGTAAATAATACTTGTCACTTCAGAAAACTTTTCTTTAGGCTATGCTAGATGCCATTGCATTTCACCCTATTCAAACAAGGTTTCTTTAGATGTCAAAAGAGGTGCACCATAAAATAACCAGTAATAAAGGAAGTGTATAGAGCCCATTAGATTTTAAAAGTGATATGATAATCCAAAAGTAAATGTAATCTATTTGGATCCTGTAAAGCTTTGATACAACTCATGATACTATCAGTTGCTAAATCCATGACTCTTCCGATAACATTCTATGGTTGTGTTTGCTAATAATTTTTCAGATTTATGAAGACTTTTCAATTTTATTTTTAATTTTTTTTTAATTTGGGTGCATTTATTTCTATATTTATTTAAAAACAAATTTTCTATTAAAACTGTCCTGAATTTCAGCAGAAATAGATACAAAATCAATTTATTTATTTTTACTATGAAGTGAGCCAATAGTGACTTATATTCTGATTTTATAATATTGCCCTTTATTGTGGTTTACTGCTTGTCTTGTTTAGAGATGCTGTCAGATTCTCTATTTTTAGTAAATGTTTCAGATCTCACAAAAAGAATATTCCTACGTTAGGTCACAAAGATTTATTTAAATTGCAGATTGATAGAAGAATAATATCTTTGTTTCATTTACAAAGCTAAGAAAAGTATGCTGGGAAATATGAGCAATCATAGCATAAAAATATACTACTCTATTATTCTGTTAAGCTTTTTTTTTTCTGCTGTTTTTAAAATACTCTTTGTAAACAGTCCTCCTACTTCTTCAACTGCAATAGAGATTACCAATTACTTATTAATTGTAATCTTGAAGAATTTTTCCATCTGAGGGGTAATGTAGAACAGAGCTTACATAACATTATTTGCTGTAGTGCCTGTGTCCTCATCGAAGGCTGTGTATGTTCCCACAACATAATTCACCCTTGTTCTTTGTGGTACAGATAAGATTATTGCAGATGGGTTAAATCTTGGCGGCTCAACCACATTTTTTACTTCTACTATGAGCGGTGTTCCAATGACTTGATATTGAGACATAACAGAATGGTGGAATTCAGCTCTGTTCCTGACACCAATGCTCAGTGAGTGGGTTGGGATGTGTTCGTAATTCAGTTCCTAAAAAAGAAAACATGGAAAAACAGAAAACAAAACTTCCTGGACTTCAAACTTATTTAAAGCATTCAAACTATGCTATTTTAAATACTTGACTGACAGAGCTGTTAATTATTATTATTATTATTATTATTTTTAACAATTAAAACAATTTTAATATGATTATTTCAACAGCTGAATGCAATACTTATCCATACCTTAATTACTCTGAGGATTCCTTGATTTGTAGCTGGATCTGTAACAATTTCAAAGTAGTTATCTTCATTACCAGATATAAAGAAAAATTCTGCCAACCAATTGTCACTAAACTCTTCATCAGCATCCAGAGCTTGTATTCGAAGAATTTCTGAACTGAGTGAGTTTTCTGAAATACTTGCTGAAAACTGGAATGACAGATAAATACTTTCTTAGCAATGATAGCTGACCACAGATAATTTTGTTTAAGAATGTCCTGTCCACAGTCGATATTAAAAAAATAAATAAATTAAAATTTAAATAGCTTAGTAGAAATGGATTTGTGCTTTCTGATCGCAATGCTTTTGGTTTTAAGAACTTACAGAGCTTTGAGCAAGAGTTGGGAAGTTGTCATTGACATCAATAACTTTCACATGACAGCTACAAAGGGAGGAAATTCCATCTGCTGCTCCATCGCGGTCTGATGCCTTCACAACCAAAGTGTAACTACTGTGTTGCTGTCACAGAAAAAGAAATTATCCTGTTAAAAGAATCTCTTCATCTTATAAATACTGCTGTCTTGCTACTGTTTTTTTCATACAGGAATTTCCCTCTGATGTTTCATTTTAACACATATAAAAACATGTATTTTCTCCATTTTACTTTATTTCTTTTATTTCTTTTTTTTTTAATTATTTATTATTATTTATTTATTTATTTATTTTTGTAAAAGAAACACTCCCTCCCATGCGCCCTGGCATCATATCACACTTAAAGATATACAACAGCATCATGTCATTTGGCTTGGGAAATAGAAATAGTACCTCTCTGTCAAGATAATTTGCTAGATGGAGTTCTCCAGTGTATTTGTTCATAATAAACATGGGCTGGCCTGAAGGTTCCTGGCTCTCTATCTTGAAGGCAATTTTAGAGTTCAAGTGATTTGGTTCATCAGCATCTGATGCAATTATTTTCATTACCAGTGTGTCTGTGAATAAAAAAAAATATGAAAAATTAAAACCAAATTATAAAATCTGCTTTGTTCCTAAAGGGAAAAAGACAAAGAAAAAAAATGATGGTGCTAAATACCTGGTGCATAAAAAATGACAGAATGCTATCTTATTGTTGACATTTATGAAGACAAACAGCAGCTTAATTTTGTTCTGATTATGATGAAATGTGAATAAATTCAAAATACATTAAAACCTCAAGTTAGGTGAAAGAAAGTAGATTTTTGCTGACACTCCTTAAGTTACCACAGAGAGTATGCAAAATTGGTGAGTACTGAGCCTGTAGATAACCACATAAGAAATCTCCTCAGTTAAGAATGAAAATTTCTAGGTCAAATATGAGCGTTAACCACAATTAAGTGTAACACACTCAGTGTTATTCTCCTGTATCCCCTGAATCCCAATATGATTCCAATAATTAAAACTTTAAGTGCTTAATAAGGGACTTATTTATTAATATTCTACTTCAGCTGCAACATTTAGGCTGCAAATACAAATATTTGAAGTGGAACCAGGTTTATATGAACTATAGTTTGGATTCTTCACTGACTTTACCATAACAGGCATAACATAGCTACTCACTGTCCATACTGCATTCTTCAACAGATCCGGTAAATACTGATTGTGCAAATATAGGAGGATTATCATTTATATCCAGAACTCTGACTCGAAGTTCAAGAGGTGGTTCCAAATCCATACCGGTCACTGAGTGTTTTGCAAAACAGCGTATCTAGGTAAAGATATTTACTCATTTTAAAACCAAAAGCAAAGGAAGAAAAGCAGCAATCTTGTGCTTTTCCTATTCCAAGCTACACCCATCATTAAAAAGGGGAATAAATCAAGGTGTACTTACGACAAATACAGGGGTCACTTCCCTGTCCACTATTGATGTTATATTAATTTCTCCTGTTCTTGGGTTAATAACAAATATTCCATAAGGGGCACGATCAATTCCAACTCCAGAGATGCTGTATGTGACTGGATTGTTCTCTTCACAGTCTGATCGAATCTGCAATAATAGATAATAGTAATTTATACTGAAAACTTTACAGAGAACACCTGCAGTGCTCTTTTTCCCTACTGTTAGTCTTCTTAAAAATTCTTCGTCAGCTTTTCTCTCAAACACATATCGCAAGATTCAATCGATTGAACAAAGTTAAGTCTTTTCTACGAAACAATCAGCCTACAGCTACATCTGTGCTTGAGTACTGGACAAGATTTCTCTTTCTCAGGCTCCTAGCAGTGAAGTGCAGCTGCTGGGGCAGAGAAACTTCCAATTGTATATGTACCTCCTGAGGGACACTATCGTGGAGAGAGGATAGAATCATAAAATCACAGAATATCTTGAACTGGAGGAGACCAACAAGGATCACTGAATCCAACACAACACCAGCCAAAATCAGTTTTGTCCAAATTCTCCTTAAAGTCTAGTACTTGTGTCCATGACCACAGTCCTGAACAGCCTGCTCCATACCCACCACTCTCTGGTGCAGACCCTTTCCCTAATCCCCCATCCCCTGACACAGCTCCGTGCCATTTCAATGCACTAATGAAAACATACATACGGTCCTTCTTCGGAAGGACTTTTGGTGGCCTTCGTTTATATACCTCCATGCCATTCCCATGGGCCTTGCTGTAGCAGAGAGCAGAGCTCAGCGCTGCCCCTCCACATCCTGTCAGGAGCTGCAGCCGCCATAAGGTCTTTCCCCATGGCTTCTCTGCTGTGGGCTGAGGAAGCCAAGAGACATCAGCTGCTTTCCATAGGTCTTGGACTCCAGACTGTTCACCATTTTTGTTGCCCTTGTTTGGACTCTCTCTACTATTTTTATGCCCTTCTTATAACATGGAGCCCAAGCTCTTTGTTGTCTGCATGAATCAGGCACCATCCATGAACTTGTACTCACTCAAGTTGTTACTCAGTGTGAGAGAGAAAAAAATACCTTGATCTTATACTACACAGACACTGCACAATAAGGAGACTATGGTTGGAGCTCTCCAGGAAGAGGACTGACTGCAGTGTTCTAGGAGGTTTTTGGTGAATCCTCAGCAGCTGTGTGCATTTGCCTTATGCGACTGTCCCATCTGAGCTGGAATTTCTTAGTCACCTTTCTTTTATTCTACGTTCCTTGCTTTGACTAGTCTAAGCAAATGTGCTTTTAAATGTCTTTTATCAGCATGTCTTTAGAAAAAGCTTCCCTGGCAATGAACACGTCTGCTATGCTTTCTACTTACTTTGGCAATTGGATTCCTTTTAGAATTATCTTCTCCTTCTCTACAAGCTGCAGCAAATTTTATCCATTCACGTTTTTGTCTTCTGAATGTTTTCCATCTCGCCGTTCCATTTCCATTCCATTCTTTTACCTTTGATAGAGTTACAGTGTCGTGTGACCATCAACCCTCATATATTTTAAAGTAATTCAGATATTTAAAACATCCCCCAACAAGTAGGAATAAATATATTTTTATATAATATATGTTTTTAATACATTAACGAGTCCCAAACTCTAAGACTGTACAAGTATACTTTACAAGTATTCCAGTGCAGGAAAAATTCTTTTGAGGGGATGAACATGTTGTTACCTGCATCTTTTTAATATTTAAACATATTTTCAACCTTCAAGCTCAGAAATGCCTTTGTTTAGTATTTTCCATGTTGTTCTTAAATTATGTTTCATTATATAAAAAATCAGTTTCTAAAGAAATATTTATTACCTCTACATGAAATCCTGTGCTGAAATCCAAGAGTACCTGCAAGAATGATAAAAAGATTAATATAGAAAAATGCAGGGTAAAATGCAGTAGTTCGAACCCAAACACTGTACACTGCAGAATTGCAGAGCCAGAGTAGTATGTTTTCTGAGGTCTGTTTCAATAACTTATCTAGGTCACAGCTGAAGTATTTCTGTAAATTTCATTATACTGTTTATTCTTTTTTTTCCTATATCCATCATTTCAATTCCTTGAAAATTAATACATTCAGAATTATATTTGTCTTTCAGGGCACTGTGAAGAGATGTGCTATAGCAAATTTCAAGTTATACCTAATACCAAAATGCAGTTTTCACATGGATTTTTAGATTGTAGCCATCTCAGCTGAAAAAAAAGAGAAAGTAATGGTGGCAAGATTTATTCTAAATAATTTCTTTTTCTCACTTAGTCCACAGTAGACCTAAAATGCTTCAATATACAATTTAAAAAAAAGGAGAAAAAGCTTTCTTGAGGTTAAAGTATAATGGAAAGACAGCTGAAGTAGACAGGCAGATTTCCCTGGAGTTCAGTGGGCTTTGATTTGAGGTCTATCTATATACCTAAAGGCTTGAATAAATAAAGTTCAGAGGATCAGATGCAATTTCTTGATTAGTACAATTTAAAAGAAAGCACAATTTCATTAACCTTCTTCCAAAATAAACTGTGAAAATGAAATTCACTTAGTCTACGTATCTCCTCAGAGCTTAGGTTTAGGATCTACCTCTGCTTTCTTCAGATCATGAAAGGTGAAGAACATGGATTTGCAGGACTGGATGCTTGTTTCATTCATCGCTGGGAGAAACAAAATACCTAGATGACTCAAAAAGTCGTTGCAGAGTTTGCCTTTTCTTGCAACTTGTGACTAATGGTTCCAGTTACCAATTTTCCATGTTTGTATAGGTTCTCAGTAAAGTTTGGTTATTTCATTTCATTTTTAATTTATTTTTTTGACTGACATTCTGTCTTGTGTATTTTAGGACAGACATCGCGTGGATATAATCTATGAACTTTTCCTTCTTCATAACTTCATGTCATGGGAGTTTCCTAAATTCAAGTATATTGCAAGGCTGTTCTCTCAAGACTGGAAGATAGGCACAGACCATCCTTCTCTTAATTCATGTTAAAATAATTTTTCATGCAATCAAGTGAGATGAAATTAATCTGTGAAGGAGGGAGTTTATAATGTGGCTCTGCCTCTTTGCTGCATATAGTACCTTGATATTTATGAGACTACCCACGGAGTACATTTTTTTGTTTTTGTTCATTCGTATCTTTGAGCATGATATTGACACAAACTGCTAAGCAAATAACTTTGCAGGAAAACTGTTACATTTGTTTTTTGGTCTCTGAAAAGGAAATAGACAGGTTCATGCTGTGTTAAACACATCAGTATAGCTTTTAATATCTTGGTGACTGTAAATCTTCAGTTAGCATCCATATGCAGTCATTACTCATCTTGGAGAAGGCAGTCTGCAGTATTAGAATCCATTTAAGCTGTGGGGTGCTTTCACCTTGGTAGTAACTAAAGCCTGTACTTTTTAAATCCCCTTTGTGGCTTGGGGAAATATGGGAGAGTGGAAGGTGCTGATTACACCCTTGCCAGAGAGGCTGACTGATAAAATCACCAGAAATTGCACTGATTCAACGTTTCATATCACTTGATCGCACTGTCATAACAGAGCTTGCTTTGGCAAGTACAGCAAAATCCTCTCCACCCTTAGGCTGAAATCCTTTCTGGCATGCAAGCAATTGTTTTGACCCAGAAAATTATGGGTATACACCTTCTACTGCAATGCCAGTGAATCTTGTCTGCTGACTGCATCCTATGGCATATTCTGTTATTTAACAGTGAAAATGATATCTCACATCCAGTCATGTCACTTTTGTGCTTAAAAGGCCTAGCTGAAAAGCTGTGTTGGGTGTCTCTGTAAAGAAAAAATAGAATTCTCTTCCTTAAGGACATGCATATTCATTAAACCCCCTAATTTAGCCTATATGAAGTTCTGCTTCCAAGAAATGAAGAATATCCTTTTTACACTGGAGTTTCATCCACTGGAGGACCAATGATGGGAGTTCCAATAATGGGAGTTCCAATAATTTATTCATCAGTAAAGTTGGCAATTTTAAATTAAGGCCCCGTGTTTCCAGCTTTGTCTCTTACTGATGAAGGAAAAAATCCTGCTACAACATGTTGCTAATATAAAAATCATTAAAGAAATATTGATGGTTTTGAATCCAGAGTCCTCAGTACAGTTTATGATGTTTCTTGAAAATACTGATCGAACAAACTCGATGTCTTTATTCAGCAACTCTCTTTCTTACTGCTGTGTTTCAGGACTGAGGGCAGACAGACACCAGATGAAGTTGCCTGGTTCATCAGCTAAACTTACACAGTTCTATTCAGCATGATCCAGGTCTGAAGAATCTCCTGCCTTCCTAATATTTTCCATTCATTAGCAGTTAGAAGGCTCCCCTCAACTCCAACTGACAATGTTTAACATCTCTATGTCATGCAAACTCTTTTTTTTTCCAGTGTAGTTTCCAATGAAGAAGTACATTTTGCCATCTGTCTGCAAGCTAGTTTGGTACTCTTCTAAACAGTGAAGAAATGTCCCTTTTGAACTAATATCTGATTGTCTGCATTCTGTACTTTCCAGAGATTCAGTGATTAATGACAATTAAAACAATATGAGGCACTGAAATATGTGGGATGTATCTTGAGGACCTTGGGACTGCAAGCTGACCAGCAAGAAATCAAGATGTGCTGGCCCTGAAAAATGCAGAGAAACTTGAGGCTTGTTGCACAAGCTGTTTCTGGTGTGGGCTGGGAGAAATGCAAGCTTAAGACATTTTTATTGTGACAATCATTCTCATAGTAGTCTGCCTGAAAACCTGTATTTTATTATGATGAACCTTGTATAGGAGATGGTGCCTTAGAGTCACACTGGAGTTATTCTAGGTTTATTCTGATGTAACTGGGAACAGAATTAGGCCCATAGGATGTGCATGGTTCTTTGCATCTTCAAAGTAATTTACAAACACAAATTAACTAATCATTAATTGACTGCCAAGCTATATTATACACACTTATGGAATCCTCCCTCCTCCACCTACTCGTATCTAAATGACTGAACATGCCTTTAACATCTTCCCAGCATTATTCATATTGGATCTCCTTCTCACTCTTTGAAGTCAACGGTGGTATTGTTACTAGCTGTGATGGGAGGAGTGCTGAGAACTCACATACATTATATGACTCATCAGGGTGCCATGGTAGCTCTGGTTGTGTCAGCGTTTTGAGACTTTTACGTCTTACTCAGCCAAAGCTTGGACCAGCAAAGAGCTGAAATATGAGCCCTTCCCATTATCCGTTCTGCACTCGTTTAAGACAACATATGCATGTTAAATATGACAAGCAAACCTGAAATATAAGACTCAATCTAATCTTAAAAATAAGCTATTTGATAACTTTTAAATAAAAAGAATGATCAGTTTTTGTCTGTACTTTTCTTTCTTTCTTTTTTTTTGTTTTTTTGCAGGTCACTAGTGAATGCGCTTTAAGGGGGGATTTAAGGGGGAATTTGGGGGGATGACTTTTCTGTCAGTTTGTTTTGTAATTCTGCAAAAGTTAGGTGTTTCTGTTTATTTCTGCCTTAGCATATGAAGTCAGTTTTTGTACTGTACCAGCACAAAAGGATCCCGTTCTCATTTTATCTGAAATGTAATAATATTCATGTCAGTCAGATGAATACATTCCAAAATTGCATTTATTTTAAATGTATTTACTCAAAGAAAAGACCATTTTGGGAAAGTTTCCACTGACATTGTTTCTTGCCTACTGAGCAAAGTGGCAGAGGACAAGTCATACAGAAATAATGAATTTCTGTGGAGTAACTGAGCCCAACCTTTAGAAAAATGAGTAGAAAAATGATTTTGATGGACATTGTAAGCCATTATCATTCAAATTTTAGTTTTTCAGATTAGATGTGCTCTAATCATGCTCTCCTCAATAAAAGTTATCAATTAAGCCAGAATTCTAATATATCTTAACACTCTAAGACACATTAGAGTCTCTAAGCTAACACTCTAGCTCTGAATGCCATTTAGGAGCCATTTTTACTCAGGAGTGTAACTGCAGATTTAAGAAGTTCATCTTAGTTGATACTTCTGATGCAGAACTGCTTTATTTTCAATTTCTACAACATTTTGTTTTTTAATTATTCAGAGTAGCTTACAGCTTCCTGGCTACACCCTGACAGATGTTTGGTACACAAGTACTGAAGTGGAGAAGTTTGGGCCCCTAAATATTTTTAAGTACAGCTCAGCTTATGAGTCGGAGGTGCAACTAGAGCCTTACAACTGGAAAATAAAGCATAGATAAGACATGGGAAAATATAGCCAGACAAAAGTGCATATGAGAGATGTGGTGAATTTAAAATTATTAGCTGTCACATGATGGCTGGCAGGAGAAGAGTCATACCTGATCAAACAGGTTATTTCCATAAAACGTGTCGGCGCAAGTACCACAAAGAGAACTCCCTTACTCATGAGAATAATGCCTTTGAAGTCATGTGAGCAGGGGTTGCAGAATCAGTCCCACCAATGGTGAAATGCATATGGAGAATTATTAGTTTCAGAGCTGGTAAGTTTTCTTTTTTTCCAAAGTGCACTAGTGTGCTAAAATGTGTATGACTCCACAGACTTTTTATTTGATACATGTTATTAACCATATACTAAGTCACATACTAAGACAGATAGTTTTCATGAAATATTAAACAAGCCAAAAGCCAAGACTGCTTTTCAGTCTTGCACTAAAACAATTTACATAGTATACTTAATCTCTACAGTTTGTTCATCACTTTCCTCTACGGTGCTGAAAGATACTATTACTCTATACATGCCACCAGGACCACTGCTGTTCACGGAAGCACACAATAAGAGCAACCATCATTTCCTCTGTGAGTTTGAATATTTGATACTCATTGACAAACATAGTGTCAGTTTTCTTGGTTACTCCTTTTTCTTGACACATCCCAAATCAGTCAGAATCAAAACAATACACTGAAAGAATGAAAATTTTGAAGAGTTGAAGAGAAAAGATAAAAGAGCAAAAGTGAAATTATTTTTTAAACTTTAACCCATTCAGGGTAAGTAACATCAGGTAACTGAGTAAACAAATATTCACTGATGTTATATAAAAATCTGGCACTGTTAGCACGATGTGCAACATGCCAATCTCAGAGACCTGCTTGCTTCATTATACAAGTAAAAACGCATCCGAACCACAGCTGCTTTTGCCAAGTTTAGTCACTGTTTTCCTGGCAGCTGCCTTGTATGAGGTAGTTCTACCTTACTGACGCCTGCAAGATACAACCCATGGGTTTCCTTCTCTAAGCAAGTCTCAGGTTTTTGTATGCTACAAAAACATACCCCTTTTTTCCTGACCACCACAGCCCCAGAGGTGACAGTGACACAGAATTAACAAACTAATACATTATGTAAATCAAAAGCCACAGGAAAACATAACAATATAGTAAATTCTATCCTTTTCAGTCTTCAGGGCCCTAATGCTCTACCTGAATTTAAATGAGGAGCACAGATAATGAATGAAAAAGTCCATGCAAAAACGAAAAAAACAACCCACAATGCAGGAATAAAAGGGCGACCGTAATTCCTTTAAGTCATTTCTCGGTAAGTTCCATGCCTTGATGAACACATTGTACAACTATTTTGATTCACCATAGCCACAACTTTCCTACTACAGTAAGAAAAACAAATCTAAGGAGTGACACTTTCATCATGCATTCACTTGCTCTGCACATGGCTGCCCCGACACACGCGCACTGCAAGGTAGGAGTTCTTTGTAGTGTGAAATAATGGACAAAGCCTTGATTTTTGCTTAAATATAATTTTCACTACATTTCATCATCCTTTTCTCTTGATTATAGCCATAAGATTCATCCAGTTCTGAAACTATCCAGTTTAGAAAAACGTATTTGCTCTTCACCTTCTCTCAATTGAAGAAAAAACATAGACATAGAACAAAATAATATCCAGTCAGATTATCAGGTAATTTTTATTTTTAAAAGGGACTCCTAAAATTATACCCATAACAATGTTCTCCTGAAAAGTCAAGCATTAAATATGGAAACTTATATATTAAGCATCGAAAGACTAAGAAATTGTAATCAAAAGAAATGTTTGTCAGCATTTAATGAAAACCTAAATTACTTTTATAGAATCTTTAGACATGAGATTTAAAATGAGATTCATGCTAAATTCACAAGATTTTCTGGTGGGGAGGGGGAGGCGTTATTAGTTTAGACCTAGAAATGTAATGGGCTGCTGAGGAGGATTCAGTCAGTACAATGACAAAGTTTCGAGATATTGTTGTAAAATTTGACTTACCAATAAGAGGAACAGAAAAGCAGCTGTTCGGTGAGGGAGCCAATCCATTGCATCTGACTTCTTGGATACAAGTCCAACTGAGTTATGGTTGCAAGCCTGTTCCTTTTCCCTCCCCCCCCCACTCTGGTGTCTATGTAAAAAGGCACTCGGTAGATGTCCTTATACTCAGCCTTTCAAGGTGTCTCTGCCTCCCTCTGAAGGAAGCACTGAAGATGTGGTATAACAGAGTGTCTTTCCCCACCCCCAAATCCTGGGCTGGTCTCATCTGAAACGCTTTACAACATCATTATTGCTTCCAGGTAAAAGCTAAGAGACACACCTTAATGCTTATTGCACTGAAACCCTTTGTTAGATACAAAAGGGTACGTTTTAAAAACAGAAGGCAAGCTTTGCGAGGAAGATACTGAGTGATTTATAAATTACAACATAAGGAATCATTAAAATGGTAACTTATCTTCGCTTTGAATGCATTTGCCAGTTTTCTCCTTACACTGAGTACAACAGAGAACCTTTATGAATATTCCTGTAGGGGAATATAGACTTTAAGAAATGATTGAGTTAAAAATACATGTTCATTTGTTTACTGTCAGGCAAGGAGTCAGTTCTATGCACATTATCCCCAGAAATGCAGTACTTCAAGCACTTTTTTGTCATTAAAAAAATGAACATATTTATTTGGAGAAGTGTTTTTCACCTTGGACCAAAGAAACATTCAGAGGCAGAGAAAGGAGGCTTTCTGCTTTCATTACTTGCGTGCCATACCTCTCCTTTCCTATGGGTTGTGCTCTTGCTGACATGGAGGAGACAGAAAAACACACTCCTTGTGCCAGAGAACCGGGAGAGCTGCTTGAAGTGATTGGTGGTGGAGAGCAAAGGGAGGCTGTACTCACTTCGGGACTCATTTGGGATAGCATGGGAACAAGTACGTGAGGGATGAAGAAACTTTTACTCAGCAGTGAATCTCTTTTTGCTGCACTGAAGGCTTTGTAATTGCCTCCTGGCACACCAGAGGGAAAAAAATGTGAATATTCACTATGGCAGTGGACTTGTGAGGAGGGTACAAGCTCCAGCTTTCAAAAGTACAATATAGCTAGCATGCTCTTGCTCCTTGAGCCCATTGAGGAGCGAGGCATCTCCTAGGTCCAAACTCAAGATGGGAAAACAGAGCTCAGCACCTCCAGGGTTACTCAGCATCTCCTGCGATGAAGTCTTATGCTCCTCCCAGTTCTGTATTTCCATTCTGATCACTGAATATAAGTTATTTCTTGCAACTGTAATATATGCATATTCTATTACAGTTTTATCTTTGCCCTGAAAATTTCTTCATTACAAGAAAAATTAATTTGATGTACAGATAATAATAAAATGTATTAAACAACAGTGGTGGTTACAGCAAAATTAAAAAAATACAATAATAAATGAAACCCCACCTGCTATTACACCATATCTCTCTGTGACATACCTCGCTATGAAGAATAGTGCACATGGACCTACCAGAGGGGATAAATAAGAATGATTGTTCAGTGTAAAAATTGGCCATATGACATTTCAAATCAGATTAAGAAAAAAACAAGTATAATTTGCACATTGCAATTACAAAATATATTTTAAGAAAAAAAATTACCAAAAAATTTGCAATCATAGAACCTTTTGATTTGGAAAGGACCTTTAAAGGCCATCAAATTTAACACCCCTGCAATGAACAGGAACACCTACAGCTGCATCAGGTTGCTCAGAACCCCATCCAGCCTGACCCTGAGTGCCTCCAAGGACATTGTTCCAGTAACTCACAATCCTTAACACAAAAAACTTATTTCTTACACCCAATCTAAGTCTAAGTCGCCCCTCTCTTACTTTGAAACCATTTCCCCTTGTCCTATCAGAACAGACCCCGCTAAAGAGTCTGTATCCTTCCTTCATATAGATCCTCTTTATATACTGAAAGGCTGTTGAAGGTCTTTCTGGAGTTTTTCTTTTCCAGGCTGAACAGCCCCAGCTCTCTTAGCCTGTCCTGTAGGAGAGGTGTTCCATCCCTTGGATTGTTTTTGTGGCCCTCTTCTGGACATGCTCTAACAGGTCCACGTCTCTCCTGTACAGAGGACTCCACATATGGATAAAGTACTCCAGGTGAGGCTTCACCAGCACAGAGCAGAGGGGTAGGATCATCTCCCTTGCAGTGCTGGCCACGCTTCTTTTGATGCAGCCCAGGACAGTGTTGTCTTTCTGGGCTGCAAGGACACACTGCTGGCTTATGTCCAGCTTCCTATCCACTAGTACTCCCAAGTCATTTTCGGCAGGGCTGTACTCCATTCTTTCATCCTCCAGCTTTTACTGGTAGTGGGGGGCTGCAAGAACTTGCACTTTGATTTGATCTACCTTAGAGAATCTTAAACCACTTGGTGTAACCCTTTGGGAATAAAGAAACTGATATTTCAGTCCACAGTATGACTCACCTATGCCCCTTAGCTGGGGAACAAGGAGCTCTTGCTCCCAGTCAGCAGTGACTGAGTCCCCAGTCAATGGTCAGTCACTGTCCTCTCCAATTCAGCACTCACTCTGAGTCTTTCCAAAACAAATAAATCTGATTTGCACTCAAAAAAGCTACTTTACTTCACACCCAGAATTATAATTTATTTTCATACTTCGTTGTAGAGCCATTTTTCTTTTTTTTAACATTTCCCAAGGTGCACAATGTTCAAGAGCAAAAACGAGCTTAACCTAGAAAAAAAGAGGAGGAAATTACAAAGAAGAGCATGATGAAGTAATAATAAATACTTTAATCATGGAAAAGGTAGATATATTTCTTTATTCTGATGAAATGTTGATATTATTCATACTTTGATTTTATGAGAACAATTAAAGTAATGTGGTAAGAGAGCTCTTCTGTAAATTGTGGACAAAAAGGTACAGAATCTGTAAGGTACCCACTGAGAGGGAGATGCTCAAAAAAGTTAATGGTGTAAAATATATGTAAAAGCAGCAATAACAATAATGCAGTTCTGCTCTGGACCTGTGCCTTTCCACATACATTTTCTTAATGAATGGTTTAAATGGTACAACTGTTTGCATCTCATCTTGATGGCAAAACGTGACTAAAATTTTCACTTCATCAAATTTCAAACAGTTTTTGTGATTGTTAACTTTATAGTAGTGCTCTTAACTGAACAAAATTGATCACCTTACATATCATTTTGCAAAATGAATGAAAAGTAAATTAACATGTTCTGAAGAATCAGTATTACCATAAGATGTGATATGGCTACAAAAGAAAAGGCTATATTAAGGTGGTTTTTTTTTTTGTTTTTTGTTTTTTTTTTTTGCGTATTTGTGTCACACATGAAGAAGGAAGCAGTCACTGATGATGAGATTACTGAATTGCAGATAAGGCATTCCTACTGGCATAAATCTGTTGCCAGCTTTTGCTTCAGTGTGGATACTGCATAAAGCCTTTCTCAAGGAGAGCTGGTCTGCAGCTCCTTCCCTTCAGGACAAGTGACGATGTTACCAGGTGGGAATACTAAAGAACTCAGAAAAAACATGGTGGCAGGCTGAGTAGTGTAGCCTAGCTAGTGAAATTCTATGTTTTCTTTTCAGAGCGCATTTAAGCATTCTACATCTCTGGTACAATAGCACCTTTCTTTTGGAGTGAAAGCATTTCATATAATAAAATCATAGAATTTGAATGGTTGAAAAGAACAATAATGATCACGTAGTTTCAACCCCCTGCTATGTGCAGGGTCAACAACCACCAGACCAGGCTGCCCAGAGCCACATCCAGCCTGGCCTTGAATGCATCCAGGGCTGGGGCATCCACAACCTCCTTGGTCAACCTTGGTCACCACCCTCTATGTGGAAAAACTTTCTCCTAATATATAACCTGAGCCACCCCTGTCTCAGTTTAAAACCATTCCCCCTTGTCCTATCACTATACACCCTTGTAAACAGTTGTTCTCCCTCATGTTTATAAGTTCCATTCAAGTATTGGAAGGCCACAGTGAAGTATCCCCAGAGCCTTCTTTTCTCCAGTCTTAACAGTTTGCTCATCTCCAGATAATGCCAGCAGACTCTGACGAGTCTCAACCTATGTTGTTGGTGTTTTGTTTTCACATTCCCAGCATTAATTTTTCAGTGTTTTAAGACTTAAGCTCATAACCTTAACTGAAGAGGAGAATTTAAGGGGAAAATACATGAAAAGAATTAAAAGCACCTTTAAAATCCAGCATAGCACAGTCTTGGATGCTAACCCCTGAACTAACTTAGTCATAAATTCACGATGACTTTATTATACTGATATAGAGCAGAATAATGTGGATATTTAACTGAATTTTTAAATTAAGATATTTTGCTTTTGTTAACTGCACCATTATTGATTTATACATATTTGTTCTTCAGTTGCATAGTACTGATCACATCCTATAAATGTTTTCTTATTTATTAATTTGCATTAAAAATTTTCATATTCTTTTTCTATCTGAACAAAATATACGCATTAATACAATTTTGCATTATCCACCTCTGTAAAGAATATATATATATTGCCTTGTCTGACGGGCAGCACATAATTTTCAGATTTCCTATATGGCTTAAACTGTGCAATTTTTAAGGGTAATAGACCTCAGAGCAGATGATAGCAGAGAGGAAGAGCTAATGCTGCAAAACCAGGGGCAGAGGATGGGTAGGACAGCCCCTTCAGGCTACAGCAAGAGCTTGGATCTACGTGAGATAACCACAAAAACACACCCTAAAACTGAAGTTTGAAATAGTTCTCAGACATTGCCTTGAGTGAAAGTCTACCGTGTGGGAAGTATAAAAAAAACCCTACCACAAACAACAACCCCCCTACTCCACCTTCAACAACAACCTAAATAATTAAACTTTTCTACTATGGCATTACTTTTTTGATTAGAGGATGTGTGTTTCTCCATAAGTTACCTGGAAGATTTGCCATTCCTACATCAATATAGACCTCTATTCTAACAGAACAAGCTGGTGTAAGACTTTCCTAAATTGTCTGTTTTCTGGTAACCAGAAACATACAATTAAATTATTTTATCAATGCCATATTAGGTCCCACATGGAAGGTAAAAGAACAGAGTTTCTGTAGTAGCATACATATACCCAAGAGAAGGCAAATGAGGAGTACCATTATCTCTTTCAAAGCAGTGGATGAGGAAGTCAACACAATTAGGCCTATTTTAATATGAGAAACCTGAGGCATGGAAAGATGAAGTACTTTTTCTGAAACAAGCAAAGCAGGGACAGGAAGAATCTCACCTGTTACATTTTAGGATATGTGACAGGTGGCATATGACAATGCACTCACCTCTAATATATTTTATTTTAAATTTATAGAGCTGTAGCTCCTGGGAACTGCTTGCAATGTAAAGCACACAGACGGTCTGCATTGCATATAATATAAAGGTCTATCTTTTGTTGCATACTTGTGGTTTTGATGTTTTTTGAGAATCACATTTCAAAATCAGCAGGATCAATTTTGATGCTGATAAATTTTTTTTTTGACTAGAGACTTCTCTTGTAACGATCATTTTAAACAGTTAAACATCCATCTCAGCCCAAGAAGAAGACATCCCTAACAAAAATTGTTGCTCGTATGGGGAAGTACCTCTTGTTATCAGCCTGAATAATGTCAATTTGCATTATATTATCAATTCATTTGTCTGGATAAAAAAATTGGATATTAAAATCTGATTGTGTTGGATTGTGTCTGAGGCATTTTTTTTAGCTTCCTTCGGATAGATGATTTCTGCATGCTATTCATTCCAGCTCAGTGTTACTGCCAATAACTCTTGATAGCAATAAGTGTGATGATAACACTGTCATTTCTGAGATGCTGAAAATGTGTGTGGAACCTAATCAGAAAGACAGCTTTACACCAAAACTAGAAAAAATAAACATGATGGAAGGAGTAGGAGTGAGGAAATAAAAAGGAGTGTGTTGAAATGGGACTGATTAGAGAATGCCGTCATGATATTGCCAACTCTGGACACAATGTCTGCCTTCTCTGTCAAACCTTCGGAGTGACCAGTAGCAGAACAGCATTTAAATTCATAAGTTCTTATTTATATTCTGTTATATATATGTATATTATTATTAGTGAATTCTATCTTCTGGTGAAGTCAAATTCAATGACTCTAGGGCTTGCAGTAGCATCTAGGGTTAGCTGCAGAAAGTTGTTGCCTGCATTTGGTTACCATGACTCATTCTGAATGATGGATAGCCACCACTGAAGTCACTGTTAATGCTCTTGGCAGTTGTCTGCTGTGATGAGCATAGTAACACTTACCAGCTCCCGGGCACAGGCTACACAGCCAAAGCACTCCCCAAGACCATATGCCAAACTTGTCACTCTGTTGTGCTGTCTGTGTAAAGCTGACTTTCTTCTACATCACAACATCCACAAAGCACAAAGTTGATAAAATTGTAGAATCACCAAATCACTAAGGTTGGAAAGACTGCTAATATCATCTAGTTCAACCATCAATCCATCCCCACTGTGACCACTAACCATATTCATCAGTGCTGCATCTTCACACATCTTGAACGCCTCCACAGATGGTGACTCCATCATGTTCCTGGGCAGCCTGTGCCACTGCCTCACTGCTCTGGGGAGAGATTTTTCCCAGTATCCAAACTGAACTTCCACTGGCACCACTTGAGGCCATTACCTCTTTTTCTATCACTGTTACCAGAGAGAAGAGGTCAACCCTTACCTTACTAAAACCTCCTTTCAGGGAGATGTAGAAAGTGATAATGTCTCCCCTGAACATCCTCCAGGCTGTATAATTGAAGGTCTTCCTGGAGCTTTTCCAGACAGAACAGCCCCAGCTCTCTTAGCCTGTCCTGTAGGTGAGGTGTTCCGTTCCTTGGACTATTTGTGTGGTGTCTCGCTCCAATTTAGGAGTGAGGCATAGGTTCTTTTGATATGTTATGCCCGGCGTGAGATTAAGAAGAAGAGCATTCAAATGTTGATCCGACCAGTTTATTAGAAATGATAGACAATTGAGGGGATGGGGAAGGGAGAGCGAAGAATATCAAAATTAGGGTGATGGGGAAGGGAAAGTAGGCAATAGAAAAAGGTAGAAAAGAGCAAGAATTACGTTAAAGCGGGTAATAGTCACCTCCTGGATGCAGCAGCGTCCCGTAGCACATTGTTAACGTTGGTCCGGGGCAAAATAAGCGTAGGGGAGAGCAGCAGCAGTGTAGCAGGCTGCAAGCAGCAGATCGGTGAAACGCAGAGAAGGTGGTCAACGTAGTGAGGTCTCAAGAAGCGGAGTCTCGGGCAGCGAGGTCTCACGAAGCAGAGTCTCGAGCAGCAATCCCAGAAGAGACAGTAGGCAGCAGTAGGACAACGGTGGAGGAATCTGAGGTCAGATACCTAGAAAACCTAAAAGGTTCTTCAGCATGCAGGCATCTTCAGCATGCAGGCGTTCATGTAGAGAGGCATTTGATGACAGAAAACCTCCTTGTTTCCGTAGTGAGGCATCTGGTGTCAGAAAAACCTAAATTCGGGGTTTGTACGTGCTCTTTTTATCCTACTTCTTCCCAGCCTTCGTGACATTTCTGGAGGGCTCAGGTCAGAGTCATGTGAATTCCTCGGAGATGGCCATCTTCCTTGAGATAGGCCCACACAAAAAGACCACCTTAGGGCCATTAATCTGCATCCTATCTCCCTTTGGTAGCTCCCGGTCTTGTCCATCTCTTGAACAAAGGGATTTCTCGAACCTTGGTTCCTGTGTGTCTCAGACAAAGGGAGCCCTGGAACCTTGGCCAGGACTTGCCTGAACTTGTCCATTTCAGCAAACTTTGAGATAGTAATGCAAAAAAGCATGGCCTCTTACATGTGGTCTTTCTCTGGATTTGCTCTAACAGGTCCATATCCCATGTACTGAGGACTCCACAACACAAAAAGTACTCCAGGTGAGGTCTCACCAGTGCAGGGGGCAGGATCATCTTCCTTGCGCTGCTGGCCACGTTTTTTTGATGCAGCCCAAGACAGTGTTGCCTTTCTGGGCTGCAAGGGCACACTGCTGGCTCATATCCAGCTTCCCATCCACCAATACCCCCAAGTTCCTCAGTCCTTTTGTCCACCAGATTTACTGACTGTGGGGGCTGCTAAGACCCAGATAGACCTTGCACTTTGATTTTATCTGCTTCATGATTTTCAACTACTACTTGAGCCTGTCTGTGTCTCTCTGAATGGCATCTTGTTGCTCAGACATATTGACCACTCCACATAGCTTGGTGCCATCCACAAGCTTATTGAGGGTGTACTCGATCCCACTGTCAATATTACTGATGATGTTAGAGAGCACTGGTCCAAGTACTGCCCCCTGAAGGATTCCTCTTTTCACAAATCTCCATCCATTGATAGACACTGAGAGATTGATTGTCACTCTCTGAGTACAATCACACAACCAGTTTCTCATCCACTGAACAGTTCACTTGTCAAATTTGTATCTTTCCCATTTCATGAGAAGGATGTTATGGAGGACCATATCAAAGCCTTACTGAAGTCCAGACAGATGACATCAGTGGATCTTCCCTTCTCCACTGACGCAGTTAGACTGTCACAAAAAAAACCAAAAAGATTGGTCAGGCAGGACCGAATAATAGGCTATTAAAATCATATTCTAGCATCTAAGTAAATAGCATGACTATAAATCATGTCAAGCTTAACCAGCCTAGTGCTGCTAAAAAACAGAGCTACTAATTAGAAAAACATATTGGGTAACAAGATCACAGAATCTCTTCAAAAGAAATATG
The DNA here is from genome assembly GCF_054131305.1 of Coturnix japonica. Classification (NCBI taxonomy): domain Eukaryota; kingdom Metazoa; phylum Chordata; class Aves; order Galliformes; family Phasianidae; genus Coturnix; species Coturnix japonica. The sequence continues at coordinate 39,406,312 of NC_140664.1, forward strand.
ATTTTAAGCATCTAAGTTCATTAGTCACAGAAAAGAAAATACAGGCCTGGCAATCTAAAGCATGAACCCATACGCTTACGTAGTTTAAAGATGAATCTTCTTTAGGTGGTGAAAATTTAGGTATCACTTTCCACAGGTTTGACTTAAGATAAGCATTGAAAGAGCAGAAGCAGGCCTGGGCACACAGTATCTACACACCAAACCTGTGATCAGCTCCGAACAAACCAGGAACGAATTTCTGAACTCATACAAGTAAACTAACTCCCCAACTTAATTTAAATAGATTGTACTAAAACATCCCCCGTGTCCAAACCCTGAGCAGAGTTGTATTTTTCCAGCCTTACTGCTTAACATACCTAAAGGCAAACAACCCCATGGAGTATAGTGCTCTCATTTAGTTTTTCTTTCATTTATATTTTCCATTCTTGCCAAAGAGAAACTGCTGAGTAGTATAGGAAGATGAGAGAGTTCTGAAGGTAGGAACTGATGAAGATGATGAGTGTGAAGAGGGCTGTGTGTCAGGAGTGACACTAAAGCTAATCATCTGTGATTACACTGACATGCCCTGCCTTAGAAGAGCATTAACCCTAGGCAGCAGCTTGAAGGAGACATTGACAGGGTTTTCAGATGCAATTTAAAAGACATTTTAACCTAATCTCCACTGGCTAACATCAGACATATCTCAGAACATAATGATTTTTAAACTTATTATTTCATGCACTCTTGTTTCTTGTTTTAATTAGCACTAAAGTGTTCACTTAGGCTATCTGGTATATTGTCCCATCTTTCTCTATTTCTGTCGCTGTTTAAGAATCACTCTTCCTCCAAGCCTACCTATGGCTTTGGCCATCTTTTGAACCTGCAAGCCTTATGTATGTGAGATACAGAGAGGCACACTCTTCTTCCAGCTTTTGCTGTGATGGAGCTAGAGAAGATGGAGTAGGAAGTTTCGTTGGGTGGATACTCCTAGCAAGGTTACTGTCTTCTCTGTCCATCTTCCTGGGAAGGAGAAAGGAAGGACAAATGAGGGAAAGGAAAGCAGTGCCTTTATGTCTGGATCATGTGTCTGTGTTCTAATTAAAGGCATATGCTTATGGGTGATTCCAGAAATCTCAGTATAGATTTTAGGTGGCAATGGCTGGGTATTCATACACACTGCTGTGAGGCAGGGTCAGTGGTCTTCACATACTGCCTTTGATGAAGCTTCCACAGCACTAACTAACCAGCTGTCATGACACTACTGGAAGTGTGATCACTTATTTTCAACTGATAGTTCAGAGCAGGTATGTGGGTCACAAGCAAAATGTGCTGTTTCTTGTCTAATCTGACTGCTCAGGTAGTGAATTTTGTGTGAATAGTATGGCAAGTAGCAAAAATATATATTGAATATAGTTTTGTTCCAGTGTGAACCAGGGTCCTGAAGAAAGTAGCTGGTAGTTGTTTGCTTGGATATTTTTGCTGTTTTACTGTTTACTACATTGATTATGCTTTAGGCTCTGCCCTGCCTCTCCAAATCATTTGGGAGCATTTCATGTTTTGTACTCAGAGAAGACCTTCATTGTGAAACTTGTATCTGAATGCTGAGGTTGTGAGGAAGTGGGGACCATATGGTTCAGCAATCATTATTAAAATATCACCATTGGAAACAGTAAAGTCAAATATATCTCCTTAATACAGTGCTTTACTTAAAAATAGCCCTTGGACATGAAAGTGACTGGGTAAAATTTAGATTATTTCCCTTTCCCTCTGAAGAGGGAGAACTGACATTTTAATATTCTGCAACCAGTGGTAAATACTGGAAATTCCTAGGTAGTGTCCCCTGTTCTTTCAATTTCAACAATTAGCTTTTCATGAAATGATCACGGGTTTCCACATCAGCCAACAAAATATTTTAGGATGTTACAATTCTTGTTTATTGGGTAAAAGAGAGTGTGTGTTTTAGTGTTTTAAATTTTATTTACATTACATATTATGTATCACCTTTAATGTAATAGCATTGCTATTTATTTATTTATTTATTTATTTTTTATATATGAGCACTAGTAATATCCAAACTGTTTCTACAAATGCTCATACAAATATTATAAAATAGTGAATCTAGCCAGATATCTTTGCATTTTCTATGGTTGAGTATTAAATTTGTGAGAAGATGTCTTAATAGAATTGTTAAGTGGAGATAATGACATAAGCATGTGTTGCATCACTAGCTGTAGACAGCAGACAAAGATTTCCTCTAAAACAACAACTTTAAGAGTGGCCAGCAGCAGTTTCTTAGTATAATAGGCAAGTTCAGAAAGGAACACCCAGAAAAGAGTCATTGGTGGTTAAGAACTTCATGAGCTGGAAATTGCATCCATACAGCTATGTCTAATTGTATTTGATGTACCTTTCTTCCATTAATTTATTTTAGCACTTTTATACCAACTAAACATCCTCTGGCCATGAGTTCCACAGATTTAGTTATGTGCAGTGTGAAAATGTTCTTCCTCATGTTGTTTTAAACATGAGGACTGATTATTTCACTCAGTGCACTCTGTTATAAGAAGCAACAAGTAGCTGTTCATTAGTTGCCTTGTCCATGTCATTCACTGTCAACCTACTGAACGATGGGGACCTACACAACAAAATGAAGCGCATACCTTCTAAGAATGACTTTTAAACTTCTCTTTTAATCAAGATTCAGCCTTTCCTGTAAATGACAGTCATTATGTACCATTAAGGATGAATATGGTATGTTGCTGAAAATGAAGATTGGCTTGTTTTATCTCTCCAGTCATACTGTATTCTGTTTTTCATCTCCGAGAAGTGACTGACCCCAAACTGAATTCACAAGAAGGAATATCTTTGAGTTTGCTGAACTTTGGGATTAGTCCTGTGAGAGAAAATTCACTTCTGTAGGACAGATCTGTTTCTCAAATTCATTTAATTCTAGCTAAGGTTTGAATATGGACCCATGAAGACCAAAATTATGTGAATCATACTTGTAATTTATTCTCCTGAGCTATCACAGGGGCATTTAAACACTGTACGAGAAAATGTGGAAATGTCACCATAGCTGGGCTTTGCTAATGCTGTACTGAAGAACAGATGGTGGAGATTTCTTAAATTTCTGAATCCAAGAAATAAGGCCTGAAGTGGATCACCACTCACTGAACAGCAATTAGTAAGTTTGGCTTGAGTCTCTGCTATTGGTACTGATGCAACTTGTTTCCCATAGCCTACCAGGCCTGCTGTGTGGATAAACTTTCCTAAAGGGAGTATAAATAGGAAGTATAAATATCCATCTGAAGACTAGAGACATAGAACGCCCCTAGTTTAAGCATCATGAATATATACAGTCAGTAGTGTGTCACATACTCAAGACAGTCCTAAGACGAGTCTCCAGAGATGGCTCCTTTTGTCTGTTTTGGAAGTCAGAATGACTGAGCTTCTAACCTTATGCTTCTTGCCCTAGTGCCTTCATTGGATGGACACTTAGTCAGGAGGGGTTTATGTGGGCCTGAGTTACAAACTGTACATGAACTGAAGATGTGACAGCCCCTGCACAGGTCATTTAATTACAGACAGGCTTGTTGCATGTTGCTCTATTGGTCATGTTATCTCCTGTTGCAATCTGGCCCATGGACATCTCAGACAAGTCGCTGAAGAACATCTAGACTGGGTTGGGTACCTATTACAAGTCTAATTAGAAGGAAGCAATTACCAGCATTACATAGTGCAAATGAAATTTTGTGCAAGCAAACAGCTGCTTCGGCATTTACTGAAGCTTCTCTTTTTAAATACTCCTTACATACTCATTCACCTATTAATTTCCATTAATTGTGTACACAGTGCAGATATTTAGGTTTGTTACATAGTTCTGTGTTCTACTTGTGTCCTTCTAGCATTTCAAAATAAACTGTGTTTTTTTTCTTCTTGATCAGCAGACTAATTTTCTAGTTTGGTCAACATAACATGGAAGAAAGATATTGTCCCTCTGACAAAGTTTCAGTTCTTATTGCTCTCCAGTTTAAATAATGCATTTTTCAGTATGTCACTTGAAAATCCTTTCTTTCTGTTGTGCGCCATCAGTTTTCCCAGATAACACTTGCCACAGCCACCACAGCTTCCGGTATTTAGAGATGACAATCTGCCCCTGTTCACTGAGTGAGATGTTCCTCTTACCTCGCTTCCTTTGCTCATACAGATGTGAAGGGAACTGAAAACCTGCTCCACTACAGTGTGGCAGAAATACATTTCTACCTGTCAATCTGGGTAATCGAGGAATTGGTTTAGACAGTAGTGTGCCCACGGCAGGGATTTGTTCTTTGGAGATAGGCGAGAAATAAGCTGGTCTTGGGTGCCCTTCTGGGCAGCTAAGTAATTTAGGCCATTTACACTCTTAGCCTTTTCTTGAGGTTTTGCAGCTGACCCCTGATTCGAATCTCAGCTTGATAGTTTAACTTAATTTCAGTAGGTTTGGATCCATGCAGTCTCCAGCCATCCTGAATCTAGGAAGCTCTTCTCCTACTCAGAGACACACAGTATGTGACAGTGGAAGCAGGGGGAGAAAATGAGTTGACAATTGAAGACGTTTCCTGATATTTCACTTATTTCCAGTTCTGGGCAGCTTACATTCTTGCACTTCTGAAGAGACTTTAATCCAGAAAAAAACAGTGATTAGACCTCAACATGAAACAATATTTTCTTACTTTTTAATTTAATTTTTTTCCCTCTGCAGTTATTTTTCCCCTTTAAAGACTTATTGTTTTTATTATTTCAGTGGAAAAATGTTGATGTGAAAATTTATTTGCAGAATACACAGAACATGAACTAATGTTTGTGCTTCTGAACTCCAAATTCTTAAAGTGTTGGAAAGATGCATCTCTGTCAATGCAGCACTGCCTTTAACATTGTATGAAGAGTTACAGCTATAGGGAAGATTTTTTTCTGAATGAAGCCAGTAGGTCTACAGTAACTGATGCCATTTGATCAACAACCTGTGTATGTTTGCTAGACAAAGTGGTCCATGCTAGAGTTGTACAAATCCCAAACTGGACCGCTTACTTCAGCGCCTGCCATGCATCCTCAGTAGCATCAACTGCTGCTGAATCCTATGGTATTTTTTGGAGGTTTCTTTCAGGAAGACAGACGTTGTGTATGTCCTGCACAAACACCTGTCTCTGGGATCTTCACCTCTCTGACCTCTGCAAAGCCCTTGAGCTTCCACTTCTGGTGCCCTCTTCACTGCTATGAAAGACACACAGATTATTTCAGGTGTTATTACTGATTTTCTGTCAAATTTAATGCATGCATAAAATATGACAGTGAACTTGGACATATCTTTAGAAATTAATGGAAGTAATAAGAACGTATGAATACCTTGCATCTGCCAAATGATAGTGAGACATCTGTGTAACTTCAGACAATATTGTCTACTATTTGGCTGAATTCAGATGAGGTCATTCCTACTCCTCCATTTATCATTTCAGCAACAGTACTCCTCAGCTAGGAATGTACTTAACACAGACCTGAAGAGAACAATACCACACACAATACAATAAAAAAATCTAAGACATACCAGTGACCAATGATTGTTCTTACTGGTCTTTCAAGATACTTTAAAACCATTTGGGTTTCTTCATGCATATAGGGTGAGAAAGTGAAGCTAAGATGGAAAAGACAAGTATTAAGAACAAGCATAAGTTTCCAAATTTTGGATTTAACACTAGCAGTTTGCTCTGAAAATAAAAATCATTACTGATAATTTATGCCTTTATGGCTGTGATGAATAAGGGATGTTGTCAGAAGAAGCAAAGATTAAACGCGCTAAACATCTTTGTCATTGTTAGATATAAAATTGATGCCTCAACCATAAAAAAAAAAGTCTACTTGGTTTCTCAAGAGTATGACAGTGCACATATAATTATGCAGGGAATGAGAGTGGTGAGAACAGAGAGGTGTGGTCTTATGGTGCACTGAGTACAGGCACACACCTAGGTAAACAACCAGTCACTGGGGAAACTGATAAATAGTTTCAGTACTTCACATCTGAGGCGATAAGCAGCACTCCAACAAGTCAGAATGCCTCATCTGCCATTTCAGTTGAGTATCAGAGATGTGCAAGTCTGCCATGAGCAATAGAGAGGCATGAGCAATAGGCATGCTGCAGTGAAGTGTTGCCTTTAGGTTAACTACAGAGTGAGAAAGCAATGCATACAATCCTGCATGCTATGCAGGAATATGCTATTTTGCCTACAAGAGATAGTCCCTTTGCTTCCCACTCCTTTGCTTAGACATTTTAGACTTGAAAGGAACATGGGAGAAAGAAATATATGTAAAAATTTTGTAAAAAGTAAACGAAGAAAAAATTTATGCTAAGATAAATAATTCTGAATATTATGTATAATGAGACTAGGCACCTACAATAAGCTTATAAGGGAATTTTGGGTGTTATGAACGGTGTTGGTTCTTTCTGCATAAAGAAGACGTTTTCAAACAACCTAATATCCTTCTTAGCCGCTGTCAAAAAATATAAGAAGGCTAATAAAGCAACCAACACTACTGGTATAGCTGGATTTTGGAAACTGCTGAGAAATACACATGGCCAGTAGTTTAGTACAGAAATTATTAAGAAAGCAAAAAGCAGGCTGTCATTTTTCTTCTATGAACCTGGGTCACTGAAATGCATAGATTAAGAGCTGAAATAGTTTTTTCTTGAATATGTTTCTAAGAATCCTGTTAAACTCCAGTCATGATTTATCACATTTATCAGGTTAAAGTAAATAGCCTGCACTACAGATTCTACTTTTGCTGCCCTTTGCTGCTGATCTCTAGAAGTAGCTGAATCACAAAATGATGTATTTATAGTTGTTGGCACAAACTTGGAATTTCTGATTTGCTTGGAGAAAACTAACATTTTGAAAACTGATTTTGCTGTAAGTTCAAAATTAGTTGAGAATACATCATTGAAACCTCCGCATTTTCCTAAGTGTCTCCAGATTTGATTCTTTATCCCAGAAAAGTATGCATTGCAGGTTTATCCAGTTTTTACAGAGGTGGAAGAGACCTGGAAAACTTTCAAATATCTGCAAAATAGTAATCTGTAGTACACAAGCTTTGTATTTGATTTGTACAAGCTTTTTCACATGGTTGCTTTTTTTTGGTGAATGGTGCAAGGACAGAGAACAATATAGATGAATTCTTTGTTTGCATTGGTCACTGTTGCCTTTCATTAACCTACTGCACCAATTTCTTCTCCATCACCTTTCCTTTGGGGTGTGGTTTGAAGAGCAGTAGTATAGGTTGGTGTGATAAATTCATTCTCCCCTCAACCTGCTGTGTTAGGTTGCTACACCAAAGCAAGAAGTGCATGTTTTTTTAAGGCTAGAGGAAACCATTATAATAATTGAATTTGCCATGGATTCGAAAGTACAGAATTCAGAAATATAACTAGTGTACATAATTCAAAGAAATGCATGGTCTTGACTTAAAGACATTGTTTGCTGGGTATTCCATCACTTTCCTTGGTTATTTATTTAATACGTACTGTATTTCCACCTTAAAAATTTGCACAGTTCGTATAGACTGTTTATCTCTAGAATATAGATCCAGATTCTGAGTTTATCATGTTTAGAGTCTTCTAATGTCAAAATCTTCCCCTCACACAAGTATTTATGGCACGTGGCCTTCTCCATGTCACAAGCAGTAACATCAGCAGCTCCTGCAATGACTACTCTTTGCTTTTTTCTTTGAATCTCTTCTCCTTCTAGGAGAAGACAACCCCAACTGCAAGATTTTTTCCTCAGCTGCAGTCTCCATCTTTTAATCAAGAGCTCCACATTTCTGTTCTCTTTGCATCTGAACTGTGCAATTCAATTTAAATGTCTATATGGCCGATTATCTACTACCAACAGTAGACTTTGAGAGTGGAGAAGTGAGAAAGCTGCACAACAACTATTTACAAACTCCAAGTAACTTGTTTTGTTTGTAGGAATGATTGACGAGAGGACTGTAGACTCCATAACCAAACAGTCCTATGCCATTTTCTTTCTACTCTCCATAATTTCCCCACACAGCGGGCCACAGACTTCTTTCTCTCCCTTCTCCTTTTCTTCTTATGCAAACATTCAAAGAACAATCCCTAGATCTTCCTTCTTCCCAAAGGCAGAAAGTCAACAACCCAGAAAAGCAACGAATACATCTGACAAGGAGGTGGGTTTTTCACTCCTACCATCTAAACTAGGCACATCAGTAAGGCTGAAAATTCTAGCATTTGATTTATGGCTAAAGAGGAAAGGGGTCAACTGACCACAAAGCACTCCTAAAAGTCTCATTGCTTTTGAGAATAATAATAAAACATTCTAACTGTTTCTTTGGAAAAAGGATATCATCCTGAGCCTCATAGTTGTTGGTTTTTTTTTGTTTCATTCTTTTTTTTTCTTTTTTCTTTTTTCTTTTTCTTTCATATGCGGAAAGAAATACAGGTATTTAAATACAAATTCAACATAACTTGCTTTCCAGGAGGAAGAACAAAGAGAGAAAAATATACTAGCATACCCTGGCTAGTCTGGAGGAATCCTTTATTCCCTCAGCTTTATGCAACTAACTTGAGAAAATCAAGTAAGAGCACATACTCCCTGTTCAGTCAGTAGAGAGGAAATCACCTGTGGAAGATGAATCAGAGCGTCCAAGATCTGATTTCCTTGGTGGAGACGCTCATCTCCTCCCAGTGACTATAGAGGGAGTGCAGAGTGACAAAATTTAGCATGTCAGAGCATCAGACAGAGGCCTACAGTGAGCTGGCTTTCCATCTCTCTGAAGAAATCTACTCTAAATGTATTTACCCACTTAGAAAAGTTATTCTGCATAGTATGATGATAAAAACAATGTTGAATGACCTTTCTTCCAAAAACTGAGAAGGAAAATTGCATGGTTTCATTGTACTCATGCCTCATTCCCTCTCCCTTTACTCTACCTCTGCAACCTGGAGTCAAGAATATATTCACATTTTGGCTTCTGTGCTTAACCTATCTATTAAATGGAAAATACTGTCCTTTTCTATAGTTATTATAAATTATTCTGGAATTAAGAATCATAGAATCAGAGAATCACCAAGGTTGGAAAAGGCCTTTAAGATCATCCAGTCCAGCTATTCACCTATCACCAATATTTCCCACTAAACCACGTCCCTCAGTACAGCATCTAAATGTTCCTTGAACACCTTCAGGGATGGAGACACCACCACCTTTCTGGGCAGCCCATTCCAGTGCCTGACCACTCTCTTGGAGAAGAAGTATTTCCTACTATCCAACCTAAATCTTCCCCGCTGCAACTCAAATTCATTCCCTCTCATCCCATTGCAAGTTACATGGGAGAAGAGGCTGACTCCTACCTTGCCACAGCCTCCTTTCAGGAAGTTGTAGGGCGTGATAAGGTCACCCTTGAGCCTTTTCTTCTCCAGACTCAACAATCTTAAGGCCTGTGTTCCAGACCCTTCGCAGCTTTTTTGCCCTTCCCTGAACACGCTCCACGGCATCAATGTATTTCTTGTCGTGGGGGTCCCAAAACTGAACATAGTAGTTGAGGTGTGGCCTTACCAGGGTTGAGTATAGAGGGATGATCTCTTCCGTTCTCTGCTGGCAAAACTATTTCTGATACAAGCCAGAATGCCATTGGCCTTCTTGCCCACCTGAACCCCCAGGTTCATTTTCTCCACACATTCTTCCAACCACTCTGCCCCAGGCCTGTTGCATTACCTGGGATTGTTGTGGCCAAAGTGCAGGACTCAGCACTTGGTCTTGTTGAACTTCATCCCATTGGCTTCAGCCCAGCTATCTAGCCTGTCCAGGCCCTCAGATGGGTCTTTCTACCCCCAAGGTTGATTGACACTTCCTCCCATCTTGGTGTCATCTACAAACTTACTGGGGGTGCAGAACAGACCCCAGTATCAAGCCCTGGAGAACACTACTTGTGGCTACATTTACCACCACTATCTAGGTCCTGCCATCCAGCCAATTCTTTACCCAGAAAAGAGCGTACCTGTCCAAGCCACAGGATGCCAGCTTCTCCAGTAGAATACTGTGGGAGACAGTGTCAAAGACTGTGCTGATGTCTAGGTAGGAAAACATTTTACTGAAGGAGTAAATCTGTGTTTGGTGAACTTGAGATTTTGAGTAACTTGTGTAACTGCAGAGGCTTTTTGTCTTCTGAGCCTCTTTCTTTCTGATGTGAAAGACTTCATCACTTTGTAGCTCTGATTCATTAGGAAGGATTTGTAAGCTTCCAGAGACAATGAATACCACACATTCCATTGAGCCCGTGCTCCACAGGTCTTTTATTGCTTTGAACATAAGACAGTTTCAAAGCGTTTGAAGGACTGACTGAAAAAGAAGTCCCAAGGCTTACTCTATGTTTGAATGTTACCAATCCACTTATTGCAAACAAGCTTAGGTTGAATTTGTGACAAATTCTACAGAGATAAAACAAGGCAAAAGAAGGTCTATCTCATCAATTGCAGATAAAAAATTCAACTAAGGGGCATCTGTGTGTGTCAAACTTGGAAATGAATCACAATCCACAGCAATGGCAGCTGAACCTAGAAAATGTATGTGAGTTGAAATATGTTGTTTTTGAGCATATTTGGAGACATAGGCATGAGAATCTGAGTCATTCAGAGAGCTAGCAGAGACTGCCTCAGCCTGTGTTGATAACAGTTATGGAGCCTGAGGAGCAGCTGAGCTCCCTAAGACAGCAGTCTGCACAGAATTTTCACAGAGGTAAGCAAGGCAAATGTAAACGAAGAGAGTTGTGCCTGCAATTCCTGTGCATCCAATTGTTACAGTTGCACCTCTCACCAAGATATGCCAGTAGTCTGCGGAAACCATAATATATGGGAGGTTTGAAGTCACTGCATTGCGTTGGAGTTCTCTGCCAGGAAGATTACTCTTGCTAAGATCTGCATACTCCTGCATAACAGACGTCGTCTGGATTACACTGTGGTTTAATATGGTAAGAGTTCAAGCAATGTTTCCCTCTGCAAAACCAAATCCTGTTTTCCCTCCTCATATAAGAAGTCTCACTGAGCCAGAGGAACAAGCTAGGCTTGTAGGGTATAACATCCTTTGAACTAAACTCTACCCTCAGTTATAACTCTGTGAGTTGAAGCATGTCTTGCACTTTACTGATGCTAGTTAGGAAGTTTCATTGCTATTGCAGAGGAAAGACAGCAGCTTTAAACCTTTTCACTCATTCAGAAGTTCCAAGAGCATTTTCCTAGTATAGTACTATAGCGTGAACTGAAACATATGATTATTACTACAGTTACTTGGTCATCTTTACTTTTTGACCACACATCTATAAAAAGGCTTGTTCAGAATTGAGCTTCAGCTTTGAGTAGTGAACCTGAAACATTTCGCGTAGTAGTCTAAGGAAGCTTAATGAGCATGTATCTGATTTAATGATCTTTTGCAAGCATCTTTCTTTCTTTCTTACTTACTTTCTTACTTTCTTTACTTTCTTACTTTTTTTAAAAATTATTTATTTATTTATTTTTAATAAGATTAGCAGAACTTTTCTGCAAGAGAGAGGTGCAAAAGTAAAATAATAACCATAAAAAGACAGGCTAAGGAGGCAAAGGAATCTGCTGTGGACACTGAGAATTTTCTTGTTCTCTTTAAAATAAAGGATTCTCATGCATTATAAGAAATAAATATTTGTTAAAATAAATAGTTTACAGAATATTTTATATTAATAATTTTGGTTGGAAAGTATAGGGAAGACCAGAGAAGGAAGAAGCAAAAGCTTGTGTGGAAACTTAGCTTTAATAAGATCAAGTTTTGCCTGGCCATGTTTTGAAACGATCTGGAAAAGCCTGTTGCCTTCCGCAAAGAACAAACACAGTTAAAATTACTAACGCAATGACTCTACTTAACAAACAACTTAATACCTGCAGACTTTCTAACTGGGTGTGGAGGTGTAATTGGCTCTCTTGGATCTTTCTCCTTGGACAGAAGCCAAAGTAAACTCCCAATCCAAGTCATCCTGATTTATAAAACATTTTCTGAAGCTCTTGGTTCCCATGAAGGCCCAATATCTACTTAACAATCGGAAATCCAGATACAAGTGAAACGCTTCATTTAGAGGCTTTGTCTGCGTAAACTACACAAAAGCAGAAGTGCAAACATGCTTTAGGACACATAAACCCCTGTGTAGCACACACTGGTCTTTGTAAATTAATATAATGAAATATTTGCTCATTGAAAGTATCTGTTTACATGTATAAGATCATCAAGCACAGACGTGCACTTCCAGTGTCTATGCACATCAGGTGCTGTTAATAATTTTGACTGAAGAAAATCTCTGTGATGAATTCCAGCCACTTCCATATTGTCAGAAAAACACAGAATATTTTTGGAGGCACAGAAACAGGATGTAATGGTGAAATTTTCTACTGATGACAGAAAGATTTTGTACATTTCCATTTATCTTTTGATAAAGACTTTTACCTTTTAATCTTCATAGCAATGCTGGAGAGGCTTCAGTGCTTTCAGTGTAAAATTTGCATGGACATTTTCCCTGATAGAAAAATCACTTTTAAATTGTTCAGCTAGATGTAAATGGCGTGCAAACAAATATGGCATACACACCCATAACCTGGATGGAAGCTAGAGGTAGAAATTAGGAAAAAAGATTCTTGAAAGTATTGCTTTCCAGAGAAAAAGGGGTGGAAGGAAGCACAGAACTGGGATTCCTGCTCTGGTATGGTCACCAGGGAAGAGTGGCCACGGGGCAGGAGACAGACTAACTGCCTCTGCAAGAAGGGTGCTTGGGACAAGCTGTGCTCCTGAGAGTCTGGAGGGGACTCTCCCTCATATGGGTGCTATCTTGTTTAGATATATGATTATACTCAGGACTTCACTGTGTCTACTTCAGAGTTAGTGGAGGATCACAGGATTCATTACCATTTGGTTTAACTTTTGCTCTGTGTTATATTTTTCTGACTCTTGTTGTAATCGTTATTCTTTATGCTGGTGATTATTCAGAATGGCATGCAAGTAATACTTGCTGTTGCTGAAGTAATACTATTCAGCCACCTCCATTTTCTTTCCAATACACTCCAACATATCACTTTATTTTCTCAGTCTGCAAGCATGTCTGGAGTGCATAATGGCCCCAGTGAAAACAAAACCCAAGCCACAATACCAGCTATAGTCCAACCACAGCAGAGATGAGCTAATTCAGCCTTGGTAGGACTGAGGCCACAGGCAGTACAGTAGATTTCTGCATCTGTGCCAGAGAGAACTGCTATTCTCCTTTTTTTTTAATACACAATTCAAAACAAGCTGCATCAGGGACACCTCAATAAAATAACAGACTGCTAACACCGGTGTCATTTTCAGCTTGGCTGATTTTGGAGATGCCGTAGCAGCATATAATGTTCAATAACTATCTTTACTGAGGTTAAATACACAGTTTCAAAGAGCTATCTAAAGTCTTCCTGGCTTATCTGTTAAACTGGGGAATGTTCTCTGTAAGAGCTAAAAATAATGAGGGTAAATTGTAACACTAACATTAAGCAGAAAAAAGTCTTTTGAAGTATTGCCCCGTGGGACTCACCTAGGCTAGTTCAGTCAGGTTTGGGAAGTGCTAGATGATGGAGGATATGGAAATGCAGAGAATCTGGGTTCCAACATGAGGGAAACACAAGCTCTCTGTCTAATCCCTGACAGAGGCAAGGCTGAGCAAGACACAAGCAAACCCTCCAGAGGAGTTTAATGTGGAAACCATGTGATGAGCAGGTAAGTATTTATTATTTAAATAGTTAAATATTTATTATTTTTAAAAATATAATTCTCGCTGTTTAAACATTTTTGGGCATTTTTCTCCTTTTCTACTTTAAAAATCTATGATTTGTGGAGATGCCCTGTGACAGAGCAGGAAGCCTTTTGGGTCAGGGGATACAGGGCCCTCTCCTTGACCTCCACCTGGCGGCCATTGCTCCGGATCAGAGAAGGAGAGAGAGGCCTGTGTGCCAGTAGCAACAGGTCCTGCTCAACTGGAAAATGCACTGCACATACTGGATGATGGCGAGGATGAACTGAGGGCTAGTTTGCAGCATTCCAGTGTAGCCATTATTAAGAAATAATGCAAACTTTTTCTTCTGGGAGGAACCACCTGGAAACATGCCCACACTCTGCTTTACCTCCATGTGGCAATGCCAGCTTGCATGAAGTGGTTTGCCTTGTTTTTCCATGCAGGAAAAGCTGGACTCACCCTCTCCAAAGAGCCTTCATTTTCTGAGGAAAATGGAGTCAAGCTGATGTTCCTTTGGGGACAGAGTGAGATTCTTTGCAGGAGTGGCCTGTACATCTTCCTCTCTTTGGCTCTTTTCAGTTCACTTAAAGTTCACTTCAGTTCACCTATACAGACATAGCTACTGACTATGAATAGTAAGGTAAAATAAAAACACTTTCAGAACTACTGAATTCATTTTAGTTTCTGAAGAGGCACAGAGATTTTCAACAGAGATCAGAGTGTACCTATGTTTTGACTTTTTAATATGTATGTTTTGTGTAAAAGAGTCTTTTTAAAACAAAGATTTGGGCGGGAAAAGTATTTTAAAAAATCACCATTTCTGTTATACAATTCTTATGATAATTAATGAAGAACAGTGGCATGAACTGCTAAAAGACATCAAAGGAAAAGGATGTTCTTTTCATGTTTTACATCTCAGAGGAAAGTTACTGAAAATTCCTAGTGAAGACCTCTAACCTAATGCTAGCACAGAATGTACTCTCAATTATACATGTTCATAGGCCATATGTTGCACTACTGTTAAATTAACACTTATAATTGTATGGTGATGTTATGGATTTCTGCATGCACTGAAGGCTATATATAGAATTGCTTGTGATACTGCCACCTTCAGGAATTAAGTTTTATGTAAATTTAAAATAACTGTAGTTGTGAGATGAAATAACACTGGAAGTAATGCATTTATCTAATTTCCAGGCATGTAAATCTCTCAAGATCCAAACTGTGTTCCTTACTTATCTTATTTAGCATCTCTGAATTTAACCTTCATGTTGTAAGGCTAAAAAATTCAAAGGCAATTTAAGGCTGCTTCAATTAATGTGCCAAGGGGCCAGATAAACATGTGCCATGTTAAGCAGATAGCAAAAAGCATTATGAATGTGTAAAGCAAGATAACTCCCACTTAAATTACTCCAGCTCTGCTTATACATTTCCCTATATGGCTCAAAAGGATTAGATGTTCAAATGTTCTTTAGAGGTGCAAGCTTTAGCAAACAAAGATGTGGGACTAAAATGAACAAGATATTTTTTCCATTCCTTTGAATTATCAGAGATTTTTCAAACGAATCCTGCACTGTACTTTGAATGAAAAGAGGATCTTCCAAAGTCTTAAATACTATTTGCAGTAGAATATTGACTATTGTAGACCTGTAATTAATACAGTTTGCAAGAATGTAAAACAGTGAGATTTCAGACCTTGCTTTGAGTAATTCAGAAGAAATATCTCATTTTTTTTCATGTTCCAAGAAAGTAGCCTATTTAGTTGGTTATTTTATACTGTACCTTACTCAGGCCCTTTTATTAGACTTGTCTAACATATGAATGAATGTCACAAAAATTCAATTCACATTCAGTCCAAATTTTCATGTCTGTGACATCTGCACCTGAGCGAGTAACGCAGGATATCTAGGGTCACCATCTGTATTCAGTGGAAATAGAGTAGATATGGTTGTTCCACACAGGGCAATATTAATCTGATCAAATACAGGCTTCTGGTTTAGAATAAGGCATCCATCAACTTCTGATCAAATCTCTGCAGAACAAAACTAAATTCCAAGCTCAGAAGTTTGTATTTATGTAGTAAACACACATTTAGTCAGTTCAGTCTCCTGCCATTACCCACCTTCAGCGCATCTCAGGAATTCACAAGGACACCTGCAGTGGGTTTTTGGAAACAAAGTTTAAATGTTTCCTTTGCTTATTTTCTCACGTCCCTCTAATCTCAGTCCACTTTGTAAAAACAATTAAATACTAACTGGTTATCAAGCCTGGTTCCATGAATTGTCTGATTTTCTGAAAATATGGATTCAGCTTGGGTTTGTAACATCATAGTGAAGACCCCAATCAACAAGTTAACAACTAGTCTGCAAACATTTTTTCATAAGAAACCCCCTCCTGATGAATATTTTTCTGAAATATTAAAAATCCTTCAGGATATCAAAAGTTGTATCTTTCGTGATCTTTGTATGAAGAGGAAAGACATTCAAAAATTACCAAATATTTATTTTCTGACTTGATAACAGTAGCAATCACATGTGTTTAGCTTGTGTTTAATGCCTTAAACACATTTTGCTTACTGCCTATATCTGATAATTAGTGAGCTAGGCTTCCTTCAGAACCACTACAGATGGTGTATCTTATATAGAAAAAGCATGTAGAATATAAGATTTTCAAGCTGTTTCTGCAACTTTTTCTTTTTTTTCGCTTTTTCTGTTGCTGTCCTTTGTTTATGCCAAAATGAAGACTTGTAAGCTCACATTTTATTATGTAATCTTCCTATGAATTTGCTCAACAATTTAAGCTTTCCTGCCTAAAAATGAATGCATGCTGATAGAAAAACCTTAGCTTATGATATTTTTTCTCATATCAGAAATGCAGTTAATTCTTTCTTTCTTTATAGAACAAAACCAGAAAAAAAAACAATAATGCAGTATTGTGTCATCCATGTATCATGTATCATAACTTTAAACATCATAAGGGAAAAATGTAAATATCATGAATATTATTACTATTACTCTTTGTCAGCCAGTCACCATCTTACACAGTCCTTACTTTAGATAATACAGTAAACAGAAAGTTAATTATCTAGTAGGAAGGAAAAAAAGCATAGCACAACAGCTTTGTAATATCCTTTTGTACCCTACTGATTTTATCTGCTTCTAAAGTATTATGATCTCAGTTTTATAATTATACACAGGTACGTAAAATAAGACTTTGCTTTGAACTCCTTGAAATACAGCATAAAAGAATTACACACTCCAAATGCAGTATTAACTTGGCTTGCTGTAATATTGAAAGGTAGCAAACAGACAAATTAATCATGGGACAGATGGCTTGTGTCTCACCCAGGGCTATACCATAAACCCAAGAAAGCCCAGTTTAACCTCTTGCTCAAGCCAGAGATTTATGTATTTATTTATTTTCTGATGACTTCAATATGCATTGGACTGGATCCAGAAAAGGAGAGGATGCTATCAGGCACGAACTACTTTGCCTTGATAGGAACTTGAGGCAGATACCTGTTTGAAGAGTCAGTTTCAAGAGCAAACAAGAAACCCTGGTGGTGTAAATACATGCCTACTGTATCAGTACCAAATAATTGCCCTTCTTATTCTCAAAGAAAGGTTGTAGCATAAGTTTTCAACTATTGCCCTTTTCTCTATCATTTACCGTAGTTTTTCTTGTGGCAGTAGTATACCCAAGGTGTAACAGCAATTCTTGTCATTTCTAGTGTGCAAATTTAAGAAAAAATAGTGCGAATGAAGATGGAAATGGAATGTGTTCAGTCAAAAAAACCTGTGAAATAACAGCAATTTTTATTTACTTACTATTTTCTTATTTTTTTACTATCATTTAATAAGAAGAAATATTTTGTAATTACATGGAAATGTTTTTGTCTTTCCCTAAACTCATTGATAATTAATCCAACATTAACACCTTTTATATAAGAATTCATGGGAAGAAAATGATAAGGATATGAATATACAAAAAAACTTAGAACCAAAATATTATTTACATTTTTATAAATAATTATCTTTATTTCTATTAATAATGTTAAATGCAGATAAAGAATTTATTTGTGCTTCTGCTTTCAAGTTGATTTACATAAATCAGGAAGCTGTCTACACTGAGATGCATTTGTGACAAATTCATAAAGCGAGTACATTTTGAATTATGAGAAAAAGAGAGAAAAAGTGGCATTAAATGAGGCTGCTAGCTATGAATACCTTACTAATCAGTTTCCAGTGATATCTGTGACAACTACAAATTTCATGAAGAAGTTGTGAACGGCACTGGACAAACAATGTTTCTTTTGTCTTACACAGTACAAGTATACAGTACCTTAACATCGTTTAATCATCTCAACATTGCCGCCATATGCACCATATGTGATAACTGCTGTTTGAAAGGTTTGCTAAAATGTCATCTCCAGTTCATTACATTTAAGATATAAATATTCCTTCCCTTTTAGATCTCTTGTAAGAAGAATCATAGAATCATAGAGCCATAATGTTGGAAAAGACCTACAGATCATCTAGTCCAACTGTCCTCCTGTTACTGTAGCTAGAGCAAACCACTAAACCATCTCTTGTAGCTCTTCATCCAGACTCCTCTTGAACACTGCCAGGGATGGTGACTCCACCACCCCCCGGGCAGCCATTCCAGTGTCCAACCACTCTCTGAGAAAAAGTGTTCCTTCTTATGTCCAGTCTAAACCTCTTCTGGTACAACTTGTGGCCATTTCCTCTGGTCCTGTTTGTTGCCTGGGAGAAGAGGCCAAACCTCTCCTCATCACAACCTCCCTTCAGAAAGTTGTAGAGTGCAATGAGGTCTCCCCTGAGCCTCGTCTTCTCCAGGCTAAACAATCCCAGCTTTATGAACAGAGTGGTGTGTTTATCTGTGATGGTGAAAGGAAAGGGTCAAGCAGTTGGAAGGGCTGTGGTGGTTATGACTGTTGAGGGAACCACAGTGGTACTCTCAGAGGGCTCTGCTTCTCAGGGAGGGGTGGAAGAGGTGGCTCAGGAAAGAAAAATGTAAGGAAGGAAAGTTAGGGAGGTACATTACCCATGCTGTGGGAATAAGGGAAGCTCATAAACTGCATGGAAAAGGGTCTTCCTCTGTTTTGTTACAGATCACCTTACCTTTGTATAGAGATACTTGCAAATACTTGCTTCTTTAAAATTATAAAGGCTATATATGCTGATGGATAACAGGGAAGACAAACTCACTGTTGTTATGATGAACAGAATTTGTTCCCTTTCATAGCTTTGTAGAAGTAAAATTGAATGTATATTTTGCATGTGTGTGTGTAGATGTGGGCTTGAGTATATGGAAATCATGTCAGTAAATTGCTCCTAGCATTTATACATTACCATGCGTGTTGCAGCTTGGTTTTCATAGCATTCCACTAACACAGATCAGAACATTCCTTGCTCTTTTGAGTATCTACTGGCCTTGTTTAGGACTGCTACATATTTGCATGCCTCTGAGAAGAAAAGGAGGAAAAAGAATCCTAAACTTTTAAAACTTGTTTTTAGACTTTACAGTTTTCTGAAGATGGAATACATTTGTTGTTTAATGTTCATTGCAGTGTCGTTACTTTCATTTAGTTTTCTGCAAAAAGGAAGATAAATAAGTGTGGGTAAAACTGGCTGGAGGTAGATTTACTTTGCTAAATCATTCCTCCTAGTTTTCATTTTACCACATTAAGGACAAGTGAGCGTTTCAAATCAGAGTTGGGTTTTATATCATCTTTGAGGGAATAGTAATCAGGAAAATGATAAACACATTAGGAAAACGTAAACAGTGAAAAGGGTAAACTTTTTTTCACCTGTTTTGTTGTGGTTTTATATGTTGATGATACGGTAGATAGTGAAGACAGAAGTGTAGAGGCTCTAAATACAGAACAAGATACTACCTGTTGCTTAGCTTTGACTGAATAAAGCAGTCCAAGAAAATACCAGAAAATAGTCATGGCAAGTTTTTCTCTGCTTAACTGTTATGCAATTCAATGTATTTCATCATGCATATTAAAATTTTGAAGAATGGTGAGCGGGCTTGTTTCTCAATTCACTTCATTAATATCAATTCTATCAAGAGCTGTTTTCAAAAAATCAGTAGTATTATGCTGATGTAAAAGGGTGTAGTTGATAAGTATACAAGGCCCAATGTGTATATAGTTGTTCCCAGAAGTTGCTTTCCACTAAGTAGTTACACTCTTTACTTTTACAGTTATTTATAAAACAATAAGTAGCAATTATGTATTTATGTCTTTATGACTGTAATTGTTTTCTGCACACTTTCAACATGGACAAATGACTACAGAAGCAAGAGTGTTTAATTGTGAAAGACATTTTGACTGAATAAGGGCTGCAGCACTCTGCTGTCAAGCAAAAGATTTTGAAAGACTGTAAATTGAGTTAAATTGTTCTGGAGACATCTTCCTTTTTATTTTTCAAAGCATTTCCTGTCTAAATGGTGAATGTGGCCAATGACATATAACATGATCATGATTATGAAGTAAGTGTGAGTGATGGCGTTCCTGCTTGGCTCAAGATGATTTATTATGTATTAAACTAATTTCCTATGTTAGTGAAAAAAATAGGTAATATTGTGATACTGAAGTTTTAGTTGTAATTAACTCTTTTCTGAGAGCAACCTCTTAGACTGAAATAAAAGATCTTCTTTGCCAATAAGTAAATAATTTTTCTAGAATATTTTGACAGTTTCTAATCTCCTAAGTTCAATCATACTCAGGAAGGATTCTTCTTTGATAATATTTGTTCCCTTAGCCATCTTGGACTTCAGCTTGTAGAGAATATGCTACCACATTTGGAGTAAAATCTTTCATAGAATTATATGACTGGAGCTGAAAGAGAGAGCACCTTGAAACTCAGAAGATTCCCACAAGACTGATATGAGAAACAACTGTGCTCTGACATGGTGCCCTGCTAGGCTGGGACAAGACCAGTGCTGCTGCAGGCTGGCTGGGAACCTGTGTGCCCCCCTGGTGAAAGCACAGAGATGGAGTATGCCCTAAGGAACTAGGAAGGTGAGGTGCTCCTATGTACTCTGCTTGCATTATCGGTCCTAAATGACCCAATAAAATGGTATCACTGTTCTATATCTGATTACATGGAAATACTTCTGGAGAAAGTAATTTCTCTAGTACCAAAATGATTTAGAATTATTTCTGGAATAAATGACTCATACTCAGTAATAAATACATATATATGTATATATACATACATACACATATATAAAATGTATAATATATATATATATAATATATGTGTACATATTAAATATATATAAATTGGTAGTTGATTAGCATTGTGGGAAATCTTACACTTGCAGTAATATTAGCAATCTTCATGTTTATATACATGTATGTTTCATTTGTGTTGTACACAGCCAATTTTTCAAACAAGCCAAAAAAAAAAATTATTTCAAGCAACCCAGTAGAAGAGCATACTGTATTTACTGCCTGGAGGTTATAACCACATAAGGAAATAAAATATGGCATGATCTTAAATCATTTCACCCCTGGCATTCCTAGTCTATTTTCAAAAATGCCAGGGTGAAATCTGAACCTCCTGCGAACGCTGCAAAGTTTTCATCTGCAGCCTGCAGCATGGCCTGGAGATCATTTCTGTGTGCTTTTGTGGTGTGACCGCAGCATGGAGTGAGGCAGAGGACATAAAGCGGGGCCATGAAGCGTGGTCTAGTTAACCACAGTTCGCTGTGCGCAACCACGCCTCAAAGGGGAATCCTGCAGACAGTCAAACCAATTAGGGCAAAGCAAAAGCTTCCCTTCCAGCTCAGAACATTCTGTGATTTTATGCAGAATGAAAAATAAAGTTTATGCTGGAATCCCATATTTACTCAGTCCTGTTTTGTTAGCTAGTATTAGCCAATTCTAAGAAGAATGAACAGCTCATGCTTAAATAAATGTGGAGACATTTTAGAAAGTTATCACTGTGGAGCCCGGCCCCATCTCACAGCCTGTGGCTGCTCACCAGTGTGATAGTGAACCAGTTCCTCAGGTGTGGCAGTTCACCTCCCAGCATGTTAGCTTGTACCAAAGCTGATGTTGGTTTAATGTAATGCACTCAACTGTGTATTATGATGGCCAAATGTTGGCCCAACCTTGCTGACTCTGTGAGAAACTGAAGGGGAAGAAATCCTTGTGTGCTCTGCTGTCTTGCTCTGCTCTGACTGTGAATGTTTCTCATCTTTCCCCACTAGTTTATTTTTGCTTAAAGGAACCATTATTCTAGAGCCTGATCCTATCTGTGAACTGTGCTCTGTTCAGGCCTCTCTCTGGAGTGTGTCCTGTACTAACTAGTAGCCATATAGGCTGAAGGTTATAGTAGTATGGGGCAAATAAGATAAATAATTGTGTCACAGCTTTTAAAAAGGAGACACATAGGGAATCACAGCATGTCCACAGGGTGAACAGAAGACTTAAAATAAAGAAAGAAAAAAAGGCTTCTGTGGTGTGAGGCTTATGAGGAACTGGAACTCGCTACAGCTCTGATCTATGCATTGGACTTCTACTATCACCAGCCCTGTTAGCAAAATTTGTAGTGTGCTTTAGTACATGAATCCTGCTCTAAAATGCTAGCTGAAGTGTTTTTCAGCTCAGAGAAAACATTTTGCATAGGCCTTAAAAAGTAACCTCTCACTGAATGCATTACTTGGAATCTCAGCATGAGAGCCAGCATATAGCAAAAAAAAACCACCCACATTCCCCTACTTGCCAAGTCTCTTAAAAAAGTTATTGCCCATTAAGTGCTTGTTTTCTCTGCCTGAAGTTGAAACCACAGCACTGTAAACATGGCTGTTAACTAACCCTACTTGAGGTTTTGATCGAAACCTTGCTCAGATGCAAGATTTGTTGGATGTTGTTGGAGTATTAGTCCAAGCCCAAAACAAGCCCAGGTGATGGCAGAGTGCAAGCATCATGCTACTGGAGCTGTGAAGTCAGATGGGCTCCTCCAGTTCAATGTTTCTGCAGAGAGAGCCAGGGGATAACCTGCACCTGGAGCATGCTGGACTGGCCCCACTGCCACCCAGGACAGGACCCACAGCTGGGATGTTACATGGCAGAGTCATCATTGCAGAACAGAGAGTACAAGCAGGATTCACAATGTTCTGCAGCTTGAAAATAAAGAAGGTATTCTGTTTTGTCCTTAGAAGTATGGATATACAAAAGGACAAAACTGCTCAAACAAAAGTGAAATTTGATGTGTTCAATTCTTTGATCCCTTTTTAGACATCTAGTTCAGGCCTAACATTGAACTCATTGGAGCTGAAGTTAGGGAATAAACCTCACTGTTTGTCACCACAGCCTCATAAAAGCTTGGCTGGAAGAGAAAAATACATGAAAGTTCGTGCTTTATGTCTGGGGATAGAAATATGTGCCACTTCATGTCTGTAAGGAAAAATGTTCTATATTTTTATCAGATACATTAAAATGTGGTCGTTACAAAATGTTGTTTGAATCTTCTGTGTAGAACATTTAGTTTGCTTAAACAGCAGAGTAATATAGAACACAAGTGGTATTTATTATTCCTTTATTTTAGAGCAGCTTAATTTCCAAAGAATGTCAAAGTTCACAGAACTCTCTACTCTTTGAAAATGGCAATTCCAAAAGCAAAATTAAGTTAAATTTTCCTCATATTGAATTTCTCCTTGGGTTTATGGAAGTTATCCACTCAAAAACAGATGAAAGAATTAAAGCTCACAAACACTTGCTGATAATTTATCCACTATGAGCTCAGATGGTTACTTCTCAGTAACTTGAATATTCACATGAGGAGTGTGATTGAAGCAGGGTCAAGAGCCTAGTCATATAGGTACATACTGCTGTGACTGAAGAACTACGGACTGCAAAAAGTTAGTATTTACAACCATATGTTTCCACAGAAGTAGGCTTATTTTATTAGCTGAATGATCTGGTGAACCTTGGAGTTTAGTGGGTAAGGAAAACAATTTCTAATACATTTCTAATCATCTTAGAGCTTTAATACATAGTCAACAGTTTCTTTTTCTAATAACAGAAGTAATTATCACTACATGAGAGGGAAGAAGCAAAGTCTTCTGTTACTTTTATTTTTTAATTTAATAACAGCATTGGTATTTCCAATGTGTGTTTGTAGAACTTAATGATAGATCTATTGCAGTGTTAAGTATGAGGGTAGAAGCTGGGTTTGAATTTCTCTAAATAGCACAGCCACAAATACATTCAATTGGGATATTACCTGAGCATAAACAAAAGAAGATTCAGGCTAATAATCCTCAAATTGGGAAACAAATAGCCAATTAATTCTATATTATTGTAAAACTTGTTGCATGTATACGATAGACAGGTAAGTCAGGGGATTTGCCCAAGGCTACAGATAGAGCTGGAAGTGCATCAAGGATTAAAACTAAGGAGAAACTGATTATCATTCAGCTCACACTTCTTCTGGAATGTCCATAAAAGACCACGCACAACTTGGTCAGTTATATGAGATTACCTGTATCTTTCTCTTATGTAACAAAACCTATTTAAAACAAGGGTATGATGTCTAAAAATTAAACATATATGGTACAAATGGTTAATTTATTTCATTGTACAATCTTTGAAAAGTGTAGCTGCTAAATAGGTCAGGTGCAGATCCTGCCCTGTCAGCACACTGATTATTGTACATGTTGTTCTTAAA
This sequence comes from Coturnix japonica, assembly GCF_054131305.1. Taxonomy (NCBI): domain Eukaryota; kingdom Metazoa; phylum Chordata; class Aves; order Galliformes; family Phasianidae; genus Coturnix; species Coturnix japonica. The sequence continues at coordinate 39,430,815 of NC_140664.1, forward strand.
ACTGATGCTATCAAAAAAGAATGTGTCATTGAGTTTCATCTTTTATGTGAAAGAAAGAAAAAATAACAAATCATAAAAGTGATTAAACCACACCAGAATGAACAATGAAGAAACATTTCAGCATCCACTGTATCCGTATATATTAAAAACATATATATATGATGCATATACATATATACACACACAGATAGATATATACTTGTTGCACAGTGTATGCAAGAGTATAGATTTTATCACCTGCAACATCAGGATAATGCATAAACTCTATAATGCGGTTCTAGCTGTATAAAGAGAGATCAAAGACTCAGCCCAGGCGTGTCTCCAGAGTTTCATTGCTGAGGGCTAATTATTCACAAAATGTCCCCACCTTAGAAAGTTGTCTAACAGGTTTATCTTTTGACTTGTAGACGTTTTAGAGAAGATACTACCTAAGCTCAGCTATTTCATATGACACGCTACAGCACTCAAAAAAAATTTCACCAGTTTTATGAGATATTTGACCAACTGCAGTTACACGTGAATGTAATTTTCTCTTGCAGAAGGAGACAGGAATTTCCAAGACCTTGAGATCACACTGAGCTCCATTTTAGGTTAATTGCAGTGAATAGACCAGAAGCACAATACTGAAAACACCACTGAAACTCTTGGCTCTGTGAATAGTGAATATAATTAAACACATCTTTTCTGAACACAGCTAAAATGCATGAAACATTACACTGTGTATCATAAAAGATAAATCCTTTAGAAATAAGCAGCTCTCATCATAGCTAAAAAAAATATGTCTTTTAAGACACTTTTTTTAAAAGAGGGTAGATACATTTATTTGCTTGTGAGTCATCTGCTGTGATCAAGCAAAGCATTTATCTCAGTCATCTATTCTTGTTCTAGCTACATGATGATTAGCAAAGAAAAACAGTAGAACTTTGAGACAGAAACCGTCATAGAAATCAACTTAAAGCTAAGTTGCAGAGACAATCCTGTGTCATGTTACAGTGTTCTGAATCAGTTCAATGCTTTCTTCTGGATTTCTTTTTTTTTTTTTTTTTTTCCCCTAATTGTACAACTGAACCAGTCAGGACCCTCACTCAATTGTTTAAGAACTCTACTGAAAACACTAATCTTCTTTTCCACTAGTAGCAGCCCACTTATTAAAATGGTTTCTGGTAACATACTTAAGTACATTATTTTTTCCTAGCACTAGAGTTTTTTGGGGTACTGGTTCTACTGCCTCCGTTCTCATTTGAAGTACTGCTTCTATTTTCTTCTCTGCTGTAGTGTTTCTGTATCTACCTGTTAGTAATGACTGGATGTAGGCACTAGTCATAGTAATGACTAGTCCTGGAAAGTACCAGCACCTGTCACATACAGAGTTTTCAAGAGGCAAGAGAGCTAACCAGTTAATTTAAATGAATATTTGAATTTAATAGTGAAAGATGAGTCTCTTAGTGCAAATTCTCTTCAAATACAATTTCCATCTGACTCGGGAATGAGTAGTAATTTCACACAAGAGGACATATGAAGAACTTCTCACTCTCAAATGATATTTCAAACATCAACAAACCAATAAAATAAGGAGAGTGAAATGGTGTCTGTTCCATGACTTTATTAGAGGAAAGAGAAATATATATGAATGATTATGTGAGTTCTTCCTGGGACTGGAATGCTTGGCTTTTAATGCTGTGTTTAGTCCACTAAGAACACCTGCCATAAGATACTGCACCCATTTATTAAGGGCTATTCCTTCAGAGAGACAGACTGACTGGGTCACTGGACAAGATGCTCTGGTATGGCCACAGGCCATCAAACACTGTCTTTCTCTTCAGGGTAGGCAGGCAAGTATCCTCTTTCCCTCAGTGAAACAACATTTTAGCCACTTAACTTTATTACGTGGTTATGGCAATCATGAATAAGAAAACAGAAACTGCTTCTGAGTTTTGTGGCTACACAGGATTCTACAACCTTTTGGGAAGACAGAATTTGTACTGGTATGCCAGTGCAATTAATACTTTTGAAACCAATGAGAAAACATTGTATGACCTTATTAGCACTGTAAAAATAAAGCTGAAATAAAATAAGCACTGCTTTTTAAGACAATTTTGATTCCAAGTGGGATTTTCTTCTTTGTTCAGTTTGTGCATAATCATTTTTTGTTTGTTTGTTTGTTTGTTTGTTTGTTTTTTCCCTTGATTTGCAATGCTGGAAATATATGTGCAGTGTAACAAAAAACAATCACATTACTTCATTTTGAATGGGACTTCTTATACTTTTTGAGAAGACTAATGTTCTTTTTCAGTTCAACAATATAAAGTAGAAGAATTCAAGTTGCAATAACCTAGATAAGTTTTACATATTTATTAATGTACAACCTGTCTTCAGTATGTTATGGATTTATTTTTTTTTTTTAAGTAAAACCCACATAAAACAAAAAGTTCAAAAGAATTTTTCATGGTTTTTTCAAAACAACATTTTTAAGTGACAGCAGCTTATAGAAGAAAGTGGGAGTTAGCTGGGATGCTAGCACCAAGTTCATGAGACTGGCTTGAGCCATCAGACAACAGATTAATGCAACCAAACGTGGTCTTGGCATAGGTAGAGAGATAACAGTATCTGAAATGAATGATAACTTCAAATGCTTCAAATACGTGACTTGATTTTAAGTATTTTGATCTCACGTATAAAGAGATACTTGTTAGTGATGTGATGCCTAACATGGTTTTAATCAAAAGAATTAGAGGACTGTTTCCTTGCAACTGGACTGTTAATACAGATTTTTATGACCACCTGCAATCTTCATTAGCTAAAATGCAAAGTGTTGTGAAGGCTTTGCATAGATTGTGGTCTGAAAGATAATCACAACATTGGCCATTTTATATTAATTATTAGCCTTTTTCTGCTCAATTCACTGAAAAAAATGTATAAAAGAGGTTTTTCTCACTTGATATCACACTGTCGTTGATATAATTTTTTGCAATTATCTAATAGCAAAATGCTGGATTAATCTGTAACTCATGTTAAGAACGGAAGTTCAATATGTTTCTTGTCCTTGGGCTCTAATCCATGTGGACATAACCTGCATGCCTAGTAGCTTCATTCAAATGGGTGGGGATTAAGTAAATGCTAAATAAGTAGTGTTTATAATAGCCTATACATTATTTACTGTAAATAGCTCTAAATAAACTGCATATAAAACAACATAACAAGACAGCACAATTTGCTACTGTTGCTGTGCACAGAACATAAATCATTTCTTCCTTTTGGAAAGGAGGGGGAGGAGGAGACTGCAGAGAACTCTTTTAGGGACACAGTACCTCCTGAGAGTACCCTAAGGTGAGCTGGAGCACACCAGTCATGCCTAGCTCAGAGATCTGACCTGAAATGTCTGCCCAACTGGTATGGAAATAGCAGCAAGGAGCTGATCTCAAGTGTAAATGAGAGGTTGGATATTAGGAAAAAATATCTGGAAGTCTCTTAGTCTCTGGAAGAGGGGTCAGGTGCTGGAATGGGCTTTCAAGGGAGGTGGTTGAGTCACTGTCACTGGAGGTGTTCAAGAATTGTATTGACATGGTACTAAGGGACATGGTTTAGTGGGAAAATATTGGTGGTAGATGGAGAACTGGACTAGATCATCTTGGAAGTATTTTCCAACCTTGGTGATTCTATGATTCTGTGATTCTATGCGATGATATGTAGTTCATCTGTGCAAACATGAAATTAGAAACAGAAGATCAGAATGAGATTTTGTAGATTAAAGTCTTCAACTGTGACTTGAGATTTTAAATTCTCTTTTAATACTGTGTATTTCAGAGGGGAGAGGAAGGGAAGGAAGCACTGCAGAAAGCGAAACTGTGGGCAGTATGAACATACAATCAGTGTTTTCAGGAACTTTGCAAGTATTTAAGAAGTTATGGCTGTCAAATAAGAACCATAAAGTTAATATTTTCATGAGCTTCTGTAGATGACACACCTTATTTTAACCGATGATTATACAAACCATGAACTACGAAGATAATTGCTTCCCTGGCCAAATGACAAAAGAATTCTTATTTCCAGTATATGCCCTGTTGAATGCCGAAGGCATTGTGCATGCTAAGGCTAATGCTTTGCTGTATAATAGACATCTACTGATTAGTAGTTCTCAAGCTTAATTTGGTTGTGGTATGATAAATTAGGGAGTGTCTTTCTAAGTAAAACTGACATAATGCTTTTCCTTTTTTTTTCCATTGGAACTAGAATAAATCAGTTCTTCCAATACAGCACCTCCAGAAAAGTTCATTACATTAAAATGAAAACATCTTCTGCATTCTATATATCTGACATTTTAAAAAAATGATTCTATTCTTCTCATACTTCAGTGTTCTACTTGTTTAATTGCTTTTTAAAGTCACATTAAGCAACATGAGTACTGGCTCATGTGTGGCTCCTTTGTCTATACTTTTCCTCAGGGGAAGTTATGATTTTCCTTAGCTTGTACCAATGCTTTTATCTGTCAGATGCCAAGGAAAAATGACTTTAGTAACTTGGCTTCTGAGTGGGATGCATACTTTTCTCTAGTTTGAACCCTTGCAAAAGGAATGAAACAATTCAGTGCATTTATCTGGGGAAGAGTTCTGACAAGACTGATGCTGGAGTTTCACTGTAAAGGGAGCAAACAAAGATTGTTATGATGGCGTCTCACTGGTAACTGTGTAAGAGCATAATATTCCCTGCTGGAATGAGGCTGGGATCTTTGTCTTGGGAAAAAGAAAGAGGAAAATGTTCTTACATCTTCTAGTTTTTACATGTTTTACATGTTTTTACATCTTCTACATTTGATCTTGGGTCTAAACGTGACTTCTCAGCTATGAGGTAAGGCACAAAAGCACATGCTGCTGGCAGCACAGTTTTTCTGGATATGCATAAATATCTCATGCTTGATAAAAATTGATAAGCTTTTGAATGCTTATCAAAAGTATACCTGTTTGTCCCAAATCAATTTTGCCCTTGGAAACACGAATTGTGCAATTTAAAAGCCTTGAGGCTGAAGCTGCGAGACAAAAGAAATATGGCAACTTAATCTGGTAAGGCTGGGCAGCTGGTGTGGTTGTCCATAAATCTACAGGCAGGAATCTGGCAGGAATCTGGACCAAGCAGGTGACCACAATAAGGCTCTGAGGACTGCTCAGCCAAGCAGATGCTGTAGAGTCTAGTGGACACCGCAAGACCACACATGGCAATGTCAATCCGACATAAAAAGTCTAGAGATTACCTACTTAGACTAGTTAACTCTGAATAGGACTAAATAGTCTAGAGGTCGCAGGAGTGCTTTCTTATATGTTCATGTTTTTATTGTCCTTTTCTTGCACTGGAGATACCCTAAACAAGTTCTGAACATAAGGACAAAGAGCCAAATTACTACCAGAACATGCAAAATGCATGCCAAAGAAAATGCATGAAACACACAAAAAAATATTTGTGCAGGCAAATACAAGGTTTTATAGACATCAAAGAAGCAGGAGGGAGAAACTTGACACTGTCCTCTGTGACAGTGTTTGTACTTGCGGTGTGCACGTGGGAGTAGTTACCAAAGATCAAAGGTCGTATTTCAACAGAGGAAAAGAATAATGTATTCACACACATTTATTATTCCCACTTAACTAGAAGATAAACATAACAGTTATTTATACATTTTATGGATTCTGTCTTCATATTTGTGGGTCACAGTCAAAACCCACAGACATTACATGACAGACTCCACCTCAAATTTAATATCTCGTGAGAACAGCAAAGCTCATATGACAAGGACAAGGTGACTATTAAAATGTTCCTACAGTTGCAGGCCTAATATTATAAGAGTATCTAAGTAAAATAGAGTCAGTACCGGTGAAATTTGTGTAATGGAGATTGTTAATCATACCTTAACTAGCATGTACTTCTGTAGGTATTTCAGCTTGACAGCTATTGTCTCAGGGAAGATATAAAAGAATTGTTTGAATTTCATAAATAACTATTTTATTTATTAATAAGCAAGCTATTAAAAGTGTGAATGAAAAAGAAGAGGAAAAGCAACAAATACCAAAATGATAAATATATCAAAAGCAGAACCCTTTTCTAGACACAAAAAGCAGAATGGTTGAGGTGAGAAAGGACTTCAGGGGAATACCTAGTCCAGTAGTGCTCAAGCTGGATCACCTATAGCATATTTTCCAGGAATTATTATCATTATTACGTTGTTTTTGTTTGTTTGTTTGTTTTTGTTTTGTTATTTTATTTTAGTTAAAAAATATGACTTTATCCTTATATGGAGTCTATTTAGTACTGGAAGTATCAGGTGAATGTTAGGAAGGATGAATCATCTACCATCTCTAAGTACACAGCAAATATCATCTGTCATTCTTTATGGACATTTTAAATATGAAAGTACCACTACAAATGCTTGGAAAACTATTCACATATACCAACTTCCTAAAATTGCCATGTGTTTGAATGCCACACACATAATGAAGCCTAAGTAGCTGAAAGGCAGAAATCAGCATGTGACTGTCCCAGCTGTTCACTGTACCATTCTGGGCACATCGCATGTGGATGTGCAGCTGAGCTACAGTGTCACCCAGAAGTTCCCGCTTACTTACTTCTTACTACTTACTTCTGTTATAGCCCAATCATCACGTTGATTTTTGTTTCATTTCTATTTATTTTGTGTCAGGGTTCAATATTAGTTGAAACCGTTGTAGAACTGCAGTGATTCAAATATTTGATACTGGTTGAAGAAGGAAAGGATAGGTCAGGAAAAGCTGCGATGCGAAGGAAGGACAGGAACAATTTATTGTTTCAAAGAAATAAGATGTTTGTGTAAAAAACATCAACAACCTTTGCAACCTTTGGATAAATTTATTGTCTTTGACAAATATAGAAAAGAAACAAATCAAAACAAGTGTACCTTCAGCAAACATGCTGATGACATTAAGACGAATAGTGAAGTTAATACAGTAGAACAATGGGAAGCCATCCAAAGGGATGTAAACAGTCCAGAGAAGTGGGCTCAAAAGAACCTTTTAAGATTCAACAAGGCCAAGCACACTTGTGTTGGGGCAATCCCAGATACATTTACAGAACGGAAGAAGAAATCACTGAGAGCAACCTTGCAGAGAAGGACCTGGGGGTTCTTGTGGATGAAAAGCTTGACATGAGCCAGCAGAGTGTACTTCCACCCAGGACGGCCAAGTGTGTCCTGAGTTGTATAAAAAAAAAGGAATGGCCAACAGGCAGAGGGAGGTGACTGCCCTCATGGATAAGTCCTCATGAGGCCCCATCTAGAGTACTTAATCAGCCTGGGGCCATCAGCATAGGAAAGAAGTAGAGCTGTTAGGGTGTGTCCAGAGGAAGGTCATGAACATGATGAGAAGGATGAGGCATCCCTCCTGTAAGAAAGGTTGAGAGAACTGGGCTTGTCCAGCTTGGAAGTGACTTTGGGGAGACCTTACTGTGGCCTTCTAGAACTTAAAGGGAACTTAGGAAGAAGACTTTTTGCACAGTCTGACAGTGATAGAAAAGGTGGAATCATTTTAAATTAAAAAAGGGAGATTTAGATAAGATGTTTGCAATTTTTTTACTTAGAAGGTGCTGAGACACTGGCACAGCTGCCCAGAGAAACTGTGTCCCCATCCCTGGAGGTGTTAAATATCAGGCTAGATGGGGCCCTGGGCAGCCAGATCTAATGGATGGCAACCCTGCCCACAGCAGAGGGTTTAGAACTAAAAGTCCTTTCCAGCTCAAGCCATTCTTGGTTTCTGTGACTCATCAGCCAAATGATTAGGCTTGAAGAAATATTTGAATAAGAGAAATCAGCTGGAGGTTTAAGGCTGGACCAAGACTAGCTGACGTGAATCCTTTTTGGCTCTTCCAGCAGAACCCATAGTCTTGGACGAGTCAGTTCACAACTCTACTTTGGTTTCCTTCCCTGGAGAGCTGGCTTCAGATATTTTCTTTACCATAAGATGTTCCAGGAAATTTTCGGAAGAATGCTATACTGAACAGAGACACAAAACAGCAATTAACCTCATATCAAGGTTAATGGTTGTCCATCAATCCATATCACAGTTATCATTGTGAATATGTGGAGATCAAGTAATGCCTGTCTTTAAGATTGCTTTCACTCTCTTTTTATGAACAATGCATTAACTTCAAAATTTAAAAATTCTTTCTTTGTTCAAACAGTAGCCCTCTTTATTTTTTTTTCTACTTGAGTATAGAAGTGAAAAGAACATCACTGATATACTGATAATTCATTTGGAATATGTGAATACAAATGAGAAAACATGCAGAATTTCCTGATGTTTATCACCACTCAGCTTGCCTGCTTTCCAATAAAACCAAATGTGGTATGTATGTATCTCACTGTAATTACACACTGCTTCATCTGCTTATATGCTGTTCTACCCCTATCTGTCCCTACTATGTACGTATTTATTATTTATTATACTAATACCTATCGGTTAGTGACTTTGCAGCAATCTGCTTTAATAGTCATCTGTTCAAATGTAACTTAACTGTAATAGAAACAACAACAAAACTCTTCCAAAACAACAACAACAAAACATTTAGTGAGTGCTCAGCCTTGATGTGGTGGAAAGGATTGTGTGTTCCCATGATCTTACACCTATTCCAGCTGCACTGATAGACCCAGTATCACACTGTGATAAACTGAGCTGCACAGATGGGTTCTAGAGCAAGGGAAATGAACTTGTCTTTAGGTTTGAACATAAAAATACTAGGAAACACAGCTTCTGCAAAGAAATGAAAGAGCAAGGTTTTGTCATAAGGATGTCTGACCTTGACTGTACGAAAGCGCTGTTTTGAGGGTTTATGTGCTGTCACAAGGAAGTTAGAAGACTGTTCTCTATGCTTCAAAGAGAGTTTGGTTAACAATAGTTAGTGTCTAATTAACAATATTACCCTTTTAAACAGCTGTGGGGAGGCCGAAAAGCACAAAATGAGAAAAAAAATAAAATAAAATATTTTACAGGGCATGATACTATATTGTCAGTAGCAATTAACCATAAGAACATGAGAGGAAAAACTAAAAACATTTTAAAACATTCTCCTTAGAGAAACAGATGAAATAGACGTTGCACCAATGAACTTAGAACAAATTTCCAAAATGAACTTATGAAGAAAGTAGCAGCTATGAATGGAACAGAAAACATGTAAAAACCTGCTATGTGGTGTAAAAATTGTCATGATATAACTAACAGCAAAGGAATGAGATTATTTGATAGTGCTCCAATTAAAGATAACATTGGGACAGACACACTGTTTTCTCACATATGTATTCACATACATATGTGGTTTTGCCTGTCAAATAGCCTGGCCCAAGGGGAGCTCTTTGCAATTTGGACTGTTATCTGCAACTGAGTGATCCAATTTCTTTAACATTTTAACCTCAACCATTTATCTTGTCTTAATATTTTATATCAATTTTTATTTTTTCTGTTGTTGGTTTTTATTTTAACAATTTCAGTGAGATCTTCAGATTTTTTAGAACTATTGCTTCACTTAATCCTACTATATGAGGTATTGCCACCTCTCCATGTAAGAAACAAATACAACTTTCCAACTTACTTCCCTTCAAATCTCATTCTGTGAAGGATTCATTTTCTTCTACACTGGTAATAATCAAAAGTCCTTTGATCTCAGTACCATCTTCAGTGTTCTCTCCTTATGGCAATGAGCTTGAAAGCCACAGAAATCATTTAGCTGCTCATTTGTCATCTTAGTATCATGCTCAAGGCTCAGTTTGTTTTCCTGTATGTATTTATGATTTTTCCTATCTGCTCCATCTCTACTATGCCATTGCCAGACTCTTGTTTGCTTAAGTATAAAAAGCACTGTACAGATAAAAGTTCCTATCACGGAGTAAAAACACTTTCTTACAGTATTCTCCAGCCACTGAGTTAGTCCTATACGTGTTCTGCAGATCTTCTTCCCATTCCCTTAGAGGTCTTCTGCTTTTTACTTATATCAGCCATAAATGTCAGAAAATCTTCTCACTGGCTCTTAACTGCTATCTGTTATTTCACTGCAGAGACTGATTTATCTGATACATCAGTGACAATCACATTTCTTGGGATCCTTATTGAGGCATTATCTCTTCCACCAACAGAAAAGCTGGAAAAGGACCCAGAAATCCAGGCATTAAACCTTAATGACTCTTGGAGAGAAGAGTCAGGCAATTTCTCTCCTTTGAGCTATCATCAGCTGGAGCAGCATTATGAGATGCTCCAAGCAAAGGGCAGGGATCAGCCACTTGAGCCACACTGGCTGCCAAAAAAGTTGAGGCTCTTCCTCTGGCACCCACGCAAAGCTGGTGCTGACAATGGTGCTGCCACCAGCACTGTGATTACTTGGCAGCCTACTGACCTAAATGGCTTCCTGTTTTGCCTAAGCCTAAAGCCATCCCTGGATCTAAATTCCCTGTTTGGCAAATGTCAAGAGGCACAGATATGACTAAAGCTTAGTGGCATTGCAGGCAGTCCTCACGTCAGAGGTTTAGGTGTCAATGGGTCTCTACTGATGCTAATGTAATGACAGAGGAATGCAGCTACAACCCAGGTAGACACCAAGTGACAGAGGCATTTGAGATACTATGTATATGCATAAAGGTTTCAATTATTTCTTTACAACCTTTCCTGACTGTAGCTGTAAGTTACTTGCTGCTTCACCTAGGATGTACCTTCACTTATCTAAAGCACTAGTGCCCCACACACTGATTCCAGACTTCAATAAATAAAAAACAGTGGTAAAAACATATTAAACATCACCAATTATTTGCATTTTTTTTTAAAAATTATGGCTAATAATGATTAACATAAAGAGGGGAAATACGTTTTTAATAAGGAATTCCAGATTTCAAATCACCAGCAAAAAGAAATTTGACTGACACTTCTGATTAATTCTCAAACATCTTTTCTATAAGTATCTATACTTTAAAACAACAAATCCAAAACAACAAGAAAAAACTACAAACCAAAACAAACAAACAAACAAACAAAAAACCCTGACACCATTGCCTTGTTCTGCTTCCCCTCAACCTAATTAACCATTCTGCTTGAACAAAGAAGTACCATTGAATTTTATTATCAGCTTTGTTCATTTCTATCCTTCAGAGCTCATAGAAATCATTGTAAGGACGTACCTAACAAAAACGAAATCCACTATCAGCCATCATCACTTTTTTTTTCTCAGACTTCTTCACTCCTTTCCCTTTTCCACACACATCTGCTTCTGTTTGTATTTTCCACTGAGATGCAAAGTTGAGAAGATGAAACTGGACTCCATTCTAGATAAGGCAGAGACAGATGAAGAAAGTTGATGAGGCGTGGCCCAAGTGGAACTGGTCCTTTGGAGTCAATTCCTAGTTTCAGTATAGACAAATCCTTGTGATGCTCATTATGTCGTGCACTGAAGAGTGAAAGGTTAACAAAGTTATGTATTTCCATACATCCCAGTTATATGAATTGCTAAGGTCAGTCCTGAGTCTTCCTGGAGATATGGGGAGACACACTGAAGGTATCTTCTCCCCCTGGGAGGATCCCTAGGGTTTAGACAGCAATTTCAGAAGTCAAGGACTGTGTCTCAGCTGATACACAAACTGTAATCAGTGCAGGCTTTTCCTCTAGGGGAAGACCTACAAGCATGTAAAGAACAGAAAACAAGATTTAGATTTAAAATCTCATAGAACAACTGGGTCATGCTGATTTGCATGATAGCTAGCAAAATGACAATAAAAGCAGATTTTTCCTGTCGTTCCCATATTTTCTCTTTGTTAATGGGCCCAATGTGCTAACTCAAGCAGCAGAAACAGCACAGCCTTTTTATTGTTTTCTTTCCTCTAAGCTGTTTTGCTTTACCATGGCTCAGATTACACCACAAGCATCTCTGCTGAGATCTGTGTTTATCCAGCAGTTTTGGAAGGAGCAGCAACTGTGAAATAGCCTGGATACACACAGGACAATGGAAATTATTTATTGATTCAACAAATAAATAAGCATTTATAGGTCAATATTTTTAAAGTATTCTGTCTACAGTGTTTCAAATATACTTGGTGAAAAGTTGTTTGCACCCTTGTCATTGAGACTCCCATGGGATGTAGGGAAACTAGTCTGACTATGGAAAAGCAAGTTATAAGGACAAGGTTCTTTCCTGAGAAACCCTTGGTCAGCTTTATGATGTCCTATTTGAGGTCTCAATATGAGATTTCTTGGCACATAGAACAAAGACTTGAAAGAGGAGTTCTTATCTCAATTTACCAATAAACATTTATATATTTTATATTGTGTTCTTCGGAATAAGGATTAAAGGTTGGCCCTCCCAGCTCCCAGTTTCATGGGAAAAACAGCAGGATGTCATGGTCATTTTTAACTTCCTTTGGCAGATGGCTAATACCTAGGGCAGTCTCATGAGAGATATAGAAATGAGGCAGAGGATGAATTTAAATTCTCATAGAGGAAGTACTATGGACAGAGTATTATACACATCTGGATTAAACTCTGTCTTCCTAAATGTAATGAGAAAGGAAGGATTAAAGTATCTGCCTTAAACAGGGGATTCAAACAGCAGATAGGTAGATGGCTTCTTAATATCTTCACAGTCATGCTGCTAATTTTCCCTCCTTAATATTGCTGAGTAATCAGTTTGGGTTCCTTCCCATTTCTAGTGCTGTTTTTTCAGGATCCTCACATAAGATCTTAAGCTCTGTCTCTAAGTGCAATGGGAAGATCTGTCATTTAACTTAAGTACGATATGGCCTGCTGCTGGTGAAGTGGATAAAAAATGAGGAAATCCCCATCTAGCACAACTTTTGTTACGTGAATGAATCTATTCCAGTTCTTGTGGTTAGGAATTGTTCTCGTCATGGTATTGGCACCACTCGTGTTACTGTTATTGGATGATCATAATTAGACTGTGTGGAGCAAAACCACAGCATAGAGACCTTTTTACCATATCAGTATATCTTGTCAGCATTGCTGTGTTTCTGTGATACAGATCCAACTGTAAATATCTTCAAAGTCTTCACACTGTACGTGGCTGCCTAACTTCAAGAGATGAAGTCTAGTTGTATGCTAGGGTTATCACTTATTCATTCCTTAACAAGAATATTACAGTTCTGAAGGATTCATCTACAACCAGTCTGAACCCGTCAGTTCACACGTGCTTGGTAGACTCGCTCACACTTTTGGTCCCACTCAGCCTGTCCCCTCATGGACATGTCTCAGGTTTGGGAACACATGGCTTCTCTATTTGACGACATCATGCGTCACATGCAGATGGCAACTGTTATCTGCCATTTCCCCAGAGACAACCCTTTGCGTATGTTCTGTTTCACCACCGGCTTTTCCAGTATGACTCCCATATCTTGCAAAATCTGCTTGCAACACATTGAACAGCTCCTTGTAGTGTAGTGTTATTTAAGTTCTTCTGAAGACTTGTACATGAGTTGGGAAGTAAATTTAATTCTGACTCTTTTCAGTCAGTTTTACGTATATCTTAGAAAGCCAGGAACACTTGAGCCTAATGTTACTACTCAACTACTACAACAAATAACCTCAAAGCACAAGGGGAAATCTAGTAGGTTTTTTGTTTTGTTTTGTTTTGTTTTGTTTTGTTTTGTTGATTCAAAGCAAGGTATTTTGCACTGCTTATGCTCAAAACTGCATGACTGTACCCCTAGAAAAAAGTGGACGTGTATGATATATACTTACTAATTCATTTCTAGCTTATATGTTTCAACAATTTTTTCATTGCTAACCTTTCATATATGCATGGGTGGAGTACTCATGGCAGCTCAAACCTGTTCAACAAGAAAGAAACTGTTCCACAGAAGATGTATAAACCTCCATTACACACTTAAAAATTGCTAAGTGATTACATACTTTGGAGTTTCACTGTGATTTCAAGAGTCTATCAAAAACTTTTTTATTCAGAGAAAACTTGCTACCTGATGCTAGTTACTTTTGAACTTATGTGCCAATTTGGTAAAACTTTATCAGGCACAGGATGTAGTCTCATAATGAGGAGGTTATGTCTGGTTAATTCAACAGTCCAAGATAGGAAATTTGAAGATTTTGTTGTTGTAGGCCATGAGTTTCTTTCCTGCTAAACACACAGGCTGGGGGAAATACTCCAGTTGTTGAAGCAGTATGATAAAAGACACGAATGCTCCAAACTAGAAATTCATATGATAGGAAACATGAACTTCAAGCATCTTTACATTGTGTCATTCAAATTCTCAGTCATGGTGTCAAATAGACAAGATTTTTTTCAGTGCCTTCATTTTCAGAGTGATGCATAGAGATGAATGAATGCCCATTAAAATAATTTTTCACTTTGGACACACCGAATGATTTCTAAAGTTTGTTACAGAACAGCAACTTATGTAATTATTGAAGGAGAGTAATAAAAAACACACATTGTAGTTTAATTTTGCAAAAGAGCCAGAAAGAAATCTCAGAAACAGTAATTTCTAAAGTAAGAATACTTGTGTAAAATATAAGCAGCTTTAATTCAAGAAAGATTTGCCCAGCTGTTGAAATTTCTCTGTACAGCTGTTTAGGTCATGTGATACTATAATCACAAATGAGTTGACTACACTGACTGAAGCATCATGCTTGGGAAAATCTTAATTTAAAAGGGTATTCAAATTCTAATAGAACCATATTAAATTTAATAAAAATTGAGTCATTTTCTCACGTTGCTTACATACACAAAGGGATGATTCAGTCTTGTTTTTTTTCCCTGCTTACAGTTATAAATGGTCCCTCACATGTATGGGATGAAATTCCATCAAATAACGTTTTGAAAAACTGCACCAAACTATGTGAAAAGGGCCAGGTAAATGTCCTTTTTTTTCTTTTTCCAGGGCATGCTCTTCTTCTACTGTGTGCCTTCCTATCATACAAGTGGTCCCGGCTGGGCTATCACCATGGCATGGGCATCTTTAGGATAACACATCTCACTTGCATTGCTTGTTTTTTTTGTGTTTGGCTGCTCTGCTTTCTTTACACCCGTGACTTATTTGTGTATATGCTTCTTTTTAATATAGTTTACAATAAATACTTTACTGCGCTGGAGTTGAACTGTTCTAGAAGACAGCCTATATTAGTGTGACTCATTATTATCTAAACATTTAAAGGTAGAACTGGATCTATGTTGCTTGGTTTCAGCATAGGCAAACTCAGCTCACAAACATGTGTTTGCCTGGAGCTATATCACTTAAAAACAAACTTTAATTTGCTATGCCAAAAGCTGTATTCATTAGTCAACCTTGAATTTCAAATCCTGACTAGTAATAGGAAATCAAGAGAAATAAATGTTTTAATAAATGTAAACATCAAGTTTATATGAGAAATATTTGTTCTAGTTATAAGGGTCCTCTTGATCTCTGCAGCATGAGGGTCCTGTGGAGTCTTGGTCCTGGAAGAGCTTCAGTAGATTCAGAGAAGAGCAATAAGAATGATCAAAGGTACAAATAGCTTCCAATTAGACAGGTGAGGAGACTTAAGCCTGGCAAACAGGCAACTAAGAGGATATATGATAAAGCTATGAAAAATGAGGAGTGGCATGGGAAGTGTTAATGGGGATCAGTTTTTCATTGTCTCTCTCAATTGCAAAAATAGTGACCTCAGATGAATCTCTAAGTCATTGGTTCAAAACAAACAAAAAGAGATTTTCCTTTTCTCATGCATCATGTATTAAGATTAAACACTACTGCAAGATTTTTGTAGTTGCTAGAAACTTGAGATGCCTGGGAGAATTACTACCTACCTGCCCTGCTTTTAGATTCATTCTGTTTTGTTTGTTATCTAGGTCTTGTTCAGCAAAGTTATATGGTGCATCTGTAATGTTTGGGTCCTTACCCTATAACTATAAGCTTGTCTCTCAATATTAATTCTCAAAGAATGTGTCAGAGTATAAATAAAGCATCATCTGTATTAAAAAAAAGAAAGAAAACACAAAGCAGTAGAAAAATATTTCAAATTTAAATATGCATTTATATTTTTATTACATCTTCCATTATGATATAAAATATTTAAGAGATTTTAACTCTGCTATGAAAATATATTAGATTATCTTTTGTAGTCAGTGATGTTAAATGCTAAAATATATTTTTAGAAGTCATTACATTCTTATAACCACATACTAACCCATTTAAGATAGAAAGAAAATGCATGAGGTATAAGGAATGGGAAGGCAGATAGTTACATGTTGAAGAATCTGACCTGTAATGTAGTCAGTATTGTTACTTTCCATACGGACTCCTTTTACAATATTACTCTATCTGAAATCTTAGTGAAATATACTCTGCAATTGATCAGGGTTCTAATTGTGAAATACATCAGTCCATTATCTGTTTTACTTGAAAGTTCAGTGACAGGAAATTCAAAATTTGAAATACCTTGATGAAATACTAAATGAGTAAGTATTTATTTGGTCCTGGTAGATCTGCTTTACCTATCTGGAAGGTGAAAAACATCTTCAGTTCCAAGTAGAAAGCTGTACTGTTCAGACTGCTGAATTGATAATACCCTTAATCAAGTTGTTACCCCCAGCTGTGCAGAATGGAAAAAGGGTCAGAATACATGGGCATATTGGCAGATTCTGTACCTGTAACGGGGTAACCTTAGCTATACATACAGACTGGGAGATGACACCAGAGAGAAGCTCTGCTGTAAGGTTTCTGAGAATCTTGGTCAACAGCAAGTTGAACATGAGTCAATAGTGTACCCAGGCAGTGAGGAAGGCCAAAAATATCCTGGGGTTCATCAAACAGCACTGTTTCCCTCAAGCTAGTTGAGGGAAGTGATTATTCTGTTCTACACTGCACTAGTGTGGCCTCACATTAAGTACTGTGTACAGTTTTGGATGCTATAGCACAAAAGGGTCATAAAACTATTCACGTGTTCAAAGGAGGGCTATAAAGATAGGGAAAGGTCTAGAGGGGAAGATGTATGAGCAGGGGCTGAAGTCCTCTGGTTTGTTTAGCCCAGAGGTGACTTAAGGGGAAACTTCATGAAAACCAACAGCTTCCCTACAAGGGTAGCAGAGGGACAGGTGCTGATTTTTGTTCTCTGGTGACAGTGATAGGACCTGAAGGAATGGCATGAAACTATGACAGCGGAGGGTCAGGCTGGATATCAGGAAAGGGTTCTTCACCACAGAGTGTTTGGTCACTGGAACAGCTGCCCCAGGGAAATAGTCACAGTACTGTTGCTGGCACTGAAGAAGCATCTGGACAGTGCTCTCAGTCATACTGTTTGATTTTCAGGTCATCCTGTGTGGATCCAGGAGTTGGACACATAATCCTTATGGATATTTTCCACCTCAGGATATTCTATGATTCTATTACATTTTCTATTTTGGTGAGAGCCCTTTATTATGGGCTCACATGAAGCAAGTTTGCATAAGCAAATGTTAATCCAGCAAGTAAAATAAGAAGATATCAAAGGGAAATTTATGACACTTTGGCATAAACAAAAGCAAAGACCTTAGACCTTGATTTCTCCGAGGAAGAGGGAAGTATTTGCCTTAGTAACATTTACTCAAACTAAATAGCAGCAAACAGACACAGAAATTCATTCAGTAGTACTGCAATGCAGGATGTGAGAGGTTATCTGGGCTTTCCAACACTTTGCTATGTTACTAATAGCAGTTCCTTTCCTGGAACTTTCTTGTCATTGGGCAAGACAGCATGGAGCCTCAAACTGTCCAGCATGAACCATCAAAGTCTGTCTTGGCTAATCAGAGACTCACAACTTCTCCAGAGGGCAATAAATAGGATAAGACTCTGTATCAACTTCTTTGTGAGATGCTGTGGGAAAGGGCTCCTCACTTTACAAAGAAACTGCACTTTAGTACCTCATCAAAGTCTCTTCTTCAATCAAGAAGGATATTTTATTATTCTGAAAGTCTAACAAGGCTAACCTGTGAAAGCAGTTTATGATGTATTAATTACTTTTGGGAAAGGGGAAAAGAGAAAGTGTCATCCAAAGGCAGAGATGGACCTTTCTCTCTCACTGGGACAAAGTTTAGTGGGAAAGAGTAAAAGAGCTTTCCAGCAACAGGTGGCAAGAAAAAGACAAAGCAATCAATTAGAAGACATGTGATTAAATTGAGCAAGAGTGCAGAAGGGGAACGAAGGGAACCAGACATGCAAATGGTGGGTAAATCTTGTTAGCACTGAAGGAGCCTATGTTTAACATAATGTGGGAATGAGAACCATACAAAGATGCTGAGAGAAAGGAATTCAGGAAGAGGATTTTGGAAAGTTTGAAAAAAGGTGACCAAACTTGCCCAGAAGTTTGAAGTGGGAAGTAAATTTGGCTGAGTGTTTAAAAGATAATACTGGGATGGAAATACCCCTCCTATCTCAGGTGGAGTAAAGAAAATAGGCAGAGAGAAATTCAGATAAAAGTGGTATTGTGTGGAAGCCAATCCAGATCACTGAATTTCTGTTTAACAAAATTATGTGAAAGAGCACCAAATCATAGAAGCCAGAAGGGCGAAATCTTTGTCTCTGTCCCATTCTTGAGACATTTTTAAGCTGCCAGACATTATGCTCCTTCCTCCTTTCTATCAATCGTATACTTGAAATATGCAACTCTGCTACTGGAGGCCAGTCAAATCTTTGGGGTATTATCACTTACAAGTCAGTCTAATTGAAATCAGAACTGACATTTATTTGCTAAAGAAATCCCTAATATTTGAAATTCAAAATTGTATTTACTCTTAACAGTCACAAATCACATTTTTACTGAAATGTATATATAAAAGTGCTTATATACAATCTATAGCATAAATACTATTTTCCCCTAATGTTAGGCTTCTTCTAGGGCTACCATGCTCTGTCTCTGGAAAGTCTCCTTTTAAACAAGACTATCTTTTTTCTGGTGTCAAGGACAATTTTTACATTGTCTCATAACTGTCTTCAGTGTTTTTTGAAGTTTCTTGGTATTTAGAATTTATTTATTATTTTGTCTCTTTGTTTATATTTTTACAAAGATATATTACAATAAATCAGTATCCTCATACAAAAATATTCTAATTGTTGATCATACACTGTTTCCACAAGTTATCAGAAATCTTCTGATCTTGTAACATGTATTTTAACAACATTTTGTTACAGTAATAGGAAAGTTTTATTATAGTAAATGAAAGAGAGGAACTTATGGATGTTCCACCCAATTGTGTACTACTTTTCAGTGAATGAAAGCAATGTAAACAAAGAAAGGATCAGCTTTCTACAGCATCAATTAGGCTATAATTAAAGGACAGAGAACTACACAACTAATTATATGGAGATCGGAATTTGATAACTTTGGAGAAGACATCTCTGACGTTTTTGCTCACAACAACAAGGAGCTGGACTCATTGACCCTGTCAAGGTCTTTTGTAGCCTTAGATTATGACAGTCTATTCTGAGGTGACCATTTTAATGCCATTTAATCAATCTGAAGACAATGAGGACAAAGATTTCCTCAAATGTGTCAGCTATTTGAATGTCAGGTAAATCCCTTATTAAATCCCTGGCACTCTTTTTCTCCTTCAGAAATGATTAAATAGTTTTATTGTAAGAGTTAAGAGTTAATTTGCCATCATTTCTAGAAATATATGCTGCTGCTCTGTGTTACCTTAAAATAATTGTTATATACTGTTCCTCCATTACTGTGCATTTCCAGACCTACCAATACATTTTAAAAACAAAAATTAGTAGTAAAGTTTGTATGATGTTAAAATCACAGTAGTTAGGCATGAAAGGAATACAATAGGTGCACCCTTGGAGTGAGATGGGGATCTGTAGCTAGCATAAAGCTTTTTATGAGATGGAGGTGTTTTAAAACTGAAAATGGACACATGATTGACAGTGGTCAGTGACTGTTTCTCAGAGTGCAACTGACTACTGACTGAAGATAGACAGTGTCACTATTATTAACAAAGGAAGGGATTCTGTGTTAACCAACGCAGGATCTGGTGATTAATGTTAAAATCCCGTGGTGTGAAGAAAGCTGATAAAGAGTATATGTTGAGAGACACCAGGCACAGCATCGCTCATTTAGAGACCCCTGCCAATGGATGTTGACTGAAAAAACAGCATTTGCCTTCTGCAATCTGATAAGGAACAGGGTAAACATAATGAATAGGCAGAATTCAGATTCTGAATTTTATCATCAACAAAGATAAAACATTATGACTTCATTTTTACTTTAGCCACTATAAGAATGCCAGAGCCGAGAAGCCTGGTATGCATCTTTTAAGTATAGTTTTTCATTTTAGTTTCTGACTACATGAGTTAATCTGCTTTGGTTGACAGTATTACTTGTAACTCTATTTCGGTTGGTCATTTATGTTATTTTATACAGCAAATACAACAAAACAGGATATGCAGAATGAAAATCATAATGAAAATGTATACAAAAAAGTAACCATTTCCCTCATGAGACAAAGAGGTACTTTAAAGCTTAATGGTATGGACTTCCATAGAATCATAGAATCTCAAATTTGGAAAGGACTTATGAAGTCATCTAGTCCAAACGTCCAACCATCTTTTTCCAGTTTGAATCAGAATAATAAGATAAAATCTTTGGGAAGAAAACACATCTTATGAGAGTAGTAAAATTACTGTCTGGAATATTTATTAGAATAATTTTGCTGATACTTGACTCTTGTTAATGTTATTGTTTATTTGTATTACAGGAGTACCAATAATGGCAAATATGCTCGAACACTATAAAAAATCAAATTTTACTTAGAAGCTCTGGAACACATCACAAAACAAAGAACAGTGAGACAGTCTTGTTGATGGAATGTTCCTTCACAGAAATGCTTATTTCCTTTAGAAAATCTGCTTTTTACGGATGACTGGAAGCATGAATGACAGTGACAGGGAATATGCGGAAAAATGTAAGTCACGGTGATTTTCTGTTTTTTCATGCTTATTGCTTTGAAAAGGGAAGACATAAACGAATCAAGTTTCATCTTGTACAGAAGATAAGGCCCTAAAAGCTATCACAAACAGTAGGAGGTGTTGACGAGTGATATCTACACAGGTGCCACTGGGAGAACTTGTATTGCTGTTTGATTTGGACAGTGATAGGGAAATAGAATTTTCCTCATGATTATTCAGACTAATTCAGGATATTAGTACAGACCAAAATTAATTGTTGCAATTGTTTAAAATAATCAACCTCTGCTTTATGATTATCCAGAAATTTTCATTTTCATTATTATGTGGAGAAGTTAAGAAGGTAAACACCTATGTCACAACATCTCATATGTAAATCTGTAAACACATAAGTCCAATATCAGACATAATATGTGTAAATGACAAACACCTAATTTGTATTCACAGTTCTAACAATAATTTACACAAACTCAATATTGTTATGTGCATGTCTGATTAGTTGCACAATAATATCCAGTTTGTTTCCATACTGAAGTGTGTATTTTATACGTACATCACACCAGAATTCTTCCATATAGTTCATGTTTTTGATCCCTAAGATAAGCATTTTCCTCTCAAATCAAAACCAAAAAACAACTGCACAACCAAACCTACCACAGGTGTACTTTTCCAAAGACAAGTAGCAGTTTTGCTCTGTCACCTAGAGGAAAAGCATCTTTGTAGTGCTTCCTATCTTCTCTATTAATATAAAACTGTGTAATTAATATACTTAAAACACTATAAATGCTCTTTCATGAGCTCTACAGTCATCACGTACAAGACACATACAGTTTTTCTCTTGCAGCGGAACCAACATGTAATTAGGCTGTGCCCAGAGTTATTATTTTAAAGATTTTAAAGCAATGATGGAAATTATTTTTTTCTGAACCCATCACACACAGAATTAAGCAAGGCAGGGGATGTGAAAGAATCCCCGGTAAACAAAGAAGAGGTGAAGGCGAAGATGTGGTCATCGGCTGGGGACAAGTCACACTCCCATGTGCCAGCAGTGCTCTTGCTTGTGTCTGCAGGGCCAGGAGAAGAGCTGGTTGCAGCGGGTGCTCTGGCGGAGGCCACACAGGCGAGTCATGGCGTCTCTCAAAGCAGGCGTGACACCTCCTACAACATCAGACTTGGCCTCACCCTGCCTGACAGCAACTCTCTGCCCAAGCTAGGAGTATCTAAGTTGACTTCTAAACTCAGTACCAAGCCCATTTTTAATTGGCAAGTTGATCGTGTGAAAATGCTGACTGAACGTCATTCGTAAGTACTAGCCTTTTAGTTAAGCACATTTGCAGGTGGGGCATATATAAGCATAAAAAGCCCTGGGGGCAAATGGGAAACTGAGCTCTGGCAGTAGCATTGTCCCCATATTACAGCTCAAAGCAGATGTTCACTAAAGCTATGTAAACTTTGCCAAGCTGAATACAAGCTGGTAAATCCCATGAAATACAGGCTCTATGACTTTTAACAGCACTGGGGAAGCCTGGCTTTCCCTCTGTTGTGTTCTGTTGAATCTTCCTCTGTGTTTTCATAAGAATACAACTTTATAGAACTATAATTACGTTGCACTACAATCTGCATTAGAAATAAGAAGAAGCAGCTAAACTGAATAATTTTTAGCTAAAATCTGAAATGAAGTCAGTAAGCCAAGTTTCCCCTATCTTCACAGGTGGTCATAGAAAAGTCTTTGAAGATAGTTGTGAGACAATACTCTAAAACAGTATTACTCACCCAATTCTAATTTAAAATCCAGTTTTATGACATTCCACTCATTTCAGAGAAGTTTGTTTCTCATTTGCAAAGTGAAAAATCCAGCTAGGTTTACTGCAGAAGGTCAGATAACACTAAAAGAGTATCTCCAGGCTTTTGTCTATGGAAATGAGTCTCCTAAATCATGTCAGTTCTTGCAAAAGTATCAGGAATGATTATTAAACAATAGTTGTATTGCCTTATTTAAAATTTATTTATTTGTCTGCTTCTTATAGCATGAGCTTAAGGCTTCCACAGACATCTAAGGCCGTAACAAATGATAACCACAGATCCTTCTGGCCCAGCTCTTCGTCTCTGACAGTAACCAAGAACAGATCCAGGGAAGTGTATATGAACACAGTGTATGAACTGGCACTTTTTTAGTGAGCTCATGCAGCTTACAGCAATCCTTGCCATAGCAACTTCCTGAGGAAAAATGTGACATGCTTCCTTCTTACCACTGAGAGTAATAACATGGAAATTTTGTGACGTTATATGCATATATGACCAATAAGAATTGTTTTTCTTTTTCTGTGGAACCTTGCAAAATACATGATTTAAATACCTTTCAGTCCTTGTACATTTCATATTATGTTTAAAGATAAGATTTATTTTTAAGGCAATACCACTTTACTTTAAATTAGTAGTAACACAATTAGCAAAAGAAATGAATTTAGAAGATAAATGATAAAGTGAAATCTACTGTTAGTTACTGGACTCGAACTCTATGTCTCTGACAAAAGAAATAAAGTTTAAATAACTCTATTGTCAGTAACATTTATGTTCCAGTCATAATTGTACTGTAAACTTTAGATTTTTTGTTTGTTTGTTTGTTTTTCTTTCAAAGAAGTACTCTGAAAATTTTTAGACAAATATTTTATTTACTCAAAAAAATCATTAGTGCTTACTACTTGCATAGTGCCCCAGGTACAGAATGTGTGGATGGTGCTTTATGAATACTAATTTAGATTAGGTTCCTGCCCTTATAAATTTGAAACATATTTTGAACAACCACAACACTAATAATTTAAGGATTAAGCACAGGAACAGATGCAAAGAGACAGAGGAAGTCAGAAAGTTTAACTGACAGAGGTGGGATTTAATAGGACATTTAAAAACAAAAATAGAGCAAGATTCTTCCACGCAGAAATACTAGCCTGAAAATTTCTTCAAAATCCCATTCCGAAAGAAATTTGAATTCTGATTGTTTGGAAGGTTTGGGGAGGACAGACCTAATGACCTTCACAAAAAAGGGGAGGTAAGGAGTGGTATGTCTATGAGCTGTTTGTGACTTAAATTGATCACAGAATCATTAAGGTTGGAAAAGACCGCTGAGATTATCACGTTCAACCCATCACCACCAACCAATCCTTGCAGTGCCCACCAACTCATATCCCTCTGTGCCACATGCACAGGTTTCTTGAACACCTGCAGCGATTTCACCATTTCCCTGGGCAGCCTCTTCCAGTAGTTCACTGATTCCCTGTGCCCCAAATTTCTTTCATTTTTGAGCTGGAAAATTAGTTCCTGAACTTATAGCTTTTACCATCCTATAGATGAGCAAGGAGCACATGAGTTGAGTTTCAATTCATTCTTATCTAACAATTTCTGTTTACAACCTGCAGGCCAAATTAAGGTAATCACAGAGAAACCACACTTTTTGATCCATTCCCCTCAGAGAGACTAAATCACAGACCTATGCAAGCTCCTGTGCAGTCCTTGCAGTCCTATGCAAGTTCCTTTGCCAACATGTGTATGGTGGGGCCTGTATGCAGTCTAGCCCCAGTGTAAGCATTGCCTC
The DNA here is from genome assembly GCF_054131305.1 of Coturnix japonica. Lineage (NCBI taxonomy): Eukaryota > Metazoa > Chordata > Aves > Galliformes > Phasianidae > Coturnix > Coturnix japonica. The sequence goes on from NC_140664.1 coordinate 39,455,339, forward strand.
ATGTCAGACTCATGCCTGTCCCCACCTAGATGAGGACAAGTGTGTACAGAAGCTGAGTCAGTGCACAAAGCACGTCTTCCAGGCAAGTGGCCAGGGGATGCCTCCAGCACCACCAGGCTTTGCCACAGAGGATCTGCAAAGGCCTATTGTATGTCCTAGTGCAGTGTGCATGTCTGCCAGCTGCATGCTGGTGTGGCTAGAGCTTGTTCCTGAACTTTCAGAGCACTGCCAGCTCATTGGCACCTATATATCTCTTTCTATACACAAGATCTATTGCTGATCACATTTTCTTTTTCTTTTCTTCCTTTCTATCTTGTGCATTTATGATATTACAGCATTTACTATATTAAATTATGATTCTAGGGCATCTTATATGACCCCCTATAATAAATCAATGTAAAAAAAAATCTGCTTGTTATTTTTTTCTGGTTACAGTCTTCTACTTTCTCAGGGTCAGCAGCCAATTTCAATTATTACTTCAGATCATCAGCAAGATACTTGTGGTAGCAGCACCTAACATGTCAGATGAGTCAATGCCAAAAGTGTTGTGCAACAGTGGAAAGAAAACATATAGCTTGCTGGCTGAACAATATAGTAGAGTGTATGAAGATAAAAAAGAAAGGAAATCTCCTCATTAAGAGAAATGCTGAACTCTACTAAGCCGCGTACTAAAATTTATTTTGCTGGAAACATGAGAAATGGACAAAATGCACTCAGAAGTACATACCTATCCTGTCAGTGAGTTACTTTTACAAGCTTAGTGAAGGGAATGCAATGCTCTATAGTGCACTAGAGTACAAGATGGACTTGTAATGTTTTCTTTTGATTTTCAGTATTTTATTTCTTTCTGTAGATATTTAGAATGAAATACATTATGAAATAGTCATAGATCATAACTGGAAATTGGCATAAAGCTTCACCCTTAAGAAAACTGTCATGAATGAAAGCAAGTAGAAGCCTGTTAGTTATGTATTTTAACTCAGCCGTTTTCAAAAATGTCAGATGAAAATGATACAAAAAATAATATATGAATACAGAAGAAGAAAAAGAAGTAGAAATTACCAATATACTTTATATGTTATGTTGTGCTTCTCTGGTTCCAGTCATACTGTGGTAGTGAAGCTGATATTTCAGCTAACAATTAAAGGTGTATACTTCCATATGGTTTGGTATTCATGTGAAAAACAAAACAACAATGAAATAATTTAGAATTACCAGCAGCACATCACTCAGGCCATATGTATAAATGTATGCTTCAGAAGATACACAAAGGCACATTAATATGTTGCTTTTACTTCACTCTGCAGTCAGTGAAAGGAATGGAATACATCCCACTAAACATCTGTACTTTTCACTTATTACTGTAGCTGTAGGAAAAGAAAAAATTTTGTCATGGACATTATTAATATCTATTTTTTAGAGATTTTTAAAGGTGCAGCAATGGAATTTCAAATTAGGGGAAAAAAGAAAAGTGAAGAAGAAATGTTGAAGAAAACATAGGATTCAAGTAATGTATCTGGATATGAAGACAAGTAATACTCATACTGCCAAATGACAAGTACAGTCTCTTCCCTTGAGTAAAAAGAAACAAGCCAAGACAGCCCCAGAGCATAATCCTGTAAAGCTATGTGCCTAGCAGTAACAGTGCTTCAAATTTAGGACTAAGGAGGAGTGAGCATAGCTGCAGCACACGCCCCAGTTCTACCCAGTAACTTTAAACAGCATTGCTGCTCTCCAGCTGAGACTGGGTCTGTCCCTCAAGGACCAAGGCTCTTTCTGCAAGTCTGCAGTGGAAAATCAACATCAAGTGGACTGATAAATCATTCTGTCATTGATAAATTATCTATAAAAGCAGACACTCAAGCACCATCTGTATTTTATGAAATGACATATTTGTTTTTAAAATAGAACTAAATGAGCTTAAGCCTATTTCCCATTTATGCAGTTAATAAACACCAATTTAAGCGTCACTTTCTACACAGAACACACAGTTTGTCCTGTTCACTTTCAAATCCAATCTGAGCTCTGATTCCATACATGTGTATAAATAATAGGCTTCATGGAATACTGCAGTCTGCATCTTAATTACCCAAGGCTGGACCTGCAACTGTTTCTCTGACAGTAGAAATAGGCTAAGTCTCCACCTTTAGGGTCCATTCCCAGAGAATGCAACTCTGTGCTCCCTTCAGTGAAGGAAAACAAAAAGCCCACACATATGCAGGACTTTGCCATATGACTCTTCTTTGTTTTCCCACTTGGCCTTTTATTTTGAACACATCCACTAAGCACAGAGAAAGGCGCACAGCTTCTGAGACAACAACAGGAAAAATGGGGATGTAGGAGAAAGCCAGGAAATTGTGGTGAAAACATCATGTAGCCTTTTAAAGGCAAGCTATCTTACTACATGTCCTTAAGGGTACCTATGAAATAATTTTAATATACATCTCTGTCACTAGTTAATTTTGAGATGCCTTCACATAGCCAAACAAATAACGGTATGCTACATACCCAATAGACATGAAGCTGGGATTATAAGCTTGATGTGGGAAGCCATAAGAGAAAGATATATAGGAGCTCACTAGAATTTTAAAAATAAATATTTTAATATTTTTTTTAAATATAAAATATATAGAAAATAATTATTCCGTCTGAATTAGAAGAAAACAACTTACTATAAAAGCATCATGCTTCACTGCACTTGCCTTAAAAACGCTTTAAGGGTACTGAGTAAGAAAAGGTACAAACAATGTTTTTAAAACAAGAAGCTAAGTTTTCTAGCTAAGATGCTGTTTACAGAGATTGTTTACTAAGCTGTGTGTTTTTGCTAATCAGTGAGCTGTGATTTCAAAGTTAGCAGTTGGGAAATAAGATTGATATTTAAATGGATATTTTATAGCAGCTTTTCCAAGCTTATCTCCCTTGATCTCATATATATATATATATATATATATATATAGTAGTTCTGTTCTTGGTCCAAAGAGTCATATTGAACAGGAAAACATTTTTTTATACTGGTAGTCCAGTGTAAATAGATCTAGGTAGACCTTACCAACATTTGAATAAAAATGGATTTGTGAGAGTTAATCAAAGTAACATAAAATTCACTAATCCTACTTTGTTTCTTGTTCCTTTTGAGCAGATACATGTGTCATGTTTTTATGATATTTGTTTTCTGGTTTTACACATCATAACATCATGTAGTGCACACGAGAGTTTGCAGATCTAATGTTTGAAATTATAAAGGAATTACTAATTTATTTTCTGAGCTTTGATACAAAACAAAAAGATCAAAAGCTTTGAAGTATTGAACTCAATTAGCACATACTACAATATATGAAATTTTCTCATGAAACTGAAATATCTGATGAAGTATCTCTGGCATGTGTATAGTACCATTAACATTTCCAAATCTGTTCTTGCAGAAGTGAAAGGCAAGACAAGCTTCTGTACAGTGCCTACACATATGATGAATAATCCAGTTCCAAGAGCACATGAGCTACATTCAGATTTCACCTGCCTGCCTGTTCCCTGGGACAGGGGCACAGTTACACAAGGGAAGGTGTAGATTCTGCCTTTCATTTTGCAGAAAAGCATTGATGCAGTCCAATTTCATCAATGAGCTGGGTTCTAACTGTATTGGAGATTGGAAACAAAATTCCTTTTGAGGAACACTACAGAATTGTATTTTGAGATATCACAAAAGCATTCCTAAACAGCAGACTAGAGCTATAATTAGTCTCACTGAAATATGTGGAATGATTACTCTGAGCACCAGTGGGCACTGAATACCAGTGCAAGTGGGATCCTAATTTTCCAGTGAAAGGAAAAATCACATTTGCTACCATGTGAAAAGAGCACTTAAATACTCAAAGAAGGTGGACAAAATCAAAGACAAAGCCAATAAACTTTTCTGAAGAGAGAACTGGCTGCCTGCCAGCATCTGAGAGAGCCTCAAAGAACCAATCTCCTGGATAAAGCACAAGTCCTCTGACCAACTGAACCTTGGAAGGCAATTCAGAGACACAAAGTGTTCAATGAAATAGTACGTTGATATGCATATGTGAGTGTTGATGAAAATGAGCTATGGTTGCAACACTTTTTTACTCTCCAAGTGTAGGAATGTACAATAAAAACTGTCTCATGACAGTCACAGGTAGAGCTTTCTGTCATATTGAAGGATGTCTTTTAAAAAGACAGAATACCTTTCTTAAATGTGTCCTTTTCAAACCTAACCAGAACTGTTATGATAGGAACTTCTAACATACTATGTATAGTCCCTCAATTTTAATACTTGACACATGCATGCTTTCCCTCCTGGGGTTTGCAAACAACCAGTTTACCATTTTTACTTCCTGCCATGCAAAGATCAGAGAGCATATGGGGTTACTTTTGTAGGATAACCATTTTTTTTTTTTTTAATGTCCAAACTTAGGTATACCAATAACTGCTTACTTGTTCTACATCAAAATACATAAGCTCTTGTAAAGAGCAAGAGTATCATAAAACAGTAATCTAACTTCATTTCTTCAGCTTCAGTGGTTCAACTCAATACAGAACTAGTGTGGGTTAGTAGGGTACAAGATAATTTTCTCATTACAAAGCTGCTCTAACAGTGGATAGCCTGAATACTTCATTATTTGTTTACATGGATGTTTATAATGTCTTTTCACCTGCTTCTGTATTCAGACTTCTAGCTTAGAGGAAAGTTCTAAGTTTTGGGGAATGCATAACATCTCCAGCAACGTGGTCTACATTAGCAACAAAACCATCAACTTAAATTCAATACGTAGGTAATGTGACAGTAGCAAAAGCAGGCACTATTGGAAAGTTCTTACCTATTTAATAAGACAATTGGCTTACTGATTAAATATATCATCTCCTATTATTGCAGAGTGTGTAACTAGCTACTTATTTTTGAATTGAAAATCTATTAACAATTATCACTTCTTTACCACAATTTTTAAATCTTAGCATAGCCGATACCCATAAAGTTTTTCACATTTCACATATTCACGTTCACATTTCTCTTATAGTGAAAAAAAGAAATAAAAAGAACAACATAGAGCTGAGAACTGTATCCCCAATTTCAAGGCACTTTGGAATATTGCTCTGATCTATCTCTTGTTACCACCAGTTATGTACAACTAGCTTCAAACTTCTTTAGTCTCTCTGTGACCTTCAGGTACTTTGGTTGTTTGATCTAAAAGTAACCACAAACATTTACTTTTTCATCACTAATCACTTGTTGATTAAAGACAGGATGAGAAAGGCAAATATTTCAGAACAGATTCTGACATTATGTACACAGGTTATACCGATATGCAGCTTTGTATTTCATGCGATATAGATACATTTACTAAGTATATGTAAACTTTTTTAAGCAAAAAATTGATCTGTTCTTGAGAACATTTGATGATGTGTTTAACTTGACCAGCAATAATCTCAATGACTAGAGTTCAGCAAGTTAAAATGCTTAAAGATAAGAATGTTCTTGAATGGAAATTACATTAATATTAATTACATGTAATATGCCAAACATATAAACTATACAATGGACTCTGTATAAGCTTGCATATGTGTAGGCTTGAAGAATACATGAAACATCAATAATAAATTTATTTTCATAGCAGTGGGTTGGTTATTAGCAAAAAATTACCTCTACTTATCCAGATTTTGTAACTATACGCTTTGAACTGGAATAAATGTTCAAAGGAAGAAGGTAGTGTGTATGTAATTATACAGTATTGTTCTTTCTTAGCCAATAAAAACTGTTTTTTCACAGTAGCTCTTCTTTCCTGTCCTAAAACAATTAACACACTGAATATTAGAAAAATATCAGATCTCTAAATTATGCTTAATATATTTTTAAAAAACTTTTTAACTATAAGGAATATTTAAGGAGATATTGTCTCAGTATGTCTTGAAATGATAGAATCACTATGTAAACTCAGTTTCATTCTTTCAAGAAAAGGAATACATTAGAAATGGGACTTTACTGCAGTGTGACTTCAGGAGATGTATACACTCTTGAAACATGTCACTACTCAGCAAATTTAGCTGTGACTTTTCATGAGTGTTTTGAACTGGTAGTTGGGTGTCCAGTAATAAAAATAATTCATTTTACTTTTAGAAAATGGTGCATATGTGAAACTTATTGCTCAGTTCTTTTTTGTATATTTATTTGTGTGTTTCATTCTGTATGAACAGAAAGCTCACCTAAGGACATGCAATAATAATTTAGTACTCATAAATTATTTCCATGACACTAACATTTCCAGAATATCAAACATCAGTCACCTAATTTACAAGCATAAACAGAAGGTAGTTGGAGAATTAATTAGCAGAAACCTATACTAGAAGTTTGCATTGTGTTGAAACAAAATAAATAAACTCAGGCGTATTTTCTCACTTTCAATCTTGAACAATAGCACACAGATTTCTTTGCAGGTATAATGCTTAATACCTTCATTATAACATAAACAATTTAGAAAAATGATGTAGGTCCAACAATGGGCAACAACGAGAGTAGCAATACTGACTTTTAACTTTTTAGGAAAATATTTGTGGAAAAGATGTATCTAATTTGTGTTTCTCTTTTATGACTATGTAGTGCATAAAAATTCTCTCAATATTGAATACAAATGAATATATATATACTTTTTTCTTACAAATGCTTGACTTTTTGCAGTTATTTTTGGAAGTGCAAAATTGATTTAGTTTTCAGCAAAGAGATAAAAACAATGGAAAGATACTTGGTGAAGAAAAGTTGACAGGAAGGAAGTCAATGAAGAGATGGTAGCTGAAAGGCACATTGTTGTGATACATTTGATGCGCATACATAAACAGTAAATTTTCTATTCAATGCCAGAATTTAATTACTATCTTTCTATGCACGTGGTAAAATGCATACACAATATTTACTTCCACTGAAAGACAATTTATAATTTAAGGAGAAACTTTTATGTTTAAACTTATGAATAAACAACAGCAAAATATCAAAAGATGCATGAATACAACATCAATAAATAATCAAGCAAGCACAGATACTAAACATAGAAGAATACTTCCAAAAATATGTACAGGAAAGTCTACCTGTTGCACTAAGGCATGTTACTGTCAAGTAATATTCACTAACAACAGCAGAATGGTAAACAACAACAACACTAATAATAAATCATGAAACAAATACTGAAGACATTTTAAATGAAGGTTTCTGCTAGAATTTTGATTGTCAGTCATTCGTGTTCATCTTACAACTAAAAACAGGAAATAGTCTACGATTTTGAAGCAACATTTGAGAGGTTTTTTTAATGTATAAATGGAGTCGACCTGTTCTGGCCTTATCTGAAAATTATGATACTGTATAACTGATGCCATTCACATACCTAAGGCATACATTGAACAGTTCCACATTTAATAGAGAAAAGACTTATGGTGCTAATGAATGCTCCTTATTACAATAATACCAAATTCATTTTCATACAGCTATGTATGAAAATGTTTGTATTATGTATGTAATATGTATTTAACAAGGAAGAAAAGATGATGATCCAAAGATGTGGAAGATGACTCCACCAATCAAAAGCTCGAAGATTTTTGTAAAAGCAATAGGCACCGAGTCAGGTTGTTTAAGTCTGTCTACTCTTTCTCCTTACAGCATCAAAAATTATAACTACTTTGATATCATTCTTCCTATTAACACTACTTGATTACTTTGGTGATGCTGACCTTAAGCACATGCTGTATGTATTTACATGATTCCTCTGGCAGATGGCCAATTGTATTACAGGTGTTGGGGAATTTCCCACAAATATTCCAGCTGCACCTTGAAGGAAGGACTTAAGAAGTGGTCACAGTAGGTAATCGCTCTATTGAAATCATTAATCTCTGGAAATGTGGCAGCCCTCAAAGATCTGCTTATGTCACATTACTCAGTGTTAGCAAGAAGTCTGTTCTAAATGTCACTTCTAAGTACTGCAAACACCACCATTGGATGTTTCATCTTTTTTTCAGGACAAAAACTCTACTAATAAACCATGTAAGAATCAGCTGCAGCCACAGGAAAACATCAGCTATGCTTTATTGCTGTTTCTGTATGTTAGCTCTTGAAACTCTTAGTGGTGAAGACTGTTTATATGAAAGTAGGATCTCTTTTAAGGTGTTCTTGCACCAGAGCTATGCTTGCCTTCAGCTGTACTGGCCCTTCTCTGCCACTGATAGGGGTGGAGAGCAACTCCATACAATGGCTGGGCATGTTCCATGTACAATGAAATTACTTGTTTGGGGAAAAAAGCCCACAACTCTTAAGCTGACTTTATGTCAACTGTTTTTATTCCATACAAAGTAGTTTGCTGCTTTAGCTATTACTGTTGCCCACATTCAGATGTAATTGCTCATGATACTTTGAGGTTCCAGTGCAAAATCTCACAGCTGGGTGAGGTTCAGCTTTCTCACCAAACTGGCATGACTGAGCTTGCACTGCTGAACTCATCAGAAACTATATCTCTTGCTGCAACTGTCTTACTTTGGTTTAAAACATCTCTTCACCAATCAAATACATTTGTGCACATTATATTACTATGACATATTTCATACTGCATTTGGATAAATGATAGCATGCAATTATTCAGTTTTGTCAAGGTGTTCTTCTGTTAAAGAAGAGAATATCTAGGTGTAGTATAGCTTGTTCAAAAAAAGATGAGCTTCTGTGAATTGCCAATATCTACCTATTTAAGTCTGAGATAACTGATTCTCTTGCATCCATATAAACCTGAGGTACACTTCCATTTTGTCTTGTGTATGTTCACAGAAACATCAAACAAAGACATGGAAAAATCCATCTCATACTATTGGAATGTTTTGTTTGTTTTTCTTTTTTTTTTTAAACTAGCCAAATTCATAAGATCTGCATGAAGATCATGGTATAGACCCCAACATTTGCTTTCTACAGGTGAACTAACAAGTCTCTACCTTGAACTTTGTTTTCCCCAAGGCCTACTTACCTGCTTACAGACTGGAAACTAGTTAAGTCTGAATCAGTCTGTAGTTTTACACCTACAGAAGTCAGCACAGCTGATGAGAAAACTGGGCCTCCCCATTCCAGTTCTATGAAAGCTCCAGAAGGTTATATTAAACATACTCTAGAGAGGAATGCTCAGATGTTTCTAAGTTGCATCACTGGCATTTAAGCCATCTTCTTTTCTCTTCTTTGAAAGAGGAATGTAATGCAAGTTTTGGTAGTGTTTGCCACCCCTTCTTGCTGGAAGTGCACTGGTATCCTGCTGAAGTTTCTTCCCAGCTTGTGAACACCACTCCAGAAATGAGGAGAGGTGCTGGCTACTGGGTGAGGTGAGGCACTCCTGTCTGCCCTGGGGCAGACTCCAACTCCATTAGCCAAACACTCCCTGCTCAGTAAGGATAGCTCATTAATAAGGAAAGGAGGTGAGAACAAACATTAGAAAGGCTTATGCTACACATCCTCTATATGCCTTTTTTTTTTTTTTTTTTTTTTTTTTTTTTAAGTGGGGTACCTTTTATGTCTTTCCTCCTTGTTTGCATATCTCTATTTATGTCAATCATGCCCTTTAGCTCATGCTGTAGGATGTTTCTCAAAGCAGTACTTATTTCTTCCGTGGTACTGAAAACAAGTTTTTGACAAGCTGACTTTACAAGATACCTTCACTTTTCTATGCTTCTTTTTTCCTGCTTCTTAGTTATTTCACTATTTTTCATATTCTTTGCAGTCTTTATTTTATTTTATTTTCTTACCTTTGCACTTCTCATTCACCCCTCTCCAATTTTCTTTTGCATCTGTTAATTCAATTCTTCCCTCATGTTCCACCTTTCATACTTACTATCCCTCTTCTTAATTCCTTATGTATTTTCTGCATAATTTTCAGGCAATGTCTCATGTGGCTTGCTAACCCTTTCAGGCCCTGGGGATGGGAAGGGAGAGGACTGGGAGGAGAGAGAATGAGAAAGGAGGCAGACTTGAACACACAGTTGCCCTACAGGAAAAAAAAAAAAAAAAAAAAAAAAAAGCTGTCTTTGCAAAGTCAGTAAACACAGTTTAACTGACTCACCATACGCCATACTGAGTAGCAACCTCCTCTCCTGTGGTAATAAGAACCTAAGAGGGATGGCGGCTCCCTGAAGAATGAAAACATGAAAGCGGACTTCCCCAAAGCCATGGGGTGGAGCACAAAGGATGTGGAAAGACTGAAGGGCTGGAGAGTAAAGTTGATGATAGATAGAAGCAAGGAATTCAAGCACCATGAACATCAACAATTGAATAAGTTGTCACTATAAACATTTTGGCCTCCAAAGAGACCATTGGGTGGTGAGGCTAGTGAAGTCCATTGTTTTGTTTCTGCGTGTCTGAATAAGTCTACTGCTGTGAACTCTATAATGAATTCCAGTTTCAAAGTATTTAATGACATTTAAAATTATTTATGAATTAATGTCATTGAGAGGTTCGAAAGAATTATTACTCTTTCTGAAGGTACTGACAACCAGATTTAAACTTCAGTTTCATAACAGGTGAAATCTGCCTCAGCAGATTTTACTGAGGCTGTTTTCACACAGGACATGGAAATCAGTATGCAACTGACAGTAAAAACATGCATATACTAGAAGGAAAATTCATGTAAACATAACTGAAAGAAGCCATTTTTATTCTTAAGTTAATGAGCTATAAACTTATTTACTGCAATTGGAAGCTTACATACTGTAGAGGGGTTAATTATGAAATGTATTTTCTGTGTGTTGTAAATATATTAGCAATGCTGGTAAGTCACTTCTGGGATCTCTACTTGTATATTTGAATGGCAGTGAAGTTTGACTTTTGTATTTATCTTTTTTTTTTTTCTTTATTTTTTTCCTTTCTCCAGGCCCTAATGTCAGTTGTTTGATTGGTTTCATTCATCCATCTGTATGTTATCAGTTACTCATCTATACTTTCTTTCCTTTTTCCCTCCATGCATTCAAATTCTCATTTCAGCTCCCTATAATTGAAAATTAGAAAAAAATGTATCTCCCTGTAGGCTGTTGCTGATCTTATAATGAGAAAGAATCGTGTGACAGGACTGTACTCTTCTGCAACGCACTTTGTGTTTTTATTTAGTCTTCTATAAAGTGAGCCCAAAGACATGAAACAAGATCTGTCTAATTTGCATTTACTTAGCTAATAATTAGATTTCTGTTAAAGTTCCAAAGAGCAGTCAGCCCTGTAAGTAAATAGGACAGTTATGAGCACATTCTGCTTCTGAGTTGCACTGAAAGTGGTGGTTTATGCTATAGCGTGGAATCTGAAGGACCAGCTCTTTGTTGTATTGTGCAGTTGAGTTCTCCACACAAGAACTCAAGAACAAGTTTCAAGGTGGAGAATAACCCAGGAAGATTTTTCTCTGGGCACAGACAGCACAGGACAGCTGTTCACTCTCATACTGCAGGTCTCTGCCTGCATAGGTCAATGAAAGATACTATGTGGTAACAATATGGATACTATTTGATATTCTTATATAATGGGAACTCAGGCCTGCTTAGTCCTGATGAGCTAAAGATGTGTTTTATTCTGTGGTAGTCAATGAAATAATGCAACAAATAAAATATCTTCCTAATGTTATTTATTTGCTTATGGCAACACAGTGAAGAAGGAAATTTAAAATGTTTTATTTTTTAAGTCACATGTTCATTCTTTTGAATATCAGACAAAAGCAGAGATCAAATGAGAGAGAGAATAAAAAGATACATAAAAACTAAACTGATTATAAGAAAGGGTACAAATTAATTACGCTGGAACAAATTTCAGTTTTGCAGCCATCTTCATTTATAATCTCAGAAAACATCTAAACTAATAAATGTAAACGTGTGCCGAAACTATTGTGCATGTATGAACTTGTCTGTGCTTACAAATGGAATAATTTAAACAGAACACGGCAAGGGAATTAGAAAAATAAAGAAACAACCACACCTATGCTTTTAAAGCACGTAAAACTGAGTAACATTAAAGAGCAGTAGTGAGTGAAAGAAAATTGTATGTGCGTATGTATAAGCTACTTAAGGTGGTGATATTAAATGAGTGTATACTAACACAGGGTGGATGAGGTGGGCCTGGTCAGCTTCCTCTCTCTATAAGAGATTAAGTTTTGATCAACACAGTGATTAAACAAACACTTCATCAGTTAATCACTGCTATTGTCAGTTTTGACATTTCTTTTGATGCAGAACATTACGCTGAGATTTTACAGGAAAAATCTTGATAACATTAATTAACTGGCTAAAACTACAAGATTTTGATGCTGAGTGTGGTCATGTCTATGTATTTCTAAAGAAATACTTTCTCTAAATGACACTTTACAGATTTCAGAAATCACAAAGATTTGTGGTTTCTGTAGCCATCAAACCAGAATATCACAACAAACTTCAATGGAATTGCATACTGATTTCAGCAGTTGAGCAGTGGGTCTTCACCACATGTAAAAACATGTAAAAACATGTGGTGAAGGGATTGAGATTCCAAATTCAAGAGTATGCTGTAGCAGTGCAAGACAGTTCTTTCATGGCATATATTTGCAGTTTTCATTTTTGAGCATTATAAAGTAAACCAAGAAAACCTGACCAAACGTAAGCAGTAAAGAAGTAAAAGGCAAAGTGAAACAGGATAATTTATTTAAAAGCTTCTCCTTCTGTATACAAGAAAGTAAATATTTATATTTCAGTTTGAAAACAGTTTTCAGTCATATGACAACTCTACATATATTCTACCATGTATTGTGAGACACTGGAGCACTCACTGCCCTTATGGCATGCCATTTAGAGTACTGCATTCAGGCCTGGGGCTATCAGCACAAGAAAGATGTAGAAGATGTAGAGCTGTTGGAGCAGTCCAGAGAAGGCCATGAACTTGATCAGAGGGCTGGAGAACCTACCCTATGGAGAAAGACTGAGGAAAATGGGTTTGTTCAGCTTGGAGAAGGCTCTGTCTGGGAAGACCTCATTGTGACCTTCCAGGACTTAAATGGAACTTAGGAACAGGAAGGAGACAATTTTTACATTATTTGGTAGTGATATGACAAGAGGAAATTGTCTTAATCTAAAAGATTTAGATTAGATGTGATGAAGCACTGGCACAGGCTTCCTGGAGAAGCTGTGGATGTCCCATAACTGGAGGCATTCAAAGCCAAGCTGGGGAGGCTGAGGGGGGGGGGGAGGGTGGGGGGGGGCGGGGGCGTTGGAACTAGATGGTCTTTAAGTCCCTTCCACCCCAAGCTATTTTACAATTCTAAGATGTTATGATTTTTGAGACCTGAGGAAAAGTCCAGAGTCAGGAAGATTTAAATTCAGTGCAAAAGGATCATGTTAGGGGAAAATTCAAATATTAAAAGTGAAAATAGACAAACCCCTGAGGGAAAGAGATCTGAGTGAACTCTCTGATGCCACTCTGGAGCCACATTTGATCATCTTTGAAGAGTTGTGGCTGTTGTAGGAGATTCCTGAGTCCTGGAAGAATGCAAATGCCACTCCTATCTTCAAGAAGGAACTAGAGGCTAGTCAGACTCATCTTGATGCCTGGGAAGGTGAAGGAGCAAACAATTCTGGGAACTGTTTCCAAACACACAAAAGAGAAGAAGGTGACTGGGAGCAGTCAGTATGTGTTTATGAAAGAGGAATCCTGCCTGACCAACCCAGTAGCCTTCTATGATGAAGTGCCTTGCTCGCTGGACAAAGCAAAATATCACGGATGTTATTTGCTATGAATTTTCTAAGGCCTTTGACACTGTTTCTCATAATATACTGACACAAAATAATGAACTATGGACTAGTTAAGTGGAAAGTAAGATGTAAGGAAAATGACTGAACACCTGGGTCTGAGGGTTTAGAAACAGATGCACAAAGTCCAGTTGGAAGTCAGTCACTAGAGGAGTACTCCAGCAGTCAGCACCGAGTCTGATGTTGCTTACCATTTTCATGGAATAGATAACACATCCTTGGAGGGTTGGGCTGACATTCAGAGGGATGTGGAAAGGCTGCAAAAATTGACCAAAGGGCAGAATCTAGCAAGGGGCCACAAAGATATTGAGAGCATCTGACATTCAATAAAAAGTTAGAGACATGCGACTGTTCAACCTGTAAAAGTCTCAGGTGGGGCCTTATAAATATATACAAATAACTGAAGGCAGGAAGAAAGAAAGTAGAACTAAGTTCTTCTCTGTGGTGTTTACTGAGAGGAGAAAAAGGCAATGAACAGAAGACTGAAAGAGCTGGGTATAATATTCTTCTATGTAAAGTGACAGGATAAGTAAAAACGATATTACTAAAAAGTAAATTTAATTAATTAATTTATTTTTCCAAAGAAGCTGAAATAATGGCCTCGTATTATAGCATTTAATTTAGGGCAGCAAGCTGAGACTGCTAGGAAAGGCTACTGAAGCAGAGGTAAATCCCTCAGATGTGAATCTGCTCAACAACAAACCATTCTACAGGAGATACAGAATCACAGAACAGCTTCTGTTGGAGGTACCTTAAAGGCCATCTAGCTCCAGCCCCCCTGTCATCAGCAGGTTTGCCAACCACTAGATCAATCTGCCCGAGAACCCATCCAACATGGTCTTGACTGCTTCCAGAGATGGGGCATCCACAGCCTCTCTGGGCAGCCTATGTGAGTGACTCACCACCTTCTAAGTAAAAAAAATCTTCCTCACATCTAACCTAAATCTAATCTCTTTTAATTTAAAGCCATTCCCCCTTGTCCTATCACTCTCAGACCATGTGAACAGTTGGTCCACCTCCTGCTTGTAAGCTTCCATCAAGTACCAAAAGGACGCAATGAGGTCTCCTTGGAGCCTTCTCTTTTCCAAGCTAAACAAGCCCAATTCTCACAACCTTTCTTTATAGTAGGGGTGCTCTGGCACTTTGAACATTTTCATGGCCTCCTCTGGACCTTCTCCAGCAGCTCCATATCCTTTCTGCACTAGGAATCCCAGGTTTGGACATGGTACCCCAGATAGGCAGAGTAGGGAGAAAATCCCTTCCCTCTCCTTGCTGGCCACTCCTGTTTTGATGTAGCTCAGGACACACATAGCCTTCCAGGCTTCAAGTGCACACTGCTGGCTCATGTCTGGCTTTTTATCTACCAGAACCACAAAGTCCTTCTCAGCAAGGCTGCTCTCAGTGAGTGATTCTCTAAACATGTATTTGTATCTGGGATTGTCCCAATGCAAGTGCGAAACCTTGTATTCAGCCTTGTCAAACCTCATTAGATTCTTGTGCGTCCACATCTTGAGTGTGTCCAGGTCCCTCTAGATAGTATCCCTCCCTTCTAGTGTGTCAGCTGCACCACCCAGCTTGTTGTCATCAAATGGGAGTATGGAGGAAGCTTGTGAGACTGTGTTCATGTCTTAAAGTGACTTCAGTACCTAAAGTTTAGAAGAAAGACTGCTGGCCAGTCCCTCAGAGTTAAAATCTCATAACTTTAAGGTGACTGGGAACAAAATGAATCATTTATGGCTGGATTACTGATGTTTTGAGATAATGAACTATCTAAAAATCCAAAATTCTTCCCCCATATCCCTTCATACAGAGATACATGGGAGAGTTATATGGGTTATCCTCCTACAGTAGGTGCTATGGTGTAAATGGCTCCACAAGAAAAAAGGTGAGGCTGAACTGGAGAGCCACAGGGAGAATCAAGCTGCTGATCATGGAGGAAAGACTGAGAGATGTGCAAAATGCAATTCCTGTTATGCGGAGGAACCCAAAATAGCTATTGGCCACCAATTTGGACTTGTCCTTTGGTGACAACTGTGGAGCCACCAAGTTCAAGGGCAGTACATAGTGCCATTTCCTCTCCCCAGTAAAAATGCTGTTCTACACTGTTCCAGGAATTTTCCACCATAACTACTCACTTATTTTTCTCTTTCCTGAAGGCAGCTGTGAAATAATAATTTGCAAAACTTAGAAATAGATGAAATTTAATGAAGAAAATCACTGGGTAAAAAAGATTAGACATCTACTTCTGTGTCTTACAAAATGTGTTAGGAGATTAAGATGTGCTAAATGCCTTAATAATTAGTGATTAATAATTCATGAAATCACTTACATATGACTGTGTGATGTTAGAGCATTACATGGCACTCCATGTGAGCTACACAGCATAATCTAATATGTCATTATGTACATCACTAAGAATGTATATAGTTTTAAAGACTCCATTTGATTGACTGTGAATACCTATGGCATACACAGGTAACACTGTAAGAATTTCAGATGCCCAGAGAAGAGTAATACTAAGAGAGCTTAAGAATTGGCAGTATTTCAAGCTGACACCTGCACTAGTAACATGATGTTGTTTAACTGTACTTACAGCAGCTCCAAATACCATTTGATTAAAACACATTGGCCGCAGGCATTTTGTCTATGTTCCTATTTACACTAACTGAGTTGTCCTAGTGATAGTAATAGTTCATACAAGCAAGAAGTAAAAAGAAATAAAATAAAAAATAAAAGAAGGTTAGAAAGTTAGGAATGTTTTGTAACATGTAAAAACCATATTTTTGAAATGGAAGGTGTGTCTAAACCACTATTTTGTGTCTTTCACACAACCAGTGCTTCAAGAAATCACCAGCTTAGGAGCTTGTGAAACCTTTTGCTACAGAAAGAATGGGATAGAAAACTGTTCCATGCTATGTTTCAGTAGCCCAACATCAGAATTTGCATCTCAAAAAATCTGTTACTTTCTTGTACCTTCTTCATCTCAACAGTGCTACTACTTCTCAACAGTTATTACACTTCAACAGTACTACTACTTCTCTGAAAGAGTGGTCAGGCAGTGGAATGGACTGCCAGGGGAAGTGGTGGAGTCATCAACCCTGGTGGTGTTCAAGGAATGTTTGGATATTGTGTTGAGGGACATGGTTTAGTAAAAACTATTGACAACAGGTGAATGTTTGGACTGGGTGATCCTGTGGGTCTTTTCCAAGCTTGGTGATTCTATGACTCTATGATCCATTTCCTCACTGTTCTTTCCATGACCCTTCCAAATTCCCATTTTCCTACATAGAGACTTGTGCAAATGTTATACTTCGACATCCTTTATATCTGCTTATTTTACTTCTTTGGGAAAGAGAAAAAAAATAGCAAACCACATTCTTGGGATTTATATGGCTCCCAAGAAGGAGATGGTTTATTCAAGGACATTTTAGACACTGTCCTTGGAAACTCTTTTAAATGCAAATATATGTGTGACAATAAAATGAAGAAGTATGTCAGATTACACAGATTTCCCAGCATCTGCCACAAGAACTTCACTACTTTTTTTTTTCTAACCAATGATTAAATGCCTCCAAATGGTTATTTTCTCAATAGTGTTAAAAACAAATAAGGTTTGAACATATACCTGTGTTTATGAAATTCACACTTACATTTGAAGACCGATTTTGCTCAACTGATCAGATGATAATCAATTCCCACAGAAAGGGATAGTAGGGAAAAACATTGTTGGACAATTTTCTGTTTCCAAATAGAATTCCATATGGTACTGACTCATTTTTGTTCTGTCTTCCATGCTCATTAGAAATTTCTGAGGTTTTTACTGATGAATAGAAACATACTGAAATTCCTTTTAGTGGGGAATTCTAGGAAAATTCACCTTCCATAAATGTTTTGATCTGATGCTGTAGGAAAGAGAACTGGGGATCACATCTACAGTTCAATGATATGCGCATAGATTATAGTTGTCTTAACCCACAAACCAGTCTCAGAGATAGACTAATATAGTAGGAGCACAGCCAAATCTTTCACCTGGAAAACGATAAAACAACTTTGAACTAGAATCTCTCATTTGCTTGAACAAATTGTATTTGATTCATTAATTGGAGTTAAACAATAGTTGTTTTGGTAAGCTTTCGATATCAGACTGCCATTTTAGCCTTTGGTTGAACATTGTGTTTTAACAATGTTCTTTCATTACACATTGTTTGTATTTGTCTTATATGCTCTGATCCGAACCATGTCTCATTGAAATGAATTTTCAGACATAGACCCACGACATTAAATTCTTTTGGCCTTTGATCTACATTGCCCATGTCATAATTCTGCTATTCTAGTACCTTCTTTGTTTATATTATTATGCCTGCACTATCACTCTACTATTTTATTGATGTACTATCTTAAGTATCCCATTACTACACTAAATATAATGGAACCAAAATGTATTCTGAGAGAAGTTTGTTAGTGAATCATTTTTTTCCTGTTCAAAATAATGCCCCAGTATTCACTTTCATGCTTCAACTGGCATGTATTCTATAACACACATTCTAAAACCTCTTAGGAATACATCATTAAATCTATGTCCAAATAATTGCCCAATACTTGCTAATCTTAAATTAATTTATATATATATATATATATATATTATTTATGTACATATACTATGTGCTCCTAAAAAGTATTCCCAACTTTATGTTAGGACAAGCTTATGTCAGATACTCTTAAATTTTATGAATTTTCACCAATGAAAAAATTAAAGCCTTGGAAATTACACCAGACTAAAAGACAGAAGAACTAAATACTCAGTTTTTTATTCTAAGGAATCCAATGATGTTTTAAGCAAAGTACAGAAAACATATAGTGCAATGCATACAAGACTCTTAAATGCCAGTTGCAAAAATGTCAGCAAAACTCTGCTAATTAGTGGGTTGAGTGCATAGACTGCCTGATGAGGTGCCACTACTAAATCAGCAAGAAAGTAAAGGTAAAAGAGAAGGGATGGGAGAGAGAAGGAAAGAAAGGAGAGGAGGCAAGAGTAAGATTTAGTCAGTAAGGAAAATTTAAGGATAATCTGCAGTGTCATGTTACAAAATAGGATAGCGATGCTTCCATTACAGCCATAGTATTGCATTCACACCATTCCTTTGCTTAGTTATTTTCTCAATTTATCATGTTAGGGCTTGGCTTTCTGAGGTTTTGGGAGCTAAGCAAACTCCCAGAATTGCTCCATCCTATCACTGTGTTTTACCAAATGAATGCTACAGTTAAAGTCCAGAAGTGAAATCCTGGGGTTTTGCCAGTGATTTCAGCAGGGACAGGTTTTCATACCTGAAGGCATGCAGAGTCTCAACCATTGAGACCTGCACAGCCAGACTTCAAAGCTTAGGCAGCCATCCCCTTGGCTTCTCTACAACCACAGCCGTGGAGCAAACCCACGCCATGATGGCATCTCCCCAGTCCCTGCCTCCCGCCTACTGCAGCTGTTCCCAGCTAGACAAGGGGTAAACATGCTGGAGTTCCTTCAAGAGGAGCAACAGGGGACAGGAGTTTTAGCACAATTAAAATAAAGGGCAGTAAGATGTGCTACAAAGTAAAACAAAACGAACAGTTGCCACCAGCCACCATAGTCAGCCTGCGGGCCTGCTGTCACAGCGCAGCCTGTCAACACAGCTACGTGCGGTGCTCTGAGCATCCAGGGGCAAGACTGCAAAAATACCTTCCAAATCAGCATGGATAAGATTGACAGATTACTCAGGAGCTAGTCAACATGACAGTATCCTTGTAAACTGCCAAGTCTCTCTGCACAAAATCAGCAGGTTTTCACTAATAACTGTATAAATGAAACAATGTAGTGTCATTTATGTAAGATAGGATGCTAATTTAGCAGTGTTCATCTCCAAGATCCAGGACTTCGGCACTAAATAGGAGATACTAGGAAGGAAAATTAACAATATCACATGTGAGATAGATAAAATATTATTAATATCTGACATTCATAATTCATACTTGGTTGAAGCACTATAAAAGTTGCTAAGACTATGCAAAATCTGTCTTTGACATCCAAAGCAAAGCTGCATAAATCTCAAAGTGGTTTTGTTCTTCTCCATGTATGTTCCTTCAGACATTATTAACTTGCTTCTTCATGACCTGGGGAAGACACAGGTGCCACTGAAGTCCTTTTTGTAACTCCAAGGTGACTTCTCGTGCTACTGATATCAGTGACAGTTCTTACATGCCCAGATAGTCCAGTAATGTACCAATTGCTGGTTCAGTTCTGCCCAGATCTGATAGTAACACTCTTGCTTAGGTTTGTTTGACAGTCACAGCAAATTTACGTTGATCTTTACTCAGTTATCAAAGAGGAGAATCAGTTTTGCTTCATGTAATTATGAACAAAAATGTAACTGCATGTTCTTAGACACTGTCACAGCAAAAGTGTTTATGGGAGTGTCTGGTCATCCCTAAATAACTTTGCTAAAGTAATCAGAAGTTTTAGAACCAGTATTCACAAGGAAGTTTTCAGTAGAGCACTGCAGAGACCCATTTGTGTTGTGAACTCTAGTTAGCTTTCCAGTATCACAGTGAAGAACATTACAGTCTCTAATCAACGTTAGTTCAAGAAAAGTCCGTTAGAAGCTGTATTTAATCTATTCTTCTTTGCTCTTTCAGAAATCTGATGGAACTTCTTATTAAAAAAAATGTAGATTTTGATACAGCTGTCTCAGTACATGTTCTTTTCACCCAGAGAAAATTTTCCTTTGGCCTCTGATATAACAAGGGCTGAGAGCATGGCATATTCTTAAATGACTAAAAGAAATAAAAGATTAGACACAATATCACTTCTAAGGAAGAGAATTATAAACCTTCAGTGCATCAAAACTTGTAAGAATTCCTTCCTGTCTCATATACAAATTAACTGAATATGTGATCCATGGGGTTAATTGAATACAATAAAATTCAGTGAAATAAACACTGCCAGAACATTAAAAGCAAGTATGAGCCTGTAAAACACTTCATAAACTTCATAAATATCATATAAATACCACTGAGTTTTATTTCCTGGTTCATTTGGAAAGCACCTTCAGTCTTTAGCTGTTTGATAGTTACAGACATTATAGATCCGATGCCTTCTGTATGTTTACTATGGCTACAAATTTCTCTCAATTTCCAGTGTTTACCCAGATGATTTTTTTTTTTTTTTTAAATGATAACTGTTCTAAAACTTCCACTTTTACAGCTTAAATAGTCTTTGAATCTCCTAGAACACTTCATCCTATTATTGTATTGGCCTTTCTCTGTATCTGTCCAAATTTACATTATCCTTTAAGCATGGACAATAAGGTCTTGAAGTGACATTTTAAAGAACATCTTTCTAATATTATGTACCATAGTGCTAGACTGTTCTGATCATTACTGAAAATATCTCAAAATGTCCTCCTTCCATTACGACAGATTATTCTTTTTGTGCCCAACCAGTAAATCTCATTCCCTCTCCTGGAGTGCCAACTTTAGTTGATAAGTCTTCAATTTAGAGTAGCAATTCTGGATTTTTTTCCTATGTGTATTACATTCTACAGTGTCACCATATCCTGCTTCTTTAATTCCAGATCAATGTGTGACCCACCTGTTCCTATTACCAGTGGCATGATTTTTCAAGTGCTGCACTGTCTATACCACAGATTATTAATGTAAACATCTATCTAATTTTTAAATGTAGGGTCATGAGTAGCAATATTAAGCAAAATGGGTTCCACAGTTGCTTACTGGAAAATATCGTTGTTCTCCTTTCTCCAACTGACAGCTCTCTTTTCAATGTATCTTATAGTAGTCTTTCTTTCAGCTATGTGAATCATCCCATATTCCTTGCTTTAATTTCTATTTTTTTTTCCGTTTATTTGGTTTTGTTTCAATTCTTGATTAATCTTCTCTTCAACATCTGCTAAGTTGCATTATTTCAATTCTGATACCTGACATGAGTAAAATACAGTAATCAGATGAGTAAGCACAGGACATTAAATAAATACTGGATGAAAAATACTCAAGCAACTCCCATCATCTCCTCCTATGAAGTTTTACTATGCATCTTTGATGTAACACAAAATAAAAACATGCAGAACAAATAATTATCATTAAAAAAAATAAAAATTCATTACCAAGACATTTTCATTCTTCTTTAATTTCATTTTAACTTTTTTTTTTTTTTAACATATTGATATACTACTTCCTTAAATAATTTTCTTAGTGTTTAACTAGGCAAATGGAGAATAAAGAATGATGCACATACTTTATACATGGCATAGATTATTATTTTTTTTAAGCAATAAATGTCATGTTTTTTAACATCCTCATCTTAAGTCAAATCTCCATGAAAGTTCAGCAAACAGATTTCATGAGAAGAGAATAAAATTAAATTGCTCTACTGCATACCACTGAAAGTCCAACTAACTCATCCCAGCTCCAGCAGCAGATAGAAACTGATATTTAGGGAGAAAACAAAGCATATGTGTCACAGTCTTCTCCCTCTACGCTCTCCTGTGCTGCCAATCAGTATTTAGGGACTTTCAAAGTCTTGAGCAACCACTGAAGAGCAAACGCTGTGTTATTTTCTCCTTATTCTTTTTTTGACATATTTATGTTTTCATTTTCCATTATTTGTTACATCACCAAACTGCACTTTTTGTTTATTTGTTGTGCAAAATATTGACTGCTTTCATTCATTTTCTCTTGACTGCCTGATTATTTCATTTGGTACCCTCCACGTTTTCACCTTGAGAGAAGCTGTGACTAATTCATCCTTCCCTATTTTTCCCTATATGTTATTTGCTGGATTGCAAATCTGTTCAAAACTCAAACCCTTTATTACTCTCTTTATTGTCACTTGGAGGTAGAAAATTCTGATTCCTCACTTCAAATTGAAATGACATTCAAAACTATATTTTATTTTTTTTTGTCATTTCACCTGAAGGGACATTTTTAATCCAAGATACACCAATGCAACTTTAAGTAAACTATTTCAATTTAAGGTAAACATGCATTGTCTTTATATAAATGGATGCTATTAAAGGCCAAAGCATTTAATAAATGTATCAATTTCTAAAAAGATTGTTATGTGTAGATCTTGGAGTACAGATCATTAAATGGCAAAGAAAAAAAATACTTAGTTTTTGTTTGAAATAGCACAATGAAATATTTGATTATATTCCATTTCCAAAAGATCAGGTGAAAATCAAACTATGCTGTGACAACATCAGATCATCAGAAGTGTGACTTTTGTTGGCAAATAGTCATTTCCAAATAATCATGAGAAACTGAGAATTTCTGAGTCCAAACAAAAAAAGACAGGTTAAGAGCAGAAGTTACCTTTAATTATTCTGAGATATAAAGCTGATGTAAGTTCAAATTTAGGCAAAATTTTAACTGAAAGAAGTTTCATAGTAGGAGATTTCATCTGAAGTTTCAGAGTGTTTGAGTACTAATATAAGAAAAAGAGAAGTGCAAAAGCATGGGGCTGTAGGCTCCAGAGTCTTACTAAATCCAGCCCTCATGTGGAAGTGACTAATGTGTAAAGCTTCAGACCACTGATGATAATTATTCTCTAAATTAAGGATACGCTTTATCCAGTGTTCTTTGGTGACTAAGAAATCTGTGTTTTTAAAGCTAATTAGTTTCTTAGTTATGGTCATTGTTGTTTATTGTTCAGTCCCCTTTAGGGTAATTTAGGCTGACCTAAATTAAGAACACTTCATATGTTTTGTTGATGATGCACAATAACAGAACCCCTTGACCAAAACATGTGCTGGACTTTTGTCTCCAGAGGTGGTCTGCCTAGGAGGAAATATTATATCCAGGGATGCTTCCACCATAAATGTCTGGCTGCATCTCCTTGCTTACTTGGCTAGAACAGTTTACGATCCCACTGTCATGGGAAAAAATAGCCTTAATGCTTTCCTAATCCTGTGATGATGTTACGTTTTTCCAAGCATCTAGAGGACCGAAACACAGCCAGCCAGGAAAGTTTTCTGAACTACATAAGGAATTAACAAGATCTAGCTTGCTCTAGGAGCCTAATGGTCTGCCTTCAGCAGCACAAAGTAGATGGTATTTAGTGAAAGAGCAAAAATCAGGATATGTTGAATATTCTTTCCCATCACGCACCCTGCTAGCTTACAACAATAGCCATCTTAGCAATTCTGTAGAATCACAGAATCATAGAATGTCTTGGGTTGGAATGGACCTCAAGGACCTCCAACCCCCCTTACACTTGCAGGGCCACCAACCTCCATATATAATACAAGACCAGGATGCCCAGGACCTCATCCAACCTGGCCTCAAACACCTCCAGGAATGGGGCTCTTCATTTTTCCATTATACTAATTTGAAATTTCAGTTATCAATTTACTCACTCAATACGGGAATATTCTTTTGTATCTTCATTCAGTGAGTTTCACATTTTTTTATATAAATTTATATATTTTCCTCATTTTAACCAACTATAAATTACAGAAAGATCTTTCCTTTTATTGCGATTTTCATTTGCCTTTTTTGGCAATAGGATTTATGAAATTTTTTGAACACTCCAGCTCTGATTAAGTAAAACTTAGCAATGCTCTTACTAGCTCCAGCATTACATTGCGGCTGATTTATGAAATACAGCAAGTCATGCTAATCGTTGTCCAGTATTTCATATAGGCCCATGTGCCTACTAAGTCCACCCTTTAATAATTCTGTATATCAAAGGGGACTCTAAGCTGAATTACAAGTTATGTCTTGTTGCTTACTCTTTTATATCACTGTTTTTTTCTCCAAGTCTATGACTCAGAATGCTATCAAAGTGCTAAAGTTCAATATGACTGGGGGAGTCATCCTGCAGTAACATGATCCTGTCACAAGTATCTGTAGTGACTGTGAACCCAAAGTAGCTTGAAATGATGACTACTTTTTCCCTCTTGTCCTTGTTCTTTCACTCTAGCCCTAAGAAGGCTAAAATTTCCCTCAAGGAACATCAAATATAAACATATCCATGCACATCCATGGTTAAGAGCCCTGCAAAGAAAGAAGGGTAATCCAAATCTCAGTTATGCCAGATTTCTCACGTTCAAACCAAAGCCTCAAAATGCATCTATAAACTCAAAGACACATCAAATGGGGCAGGAATTTACTGCAGTTATGCAATGCAACTCTTCTGATGGGCAGGTCAGCCCATTTTCAAATAACCTTTCTAATACGCAAACACTTCCTGGAGATGAAAAAGGCATGACCAACTCTTAAACTGCTATGACAAAAGGCATTTACTCACTCAGGTGGATTTTCCAACTGGATTTTTGAACAGCAGAGCAACTCTGACATCGCGAAAGGCCTTCATTTTTCTGGAAGAAGCTCAGAGAAACACAGGAACAGAGAAACATTTGTCAGAACCAGAGGCCTACAAGGTCCAGTTGGTCTTTTTCCATCAGTGCCCATAAGCCCATGCAGCAAGAAAATGGAAGAGTAAGGCAGTCATCTGACACTTCCAACAGCTCTGGATTGAGGATGTCATGACACACTTCATTGCTAGTCCGACATGTATCTCTTCTAACAGCATTTACCACTTTTTCTCTTAAACTCCAACAGCAGTAGCAGGAGCCACACGTCCAGTGTGTTTCTGTGAACTGGACTTTCTGCGGCAGAAGAAAACAAGAGTGGTACAGAGCCAGGCCAGAGGTTTAACGTTTTTAATTAAGGCTTTTGGAATAGACAGTCTGGGTCATCTGACTCCAGGCACCTATTCTGACAGATGTGGGTTTGTCTCACACTGGCCCCAAATAAAGAATTCAAAAGCTTTAGAAACTAATTTCTGACCGCAAGGTTAGTATTCCAGATTATTATGTGTGGAAACAATTGCAGGTCCAGACAAATTCATTCCCTTTCAATATCCACAATTACTTCAATGGAGCATAATGAATTAAAATATTTAGCACCTTTCACGGCCTGGGCTGCTTCTCAAGACAAATCAGGCATTACCAGGCCTCACAAAAAATAAACCAATTGCATACTGCAGCCATTTTTTCCTCTTCCCCTGAGTCCATACGATGGAGTCTGGTGCAATGCTACGTGTTTATGGTGTAACCATCAGCAGAGCCAGGCTGCCACTTGAACGTGCCACAGGGTACTGCAGCACATGGTTGTAAGCATCACACACTGCTCAGCACTGCACTCCATACCCAAAGAACTATTGCAGTCCACCTCACACTTCCCCTGTTCACTGAGGCCTGTGATGCACTTGCTTGCACATATGCAACCATGTGGGTGGCCTACAGGGCTAGTGAGGGGCACTGCTGTGCTTTCAGCTATTCCAGCATTCTTTATGCCTACACAGATGTGCAAGCGTGCTTCTGCCTGATGGAACATCTCCCCTGTCTTCTTGCCACCTACTACACTGGTGGCCTCTTGTGTTTCCAGACACAACTAGGCCATCAGCGCTCCTTACTGAGCTTGAAAGCACAAGGAGCTTTAAGGTGCAAACGCTGTGTAGAGGTTTTGAGGAATTTTTGCTGCTCAACTGTGTGTTTGAATGGAAAAAAATATATGTATTTAGATGTATCTATGGATCTACATGATATCCTCATGAAGTGCTTTATTATGGGTAGATCAAAAAGAAAGCAAACAGAAAACAAACAAACAAATAAAAAGGTTGAAACGGGGATCGATCATCCCGCTGGGAGCCGCGTGCGCGGAATCTGCGCGGAACCTGCGCGCACCGTGGGGCTCCTCCCGGCCTCTCCCCGGGTGCGGCTCGGCTCGCAGCCGGCGCCGCTGAGGCACAGCGGGAGGGGTTGGAAGCGGAGGGGCGGGACGGAGCGGCGCAGGTAGGCGGGCGGGGCCGGGCGGGGTGTCCCAGCGTCGTTCCCGGGCCGGGCATTACCGAAAAGGGAAGGAGGAGAGGAAAAAAAAAAAAAAAGTAATTAAAGTCGCCGTTGCCGCCCGCGGTCCCACCCTCCCCACCGGCCGACTCCTCGGGCAGACGGGAGGGGACAGAGGGAGACGGCCCGCCGCTGGGACACGCACTCCTCGCCGCTGCCCCGCCGCGCAGCATGGCCCGCACAGACCCCCGCTTCGTCCTCGGCCTCTTGGTGAGTGCGGTGGCCCGGAGTCGCTCCGCGTCTTTCCGCGGGTGCGCAGCGAAGCGAAGCGTGTAAGGGGTGGGAGAGGGGCGCAGGGTGCGGATCTGTGCGCGGTCGAGGTGCCGGTTGCGGGCAGGCGGTGGAAAACGGCGCTTCGTTTGATTGCCAATATCCTGAGCTGTTGTCCCGCTGCCGTGGGGCGCATTGAGCCCCTCGGAGTGGTCCGTTGGGCTGGTGCCGAGTTTCCTGTACCTTGGATTAATTGTATTTATATTAGCGCACTGCTAATACAAATAATAAGGCCTTTGTCGGGGATAATCGAGGAGTTGCTCTTTTTCTTTTAATTTCCTTTTATTTTTTCCCTTACCACGCATCACTGCTGTGGCCAGAAGCAGGCATTAATACTTTGAGCCTGGAAAAAAGATATTCGGTAGCACCAGAGCACTGAATTTATTACTTTTGTGTCATTAGATATGTATATTTCAATGGGAGTGCTACTATTGCAGACGTGCTGTGCGTTCCTGCTTTTGCTGCAATATTCATATTAAATCTCACTGAAATGTGGGTGAGTTTTACTCATCCTGCTAATTAGAAAGAAAACAAAATTCGCCTGTCACATAGGGGAGAGAAAGGCTGCACACACCCTAACCCCAAAAGCTGCTGAAGTGTCTTCTTTGTATGAAGTGAAAGGACGTGGTAGCTGTTTTGTACTTGTATTTCCTATCTGTCTTATCATTTCAACTTGTTTAGCCCTTTGGTAGCTCTTTGGATGAGTGTCAGACTGTCCCAGCGTTACAGTTTAAATGTTACGTATCACTGATTCTGAAAATATCTTAAAACAATGTAATAAGGTTATGTGACTTTAGTGATGTAAAAATTAGTGCGGTGTCTGTTGGGACGGAGTTTTACCAAATATTTCTTAATAAGGAAAATGCCAACTAAGAGTGTTTTATATATGCATATTTTTATGTCTTTGTGTATACGTGTGTATACACATGTGTGTATGTATATATGTGTGTACACACACACACATATATATATATATGAAACAGCACGAACAACTTTATGATGCAGATGCAGCGTTTAAATTGCTTTAATGCAATGCTTGCACTCCCCATTTCAATTTAATTTTTCAGCTAATCTTAGTTTTTCTAAGGTTTGCTAATGCCTTAAAGATTTTTCAAGTATTTTTATTTAAATACTAATAAGAAAGAAGTCGTTTTCAGAATTACCATTGGCTGTTTTCTTCTCTATACTTTTAATCCTAAAGATCTTTTTGGTAGACTCTCCTTTTTACCACACTTTCATCCTGAAAGAAAGAATGTACTTTAAAGGCAGAATACATTTATTTACATTCTTCTATTTAAAAGGCTATGTAATTTTATTTATTTTATTTTATTTTATTTTTTATTACAACTTTAAGCGTGGATAAAAACTAGATCATTTATATATATGTATATAAAAATGTGAAGTTGGGGCTGAATTACTCTGTGCTGAGGAATATCTTTGTACTTTGATATGATCCCGGTAAGGAGTTCTGGTTATCTGCTCCTTGGTTAACAGCAAGCCATTTGAATTTTGAGGAGGACCCCATTTTGTAACAGGTTATATGGGAGTGGTCTGCTGTCATCCACAGCATTTTATTTATGTCGTATCTAATTGCTGAAGCGAGATTTAACCAGCTGAGAATGCGCTTTGAAGATGCAAAACGAGATGTGTTGTCATGTGGGCTTAATAAGACGCTTCTCCCTTTAATGTTCGGCATCACCATGACTCCACTGAGTTAGGGCTGGTTCACCTTTAATGCTCAGAGGCTTTGGCCCTAAATTGACCGAGAGTGCTGCTGGGGAAAGTGTATTGCAGAGCTGTATTTTATATTTACAGGAAATTGATTGCATAGGCGACGTCTCCTAGTCTTAAGGGAAGCTTTGCTGTTGATGTCAGTGCCGTGTTTTTTGGGAAAACACCACCAATGGTGGACAGATGCAGAGCCTGGTCTTGTTCCAGTGCTCTGCATGCTGTGCTGCCTGGCGACTGAGGGCTGCTTTCTGGACCATCTTAACTGCTTGTCTTTCAAAAAACAAAGTGACAACAGATGAAACAAACACAACTTGAGCAACAGTAGTTATTATTCAAAATATCATGTAGTTTTTTCCCCCCTAATTTTTAATTTGTTTTTATTTTAGGTATTGAGCTTGTGCTGTGATGCTTGCAAGAAAGTCACTTTTCATGTTCCCTCCATGCTTGAGGCTGACACGTTGGTTGGCAGAGGTGAGAAGCTGCAGGCGTCCATCGTAGCAGTGCAACATGGCCTCTTTTCTAGTGATGCTGTTAATACTGCAGGAGTGTGTCTTTTATTTAATGGAATGAATGGCTGACTGCACAGCCAGTTGAACAGCTGGATCAGCCGTTTTTGTGGAGGATACGCCCTGTATTTGTTACGGGTTTGAACACTAGCTCTGGGCACCCATTTGACTTGTGCTTAAATAGCTCTTGTCAGCTTTCAGCGTGCATTTTAAAACTAAAATGACATTTAGTGCTTTCAGAATTCTGAGGCTTAGTATTCAGATCTCTGGCTTAATGTTCCACAGTGCACCCATAACCCACAGAGTCGTTTGAAGAAGACAGTAATTATTTGGATAATAGGAAGGGAGAAAAGAGAACAAAACCCACACAACCCAAGAGTTCCAAAGCCGCTTGTGTGTGACTAGAGTGAAATAGGGCTGTGACATCTCAACTCTGCTGGGCTGCTCAGGGCACATGAGGAAATGTGTTGCGGAGGAATCCTGCATGTACACTCCATTGGGATGGTGCGCCTGGTCTTGGTTTAGGACAGTGTGCAGGGGATGGTGATTCATAGAGGAGACTGAACAATACACCACTCTCCTTTTTATTCAGTATTCAACAGGCAGCTTTTGAAGGTGTGTCTTGGCAGCTGCTACATTCATTGCTGATTGAGACTGAATTTGGGGCTTCAGAGGTGCTCTGTGTCAGTCCCAGGGTAACAGAGGTGCATGCTCCAAACCTGCAACCCCCATCCATATTCTACAGTAGGATCAAATGCAGTACACTTGTAATTCGTCTCAGTGCCGCTGCTTAGAAAATCTAGTTTTAAAAGTGAAAGTACATTGACCTTACTGTTAGATTATACAATGAAAGGATGAGACAGTTTAAATGTTTTCTATGTTTTTGGTGTTTATATTTAAATAAATTAAACTTGATTTAAAAGTAAGCTTCACATTGTTACAGTGCTGTGAAAGAAATTGTGTAACATTGACCTTAAACTATTTCCCCCCCCCCCCCAAACTAGGAGTGGAATGCTTGAATGGCATTCTTTGTACGTTTATTGGGAGGGTAATTGTAGCATTGTAGCATGACAATAAATTAAGTCAGGATTTTCTTCATTGAAAAGAAGGTTTTGTATCTTTCTGACTTAAGCTATATATATGAGACACTATAAAGGAAAGATCCCACAAGGCAACAGCATGCTGAACATAATGCTGTTTCATATAATCATCATAAACAAAATACCCATTCTGTTATTTTCTTTGCAGTAAGCAGCACTATGATGCACTTTAAACAAGGTGGTGATAATTCTGTTCAGAACTAAATTTTCTCTTTATAGATTTACAAGGGAGTGGAGTTATGTTGCAACACCGTAGAAACGCTATGAAACGTTTAAATAAGTAGTTAAATGAAGGACTTGGTAAGGAAGGAGGAAAAGAGACGTGTTTAAAAGTATGCTTTCCATGAAATTAATTTTATTTAAAATATCGCCTATGTATGTAGGGTGAAATTTTGAATTTGGTCTAGTCTTAGAATTTTATAGCTGTAAAAAAAATTCAGTCCACTGTGATACAGTTGAAGATTTATTGAGGCATGCTGATACATAGTTCTCTCCATCTTAAAACTTTTTGGTCAAAACAAAACAAAGCCCCACCAAACCCAAACTATTTTATTTTGGCACTTGCTAAGAGGGAAAAAGTATTTGATTCTAAAACATAACACTAACACCTCCATGTGTGTTACAAAGTTGCTTTATCTAGCACTTAGGTCTCTGCCCTATATCCTTTTTCAGTGTGCCAAATCAATCTTACTTAGTGCTTTGATGTTATTTAGGTTAATTATGGCTATCCTGATTTTGCCTTCCACCCCCCAACTGTTGTGAAGAATTACTATCTGGTGAACCGATTTTAGTGAAGTGTATTACACTTTAAGCCACAAATTTACAGCAAATGCTTTAAGCGTACCTGAGAAGCGTGCTAAGATTACCTGACGCTTCCTGTCAACTGCATGGGATTCTGTCTTGTAAATATTAATAAACTGTTCATCCATCATTTGTTCTAGAGTTAGCGTGTATCTCTCTCATCAGTCTGCCTCATAATTTAAAGACCTTTGTCCTCCCAAGGCGTCTAAATCACATAGACCCAGTCAGTGCTTTCCTCCTGAGGGCAAATCTTCCAAGGAATAATATCTCTGATGGGAATTTGCATTAGTTAATATCTTCACTGATTATGTGGGGGATGGAGCACAAGAGAAATGTAATACCCACTGATCCACTAATGAACATGTCTGCAGTGTTTGTTGCATTTGAATGTATTAGTTTGTCTCTTGTTGCTTCAAGAATCCCACCAGTGTAGTAGTATCTTTTTGAGAGGTGGGCATGAATCACCCATTTCCTTTACAGAGTACTTTCATAAGCACAGTAGTGGAAATTTGTGTGAACACATTCAAAGAGAAGTGCATGGATGCGTTCTAGAGTCTATATTTGTACTGCTTAAATGCCAAATGATGTAATTTTTAAAGAGAATGTGTGTCAGTAAATTTTAATTAGGGAATGATTTTTCTCTTTGAGATTGTTTCCCTGTTTGAGTTATTGTCTGAATCTTTTTTTTCTTGCAGTTAATTTAAATGAGTGCCTTCAGTCTGCAGAACACATCAGTTCCAGTGATGAGAGTTTCAAAGTCCTGGAAGATGGTTCCGTGTATACAACATCTGCTGTTTCTTTATCTGATGAGAAAAGGACTTTTACTGTATTACTTAAAGATCTTCAAGAACACATAGAAAAGAAAATACTTATTGACTTGGAGACAGATGAAAAAAAGGTGGGCCTCTAATTCCAAGGTACCTGCCTTGTTTGGGTGTGATTGTACAAAGAATGGTTTTGTGTTGGGTAGCTGTAATTAGAATTTCAGAATTCAAATAATCAGGCAACACACTCTACACTATGGTGTGTATTTGTGGCAGTTGTCGATTAAATCTGCAGACATCCTGCTTGAAAGAGAGGATGCTAACAAGGAGCTTAAAAAGGAATGTCAAGAATCTTAAAAGCCGTGTTTGAGGCGTTCCGGCAGATCCTGTTTGCAGTGAAAGAAAATCCTCTTGGATTACTGTCACACATATAATCAGAAATAGAGATCTTAGAAAAATGGATAGCCAGTGTGGAAAAATGGGGTGGATGTGTAGGAAAAGTGTTATGAAAGTTAAGCAAAAGTGTACAGTTATATGGATACATTCTTACTTGTCATTTTGACCTGCGCGCAGAAGTCTAGGCATGCTAGAGATACAATTCTCAAGCGAACCAAGAGACGATGGGGCCCAATTCCTTCTGTTATGATAGAGAATTCACTTGGACCTTTCCCACTACAAATTCAGCAGGTACATTTTATACAGATCTTAATTTTACAGTGCAACTTCCTTTTATGTGTTTATTGTGATGCATGAAGAACAGAAGCGAGCACTCTTGTATTGTCCACTGAGACTATTCCTCTTCCTTCTCAGTCTTGCTTTGTTTTATGTTTCTTGAGATCCTGTAGCTGAAATAACTTGTGGCTGTAGTAGTAACTGAAGGCGTGCTACAGTTGTAAAAAGCAGGGGGGCATATTATGACAGGAGAGCGCTTCTGCTTGGAAATCAATTTATCTATGAAGTGTGTAATTTAAACAGGAAAAACTCCACAAAAATCCTATAACGTTGCTTAGAAGATTTAGTAGATGCAGGGAAGATAAAATTTTGTCCGATTTTATATTTTCTGGAGTTTGGAGAAAATGTCTGTAGAATTTAAGACTGTGGGCTGTGTGTTATTAGGAAAGGAACAGACAGTATGAAAACAAGTAGACATGAAAGAGAAATACAAGCACTATAGTTATCATTAATGCATCTAGCCTTCTCTAGATTACAGAATGACTGGTAGCAGTTACATATG
The DNA here is from genome assembly GCF_054131305.1 of Coturnix japonica. NCBI lineage: Eukaryota > Metazoa > Chordata > Aves > Galliformes > Phasianidae > Coturnix > Coturnix japonica. Next base: position 39,488,411 of record NC_140664.1, read on the forward strand.
AGTGTAATAACAGAGTCTGTACAGAGAGAGCTATCATTCTACTAATCTTATCTGCCTAACTTCTGGCTTTCAGTAGATAAGGGAAGTATTTGGGGAGGGGGTTGTTTGTAAATAGAGAACTGCTGATGTTACATCCTTTCTGCTTCTAGTATGAAGCGCAGAAGCTATTTAATTTGGCGTGTTCCTGGACTAAGCTTTTGGTTGCTTTCTTTTTCCTTTTTCTTCGCTTTTTCTTCACTAATTAAAAGTCATATTCTCAGTGAATGCACTGAAACTAAAATCTTTAGAGCAGAGACAGAAATAAGAAGCCAGCTACGTATGAATGTATATAAATGCATAGAAATAGTAATTGTCAGAATTCAATTTTTTTCTACTCATGCTCCTATTTCTTTAATTGTTCGATGATGATAAATGTTTGAGTTTGGATTAACTACCTGTCCCCATGCACACCCCTTATAAAGGAAGGCAGTTACAAGTCAGTCTGTTTCCCTAGTCAGAAAAGCCTAAGCTGCTAAAGAAAATAAATAAACTGAGTTTTATTTTTGTCACTGAAAACTTCTCCTTCTGCAAATGTGATTGTAGAAAGGGGAAGAAAGTATTAGAGTGCTGCTGCTGTTTTACCCTGCGCTTAAAAATGTGTTCTTTGTAGGTCCAGTCAGATACGGCTCAGAACTACACCATTTATTATTCTGCAAGTGGACCGGGAATTGATCAAGATCCAAAGGGCTTGTTTTACATAGAAAGAGAAACTGGAAACATCTTTGCTACTCGTGCAGTAGACCGTGAGCAATATCCAAGTTTTCAGGTACTGGGCTCCAGAATGTAAATACAGTTACATCTTTTATTTCTATAGTGTGTGTTTGAAAGCTGGGTTACAGGGGAGACATGGAGAAGACAGGATCTATAATCAGCTGTCTGTTCAGAGTGGTGTGTCTAGTGTTGGAGAGATGAAACAGATGACAAACACAGAAATAGCTGGTTATTCAGATCTTGAGAGTAGCTTTGCTTTTCACTGCCTAGGCTCTAATTACAGCATAGTTGCAGTGAGCTATTGGATTTGCATTGCTTCTAGGAAGTTTGAAGTCATCCCGGAGTTTTTCAAGGAGAGTTGAAAAGGTCTGCATAGAAAACAAATTGTGACAAATTCCAGACGGCTCTGTTTTTGAGCTCACTGTTTCATTAACAGGGTAGAGTGCTCTCTCTACTGGCTGAGAAGTGTAAGAAGGCAGCTAGTAGAAATAACAGTGCAACTAAAATATGTTGTAGTGGACAGATAGTTTTGCTGCTTTTCTTGATTGTGTTCTAAATAGCAATAATTATATCTGAATTTTTAGAAATGCTGAAGTTGTTTCAATGATACCTGAAAAATTGTGTTGAAAAGACTTGGAAGAGATGCTTGACAAATTTGGGGTGGGGAAAGTGACTCAAATATTGCTAGTGAGGGAAATTAAAAATGGAAAGATGGGGAAATTGTTCAAGTTTTTGTGTTGCTGTCACTTCCCCTTCCAGGTGGCTGGTCTTGAGGGCACATTTGGAATGCTGCATTTCTTTTTGTTGACTCCTGCAATGAGCTGAAAGTGTAATACTGCTTCATGGTGCTTAAGCTGAATTACTGAATTTCTGTCTTACAGATCATTTGCTTTGCAAGCACTCCAGATGGTTATTCACCGGAGGTACCCCTCGTTCATACAATCAAAATAGAGGATGACAATGATAATGCTCCGTATTTTACACAGGATGTTTTTGAGTTTTGTGTTCCTGAAAACTCCAAGCCTGGTAAGAATTGCTTCAAACTGATCAACAAAGCATCAGTCAAATACATAGTAATGCACTGTTTAGTCCAGTTCAGTGGGATTTCTTAGTATCTTTACAGCAAAGACTGAATTTTCAAAGTGCACCTCAAAATTTTTTTAATGATCAGAAATTCCAAAATACCATTAAAAAAAAAAAAAAAAAGTGAAAAGTAACGTGTCAAAGATTTTTTTTTTTTTTAAGTGAGATAATTCAGTATTCTTTAAACAGTATAATAAATTCAGAAGACATCTTTAAAATGTATCCACAATAAACTGCCTCTTTTAAGCACTTTGATTGTGAAGACCAGAGCAGTGCAACAATTTTAAAAGACAATTTTAAACAACTAAGTTGGTGGTATTCTAAGGTGTGGAATCCTTTTGTTTAAGATTACAACATGTGTCCAAAGTTTTGAATTAAAGTAGGGCACTTTCTGTCTGGGCAGCAGAAGATCAAAGAATCATAGAATTACCAAGATTGGAAAAGACCTGCAAGATCACCTAGTCCAGCTGCCCACCTACCATAAATATTTCCTTACTAAACCCTGTCTCTTAGTACCACATCTGAATGTTTCTTGGAAACACATTAAAGGCTTGTTTGCACCCATACTCATAGAAGGGCAGGGTTTTGCCTGTTGCTGAATTCAGATGTTACAGAGAAGAAAAGCAAGAAAAAAAGCAGGCCACAGAGAAGGAATGGGAAAGAAGTGCTTTGCCATTCCCTGCTATATCCTAGACTGGGTGTATAGAGTGAGGAGTGTCTGACTTAATTCACAGAGAAGGCAGTATCTTCACATTCATCAGTGATATTTAATTCTCTGAGCTCTTCTGCTTTCAGCTGCGTGAGTTATGGGTTAACAGTGAAGTCCAGAAGCACACGAACTGGGGAAGCAACATACCCCAAGGGGCAGAACTGCAGTTTGGACTGTCAGAAATTGCTGAACTTCCTCTTCAGCTGTATATGGGATGTTCAGTTAGAAGTAGCTGAAATCTAGACTGTTTACATTTCTTTTGATTGTTCTTTTGTCAATAATGGCAACATTGTTTGAGCAGGAAAAAGAAATAAAAGATTAAAATAGACCATTTTACACTATTATCATATTTTCCATACTATTTACACTGTTTTCAACACCACTTATATTTAAACCTAACAGACAATAGCTGTTTTTACCAATCTAAAATAGAAATACCTCTTCAAGCAATGTTTGCCTAATTGTAGATTTTTTTTTTTCTTCTGTAAATTAAAATTGCTATATTGTGTTCACAGGTGTAATTGTTGGAACAGTGACCGCAGAGGACAGAGATGAGCCATATACTTTGCATACTACTTTGAAATACCGTATTGTGTCACAGACTCCTTCAGTAACTTCAGCATTTTCTTTGCATGGTGACACAGGTGTCATTACTGTGTCATCGTCGCAGCTGGACAGAGAGGTGATGTTTCCTGAAGTAGTGCACACATTTTGCTTCAGTCCCTAGCATGAGAACGAACAGATAAAGTATTTATGTTACCTTTTTCTTTGTCTACAAGTTTCTATCTAAGTCTTCTACTGCTCTCCAACACTGAAGAGCTGACTGGATTCTTACTCTTTCTCTGTTTGCGAATTGCATGACTGCTCTTTCCTCCTAGTGAAGCTCCACGTGGGACACTCCCTGCTTCTTTACAGGGAAGATGAACTAATTTTACTGCATGTAGCCTGTCATCTTGCACTCAACAGAAACATCTCCAATTTGAAAAATCTAAACAGTAATGCAGTGTTTCCCGACAACAAACAAAGGAAAAACCCCTTTTGTTGTTGTGACCGATTTGAGAGAAATAAGCTTAATGAAAAGTAACCACAGACTGAAAGCGCTGGAAATGTGGGTGAACACTCTGCAGGGGAGAGTGAAACAGATAAGGGCACATTATTTGAGTTCTACAAGTTATCAGACACTGGAAAGCAAAGGCATTTGTGGATGTTCTGGAGAGCTTTATTTGATACAAGATATGGCTTACACTTTCTAACAGATGTTGAACTCAGTGCTGCTCAGTACTATTTTACTTATTTTCCTTCTGGAACAGTAGGGAAAATGCTCTAGACACAGCCCTGTCCCCTGCAAAATATAGCAGTGTACACTGGAGCTGAGTTGCGGAACAGGAATAAAACATTAATTTCTGTTGTGTGTAGCTGTTAAAATAATAATAATCAAACTTCTGTTTACTTTTCAGCTGGTATCCACGTACACTTTATTAATTGAAGTGAGAGATATGGGAGGTGAACCTTTTGGTTTGTGCACAACAGGAACAGCTGTCATAAAGATTGAAGATACAAATGACAATGCGCCAACTTTTAAACAGTTGCAAGTAAGTCTTCATAAATTAAGTGACTGTAAAGGGTGAAGAAGTTATTTTTATCACCTTTCTGATTTTCCCAGTGAATGCTTCTTCAAGTATGCAGCATGGACCTTTGTGAATGCCATATTGGTTGTTACATTGTTTGGTAATTAGACCTGCTGCTGTATTAGTTTTTGTGAGTTAGTGGTCTTATATGACCACTGGGAGAAAGCTGACATGACTAATTCACTTCTGTAATGAACGATCACAGAAATCTTGTAATTTAATCATACTATGGTTTTGTGTTTTTTTTTTTGTTTGTTTGTTTGTTGTTGTTTTTTTTTTTAAGGGGTGGAGGTACAGATTAACCCCTGAGCATTTTCATGACTCCGTTACCATTGACCAGCCTCTAAATGACTACTCGTGTTAATGTCAATGAAGTAGATGTCATTTCATTGTCTTCCCTTCTTCATTCACATTTTAACATAAACAATTTTGAGTAGAGATGTATTTTGCCTTTCAAGTTCTTATGATTAGTTTATATATATATCCATGTATAGTATATATATAGATATATATGCATAATATATATATGTGTGTATACACATATATAAAAATTATTTAACCTGTGGCATTTTTAAAATGCCATTCTTAATTACACCGTACAGAGATGAGCATCTGTAGCTGATGTAACTTGAGAACTGTGCTCATATTCCTTTTCCTGGAAGGAGAATTCCAGACTTTACACCATTGATAGCTGGGAGTAAGAGAGGAGCTATGCTGGCAGGAAAGGATTCCTGTTTCGGTCAGCGTGTGAGGGAGGTGTGGGGGAAGTACATTAATGCACTGAAGTGAAATAAGCCATTGCACCAGCGTGGTAAATTGGCTCTTTAAGTTTAAGTGCAGTATTGTGGTCTAAAGTTTTAAATACAGTGTTGTTCACTCCTGAATTGTGGGGTGGTGTTCTATGATTTAAATTTAACTGTTTTTCTTTTGATAACTGCAAGTATGAAACGCAAGTGGAAGAAAACAGAGTGAATGTAGACATCCTGAGAATTTCTGCTGTTGATGCTGATGAGTTTGGAGCACCTGGCTCCACAGCTGTGTATGAAATTATAAGAGGAAATGATGACCACACCTTTGAAATTACGACAGACAGAAACACAAATGAAGGAATTTTGTGTGTTGTTAAGGTAAGTAAAAATGGGACTTGTAAAGTATCATTTTAATTTTCAGGTGTTGCTTTTAAAATCAGTAATGTATAACTCAGAATACTTGTGTGTATGCAGAATTCTGTGTTTCACCATCTAGCAGAGCATAGTGACTTTTCCTGGTCCCGCGGTTTCAGCTGTTGAGACGAAGGAGTGTAACTGAGGAATGTTTCATGGACAGGGTTTTAACAGAAGTGAGAGTGTGTGTGATCAGGGGAGTAAGGAACACCTCCTCCAGCCATCTTCCTTCTGGGAGCTGATCAAATTTACTCTCTTTAGTTAAAATTTTCCAGGCCTTCTTTTTCGGAGTAGTAAGTATAGGTCTGCTTTCCTGGGGTGCAGATGTGAGAAGTTTTGCTCTGCCTGTACTCCCTTTGGCTTTTAGTGTCTGTCGTCTGTAAGAGCTGTGCAATGACAGGTAACATCTAAGGAGCAAAGAGAGCTAATATTAATATTTGAAGGTGTAAGTGGTAAGAGTAGAGAAGCTATTGTGCTTTTTTTTGTTGCTGATAACCATTAAAGTTTATCATTTGGGTTGTTAGAGTTATGGTACTATCATTAGGTTGCAGTTGGACTTTGATCTTTGAGGTCTTTTCCAACCTAGCAATTCTATGAATCTATGATAAAGCCATGCCTGTAATTTCTTGTATGTAGTATAGTTCTGTAGTAGACCAGAGTGTATTATAACTTCAGGATATAAATAACTTTATTAGCAGCATAAGATGTTCTTGGTGAATGTATCTGAAGAATTACATTTGTAGATACTTACTTATCAGCCCTACAAATTAAGGCATATTTGCAGCATATGATGTCTTACTGGGAAACGAATGTAGGTGCTGGTATAAAGCGTGATTGACTTGTGCTGGTATGAAAATATGGCCAGTTAGGTGTAGGAGGAGAAAGTCCTTCCACATATCTTGTTCATATTTCAATTCTGTTGTTAATTCTCTAGCAGAATATTCATCTACATATGTACAGTGATGCCGATTTCCTTATTAGGGACTGTTTTGCATGTTCTTTTCTTTGATAAACTCAGAACATGTCTTGTTTTATGGTTAATTGTTGATATCTTGTCTGTTTACTGTGTCTCAAGCTGGATGTTCCAGAGTGATACCTGATTTCTTTTGTAAATAAGAATGGCAGAATTTTACTTAATAATAATTATGAGAAAAGAATTCCAAGTTTTATATTGGTTTGAAGTGGGAGGGAGGAGGGAGAAAAAGTGTGTGCGTGTGTTTGTATATATATATATACGTGTGTACATGTGTATCTGTGTTTCAGGGGCTGGATTATGAAAGTGCCAAGCAAAGGATCCTTGTGATTGCAGTCAACAATGAGGCACCCTACATGCTGGCACCACATTCACAACAAGTTGTTCAGAGCACCTGCACTGTTACAGTGAATGTCCTAGACATAGATGAGGGGCCAGTGTTTAAACCCTGCTTCTTCCGCATGGACGCTAGTGAATGTGATGACATTGGGACAAGTATTGGGAAATATCTAGCAGAAGATCCAGAAACTGGAAATAGTGAAGGCATCTGGTATGAAACAGTGTTGTCTGCTAGTTTATTTGGAGTAAAGCAAGGAGGGCTGTGGGAAGGGGGAATATTCACATGTCTGTGTATATAAGTACATGCATTTGTGTAGGCATGTGTGTATATGTAAATATACACACGTGTGTATTTGAGATCTTCAGCTAAACATGAAAATTATTCTTAACAGCTACAAAATACCACCTGGACAGTGTAACTGGGTCAATATTGATGAAAAATCAGGTGAAGTCAGAACTGTTAGAGTCTTGGACCGAGATCTAGGAGAAGTGAAACGTGGTGAATGCAATATCACAGTCCTCGCAATAGACAGAAGTGAGTACTGAACGTTGTCATCTTCATTTGTAGTTTGTAGAAGAATTTATTGTGCAAATTTAACATAGCTACAGCTACAGTGACTCAGACCAGATGTGCACTTAGTTTTCTTACTTTTGGGATGGTTTTATCAAATGCTTAGGTAATATTATAACCTTTATACATCCAATGGCAGGATTTATTTTTTAGCCTTTCTGTGCTAAAACATCAGCTAGAATAAAAAACGTACTTTGAGAAGTTGCTTTACAGCTAGGTATCATAACTTTCCCTAAAGCTTGGATCTTAAAATTACATGTGAACTACAGCAATTTAAATTGCTTTGGGATTCTATTGTATGTAAAGTAAGCAAAACTTTTAAGAAGTAAATTTGATATAATTTCTGTATTATATAATGTATAATATAATATATAATGTATTGATATAATTTCTGTAACACTTGTACAAGCACTGACTAATCTTAGGTTAGAAAGAAATCAGATTAGGATGGATAGATTCAGTTCTTACATGTAGGTTTTGTTGATAAAGTGCACATCATAGCTGAAAGAAGCATACTGTTTCTGAAAGTGTTTTTCCAGGGGAGGGAGAATTCAGTTGTAGGGAAGCATATTTTCCTTCCAGGAGCAAAAATACTGGAAGCCTTCCCTTTCTGCTTTTGTCTCCCAATTTGCCATAGCCTCCTTTTCTTTGTTTCTTTCACCCTTCTTTTCTCATCTTCCTGTTATAGCAATATATTTGCTCACATAAGATGCCTGTGAACAATGAAATAAATTCACACACACAAAACATGGAACTTTAGGACATTTTAATTTGGTAATACTCTTTCTGTTTGTACCAATACACACTGGTGCAATTAACTATGACCAGATTACACAGCTGAAGATAAGCAATTTTCAAAGCAAGTCAAGAAACTTCTGTATGGGATCCTAAACTATATAAAATGATGCGCTTCATCTTAAAGGAGTCTATAATTCAGATTTTTATTTTTATATTTTTCCAGTGCAGACTTGACTTGAAAAATTGTCCTGTCTTACTCATCCACGAGAGAGGACAAACTTGCAGTTGCAGACCTTTTTCTACATGTTCCATCTTTACTTTTTCTTTACCCACTGGAGGATAGCACACAAATGACACTGACTGTGTCAGTTTTTTTCTCTGTAACCAGAAAATACAAGTTCTTTGCTAATCCTGACACCTTGGTTTATTCCATTTAGCAGTTTTCAGCAGAATGATCCGTTGTATGATCAGCCAAGCAAAGATGTGAAGTGGCCAAAAAAAAGCTATGAGAAAGCCCTCTCTGCTTTAGACCAAATCTGTATCTGCTTTCCACTTTACTTCTTAGCTTGGCTGTTACAGTTAATGATACTTCGTTGTGCAGATTAGGACTAGAAATAAAGAAAGGACTGAATATTAATATTAAATAGTAAAATAATTATTTTTATCTCTTAGATGGCAAAACAGGCACTGGAACCCTTCAAGTTGTCATCCAGCCTTGTGACAGGAGTTATCCACGAATTATTACAACTGACTATATAATGTGCAGAGACAGAAAACCAATCTGCCTCAGTGCAGGGGATGGAGATGAGACTTCTTACAGCATGCCCTTAGTCTATCGCATGACTGACCGTAGCTTGGGTTCCATGTGGAAGATAACACGGCACAATGGTATGTTGGGCCTTTTTTCTCAGTTTTATTTTGTCCTTCAGCTGTGGCCACTGGCCACTTATTTTGCTAAGCAGAGCAGCAGACTAGATGGATTTTACTTACCACTGAATATGGTTATTCTCATGGGATATAGCAACAAAATCAAAGAATGGAGGGGATATTAACTGAGATTTGAGTTAACTTTTTCCAATTACTGGATGTCCTTTTAATAAATGTTTGATCTGCTGACAGTGTTTGCTAGCAAACCTAAACAACATCATTTATCTTAGTGAACTGGGTTAACTTCACAGTTTTAAGTTAAATGTTTTTAGGAGGATATATAAGGTTTTGCTTTTCAATTCTAACATTTAGAAGGTGTGGAAAGTATAAATTCTTCAGAATATCACATTCTGCATGTAGTTCAGTGTCAATACATCAAAGCTAGCTTTAAACTAATTAATATGGATTTGGCACTGGCTTTTTGTGTTTGCAGCCTGGATGCGGCAGTGGGATTTCAAATACTGTTAAAACTGTATCTTGTTTTGCATTTATTTGTTTGTTTGTTTATTTTTGCAGAAAAGTCGGTGTATCTTTCACCAAGGGGTGATATTCCTTTTGGAACATACACTATTCCTGTCAGCGTGTCTGATAGTTCAGGAAGGTCGGGAATCAGTGAAATTACAGTTAACTACTGTGACTGTGTTACTCCAAGTGATTGCGGAGCTGCTCGTAGTGCTGGGAGTGTTACTCTTGGTGTATGGGCCATCCTTGCAATGATCTTGGGATCACTGCTATTGCTGTGTAAGTACTCTTTTTATTTTACCAAATGCAAAACACTTTGTCTGCTCAGACCTGATTCAGGCATCTTTACATGTCTCTTGTGTAACTCTAAGCAGTATTTTACTGCATGTGCTTTGTCTATATCAATACCAAAGACTTCTAGCTCTCATCTTGTAGTTCATGTGTGTGTATTTTTGCTTACTATTCTTTAAAGTACACCTTGTGCATGATGTTCTATGTGTTCATGTTAGCAAGATCAAAAAACAACATTTTAACCAAAAGGGGGTGGGGTTTCTATCAATTACCGTATCCTGCTGTCAGGTGAGTATTGCAGTTTGTTCATGTGAAGGTTTACAGCTGACTTTGGCATGTACGTTTCTATTTGTAGGAATTCTGAAATCAATTTCCTACCTTTTTTAGTAGTCGTTAATGCATCCTGGATTAAATCATAGAGTCTGAGACACTGCTTAACAAGAAGTTTTACAGGAGCCAGCGTAATGTTGAAGGACAAATTAGGTATTTCCATAGCACACTAAACCCTTGAGTATGTTTTGTGTTACTGAAGTTGCTTATGGATGAAGATTCTGAGGAAGTCGGTATTGTTGTTAACCACTGAGATGGCCTCACTGTTACATATTGCTGTCACAAAGTTCTTGGTTTTTTTCTTTTTACCAGATTCTGGTGTAGGCCAACTGGCATCATCTCACTTTTAATGATGTGGGGACATGCTATAGTACCAAATGACTCAAAGTGCATTTTTTTTTCCCATTAGTGGACAGCTTGCCTTGACCCTTCTCAATTTCAGCTAGCTGTTCTTACTTAGATACAACACTTGGACCTGCCCACTTGTTTGAGGTCAGATAGTTCCATGTTTTATCATTCAGGTCAAACTCCTGAACTCATGACTCAGCCAGGAGTGAATTGTCAGATGTTAGGATGCAGAGTAGGGGAACAGCATGAGATGTTGACTTACTTTTTGTCATTGCCCCTTGACTGCACACTGCCAAGAAGTACTTGTTTTATTGTGGTTAGATTTTACCCAGTGTAGCCTGCGCTCTGTGATTTTATACTTATCTTCACATCTGCCAACACTAGGAGGTGACCCACTAGAATCACTGGTGCAGATCTTGCTGATAGCTGCAACTGCTATATGAGCTTCAAAGTGGCTCCTGGGCAATTTCCATAGAAGCTTATACATTTAGAGAGGATTGCTCTGTGAACAGTTAGGCAGAACTGATTTATTCTTCATGGTTTTCCTTATTCTTAAGCTAAAAACTGAAAAGAGGTGCCTTCTGAATGAAATATTTAGGTCTTTGTTTTGAGGGAGATTTAGTTGCTCACAATTCATCTGTACAGAATTATTTTAGTCTGAGTCTTACACATAATATTTCTATAAGAATAGTAAGCTGAATTCAAGGTATCAAGTAAGATCGCTCTTATACTGATCACTGTAGCATACTTGGAATCTTTCAGGATTCCTGTCATCCTTTCTGTGAAGCTGAACTTTCTGATACTGGGACCTTCAGCCTATGTATTTCCTTATGACATAATTTGACATACACAAGAATTGTGTTCTGTACAATGTTCTCATAGAGGCATAAGACATGATTTTTCAACTAGATTTTGTTTTTGTATTATACTAATGTGAAATGTTGCGGACTGTTTACGTAAAGCTAGCATTTATTCTGGGGAAACCAAAATACATTTTGCAGTTCAATGCTATGCTGAAAAATTTATGTAATACTTGAAAAACAGTGTGTATTTGTATACTTTTGAGTCTAGGTCTTTTCAAACACAATATTATTTTTCAGTGATTCATGATACATAAGCATTTAGGCTAACACAACAAAATTTGCTTTCAAACAGAAGTAAATAACTGTTTTGAGGTAAACTTCATAGCATCTTTCTCACTTACTTCTTTGCAGTAATCCTAATTACAATTTGTGGCTGCTGTGGTGCTGGTGTAATGCACAGGCAAGTGACTGATGATTGCGCTAATCACAACTTAATTATTTCAAATACAGAAGCTCCAGGAGAAGAAGTGATGGTAAGCTGTCTATTTACTTCAATGTAGAAACATGTAATGATGCCATTGTATTTCAGTCTGAGTAAAGACCTATTAGCAAATAAGTGATTTAATAATGGAAAATAAGTAATGAACACAGGGATCATTCATATGCTTTGATATTTTACAAAAACTTGTAAATTCTTACTTCAGGCAGAGTTATTAGCACCGTATACATTTAAGATAAATACTGGGTTTTATTGCAGAAACTACTTCATGACCACTAAACGTTTCTTCCAAACTTTAACTGTTGGGTTGGAAGTTACAGGTGAATATTATCATCTGTCACTTGCAAAAACGAGATTAGATAGGAATTTACTCTTTTGTCCATGTTGAATGTATGCAAAACATTGTTGCTGTTCCTTGGAAAAGGAATTTTAAATTTATCGTGTAGTCATTGTGAGTAATCATCTCCCTTCTCTTCTGTCCCCCACCAATGAAAAGATTTCTTTAAAAACCACTGAGCTTACTTAACATGAAAACCAAGAAAATCTCTCCTAACGATGACAGATGATAATTCTGCTACTGCTTAAAAAATACAACATAGTGTATAATTTCTGTGATTACGCACTAGTTGTTTCTTTCTTTTGTGTGTGGTATAGAACTTTATAAATAAAACAGAATGAACTTCTTTATATGACTGTATACCTGATCCAATGAATTACAGGTGGTTGACTTTGCAAACCAAACATTTAATGTAATATTGTAAGAAACTAGCATTTGGGTTATAGTGCATCTTTCATCAGGATAAAAATTGATTTGTGGGGTCCAGTATCATACTTAACTACAGATTTCCCTCCTATCTTAAGATCTTTCTGTGAAGACCACTTATTGATCTTTATAGACTTCTAATGGTAGCTTATTGTTCAAAATGTCACTGTGCAAAATTGAGCACTTCAGTTTTTAGCATAGAGAGTTTCTGATTGCTGTCTTGTCTTTTGAGTTTAAAAAATACAGTAAAAATGATTATAAAACAAAGGTTTCTCCACTATTAATATCTTTTATTAGGATCACAACATAATTCCTCTACAAACTACTGATCAAGTAGGATGTGGAATAAAAACAGGAGATCAACAAACATTCGAAATGGTAAAAGGAAGAGGGCATACCCTGGAATCAGTCAGAGGAGGAGGTGGACATCAGACGCTGGGGTCAGTCAAAGAAGGAGGAGGACAGGCTATGGTGGACACATGTAGATACTCCTACTCAGAATGGCATAATTTCACACATCCTCGTTTAGGAGAAGTAAGTATTCCAACACTGGTTTCCTAGAGTGCAGTTTGTGATCAGTGCATGTAGTCTTCTCAGAAAAGGCATTTGGGCTAGGAAGCTCTTTGGTTTTGTTTTGTTTTGCTTCCTTGCTTTTCTTTTCTTTTGCTTGTCTGAGTACTGTTTTAGAATATTGCTCTCTTATATATTTTGAGACATAAGCATGAATGACTTTCTTTTCTTGGCTTAAATTGTAAGAAGCATGCTGTTTTTCAATTAGATCATTCAACTTCACTGATTATATTACTTAACCTTTTATGAGTTTATTTTTGTTAATTTGTTTGCTTTGATTCTAACTTGCTTGTGCTAACTTAAGCCATGATATTTATCTTAGCAGTGGTGTAGGAATGTATGTACAACATTCAAAATGTAGTTACTCCGTGCTTTGGGGATCAAAAACTCACTACTAGACTAACTACTTCTGTGTATCAGTTGTTCAGTTTTGATCGGATTTTATTTGTCTGACTGGTTATTTAAACAGGTTCTTCCTCTTGTCTTGTTGCATACGTAAATAGTAGAAATGATTTCTTTATTAATATTTATATTTTATAATCTTAATGATATAGACCATTCATGTGCATTTTTTGTATGTAGGAATCCATTAGAGGACACACTCTGATTAAAAATTAATCAATGAAAGGTAAATCAAAAGAAAAATTATTTTTCTGCAATCTTTTTAGAATAACAATTTAAGAAAATAATAATGTGTTCTCTTCCTATGCAGAAGGTGCATCTATGCAGACAGGATGAAGAACAGAAACATTCTGAAGATTATCTCCTTTCATATAACTATGAAGGAAAAGGATCCTTGGCTGGCTCTGTAGGCTGCTGCAGTGATCAGCATGAAGAAGAGGCACTTGACTTCTTAGATCAGCTGGAGCCCAAGTTTAGGACATTGGCAGAAACATGTATAAAAAGATAAACAAGTCTTCCATGGTGCTGAAAAAAATTGTAAATAAGTGGCTGTCCTACTTTTGTGATATTAGGTGCTTTGGAATTGAATGCAACAGATTCTTTCGCCTCTTGCTTTCTGGGGCAAAGGTTTATCAAAATTAATTTAGCAGTGAGAATGTAAGTAACACATTAAATGTACGACTTTTTTTTTTTTTTTTTTTTTTATACCTACAAGACATCAAAAGTAAGGGATTCAGAACATTTTTTCTTTAGATTACGTGCATAGAGTAATACTGTTTTCTATTTAGTTTATACTTCCTATTCTTTGTGGGTGCTTGAAATACAAAACTTAGTGCTGTTAATGATTGTTTCATCCTGGATTTTATTTTTTTTTTGGTTTTTTTTCCTGCTTTGGAGAAGGAAAACTTTTATCTCTGTTTCTTTGTTTTCTTATAGATCTGTAGAAATAAAACCAAAAGCATTACTGGTGGATATCAAGTGCCTTGTTAATTTTTAACGTATGAACCAATCATATGTGAGCTACAAAACACTTTCTCATGTTAAAATAAAAAAATACCGATGACTACACTGGAAAATTTTATATTTTGATTGAAAGTTAAATATATATATTGTATATATGTAAAATAATATTCAAAAATATATTTTTCTCCTAATGGGTTACTACCCATCAAACGTGCTATCCCAAGGGATTGATGGCAACAACACATAGGATATCAGCATTGTATGCGCATATATATTTTTCTTTTAAGGAAATAAGAAATTTAAAAAAAATAATAATCAGAAAACAAGGGGTAACTATTGTACTTTAAATGAATGCAAGACAATTCTCATGTTTACTTGATAGAAGTTTGTACCTCAGTTTCTTGTGAGTTTTAATGTATCATTACAGAAATGAACATTGCCAAGAGTTTTGTCCAGCATAGTTACCACTACCTTCTTTACTCCTCTAGTTGTGGACATCATGAGACTCTCTTTGTGTAAATAGAACTGGCAGAAGATCCAGCCCGAGTGGTCTGAACATGTACTTGATAATAATGTGTTTTAGAGAAGCACTATTTCAGATGTAAAGGTATACTGCGATAGTCTGTTCAAAGTGCATTATGTGGTGGTTGTAGAGGTGTGCATTCTTACAATTCTCTGGCAGAGATCATCTGAATCCCACTCGTTTTTTTAAGAAATATGCATACAAATAAGTGATATGTTTTGCATGTACTTGTATCTTGAATTTGTAATACGTATGGTAAATGACAGTAATCTAAGTGTTGTCATAAGCTATTTCTGGAATTCCTGCTTCCTAGGTTTTGTAAATTCTTAATATTTGCACTCCTGGTTAAGTTATATGTCCTCTGCACTCTGGGAATTCTTTTGTGCCGTGAAAGAATGTCTTCCTGTCTATGAGTAAGACAAACTTCATGCAATTATTTATCTCTTTTTTTGTAATTCTGCTTTTAGCATTTGCTCCATAAACAAATGTCTTAGATACTTTTAAAAATTTACTATAGTTTATTATCTAAGAAGGAATTACTTTGTACCAACAGTCACATTGCTATGAATTTCAGTGTGCAGCTGCTGCTGATTTTGAGTGATTGTGGTTTGTTCCTCAGATTATGGTCAGTGAAAACCCATAATAATATAAGTTAATAAAGTTCTAAAATAATACTTTTAAATTCTGTCTCATGCTCTAAAGGGGCTTCAGGCAATTTCTGGTGAGAATGAGCTTGTTAATTACATTAAATATATTTCAGTGTTATTTCAAATTGGAGATGAACTACAACCGCTGCCAGTGAGTGATAGGAGTGACAGTCACCAACAGCAGAATTTTAGATGAGAACCATGATGTCCAGAACTTGATTAAAAAAGGAAAAAAAAAAAAGTTAACGTTACTCATGCAAACATTACTTTTCCTTATCAGTAATATAAATGGGTTTTGCTATACGTTATCTATGGTTAGGCAGATCTGTGGCTGGTATAAGTCAGGATAGCACTGCTGATGTCAGTGGAGCTGTGTTGATTGATTCCTGGTGAAGATCTTATCTCCTAGTGATGTTCTCACTTTCTGTCTTGCGTCTTCATTTATTAGCTATACACTTAAGGTGATGTTAATATCCTTCCCTTTCTCCCCTTTTATTGTTATTTTTATTATTTTTTCATTATATATGCATCCTATAATTCAGGATGTGACCTAGGATAAATAAAGAAATACACTCTTTGAAAATTACTTTTGGGGTGGGACAGAGAAACCTAGAAATAATTTCTGTTCTCATAAAATATACTAGTAGTGTTACTTGAAAAGAATGGACCAAATTTATCTGAACTTGAATTGACTTCCATGATTGCTAACTTCAGAGTTAAAGTAATAACTTATTGAAAGTAAAACAATGTGTTCTACTCTAATTTACATTAAAGATATATATGTTTTTTCTTTTACATTTCAACAAATGTAATAGGTTATTCCAAGTGAATTACTAAACTGAACAGACTGTTTCTGTAAAACAAAGTGTAGAAAGGTAATTGAGATGCCTCAGAATGTTAGCTGTAAAATGTTTTCGGTGAATGTTTTAATCATAGTAGTATATGATTATAGTATCATATACTATATAGTAATCATCCAGACTTAGTATGTTGCATTAACGTTTACAAATCCTGATTTACCAAATAATATTTGTATAAAACGTACAAATGAAATATTTTAAACTGTATAAATCCACTGGTTGTTATTGTCTTGGATCACATTAAAAATTATGAAAATTTGTTTTATTCAACTAGATCACACCCAAACTACCTAGTTGTGCAAGCAATGACATTGTTTTACTATTTTGTACAACAGTGAGCAGTAAATTTTTGCAAAATAAAAGGAACTTCCACAGAAAGAGTTCATTTCTTATGCTGTTTTATATCATAAGCTGGCCAGTTGTCTTGTGGGCCTTATTCCATTAGGCTCTACCGGGAACATCTTTGAAGCGGCCAAAGTCTGCTCTCCTGAAGTGTAGGTCTGTTGTTTTTCACCCTATTATCAGGATCCTGAACTGTGCCATCTTATCACTGCAGCTAAGGGTGTCTGTGATTTTCACATACGCAGTGAGCATCGTCTTGCTTGTGAAAATGAAATTCGGCAAAGCACCTCACTGTCATCTCGATCTCTTTTGTCAGGAAGTTGTAATTGATTCCTCCAGGAATTTTCCACATTGCTTCTGTCTTGCTTTCTGTTGCCCTCTAGCTCCTTATCAAGGTGGTCAAATACCATGTGCACCAGATCAGTGTCTGTGAAGCTGCTTTTAAGCTATCTGTAGAAGGTCTCATCCACTTATTCCCAGCTCAGTGACCCTCACCAGGCACCCACTGCATAATCTCCCATAGCATCTACTCTTTAATTCTTAATCACAAGTTCTCAATTGACAGCATTAAGCAAGACAGGAGTTTGGGTTGGCAGATGGGTACTTTCATCCACTGCAGCAGGAAGTTTCCCATTACTGTTATTTTTTCTTCCAGGTTCTCCTGTATGGCTAAAGGTCTGTCAAGACTATACTTGACCTGAAAGTATACCCTGTTTTCTCCAGTGAGAAAGTATACTTACTGAGGCAGTGAGCTTGCCTCAGTACTCATCTGCTCTCAGTATTCAGGCAGTTGATGAGTTTCAGATCGTCTTCATGCTTCTGTTGCTCCTTCTTCCAGCTCTGGGTCATCCAGTGCTATTGATTTTATTGGGAGGAGCAGCATTATAGGGTCTCTGTGCATCACTGAGCAATGCTGGTCATACTCACAAAAGGGAAGCTGTTACATTCATGGTGCTGAATACACCATGCTGGTACACTTGAACTTGGGAAAACCTTGGGATCTACTAAAGAAAATGAGCCCGAAACTGAGTTAACTGAGTTAATCAGTGATCCTGGGTCTATACTTAAGCTTCTCAATGCAAATGGAGTTCAAAGTTTTCTACTGATAGCTGGTTCTTGTTTTTCCTCCCAGATTTAATGATTTTCCTATGGGAATGCGAAGGGGACAAACAATTCCTTTATCAGAATATGCTATTCTTGTTCTTTTAATTCTATACAGCATTCTCTGAAGTTTTATTTATTGTTAAATAAATAATTAATAAATAATAAATAATTAAAAACACATTACTAGAACAGCAATGTACTTCAGATGAAAAGGGCACCAACTTGTCTAACATAGTTAGACTTACATGGAAAATGAAGTCTGTCTTGTGTCATGGTTCTTTCTTTAGCCTTAAAGCATTAATAGATATGTGTTTCTAGGAGGAGATGTGTCTGCTTTCCAGTGAAGTGTGGTTGATTTCTACTCAAGTATTAATTGACTATTATTCTTTAGTGCATCCATTGGAGTAGGCATTATGTGAAACTTTAAGTGGAACTACATGAGTATTAACACAAACCTCTCTAATAATCTCTAAGGGCTTCAGATAAATGTATGACATTAAATATCAGACACATAGAGCAGGATTATGGGTTGAAGTCAGATTTGCCAGGTGAGCAACCCAATGCAAGTAGATCTACGGAAGCAATGTATCATTTTGCACAGTTCTCAAGCCTTTGTCTTGTGTTGGGTGGAACATGTAAAAAGCACTATACATGATGGCTTTCTGTCAGTAAGTATCTTAAAGAAATCTGTAAGCTGTAACTACCATCTTCAGATGGCTTGGAACTGACACTGGAATTTATGTTCAAGTTCTGAGAACAATTTGTTCTGCTCTCTGAGCACAGCTTCCTCCCACTAATTTAAAACTTGGCCTCTTTAGCTCTATCCTCCATGTTCCTCTCTTATCCTAGTTTTCCCTTCTCTCTTGCTTTGTTCTCAGTCCTTGCCCCAGGACATGTCTCTGTGTAAGCATCATCACTCCCTGAAGTTTTGTTTTATACTTATTTATTTATTTTCATATGTTAAGCTTCCCTGTTGCAGTTTATCCTCTCTTTTTCTTGAATTCCAGTCTGGCCCCTGTGCCAACTGCATCTGAGTGGGCTGCCTGCACACCAGGAAAGGCAATGCAGAGAGTGTAAGGAAGAAGCAAAGAACTTAGCAGTGAGCATCTAAAATGCTTAAGTGAGGTAATTATCCTGCAGTGAATTCATGATTAGCAAAAATTTAGAATCTTAGAACCATAGAATGGTTTGGGTTGAAAGGGACCTTCAAGGTCATCCACTTCCAACCCCCTGCTGTAGGCAGGGACACCTCCCTCTATACCAGGTTGCTCAAAGCCCCATCCAGCCTGGCCTTGATTGCTTCCATGGAGGGGGCATCCACAGCCACACTGAGCAACTTGTTCTGGTTTCTCATAGCATCTGTTTAGAGTTTTGGTCGTGTGAATTTTAAACTGGAGATAAAGGCCTCTGGTTGATTGGATGAGTCTCACCTGTGTATCTTTGGTTCCAGGAGCAATGGTTACTCTGACAACTGAAAGTCCTGGTCAACCTTGAACACTTTTAGGTGAATTATTCTTCATAAAGATCATTGTTTAAAGAAAGTTACAAGTGACAGGTACCAGAACTCTTAAGCAGGTCAGCAGTGGGTGCGAGGAGATGATTTTATATTTTTATTATCACTTTCTATGGAAGCATTATACTTTTGAGCTAAAAGTAAGAAATCAACTGGGGGGAGAAAAAGTCAGCCTCCGCCTGATCCCCAACAATTTAGTCTTTTGATCTTAATCTGTTGAAATTATTCCGAGTAACTGAAAGCAGTCTTGGGCAAACAAGGAAACATTGTGCAACATTTTAAATGCAGGTAATTTTGCCGGGTTAACCTGTAATTAAAACATTCCAAATAACTACAATCAAGCCACTACAAACTTATCACATAAATGCTTTAACAGATCAAATAGACCCATAAAGACCAAAGTCTTTCTTCCTACTTTGAGGAGGCTATAATTTGAGCAGATCAAGGAGTATGGAGTTATGCTCCACCTCTGCTCTGGAACACAAAAGCAGCTGGCAACACTTCCTTACCACTCTAACATCACCCTTAGATCACCTCATAACTTGGTTTTGTTTTGTACACAGCTCACACTGTCACTACCTCAGTAACAAAAAGGAAAAAACTCAGCAAACACAGAAATCCTTTAGGCAATATTCAGAAGATACACAATTTTCTCACAGCACTATTAAGTTCTCTCCTATCACAAGAGCCTTTGCTGATGACCAGTGACTATGTCTCTGCAAGTTAATTTTTCCACCTACCTTGAAATAACAGGTTGACAGGTAGAACTGCTGGGTCACAGCACTTTAGAGAACCAGCAAGCATTTGCATAATACATAATCTTTTACATTTAATACTGAATGGAGAAATTAACAATATCAAAACAAAAATGTGAAGATTATGGCACTGTGTGAGACGGTATAATGAAATATCCATGTTGGCTCTATTAGCTTTTTTTCTATGCTATAGAAATTGTATGGTAAAAGTTGTTTGATTTAGCCCTATGTTCAGAATAGATTCAGGACTGAAAAAAATAACTAGTTCTAATGATGTTCTTCTTCCTAAGGAGATCATTTCCTAAGATGGTTGGATTCAATCTGTTGCTTTCATACTGCTGACAGAATAGCATGGATTGTCACACTGCTCTGTAACATGATTAACAGGAGAAAAAGAAAGCTTGGTTCGTTCTTACTGGAAAAACTGTCATAGAACAATATTAAAAATACAATTGTCTTCTTTGTTCACTATGACCCTTCCTCGTCTTTGAATGAAGTCAAGTGTAAATACTGATTGATACCTAACAATTCTCATTAAAATTATTTCATTTTGCCAAAGTCTATTCTGATTTCTGTTAGATGCTTGGATTTACACCCCTCTTTTGTTACTTTATTTTCCTGTATCAGAATAAGATCTCTGAGCCACTGATTTAAGAGGAAGATGCATTTCTTACTAAGCATCCCACTGAACACTTAAGAAAAGTGACTTCTGCTTCAAGAACTCCTTTAGTAGTACTCATCCATTCAAATAGGAAGTGCATGAGAAGACAGGGCAATTTAAACTCTTATTCAAATCTGACCTCTTGGCAGGAATTAGAGTTTCTGGCAGGAATATCTGGTTCATTTCTTTCATCCTTCCCTGCAGCAAGGGTGTGCATCTCTACATCATTCTCAGCTCTGTGTCCTGGTAATCTATCCATTGCTGCTGAGCCACAGCAGGGTCTGCATAGAAGAGCAATAGTATCCATGGGAGAGCACAGTCCAGCCTGGAATGCTCTGTATGACTGTCAGAAATGCAGCACTATATATTTTCTGACACTTGATAAAGTTTCAGGAAGATGGGAGTCATATCTGAATATCATTTTACCGTGGCTGAACATGAGCCAACAGTGTGTCCAGGTGGCCATGAAGGCCAACAGCATCCTGGCTTGTAACAGAAATAATGTAACCATGAGGACTACAGAGGTGATCATCCCTCTGTACTCAGTACTGGTGAGGCCACACCTGAAGTACTGCACTAAATTTTAGTCCCCCAACTGCATGAAAGACATCAAGGTCCTGCACCGTGTCCAGAGAAGGGCAGCAAAGCTGGTGAGGGGTCTGGAGAACAGACCTTAATAGAAGTGAAAATTTTCTTCTCCTAAGGTGTGGTGAGGTATTGAAAGAGGCTGCCCAGGGAACCACTGTCCGTGGAGGTGTCTAAGGAAAAGGTAGATATATTACTAAGGGACATGGTTTAGTAGGCCATATTGGTGGTAGGTTCATGGCTGAACTAGATGATCTTAAAAACTCCTTTCCAGCCTTCATGATTCCATGATTCTAAAGTCTCCTTTTACTTTTTGCTGGAGTAAACCACAATGCCACCATTGTGGCAAATATAAATTTTGGAGGTCTTTTTGACGCCTTCCTATTTTTGAGGGAATACACATATACAAGTATTAATAAACAAATAAAAGAAGATGAAAATAGGTAGACAGGGTGAAGAACATGTCTGATGTGAGTTTAGCGTGGTGGATGGACCTCCGTGCCTTTACTTGTGTTAGGATGATAAGGGATATTTCAATCTGCCGGAACAGCATAGGGATTTTAATAAAATAAACTACAATTTTATTAGTTTTAATTGCTGTGGAAAAGCATGACTTGATTTAGACAGAAGATAGTCTGTCTCAGCAGCTGATCCATGGAGCAGTGGTTATGTTTCCAACTGCAGACTTGTAATAAGATGTCATGCAGTGATTCAGTTTCACACCCATTTATGTATGTGAAGATCTACAAAGATCTGACTGACTGACAAACTCATCTGACCGTGATTTGCGCTTGGAGTTATTAGTGCAACATTGCTACTGTTAACAAGGACAACAGCTTTGACAGATGGCTTGTTTGATTAATGCTGGGAATACAATTAGGATAGAAACAGACATCGCAAAAGCCAATCAACAAGAATGGGAACATAACATTGTTTAGCCACTGGTCAAGTCATAGAATAAAAATACACTATGATGCATGCAAATTTAGAATCATAGACTCATTAAGGTTTGTAAGATGGATAAGATCACCTAGTCCAATCACCAGTCCTTGCCTGTGACTGCTCTAGACCACGTCATTCAGTGCGACATCTACTGTATTCTCGAAAACCTCCAGGGACGGTGAATCCACCACCTCCCTCCCTGGGCAGTCTGTTCCAATACTTTACAACTCTTTTGGAGAAAAACTTTTTCCTGACTTCCAACCTGAACCTCCCCAGGAGCCATTGAAAGCCATTTCCCCTGGTTCTATTGCAACTGGCTGATCAGAGCCTCAAAGTTTAATCCAGCAGGGACTGCAGCAGTCTCAGAATACATTTATATTACTAAATAATGTGGTACACTAATACTTAATCACAAGGTTGAAGCACTTGGTGGCAAAGCCTCTGCTTATGCATAGAAAATGGTTAGGGTGATTTCAGGTGTCCTCAGTAAAAATTTAGCCTAATTGCTTGACCTGCACATCTCCATCCATGTGATTAGATATTATTCAAAGGGTTACTCACTGTTTGAAGCTTTCTATCTCCATTAGGAGTAATGAGCTTATTTGAAAGAAACACAAGGCAGAGCTTTTGACTGAGTTTCCTCTTTCCTAAATAAATCATTTGTTTGTCCCAAAACTAGTTGGAGAACTGCATGAGCATGCAGTAAGTGGGGATGACTATGACTGGGACATTCATTTAAAAATGCTTCAGAGCAAAACGTCAGTGTAAATACTGCTTCTATGACTGGGCCATTGTTGCCCAATGCAGGAACTCTATGACCCAGCAGCTTGTCAAAGAATGCATGATCTGAGGTCTGCTATAAATCTCTCTCTTCTGACTGATGCAGCAAGAAGTTATCCCTAAATGAATATTTCATGGAACTGAAGAATCATAGAGCAGCTTGGATAGGAGGGAACCATAAATATCTATTTTCAACCACTCTGCCTTGTCAGGGGCATCTTCCACTAGACAAGGTTTTCCAAAGCCCCCATCCAGTCTGGCTTTGAACATTTCCAGGGATGAGACATCTGTAGTTTCCATGGGCAACCTCCTCCTGTGCCTTACCACCCTCATACAAAAATAATTTCTTCCTAATAGCTTGTGTAAATCTGTCCTCTTTTAGTTTAAAGCCATTAAAATAAAGCCATTGCCCCTTGTCCTATGCTTACAATCCCCGATAAAGAATCCCTTTCCAGTTTTCTTGTAGGCCTCCTATTGTTATGAGAATCTGATCCTAGGGTCTCCTTGGAGCCTTTTCTACTCCAAGCTGAACAACCCCAGTTCTTTCAGACTGTTTTTGTATTTCCAGACCTCTGATCATTCTTGTGGTCCTTTTCTGGATTTGGTCCAACAGGCTTATGTATGTCCTACTTATGCTATGAGCTCCAGAGCTGAACCCAGTAGTGCAGGTGGAGCCTCACAAGAGTGAAGTAGAGGGGGACAATTTCATCCCTTGCCCTATTAGTCACACTTTTGATGCAGTCCAAGATACAGTTGGCTTTCTGGACTGCAGGCATACATTATTGGCTCACATCCAATTCATCAACAACCAACACTCTCAAGTCCTCCTCAGTGTACTCTTTGCCTCACTTGTATTCATACTTGAGATTGCCCCGATCCAAGTGAAGGACCTAGCACTTCACTTGTTGACCTTCATGAAGTTCAAAACTCTTACATTTCTCAAGGTCCCTCTGAATGTCAGCCTTTCCCTCCAGCATGTAGAATGCACCGCACATCTACCCAAGGGTGCATTCAATCCCACTGTCCATGCCATTGACAAAGACATTAAACTGTGATGCTCCCAGTATCTTACGAACACTGCTTGTCACTGGTCTCCAAGAGAGGACCAGTTCTTTATGAAATTATTATATTTCACTAATGTGGAAAGGCTACACAAGTTAATATCTTCCAGTTGCCTTCATTAGCAACTACCGTATTTATCTGTGATGCTCCACAGAGAAAGACGGGTATTTTGCAATAAAAGCACAATGCAAACAGGTTTAATAGTGCAAAATCACCAAGTGACAAATTGTTGATAGCATTCAAGTCAAGGTCATATGCACCTCAGGCTATGAAGCTCAAATACATAAGGAAAATAGAATTTGTTTGTCTGGATCAACTTGTAAGTCTATGGCTCTGTAATAACTGGTATACATATTAAAATGGAAGCACAGAAAACTTTTGATGACATAGTAGATGCAGAATCTGGGACAACTGATAGCATAATACTAAGAATAAAGAGAATATGAAAAGTAGTTAACATCAAGGCAGAAGACTCATATCAAAACTGGTTAGCTTAAATGTAGGTAATGGCCATGTGAATATGCGTCGTTCCATGAAACTTTCAAAGCAAATTTAAAAAAACAAACAGTATTACACGGTCCACAGTCTTGAATTTATGTAAAATATCCTTACAATTAAAATGCTTTTAGAAGGTTCACCTCCACAATTACAGAAGGAATATAGTAGTCTTGGTGTTGTGAAATAAACTTTTTCAGTTTCTTGAAACAGTATTGCCAATTTGCTCATCTTTGAGATTTTCAGGTGACTCCACTTTCCATTCCAGGCAAACACAGGAACACAGGACAAAGAAAGACTAACAGGGAATGATCAGAGAACATATATTCCAGCAAGCCCTTTAAAATGCTAAAATTCCTCATTGAGCAATAAAAAAAAAAACAAAACAAAAAACCCAAAAAAAAAACCTAAAAAAGGGGAAAAAAAAAAAAGAAAACAGGAAGAGCAGAGAAGAGAAAATTTAGAAATATTTCTTCCACCATCAGAAGATTCAGAAGATGTACAAATATTTTAGGTACACTGTCTCTATTTTAGTAATGTAGTCTGTTTTTAGAAGGAGACAACTTCACAAAGCTGTTCATGAGGTTTCTTGCTTGATGTGAATTATTATTGCCCTTACTGAATATTACTCTTCTACACGGCAGTCTCCGACTGTCCAAACATGTCTTACCAACACGGTTTAATTGATTCTCATCAAAATGAGGATGACAATAACAATTCTCAAAGAACAATGATTGCAACATTTTTCTCACCAGTGACTCAGGCATGGACAAGCTCAAACAGTAGAAGGTAGATATTGAGCAAGTAAAGCTGACTCCTGCCATATGAGACACTCAGTAAAGCTATTTTGACAGAAGAGGAAAGACTCCTTAGTTTAACTCTCCTGGAAAGTAACATTAAAATACAAAGCCCTGTCAGGTAACTGGGCCAGCGCAGTAATCAGAAAATGATATTTGAAAGGAAGATTAAACTATAGGGAAGATTAAACTCTTCAAATGTGATCAGTGAAAGCCTGGAAGCAGGAGTTCAGAAACAGGCGTGGATCTTTATTTTAACTTGCTTAGCTACATGTCATCAACATAATCTGTTTCATGCTTGTGAAAGAGCTTTGTTCTTCTACTGAATCTTTCTTTTCATCATCCTGTTTTTGCTGCTTACGTTGGAGAGTGAGACACACAGGAACACACAGCCCATTGGATTGGAATAGGTATTCCGTAATTCAGTATAAACTTCCTTGAAATACACACAGATTGTACGCTGGGTCATCAGCATCAATTGGTTTGCTATGCAAACCTGTTCCTACCCCTGTTACTATTCCTCTGTACTGTGCAATGCAAATGGAGCTGCTGTATCACATATTTTTCTTTCCATTGTTACTCCTATCCACTGCATTCTCAAATGATTTATGATATTCATGAAAAATATCACTGTTGTATGGTAGCTATCAGAGGAAGCAAAGACTAGAAGTAAAAGAAACACTGTCACAAACAGTCCTTGGAGCTAAATAATAACTCTTGAGTTTCACAGGAAAAGTGAGGCAGGATGGACAGCACAGACCTCATTTTCGTCTTGAAGGAGGCAGTTGTTTCAAGTTGTGACAGGGGAGGTTTGCGTTGGTTATTAAAAAAAAATCTTCTCAGAACATGGTGAGGTATTGGGAATGGACTGTCCAGGGAGGCAGTAGAGATGCCTCTTGGATTTTTTCAAGGAAAGGGTGAATATCTCAGTGAGTGACCTGGTTTAAAGCTGTCACAGACATGGGCTGATGGTTAGACTAAATGATCTTAGTGGTCTTTCCAACCTTAATGATGGTGATTCTATGATTTTAAGATCTAAGATAAAAATGCAGGCAAGGGCAAGTTGTGAGTATTACTTTAAGTTTTGTGACATTTGAGATTTGCAGCATTCACCTCTGGGCTGATTTCCCATCAAGTTGCATCAAGAATAGGAGGCTAAAGAACCAAGAGCTCATTCACTTGTTGCAGACCACAGATTCCACCTCAGATCCGATAGTTGTCAGTTTTGATGTCAGCTATGGACAAAGGCCTTTTTTTCAGAGACTAAATAATGTGGGTTGTTTTGCCCTAAGGTTCCTGGAACCTCACCTGCTGCATGGATTCAGTGGTAAGCTATGTTCAGCTTTACAGCTGTCAATCACCTCTTTACAGGCACACACCTATCTTAAACATCAAAATCACACATTATTCTGTGGTGTAAGCATATATTTTATAGATTATCTATGGTTTACTTAGGCTTCACTTTGAGTAATTATACGTTCATAACAAGCTATGATCTTAGAGATCTCATAGCGTTCTCATAGAATCACAGAATCACAGAATCACAGAATTACCCGGGTTGGAAGGGACCTCAAGGATCATGTAGTTCCAACCCCCCTGCCTAGCAGGGCCACCAAACATACGCCTTTACTAGACCAGGTTGCCCAGGGCCCCGTCCAACCTGGTCTTGAACACCTCCAAGGACGGGGCATCCACAACCTCACTGGGCAGCCTGTTCCAGGACCTAACCACTCTTCTAGTAAAGAACTTTCCCCTAACATCCAACCTAAATCTTCCCTCCTTCAACTTAAAACCATTTCCCCTAGTCCTGCTATTATCAGCCCTTTCAAAGAGTTTACTCCCCTCCTGGGAGTAAGTTCCCTTCAGGTACTGAAAGGCTGCAATGAGGTCACCCCGCAACCTTCTCTTCTCCAGGCTGAACAAACCCAACTTCCTCAGCCTGTCCTCATAGGGGAGGTTCTCATGTATGGAAGAAGGCAATTTTACTTCACCATTCTTTTTTTTTTTTCTTCTTTTTTTTTTTTAATATATATATATATATATATTAAACACAGAAGGGGCAGGGAGTAAGAAGAAAACTTTGATGCAGAAATATGATTATAGCATTCCTTATTAAATTTAGTGTTTCTGTCATCTTAGTTTGAAGTTACATTTCCTGAGTATACACCTGTGGATCATCTCAAACATATCCAACAGTAGAACCCATGTTTTGTGGCTAGGCTATCGACCCCTCTACAACTGGCAACTTTTGGTGTTTTTTTTATACTACTTTAAGTAGTATAAAAAATATATGAATCCTAAATATCTGGATGCATATCTGTAGATAACCAGCAGTGAACTGATTATCTTTTTATTTTCCTTTTATTACAGATGTATTAAAGTTTTCCTGAAATATAATTTCTTTACAAAAATACGCTTACAGTTCAGCCAGACATCAACAGAACCCTTCAAGTTCATATTTCATAGAATAATAGAATGGCTTGGGTTGGATGGGACCTCAAGGATCATCAAGCTCCAACCCTCCTGTTTCAGGCAGGGCCACCAACCTCCATATCTAATACTAGACCAGGCTGTGTTCTATACATAACATCTCTGATCATTTTCTAAGAATTTTCTAAGAATTCACAAATTCTGGAAATAACATGCTATAGAATATAATTTGCTTGTTCTAAATTACAGACTTTCAGAAGTCTAGAAGAAGATTTCTATGTTTTATTACATATAATGATGCAGAAGTAAATCCTCATACACACAAATTCTTACTTTCATCTCTTTTTTTTTCTTTTTTCTTATTTTTCTTTCTTTTCGTTTGAAGTCATGTGATTAAGCTCAATGACATCTACAAGTTCAGGTTGCAGTTGCCTCAGGTAATGAACTCTTTGGTAGAATATGATCTCTAGTAATTGCTAGAACTGTTCCTCTTTTTTTAACTTTTGTATAGAAGGAAACTTGCAAGTTCTACCAAAGATTTCTGGTGTGTATGTAATGTTTTTAGAGATTGAACAACAGGTCAAAACAAGTATAGGTAGACCATTTCATATAATACTTTTAAAAAGGCTGAGAACTGAAAGCTTATTTATTTTCATGCAGACTCTGTGTAATATAGATAAAGATCAGTGTACATTTTCTCCTGTGTAAAATTTGGCTTTGGGCTTGCATTGAGTTATAACTCCTCTCCATACTGCTACAGCACACTCTGTTCGTCGCCTTTACTGGCAAAATTTTGTAGCCGTAGTCCATTGAAAAATTCTAGAGCATTTCTCATATATGGAGGTTGCATATACACCTGCTCTGCAATATTTTCCCCGGGTTACCAGTAGTATAACAAAGTAATTTTTTTCTACATGAATGACAATTCTATTACAAGGAAATGCAACCTGATGACAAAAGCTTATCTGAAGTAATCCATTAGTTTTGAATAAATTTAAAAAAATGAAAGCCCAGACAATCCTTTTTTACTTCAGATAAACAGGTTTTGTTAAGGCAGAGCTCAACTAAATATCTGAAGTAAATTAACACAATGAAAGGTGCACCATTTTTTGTCTCTTGCAAGAAGTACAATGATAATTCTTCTCTGCGTTGATCTATTTTAATTTTAAGAGGTGTTCTTTTTGCATGAGGGCAAGTATGCGTATACATCTGTGAACTGCCAACACTGTCCTCATCCTAGCCTACATCTTTTGATTCCTCACACAAAGGACACAAAATGATGACAATAGCTCTGACTATATTGTCAACTGAGATCCATCCAGAATAGTGTTCCAGTCAAGACTAAAGACCTTCTGCCACACCACTCAGTCGAGTGACATCACTAGAACATAGAAAAGAACACCTCTAAAGGGGTCTCTTTCCTCCTAATCATCCCCCAAAGAACTGGGTCTCTATCCTTCAGACTCTCAGACCCTTGACTCACTTCAGGCCAGGCTTATCTGGGACTCATTTTGGATATATTTTGAAAAAAGTGCATGAAGTCTGTCTGTGCTGAATAGATGAATGATTATCTTAATTACCTAGGATTTTATTTATTTATTTATTTGTTTAGTTATATGCAGATTTCAATCATTTTAGCTGGTTAGAAAACTCTCCAAAAACACAGATTTTTGAAATTCATCATCATAGGATAGATTAAGACAGCTGAATTTGATTGCAAATCTGCAGTACTGACCCAGTAATATGGCTATGCTGCCTATTATAGGAGAGATGAGGGAGAAGAAAGTGAGCATGATAAGGTGCATTGGAGGAGTGAGTGAGAGTATGCTGCCTTCTTGGCTTCGTCTTGGCAGTTGTTTCAGTGCCAAGTCTAACACCTGTGTATACAAATATCTCATACAACACAGCTAGAAGAGGA
The DNA here is from genome assembly GCF_054131305.1 of Coturnix japonica. Lineage (NCBI taxonomy): Eukaryota > Metazoa > Chordata > Aves > Galliformes > Phasianidae > Coturnix > Coturnix japonica. Next base: position 39,518,137 of record NC_140664.1, read on the forward strand.
AAAGCTTCAGATTATTCCTAAGGTTTTCACATAACTCAGGTTTCTTATCAAAATATACCTAGAGACTATACAGTTTTTAAAGTTTGAAACTAGCAACAGAAGTTCATTCATTTGCCACCTCCAGGTTCAAATATTCTAATTCTCTGCAGGAAAATCTGAAAATACTAAGTTAAAAAAAACAAAACAAAACCAAACACATATTTGTGCTGAGCATGGCAGTCCATTGACTCAGCAGAGCAACCTATCAAGCAAATATTCACTAGTTCTCAGCTTTCTTCTCTCAGTGTTGAATTCCAAGGCCTAATTTACAAAGTCATTCTTGGCAAGCTATTTGGAAACCACCTAACTGTGCCTGTTTATGGACTCAAACACTAGTTATACACCATGGTACCAAGGAGTTCTCAACCTCCGTATTTGTACAAGGCAGAACTTTCTGTGTTGTCAACTTTCACTACTGAAAAGATTAGCAGTGACCATGAATCCTAGCATTTTCATTTTGCACACTGTGGTGGGCAAAATGAATGGTCTCCTTCATCTATAAAAAGTAGAGAGCAAAATTGATTTAGCAGATTTCAACATTTATCGTGTTACATACAGCTCTCAATCAAAATATATTTAAAATATTTTAATGCCTCCCCTTCTAGTCTAGACAAAAGTCTTACAAACAAAAAGTATACATGTATCTTCAAAGGATTCTGGAATACATTTCAGAGCTACTATACTTAACATTTTTTATCACAACAATATTAGAATTATCCAGTTGTGCAAACTATTTTTTATAAATATAATCATTTGTAGTAATTACATATTATTATATTGCATTGCAATTCTTATCATTGTAACAAAAAAAAATCCTGTTTGCATCTTAATGACATTTATTTCATGGGGTGTCTCTAATCTGATCACAGCTGGCCATTTCTTCTGCTGACTAGTAGATTACATAGGATATTACTGTTTCCCTAATGGGTAATTTTAATAGTGCTTTGGGGTGAAAAGGGGTAGAAAAATCCCTATCATAAGCTTATAAACACTATTTTTAAGAAGAAATTAAGATAAAAATAGAAAACTAAAAATTGTTTTATACTGAACAATATTGCACAAATATTAAATAAAGTCCTATTACTCTTGGAATACCAAATAGATATTAGAATCTGACATTTTTAATATCTTTCATTTATGGGACCCCAAGGCAACTTACAAAACTCAAACATTATTTTGTGTGTCATTATTGAAGCCTAGCTATTTCTGAAACCTATTAAAAATGACAGTTTTATAAAAAGCAGAAAAAACTGGGATTTAAGGAAAGGGAGTAAACTGTCTATGTTATGACTGTTCATATACAAAGTTTAGTACTTGTACTACTCTCACTTGTAGTAATTCCTATAAGTAAAGGTCCAAAATTTATGTTACTCTAATCACTACATTAAGGCACTGTCAAGTCTTTTTAAGATGCTGTTTAATAATAAATGACCACAAGAAGAAAATATCAATCATTTCTTCCTTTTCTGGAAGGACACAAGGTCAAATTGATTAAATACAGGACATGCTAGAATACATAAGAGATCATTGTATCACCACACAAAGGTATTACTAGAGAAATAAACAACAGCTCCTTTTCTAGTACCATGATTCGATGTGGTAACCTGAGAAATGAAAATAACATGATTAAATACATTTTTTTTTTTCTAATGTAGGACTTGATAATTCAGTCTGAAGCAGAGAATCTACACACTGAACTGTAAAGAAATGGAAAGTATTTTCCATAGTTTCTTGTGTCTATATGTGTTTCACCATATGGAAAATGTTAGATTTGGTATTTAATTAAGGTACAAAATCTGTATTGCTTATGAAGGAACCTCCTGAAAAAAAAGGACCAGTATGAGTCCTTAATTTTTGTACTAATAAATAATACTCTATTAAATAGATTTACACATAGTTTGCTCTGAAAGCAATGCCTTTTTTTTTTTCTTTTTTTTTTTTTTTTTTTTGTGGAAACTACAACAGAGACAGAATACAACTGTATGGGAAACTGTTGATCATAGCCTGAACCTCTGATTAACTACCTGATGTGAACGATGAGTCAGTTGCAGGAGCACAGGTGAAGGTAATTCAGCTGAGCTCCCGGAAGGGGTGGAGCTTGGCTCCACCTCTCTGAGATCTCATTAAAGAGCTGACCACCACTAAGGCAGGATCTCTTTCTGGAGATTGCTCCTGTGTGGAGTTTTGCAGTAAGCCTCAACATTGGTGAGCATTTGTCATTTATCTTCTTTTCTACAATGTAACCTCTGGTTATCCATGAAATTTACTATTGTACAGTTACAATTGTACAACAACATATGTTATTACATTTACTAGAACAAATTCTCTGCTACAAAACACTATTTTTCAACTTAGTTGCCACCATTAGCTATGCACGTTCATCAGCTAACAAGAACCTGCATGTAAATGAATGGCTTTCTGGGACAAGGCTTGTCTTTCACATTACCTGTTACCACTGCTGTGAAACGCACCACTCACCAATTCACTGTGCTCATACCCACTGTTTTGTCTGCAGGAATGCTTAGCAGGCACTGATGAATGTCAGTGGGCACCATTTTTTCCTCATGGAGGAATTCAATGACATACCTTTGCTCCATATGTACTTCTGTGTCAGATGCCATTTTGCAGGAGCATAATTAGGATTTTGCTATGCATTCATTCCAAATTTATATGTAGGTTGCTATATTTGAAGCTCCATTTCGTAGTCATCGTAGTCTTGAACCAGGCTTAAGCCTTGTTTCAAATTCTGCTACTAATAGTCTATTAGCCTGTACTGCACCATAAACAGTTGCTATCTAGTATTTATTAATTTAGTACCTATCACATCTAGAAATAATTATTTTAAGCAACTTAAAGTAATTTAATTGATACTCCAGGTATTAAAACCTAAGTAAATTAAGATACAACATCAATTTCATTAGGCCCCAGCAGTTAAACACTGAATACAATGGATAACATTTATATAATGTATTTCAAGTTCACAGAATCTTTAAAGGTAGTTCTTTTGAGTTGGCATGATGTACTGTAGCTAAAAACGATTAAATTGAATGTTATAAAAACAACAAAAAGCATTTTGTTTGTTGAAGTATTCACATTAAGAACAAAGCAAAGCTGTCAAATATTGTGGGATGTTTGATCATTTATAAGGAGAAGAAGAAAAAAAAGTATCAGATAAAAACACCACTTTCTATTTTTTCTTTTGCTCCATGGACAGAATTATGAGAAACAACACTATAACTCACCACATAGAGAGAGAAAGCTAGAATGATGCATCTAAATTGTATTACTGAAACGCAGTATAATAAATTATTTTTTTGTCTCTTTTTCTTGAAAAAAACTTGACAAAGCAATAAATCTCGTCTATTTGAGGTGATGGTACTTGAATCAGGGAAGCAGCAAGCCTGTTGGCTGAAATTATCTACAACACCATATCAAATGTGGTGTACTTTTTGCATCCCAGAACTTATGCCTCTATCTAATAATGCAGATATTGAGAATTTCTCAAAATCAAAGCTACTCATTATTAGCAATCATAATGAATTTTTCATTTTCTTTCTTTCTTTCTTTTTTTTTTTTTTTTCCTCATGAGTTGTAGTCTGAAATCAAATTGCATTTCCAGATAAATCATTTCTAGTTAGTTTGTGTCTAAGGAACAATCTTGCTCCCAGAGCACTAGAACACAACAGAGGAAATAGACTGTTGGCACTCAATTGAGTTAGAGAGCTCTCTTAGTTTCTTGTAGCATCAGAGTAGTTCTCCTTTATTGTGTTCAACACACATCTTATATACCATTCACTTCAAACAAGAAAACCCTGTCTTACTAACAATTTTTCTAATCAGTTAATTGGTCCCAGCTTCTCCCAAACAACATTGATAAAGGAAGAAAGGTTTCTTAAAAGTAACAGGATTAACATTGCCTATCAAAAGGAACCTCCTGTCCTCCCTTGGACACAAACGAACACTGCTTGCTCTTTGTCCCACACTCTGGTTTTCTGGGGTTTCAGAGTGATAAGGTCTATCAAAGCTCTTTGGTGACTTGCTCGCAGTTACATCTTCCCCCACATACCTAATGTCACTTATGTTGCTTTTACATTTGTGCTATTGCATTTTGAAAGCAAATAAAATTGCTGGGCTGTAGCATTTAACTTGAAATGGACTCATAGCCATTGCAGTGTCCCCACCGTCACAGAGTACACTGACTAAAAACGCTGGAAGAAAAGGTGGAGAAAACATCTAGAGACATCTGCAGTTCCATTTGTAACAGATTCATTTAAATAATTTGGAGACATATTACAGGATAAGGCGCTGGTGTGAGAAACTGGTCTTATGACAGGGATGTCTTTTATATGCTGACATCATCTTACTGGTCTCTGTTTGTATGGCTGAGGAAATACATAAGCCTGAAAAGAAAAAGTATTTCAGGAAAAGTCAATAAACAGGTTAATTAAAGTATGTGACTGCTAGCATGAAGAAATCACTTTATTTCTGAACACTAGTAGGAGAAATAGCTTTGCTTTATGATAATGATATGTAGCAATGGGATACTTGAAGGTGATAAATAGCTCATTTGTTTGAGGTCTAATGTAATAGGAGTAATTAAGCAACTAGGAGTAATGTGTGGCTGAAGGTAGAAGAATGCATAACTATCAAATTATGTTGTAAGTAATATGGAAAGAAAAATGTTTAGCGAGGGAACCAGTGCAGGGTAATGCTACAGGTAAACCTGGATTTTTTTCTATACAATCCACAGGCTGTGATGTAGCTCATATATTGAGTTCATTGCCCTTTTAGTCAATACTCTCTTATTTTTTTCACTATAAGTCAAAGAAATCGATAATCTTTAACAAAAAGCTGAATTGAAACATACACTAATAGAAGCTGCTAGCAACAGTAAGACCAGGAGGCTAATGCAAATTGATAATTAACAAAACTTTTTACAGGATTCCTTTAAACTTCAGTTGCATATTAAAGCATTAATGCAAATGCATCACCAGAGCAAAGGCTCCTTGGAGTGATTTACTAACTCAATGACCAAGAACGTCTACATTAAATCTATAAATGAGGTCTGTGTATTTTTAACAGTGTTTAAATCCCTGTGCTGATTCCCAATAAATCTCATAAACAGCATCTAATAAATCTCATAAACAGCACTATTTATAAGTGGCTTGGCCTTTTTTTAGTCAAAAACTCCTTTACGATGCAACCAGGAAGTAACTGCATTCAAACTACAAGTATACCCGTCACTGGAACCATCTTTGCTCCTTTATATTACTCAATATATTTTGTAATGTGTGGTATCACAGAATGAATGCTTGCTCCAGAAGCCTTACAATGACAAAACCACCTCAGAACAAACCATTAAGGATTAAAACACAGATCGCAAAAGATATTAAATCATTTTTTCTCTCCTTCAAATTTTACTCCTTCCTGAACAATAAATACAGAAGTGTCATGGTTGCATGCAAAATACAGAACAATAAGAATAGAGTAAGAATACCTCTTGCAAGAGGGAGGCACTTCTTTCCAATATTTACCTCTTTCTCATTCTCTGAATTAATGAACGGAAGCCTTCACATTCATTTATTACAATTAAAAAAACTGCCAAAAAAAGAGAAATTCACTTTCAATAGTAACATATTAGACTATTAGTTTACAATGTAATTCCTTATTAATCACTTTACATGCTCTGAGTTCTTTTTCTGTCCCCTCTTCCATTTCCTTGTCAAGTCATTTGTGAGCTCCACTAAATTTTATTTGCACTTCAGTGGGAACAAATATGAAAAGACGTCTCCCCACACATATTTTCCTTAAGAGCAATACAGAATGTTGTCTACAGCACTCATGAAACCCAGAGAAACAGCTGAGAATACTTACTAGACCCTGTGGGTGGGTCACTACCTTAGAAGTAAAGTAACACTGGGGTGATGATGAAGCCCATGAGTGAGCAATGCCTGAATAATCTGTGCCCGCCAAAGTTGCAGATAAAATTAATTAATACCCTATCACTCTTTTTATGCTATTTTTTTCCTGCCAAGAGAATCTCTGCTTAAGCAGATTAAAGAACGGGTTAAGTTCTCCCAGAAGCAGAAGTGTCTTGGGAGCAAATTCTTGCCTCAGGTAAAAATAGTTAAACCTTATGAAAAGGAAGAGCTTGGAAGCTTTCCTTCTCCTGCCCCTGAGTCTCCTACTCCTATATTTCTCTCTCCCTGGCAAGATGTTCTGCTGAGCATTTCAGTGTTTTTTAAGGTTCTAATAGCAACTATTTCAGTTTGAAAGAGAGCTTGGGAAACTTGGGTGTCCAGAGAAGGTCAGTGAAACCGGTGAGGGGTCTGGAGCACAGTCTTATGAGGAGTGGCTGAGGGAGCTGGGATTGTTTAGTCTGGAGAAGAGTAGGCTCAGGGGAGACCTCCCTGCACTCTACAGCTTCCTGAAGGGAGGTTGTGATGAGGAGGGGCTTTGGCCTTTTCTCCCATGCAACAAACAGGACATGAGGGAATGGCCACAAGTTGTACCAGAAGAGGTTTAAATTAGACATAAGGAAAAACTTTTTCTCTCAGAGAGTGGTCAGGCACTGCAATGGCTGCCCAGGGATGTGATGGAGTAAGTGTCCCCGGTGATGGTCAAGAGGTGTCAGCTAGGAGGTAAGGCTTAGTAGTTTGAGGTAGCAATGGTAAAGTGGGAGGAAATTTGGACTGGATGATTTTGTAGGTCCTTTGCAAACTTGTGATTCTATGATTCTACAGAGGATAACAGAGGCAACATCTAAAACTATTCTGTTTCAGACCACAAGATCAACACTAGTTGAAAGCAAGCAATTTCATAACTAATAACAGGGAGTTTTATGCTTAGTTAAGAAATTTCTTGTCAACTTTAGCAACATGATAGAGGACTAAATCAATTACCAGTCTAGCATATGACAAAACTTAGCTGACATTTCTGACTCCCAGCCTACCAATCAGGCCAAAGCAGAGGATCTGCCTGACCCACAGACTAAACCAGAGCAGCAAATCACACCTTCCAACCAGACTTTCACCAGTTCTGACTTGATGGGCTGTGCTACAAATATGTGGCACTCTGTTTCTACTCAGCAAAAAATTTTACTGATATCCTTGAGAAAGAAGGGGAAAAAAGGGAAGAAAGTAGAACAGGTGCATGAATAAGTAACTAGCTAGCTACTAGATAGCATGTTTTTTAAAAACAGTATTTAAATTATCTGCTTTCAATGACAGTGAAGGCTTTCCTGAGCTACTTCTGAAATTTCAATGACTGTAAACAGATTTAAATGGTAATCCAGGGTTATACTTCACTGAAGAGTGAAGTGCAGAACTTTGAATTTGGCTGACTTGTACTGTTAATATGTGCTGCAAGAATCTGCCTCAGGATGGCAGCAAACGACGTAAAACAAGAGTAAGAAAAGACCTGTTCCAACACCAAACTGCTTTTTGGTGTACTGTAAACATACCAAATAAAAAATAGCTCACACTCTGTGGTAGGTCTTAAGATGCAAAAACCTACAAATCATGTTAGAATTTGATAGAATGAAAAGGCCAAAGTATCACAACATAGGATAAAATGATGAGTCAGTTTTCATTCATTTCTAGGCTTTTTTTTTTTTTTTTTTTTTTTTTTTTTACCCTCCTAAATTTGCAAAGATTATTGTTTTGATAGTTCAGTTTATAGTTTGTCTGCTGTGTACTTCTTAATCATCTGCAAATGAGAAAAGAGCATAGGGTTGGATATTCAGAATTAAGCTTGGGTTTAAAGGAAACCCAGAAACAAAACAGATGTTAAAAGCCTTCCCTTGTTGTAGCCTGCTTTCCTTCTTTTAGCAGGACAGATGTAAGAAGCAGCTGCATGTGGAAAGTAAAGATTTCTCTTAAGAGCTGACTTGGCCTGCAAATGAGCTCTGCCCTGCTAAACCATAACCTCAAGCTTGTGTAGGTGGAGCAGATCCCAGAGTGCTACAAGTGCATCTTGAGACAGAGGAATTAAAGTTTAAAGAAAGTAAGGAAAACTGAGGGTTGCAAGAAAATAGAAGATAGTCACTAAAAAAAAAAAAAAAAAGATAACTCTTTGTACTTCTAAGCAGATCTATCTATAGGATCTCGAGATTAAGGTCTTTATTGAAAAAACTACTCTCAGTAGAGCAATAGTGTTAGGAAAAGGTTAGGTTTGTGCTTTGCAAAAAAATCAGCAAAGTCTGCAAGGATGAAGATTCAAAGTTATCTATCTGCTTACCTCTGTTACAATGCACCATGGCTTCTCTGATCTTTTTTTTCTGCCTGTGCTGCCATCGTGTGGTATATTAAGTGTTCACTCATGGAAAACGGATAAAATATTTCATCTGTTTTCCACTATTTCTTTCCTCTCCTTCTTGCTGCGGGCAGCTGTAGTATTGCTTTTCAGGAGAGACTGGAGACAAGAATCCCCTTTAACACCTTTCAGTTTCTTGGAAACATTCCCAGTTTTGTCTTTTGCTTCCAGGAGTAGCAGAAATTTCACCATGTCATGCAGGTCAACCTTTGTCAGTCACAAAAAATCAGAGATGACTGAATGTTTGATATTGCTTATTGTTCTCAGCTTCACTGGAAAAAAAATCTATATACTAGTGACCAGAAGCTAATGAAAATATGTCTTCTATTAATTGTTTCCTTGTCACCCGAAAGGAAATACGTGTCTTTATTTGGTAGTAAAGTTTCACTCTCTACCTCACTCTGTATAAACAATATATCCATTTCACTATTAACACAGGAGAAATTGGAAAAAATGATCCTGAATCCCCTCAAACCTACTGTATTTTATCTCATGCTTCAGCAGTGAAACAAGACAACTGTACATTTGTAAGAAGCTAGGTGCCTAAAAATCTATTTCTAGAGAATTTTAACAATTTCCAATATCTGTTTTCTATTCTGCTATATTTCATGTGTACTGATAAGTGAAGATTTTAATGCAAGTCCCATTTAACATAATGAGAATATCACATTAATCATGGACAGCTTTGGGTCATATCTTCTGTGGTCTGGTAGTTTCATTGCTGGTTAGGCAGTAGGAGTTTCCAAATTAATTTAAATGGGAAAATAGAGAACCCAAGACATAAATGGTGCATGCCCTATGATCAAAATGAAAAAAGAGTTACAAGCAGCTTTTGCATTTTGATTAAAGCATTAATTACATAAACGAACACTGTTCATCCAAACAAACAAAAATCCAAACCACCCAATTTCTATGCAGCAATGAGAAGCCAACTATAGAACAAAACTCTGATTTATTTATTTTGCGCAGTTTCATCAGTTTGGTAACATATGGTTCCTCTTTACATCTAGAGCCTGCAGAGTGCTCAATGAACCGACTCTTCTGGGAAACTGGTTAGAAGTCCGTAATGTTACTCACACATTTCCTTCTCACTTGACAGTGGTAAAAAACAACGTTTATTTTCCAGATACGGGAACAAATCACAAAACAAAAACCCTGCTCCTCTCAGGGAAACAACTAAAAGAAGTCCTTTCCCTTACCTTTTTTTCCTTCATTATTTTTTTCTGCTGGCTGTCAATTGATAGGTGAGTGACACTTACTCAAATGGCTCTAGTCATCTGTATCCCTCCTAATTAACTTTGTTTTTGCTATCCATAATGATACCAACTGCTATTTAGCTCAAAATCATTTTTATTTTTGGTTGTACTTAAAAATGAATTTTATCAGCTGAGGGTTATCACCAGTAAATAACGGAGCTTCTTGTGCATGTAGGAATTACACGCTGAGCTTCTATTTGCCTTGTCCACAGAATGGGACCTGTGATTGCACAAGGAAACAGCATGCAGTATTCACCTGGGGAGAAGGAGAGTTGAATGGATGAGGCCAGGATATTCTTGGTGGTGTGTAGTAATAGGACAAGGAGTAATGGCCTAAAACTTGTATAGGAAGTTTTCATACTAACATGAGAAGAATTTCTTTATGTTAAGGGTGACAGAGCACTGGAAAAGGCTGCCTGGAGAGGTTGTGGCATCTCCTTCTATGGAGATATTCAAGACCCATCTGGACACCTACCTGTGTAATCTATTGCAGGGAACCTCCTTTAGCAGAGGGGTTGAACTCAATCTCTTGAGGTTCCTTCCACCCCCTGTGATTCTGTGAATGGTTTCTTGGCTTATATTTTCCTCTTAAGCTTATTAATTATGAACATAAAGGAAGAGAATCTGCATGCCTAACCTTATACCTAGAATAAAAAGGAGAGAAAATTTTCTGTGCAGCATTTTCCTTGGTACAGCCTACCTTGCATTTTTGTGCCCAGTTATGTTTAACTTATGGGGTGGACACTGGAACTGTCCATGGATAGGTGGAATTTCACAGCACTTCTCCTCAAAGTCTCCTCCTTGCCTTACTGTGGTGATCTGATTTTCATCCTAAGGAAACATCAACAATATGAAAACTTCAGCCCATATGAGTGTAATTCTAGAGATAAAGACCTTGATCAGTGCACAGTTCTCCATGCTGGAAGGGAAAAAAACCCTCAAATAAACAGAAAAATAATCCCTCAAATCAAACCAAACCAAAAGACAAAAATCACTCCAGTGTCACACCTATATTGCATTTAGTTTCCACCAGACCCAGAAAATCCATAGGATGAAAATATATGTGAAGAAGGGGGCACTGGACTGCAACTTTCACTACCTGAATCTTGTAGTAACTGCTGTTTTAATTTTAGATATAGCCTTATCCTCACCCTTTTTCTATAAGATGCTTTGCCTTAATATTAAGATCTCTTAACAGTATCTGGACAAATTTTCTCATCTCCCCAATAGATGTTGACTGTAGTAAACATCGTGTTGACAGACTGAGTGTAAAAATGCAGTCACCCTATCAACTACAAATACTTAGATATGATCATCATTTTGAAATATTTTTAATTTCCTTCTGCAAGAAAAATGTACATTCTGCATAAAGAAAATAATGTGAAAAGGAGTAAACAACAGCTTGCAGAATAAACATCGTGAACCAATTCCCCACTGAAGCTGCAGTAATTATTATATGAAGGAGGCTGCCCTTAATACAACAATTATTTATTTTTTCCAAATGAATTATGCAAGCCAATATTTTTCTTCATTAATGTTTTGTTGGAGTCATTAAGTTCCATTAATGAATAACAAAGAAGCAATTGGAATTTTATTCTGGCTTATGTGTGCTAATGTGCTTAACTTGAACTAAATGTGTTTCCAGTATGTAATCAAAATTGAATCAATCAAATCAATTTACCACTCAAAGTCCTTTTGGAGCTGCAGCTGTTTTGTATGGATGTCTCTTCTCAGAGAAGAGATACAGACAAAACCCCAAAGACTAAATGGCTTCGGAATGTACAATGTAATTAGGAACCAGTCTGTCTGCTTTTTGTTAGAAGGATACTTCATTTAAAGTTTTATTATAAATCAAAGTGGCTAAATATTGTATAGGAATAATATATCATGAAATTAATTTAAATTTATTTTTCTCTCTCTGAAATCTTCATGAATTCTAGTAAATTTCTTACTTTTTTTCCCCCACATAAAACAGCAGAGAATGAATAAGTCAGTTGGTGATGATGTAACTTTGCATCTTATACATTTCTCATTGTGGATTATTATTTTCAGAGACGAATGCTTCATTTTAAATGTGGTGAGCAGTGACCAGTTCATATTATTAATACTGATAAATTTCATGAATGCCTTTCTTCGTGGTATTGCAAGGAAGGAATTACCTGATTGGAAGATACAGATATGATACATTCAGACTTTCTGTGAAGGTGGGAAAAGAAATTCTGATTTATTGTCATTATAGGAATAAATTTCTCCAAGAAGTTGGGAAATACTGGTTTTCTGCATGAGTCATACCATGATAACTGATATGAGCATGCTGTAAGATATTGTCTGTACCAGGAAAACAACAGAACTGGACATCGTGGCTTCCTGGTTTTGTGGGTGTCAGTGGACAGCTGGAAGATTAAGCAACAGAGTTCAAAAAGCCTTTAAGGTTCTAAACAAATGTGTAATTAAGATGTTGAAAAACAGCCATAGATTTGGAGAAGTTCTGTAAGGCAAAGTCTACTAAGAGTAACAAGGCAGCAGAATTAAATACAGGGATTATCTGTGGCTGCTGTGGGAAATAAAATGAAGATGAGCAAACAGAAGGCTACCCAGAGCTTGAACTGAACACGAGAGTCCCGTGTAAAGTTTAAAAATGCTGAGGGTCTTACATCTCAAATGCTGAAAGCAAGGAAAAAAATAAATAAATAAACCAAAATGGAAGATTCTTAAAAATTATAGGAAACTCTTAAAGATGATTAAATTGGGTAGTAACAAAGTGGTTACAGTGAGGGATAGTTTTAAAGTACTCACTGCATACCTTTCTAAAGAACTGCAATGTAATTGACTCTCGGTGTGTACATAGTTAATGTATCAGGTGTTTCTTGTCCATATCTTTGACACTGGGGTATTACTGCTGGGGAGTCTGAGTATTTTAAATATTGTACTGGCACCAGTTGTTTCTTTAAGGTACTGAATTCCTGAATGTGGGCTATGGCACAGCCTTCCTCACAGTCTGTGTCAGTTCTTCTATCAACAGATACAGGAAAAAAAGAAATCTTAGTAGCATGGCTTTTGATGGTGTTCCTCTTGGTGGAAGCAGTTTGGATGTTATGGAATCACAGATCTCATCTTTATTTCTGGGAGGAAATTGTAATGGATGAGTAGAATCATAGAATCATATGGAGAGAATCATGAGGTTGGAAAGGACCTACAAGATCATCTAGTCCACCTGAACACAATTTCCCGGCCAAGGTCTGGGCTGCCTTTTTTGATGAACATCCAGAAGACCTTGCACCCCTGCTCCAGTGGCTGCAGGAAGAGATCCAGGAGGTGAACAGCGATGACTGGTTGGAAGTATAAGTGGGACAGTGGGCCACTGTGAACTTCCTTTGTCAGCATGGGCTTGACCAGGTAGCTTTGGTGAGGGAACTGCACTGATCACCAATGGTGACGTGATATCCTTTGTAAGGCACCTCATCAGCACTGCCGCAGCCCTGTATGGCCCCAAAATCTACCAACAGCTAGACCACCGGGATGGCGATGCTGCGGGTGGGTGAGAGGACAGCTCTGCAGCCAGCCCCATCCCCAGTGCCTCCCATCAGGATCTTCCTGGGCACTGAGGAGCTGCTTGGCAGCTCTACTGGGGGACTTGCACACCCCAGCACCACCACTGCATCTTCAGCAGAGGAGCTGCAGGAGGAACCGGAGCAGGTGGCAGCAGCAGGCCCCTCCAAACAGGGCAGAAACAGTTTACATGGGGGGCTCTTGGGCCCCCCAGAGAGGGCGGCCCTCGAAGTGTTACTAGGCCATCACCCCATTACCATCAGAGCATGGCTCTGGCAACGTCTACTTCAGCCTGATGCTTTGAGAAAAAATAAAAGTAAATGGAAAAAAAGAGTCTAAAAGTCTCTGTGTTATTGACAAGGCTGTTGGCATTGCTGTCCCTATCCATGCTGCTTTCTCCCTCTTCTGGTCTTGTGGGAGGGTGTAGAATCACAACCTTTTTTTTCTACAACCATAAATTGGCTAAATTCCACTCCTACTTCCAAGTTGGCAAATACATCAGTGTATCTGAACTTCTCATCCCTAGTTATTCTGGCAAAGAGGAAGAAAAATTACTGCACACCCTATAGGGTAACAAAAAAACACCCTTAAGGTAACAAAAGGTCCACCAATAAATGCTGAGAAACATATTACATATATGAAAAAAAACTGTGGAAAATTTGAAAAATCTTCTCAAAAGCAGTCACATCATATTTGTGACTTCTGGACTTGCTCATAATGACCACTGAAGGGAGAATAACCAAAAACTTTATCTACTTGTCCTTGTGCTCAAGGTTCCTAATAAGTGTCAATTTGAGCTCTTCAGTCACCCTTTGAGAACTTAATTTTAAAGAAAATCTATGTTTCTTTTGAACAGTATTTGAATAATCTTAGACTGCCTCTGTAAAAAAAAACCAAACAAACTAACAATCCAATGTACTTTGATAGAGGGCTTGCTGCAATGTTAGTATGTTTATTTATAAAAGATGCATGCTTGGAAGATAACAGAAATAAATAGTATAAATGTTTTTCTCTTTAAGGAAGATTTCCCATAAATAAAACTGTATCTTTTTCTTGATTGCTAAAAGATATTAGAAAAAGAAATTGAACAAAAAATGTTAAGTCCAAATGTTGCCAAATATTGTCTCAGGGTAGAATATTACAATGTTAATGCTGTATGTAATATTAATGCTGTTCCTTCACTGGCTATATTAGAATGTTCTGCATGGCTGAGACAAAGGTCTTAGTAGACACCTCTTAAAACAGCTTATGAAAAACACCATGCAATCCTTTGGAATATGTATGAAGATAAAAAAAAAAAGAGAAACTCCTATTTCAGAACTGCTACAGTGCTTCAGAGAACTGCTACTTTTTGCAGTCTATAAATGAAAACTGAAGGTAAAGATGCATAACTTCCCATAGCAATCTCAGGCATAATCAAGTTAAAAGGAAAGACTAGGGAACAAGGTAAAAAATGACAGTAATAGCAGACAAGCATCTTGTGGTTTCTGATTTTTTTACTCCCAGAAGTACTGGTGTTCTCTTTTTCACTATCTTATGCTACTTATTTATGGCACTCAGAATGATAAAGTATTGCATTTCTTTCCCCTAGCACTGTGAGAATAACCTAAGCAATTGATAGTATCTGTGTTTTGAAAGGAAGAAAATGATTACATATAGCAGTGCTTTATAGATTAACTGCAAACTGGCAAATCAGAAAAGAAAAAAGTAATTGAGAACAGAAATAGCTGCACTGAAACACACTATAAATAACAGACCTTGTTTCTGAATTTGCCTAGTGAAGGAAGCTGTCTCTAAGTCATTTTACCTTAAACCAAACTGTATGCTAATAAACTTTTGATAGTTACCTTATATAGTTCAGAATAATAAAGAAATATTATTCCGTTTAGTGTTGCATAGGTTTGACTATAAATGCCAGCGACCTTACAGTTCCTAGCAGTGATTGTTTTATCAGAGTTTAAGAGTTAGTTCTGGTGTTAAAGTAGTGATAAGGAAAATAAGTTTTTCTAGTAAAATATCCTTTGGCATATGCTTGTAGATAATTTTTAGTGATTAAATAGATTACAGTGAATGGAACAGTGCTATAATCCGAACTTTGAATTTCTTTCAGAGATAAGAAACAACTAACTTAGGCTCACTGGCTTCCATGGACATTCAAGGTAGCCTAAGCTAGAAAAAGCTTTGGGAGCCTTGGATGAAATATTCTGCATAAAGAAATGTAAAGTACAATTTAATCAATTGCAAACTTAGTTGAAGTTCAGGGAATAAAACATTTATCCTCCAACCTCCATGTACAAAACAGACTCCTTCCTTGCTCTTTGGTGGGAAAGCAGCCCTCTGAGAAATAAAATGGTTTAAATTCCCTTCACCTGACAGCAGGAACTCAGGAACTGGACATGTAGGAAAGGTCTCCTTCAGCATACTACAATTAGTCTGCTGTCAGCCAACCTTAGGGCAAAAACTGAATATATTTATCACCCATTTTTACCTGCATTATGGATAACTTGTGGACATTTCTTTCACTCATGTTCAAACACTCTTTCACTCATGCTCAAACATTTTTCTTGTAAAACAGCATGACTGTAGTTTTTCGATCCTAGAGGAAGAGGAATTAGTGTCATGTAAAGGTGCTGTGCAATCTGTGGCTATGAACAGAGACAGACATTGTCATTACACTTGAAAGAAACAGCTAATCACTCACAGGTTACCCCACAATTGCTGCAAAAGTGGTAAGGGTAGATCAAATGGATAAGAATAAGCATAATTTCTAGACTCATCCATTGCTTTTCTCTGTCTGAGGTGGGTGTGCAATAGATTCAAAAAATGGTCACTTGTTTTACAAATGGCAAAAAAAAAAAATTACTCAAAACTTTTTATATAATTTGTTGATTGCTGGGAAATCCACATTTCTTGTATGTACCTGAATAATCTTTGCATTACTCTGTTAATACACAAACAAATAAACACTGAAAACATGTGGAATATTCGCTATAAATACATGACCTCTTGTGTGGCAAGGCCACCTCGGCCTTTTGGGATTCTGTTGTAACACCAGCTGGCACCCTGAGAGGCATGTACATTTTTCACAGTGGCCTAAATTGGAAAATTTATGTTCTACTCAAAAGAGATGGAGAGTTCCAGAGGACAACTCGGGTCAGGAATTCACCTCTAGTACTCTGTAGAAGCTCTCTTCATGGAGAATACAAGGAGCTCAGGTTAATTTCAAATACCTGTAGTTTCCCTGTGAGAATACCGCTGCCTTTTCTTGTTACTTGCACTGTGTTATACAGAAGCACATCAAGGATAAAAGACCCAGGGAACAGTGAGAGCAGAAATGGAACATGTAATGTTTCAGGTTTGTTACGCATTTTACTCTTTTATTATAAAGCAGCTGACCAAAACCCTTAAGACATTATGAATGAAATAGTCTGAGTCCTCAGGATCATGGGAAAAAAACATAAAAAGCATATGTGAAGCTTTTTCACTTTCTAGAATGCTCTTTGATTTATGTTTAGACTGAGCAACCTGGTGTAACTTTGAAGGTACACTTGCTTTGATTGGAGGTCCTTTCCAAACTATTTTTTTTCCAGCGAAACTGATAAAAGCACAGAATACTTCCCATTCTCATCAGGTGGTGTTAACACTGAGTCCTGTAGCACATTCATTTTCACAGCTTCCATTCTCATTAAACAAATGGCCACCTGGACTTCACTCTCTACATTTGACATTATACAATTACTAACATTATAGTTAGGACAATTAGCTTAATTAAAGAAATAAGTGATAATCAGCAGGAAGTCTGAAGATTCCCGAACTTCACTTAGTGACACAACTTAGCATAAGGGCACACGTGGTGGTAACTCACTGACTTGTTTTGATGATCACAAATGTTTCAGCTGACACAAAACCACTGTGATGCTCCCAATTACTACATTAGGATTTTCTCTGAATAATTGTCTTTTCAAGAGCAGAATAAACCTCTGATGTTTAACTCGTAGCTTTTTGGGAAGATGGAAATTATTTGAGTCACTTCTCAAAACCTTTGCATTTTGCTGTGTAAATGAAAAGGAATGTCACTTTGAGCACACCAACACACATTAATCTCTCAGTTATTCACATGAGCAGGTGTGCATAGAATTCACTGTGTCTTCGTTTCAAAGCTCCTGTCCCACTGCTGGTGGTGAAGCTGAATATCAAGCTGCATTGGAAAAGAATTTTGTCTTTCTCTAAAAAGCATCTGAAACACGTAGTCATTTATTTACAATTCTTCCTTTCATCTTTTTTAATACAGAGGAACAAAAGCCTTGGTCATAGCCTTATCTGGATTTGAGATATGAATAACTTGAAGAAATATTTCCTGGAAGCTTGGAATTTCTGGACTACTTTTTTAGTATCCATTGGAAAAGCATTTACAGATTTAAGAAAAAAATTGCTGAGAATGTTCATTGCTTTGACTGCCTTCAAAAAGTTCTTTCTTTCTTATGAGGTCTCATAGTGCAAAAAAACCCAACATTTAATCTTGTCTTCTTGTGTCTCAAGGGTTACGAAGTACTATAAGAAAAAGCTGCTGGGCTGATGTTTAAAATTTTCTGTTGCGTTTCCCATATAGAATTGGAAAGGGACACATTCTGGCTATTCACAGCTTCTGAAAAATCTCCCTGGGGTCAAAGGCAGCCCTAGAGGGGGCAACTGGAATCAGAAATTACATCCAAGGCACCTCTCAGTTTCACTTTGAAGCTGAAGTATGCATTACAAAGGGATTTAAACATTTGCAACAAAACCCAAAAGAGCTTGAGATCACGTACTTGTATCAGAGACATTTCTTATCAACCCACGCAGCAGTGAGTTTTGTGGGGAACAAGGGAGGGAGGAAGTAAGGAAGGATGGATCAACCACAGAAAGATGATACTCACATGCTTTGAAGTACAGAGAATTTTGTCAGGAGTAGAGTGTTTATGTTTTAGGATTTGAGGGGTCTGAGATTATCATACTATATATTGTGACATATTGGAAAGCTGGTAAGATGGAGAAGTAATAGAAGATTACAAAATTAGTTGTTAGACCTTTGATCTAAGAGCAGCTTTATTTATTTATTTTTTATTTATTTATTTATTTATTTATTTATTTATTATTTATAATATTATAGTGAAATATCACCATTCTTTGGGGGACTTATACATTACATTAGGAAATGAATGATTCTTTTCTCTGTCTTGTGGACAAACTGAATGCTCTGTCCCTATTTTACCTTTCACAGAATAGCTCCAACCTAAAAATTTTAAGAAGGAAAATTTGAGGTCCTGAACTTAGACATAGCTTGAGTAGCAACTACAGCCATCTGGATCTCAGTTAATTGCAAATATACAATTGCATAACTTTCATTGCAGTAAGGCGAGTTTAAGCACCAGTTCCATGCACTGGGCTATGCCAGAGGAGAAAATTCAGCTTTGTCCCTTTCTTTGCAGGAAAATAACAGGCTGCATAAACCAAAATAAAATTAAACAAAACAGAGCAAAAATCTCCTCAGGCATTATCACCACACAGTACTTAAATCACAACCATAAAATCTGCAAGTTATACCACTAAAAGTATTTCAACACATTACAGGAACAATGTTTGAGGTATTAAACAGTACATATTAATCCTAATAAAGCTGAAATCTTAGAAAAGAATATTAACTGAAGAGCAGTGTCACAAGGGCTACTTTGGACCCAGAGTTAATTTTTTGCTCTTTTTGATTTTTGCAAAGTTCCTGGGAGACGATAGCCTTCTAAGTACATGCTGAAAATCCAAAGGAATGTACTGTTTATTTTGTCATATTGCTTAGAAGAAGAAGAAAGATACAGTTATGGCACAGTCTGCAGGAGAGATTTAAGAAACCTCCTGGAATATTTTTGTTAGGCTAAAGAAAACAAGTTAGTTAGCAAATTGTGTAAACTAGTATGTAACTAACATAATTGGTAAGCAGAGTCGTGAAGCCCAGATGGTGCTTAAATCCATTCTTCTGACAATTCTTACACATCTTCCAGGAGAGGCATGAAAGTAGAGCAGAATCTTAGCTAATAAACTGATAAATTAATGGAAATCCTTATTTATTCATGTCAGTAACTGCTAGTAAATTATTGACTGCATCACTGTTGATGACTAGTTCACAGAGTAATAGCTGAACAATACAAGTGTTGTGTATCATCTTTATTCATGTGCTTCTGTTTTTACATTATTCTCATTTCCCTTGCTTTTCACTGGAGAATATTATGTAATTTTTTTTTCCAAATGTACTTCCCCCCTCCATCTTGAACTTTACCTAATCACTTCTAAAAATGAGAATGCAATTTAAAATGCAGACTTCTTTAGGAGTACATCATTTTATAGGCAGCTAAATATTAATTCTATATATAATTTAACAGTAGTCATATTAACAGTCTATTACTAGTCAGATGAAAACTACAGGTATGGAATTGTGTATAAAAAGAACAACGATTTTGCTCTATCATTAGCATGACCGAGGAAGACAGAGATTAAAGTTAAACAGGAAGAATATTCAATGATGACTGCATTTTGCTTGTATCAGTAGCACACCCCACAGAAGCACTGCATGTTGTACAATTCAACATGATTGAAATCCCTCTTCAGGAACAGCACAGACTTCACATTCCCTCCAGAAACAATGAGACTGTTGGTGGAAATATTTAAAGAATTTCATAGGAAGAAAAACTGCATGATACCTAACCTGCTATTAAAACTGAAAGCTGAAGTTCACAGGAGTAAATGTGATTCATTGTGCTACGTCATTAATCTTTATGAGCAAAATGATTATAAAATTCTATGGGGAGGGGAAAGCAATTACTTAATGATGTATAAAAATATCCCCGTAGATATTTTGAAAAGTACTGTGCATAAAACTGTCTGCATAAAGCCCTTGGACAGTACAAATAGCCCAGTCAGATGTATACTTTTAAACAGTACAAGAGTTATTTCTTAATTTTTAACTCTATCTCAGTCACTGTTTAACATTCTGTGTTCACATACTGTCTATATTGTTAAATTGCCTGCAGTTCCAGCGCAGTCAGGCAGTACTCAAATTAAGCCACAAAGTAATTAGGTTTCAATCACTGAATATTCACAGCCCAATTAAGTTATTTACAGAGATGTAGACAATTCTGCAGCAAAGACAAACATTTCTATTGGCACACACCAAACTATAAAATAAATAATCCTGATGTGAAGACAAAACTAAACTCAGATCTCTCTTATATAAATAACCTTTTCCTCCCTATGCCTTTTCGCTTTAGAGGTCATCTGTCTTCAATTTGGTTTTGCATGTTCATGTTAAAGGAGGAATGATCATAAATAAATAAATCAGTGCCTCTGTAGGAGCTGTGTTTTGTCAGTCTCCCATTTTATTACTTGTTAGAAGGTTTTGGTAGCAGAAATAAAAAGCATATAAAAATGCCTCATATTTATAATAGGAAGAAGTGATTAGTATTATTCAATAAAATTTAGTCTGTTGAACAAGTTAGAAAACAGATGAACTGTCCAGAACAACAAGACAGGATTTATAACCACCTCATAACAATAATAGGATGGCTATGTCTTACTTACCTCTCTTCCTGTACAGCTTGTTCTTACACAAATAATCTTGAAGCCACATCATCATGCAGCTATGAGAACCTAGCAGTCAGGAGACAAAACCACACAAAATGAAATAATATTCTGATTCATAGAATGACCTGGGTTGGAAGGGACCTCAAAGATAATGAAATTCCAACCCCCATGCTTGGCAGGGCCACTAAACTTCCACAATTACTAGATCAGGTTGCCCAGGGCCCCATCCAACCTGGCCTTGAACACCTCCAAGGTTGGGGCGTCCACAACCTCCCTGGGCAGCCTGTTCCAGGACCTCTCTACCCTCCTAGTAAAGAACTTCCCCCTAACATCCAACTTAAATCTACCCTCTTTCAACTTAAATCCATTTCCCCTTGACTTGGTATTATCAGCCCTTTCGAAGAATTTATGATTTTTTTCTAGAGCCCTGGTCTGTTGGAGTGAATCCTTGTGGCAAAGTAAGAAATGCAGCTATATATCAAACAGCTCATCCTTGACAGCATCCAAGTTGTTTCAAACAAATGATAAGCATAAAGGCATGATTAACTTGGACAGACACTTCCATGGCTTGAAATGAGGTTATTGGCTCTGGACATAGACCTATTTACAACTGCTATGACAGTAAAAAGTAATGCTTTATTTTGCTAGTCGGGTTATCACATGCAGAGTAAAAAATAACCTTTAATTTGCAACCTACCTGGTAACAACATTGAAAATTAGATCAGCAAGACCAAACAAAAATCTACTTTGTTTAAATAAGGTGGTATCATGGAACCCCAACACAGCTTCAGACAGATTATACTGCAACAGTACAGTACCAAAAATACTGATATCATATGTCATTATTAATATTAGTAGCTCAAAAACTAAGCAAGACACTTCACAATGTATCATCATGATTTAAATTTATTGTATTATTTTTTTTCCCCTTTATACAATGACAGTCTCAAATTCAAATGATGGGATGTTCTTTTTTTGCTGCTGTACTTTTATGTTGATGCAGGCTTTTCCACTGCCTAACAGCGACATTGAGGTGGCCAAGTTCTTTCTACTCACTTCTGCTCTTTTCATCCACTGAAGTAGAAATTTTGTAGAGAACAAATTGCTTTTTAAAAGTATCTAGCTTTCTCAAGAAAACTGTGGGGTAGTCTCTCTTTGCATTGGTTGACAAGCAAGCCGAGCTGCACACAGAAATTAGATAAATAGTAGCAAGGAAGCTCTTTCCAATCTTTCATCATGTACTAAACTAAAAAAAAAAATAAATAAATCTACTTCAGAAACCCAGATTCTTAGTAATTGAAAGACTGGAATTCAGCACTTCTGTTTCTTGTTAAGAAATAAAATACTTAAAAACAAAACAACATCAACAAAAAACACCAACAAAAACACCACAAAATCACCAAATGCACAAAATACTACAAAACAAAAGCCCAAGTCTGCAGGCATCAATCATAACTCATCATAAAATACATTGCTTTCCACAGCTTAGTATTTAGTCTCACAAGGCAAGCTGCTGCTGAAGTAGAGGCTGGGACTAAGGTTAATAGGAGCTTTTGTTGAAGGAAGACCTATTTGAACACTCAGTATTAAAAATCAAATTGTAAACAGAAGTTTAGCAAAAAAAACCAACCCAGAAAATAGCATACGTATTTACTCATAAACATGCATCTCAGGGAAATAAAACAGCAATGTAGTTAATTGTCTATTATAGACTAAATTTTACTGCAAAGTCTTTTGTTCCCAATATATATCACAATGAGAGTAGATTAGCCTTTTTCAAATAATACTCCAAGATCTGCCATTTGGTGGAATGAGCAAGAAAAAAGCCTAGATTCTGTGCACTGTGTATCAAAGAAGTTTCCTACTCTGTGCTCGTTTTATTAAAGAGTATGTGCTAGATAAGATCCAGTGTATCAGCAGGGAACTTTAATGTGTGCTCTTTCATCCCTCCGACATTTAGCACTACACAACTGTAACTAGAATCTCTTGCTGTCACATTTACTGACTCTGCCAAGACTGTGAGATGCTAGTCAAAGCACAACAGTTCATCTACTAGCAATGCAACTGCTGTTTTTGCCAGCATGTCAAGAGGAGAAACAATTTCTTAAAGGCTGAAAATAATCATCATCTTCTAATTCCCTTTACTTAAATTAAAAACAAAATAGGTGTTATTTTTGTTGTATTAAGCCCATGAATTTGTTTTCAGTGGAAATTAATTGGAGCAGATAACACAAAAGCTGCAGAAAACTGGGAATTCAAGCACTGTTACCTTTTTAGACCAGGTCAAGAGAAGAACAGCTTTGGTATCCAGAAATTGTTTTCCTAAAGAATTTCAAAATGAAAGTTTAAGTCATTCCTTTCCAAGCTGCATACAAAATCATGTTCTAACTGGAACCTGGAATATGTCTGAATTTCAGTTTGAAGTATAGTTTCTTTTTTTGGCTTTCACTAGCTCCACTTAGAATTTAAGGTCAAGAAACAAAAGCTGTTCCTGTAATTTAACAGGAGAAGGCACAATCACTTGCTGTGGGACTCACTGTGCACAGTAGTGTACCTCAGGCACATTTATTAGCCTCATGGAGAGATGAGAAGAATAGACCAAGAAGCACCAAGTTGACTTCTAATTTTTTTTTGTCTTGGTGTATTCTGTCACTTGTGTTTCCTCTCCCTTGTACACTGTCATATGCTGACATTTTTCACTCAGTTTTGTTGTAATCAGACAACCAAAGGCAATAAGGCAAATGGTATGATAAGACATTAGCTAGTACCTCCCAGCTTGTAACCGGAGGGCTGTTACTTCTGCTTTTATGATTAAAACTATGACCACCAACAAAAACCCAACAAAAAAAAAACCCTAAACCTTGCTTCCTTCAGATGGAAAATTAAAGATTTCTTGTTCCCATAGCAGTGGTTTCTTGTGAGTGGCAATGCTGATCCATTCACTACCATTATTTTAGACAGTAAAAGGTCAACATGCTGGAGCACTAATATGGCTGGGGCTTAATTTAAAAGAAATAACTTCAGCAGAAGATCTGAAAAGAGAGATAAGGTATTTAAAAAAAAATAAGCTTTGAGGAATTGAGAAGTAATTAAATATATGTACACCTATGAATAATACAATGCAGACAAACATATGCAAGAACTAGCACAACAGACACAGCTGAACATCCACCTTTATCCTTTACAGTGTCTCAAAATCTGTGGGCCCCATGCCAGCTTACTTTATATATCTGGTAAATACATTTTCAAAAAGGGCTATGCCTTGAGAGAAACTGAGCAGCTCTGTGCCCTATTAGGAAGTCAATGGAGAATGTATATCTGCAGATTTCTTGGAGAAAATCTTAACCAAATATTTCTGCATCGCTTCAGAGAGGTAGGTTCAGTTGCTTTCTGTTTGGCAGAAACCTTTTCTTTCCTCTCTCTGACTGATAACTCTCCTCTCCTAGCCAGAAACAGTCACGAATCCCCATACTTCCTTCCCAAGAATCCCACTAAGGGTTCAGCAGACCAAGGAAAGAACTTCTATCTGGCTTCCCGATTAATATATGTACATTTTATCTGCAAGCACTTACATCCTTTTGCTTTTCTTCCTACAATCATGCTTCATTGCTGAATCATTTCTTAAGGCTGTCCAGCTCTGTTTCATTGATGCTGTGCTTTCCAGGATCAGATCTAAACAACAAGTAACCTTTTAGGAGCCAGATGCTCACTTACCTGCTGTGGAGGCTGCTAGGCAACTAATTACAGGGGGCCAGTACAGATTTATGAAAGAAAGCTTTTATAGACCCTGGCTCCCTTTAGTGAAACCTGCTATCCCCTGACAACCTGTAAAAGAAAGCAGGTAACCTTTTCTTTCACATTAATGCCATCCTGGGTGAACAGAACCAGAGCAGCTGTTGTTAGAGACATTGCTAGTCTTCAGGCAGGACCTAATTAGTATGGCAGATGTTACCAGGTAATGCTATTTAACATGTGTCTGCTTAGTTGTTCACAGAAAGGCTTGTGCCCTGTGCCCATCAGAAGCTATAGAGCCACATGCATATGGTACAGAGCCAACACATCTGACTTTTTTAACAGTGATTATTAGTCCAGGGTTGTACTGAACTGTCACATGGCTGCCATCAGCTCAAAAAAATGAATACAAAAAGCTTTTCTTCTCGTAACCTTCCCTCTCAGAAACAAAGCAAAATGAAACAAAAACACCAAAAAAAGCAATAACAAAACAAGAACCCTTTTCCCATTGTCTTCCATAATTACTTTTGTCAAGAATGAGTTTTATGAATGTTGATAGACAATCTGAATTATGCAGCATTTGAGGTAGGGAACACTATATAAGCAAAGAAAGTTTAATCTCTATGATTGGAAGGTATATTTTGTTTCACTTTTTTATAGACAAAAAATAAGATTATTGAAAGATAAAAATGTTGCTGTGCTATTTAACAGCCTTTGGGAAGTGCTGGTGCCTGGGAACTAAAACAAGCAGTGCCTTTAAAATACACAGAAGTTACTTCATGTTACTCCACTCTCCCACAGAAGCCAGTGCTTATGGATTTTGTGCATTTTTTTGTGCCTGAAGGAAGGACAACCTCATGAACTTTTTCCATGTGTAGACACAATACTCTTAGTGGACCATTTTTATTTTGTTATTTTTGCATGACTTATATAAGCTCTTTTGCAAAATAAGGGAAACATTAATGGTTGAAGATAAAATCATGCAATTTTGAATCAGCTTGCTTATAAAATTAAACATACAAAATTATACTTAATAAGAGTTTATTTGTGTTGGAGTAATGGTTTTGAAAATAGGCAAGCTTCTGCCTTTTGACATTCAGCTATCTCTGCTTAAAATATCATCTATTCCTGATTAAAATAAGCTTGTTAAAAAGTCCATGAGCAGTGAAATACCTTACATGCAGGCCAAATGCATCTCCACTGAGTGTTCAAATCCATTTACTGTGAAGTGGAGATTGGATCTCATCTGAAATTTATTTTCAATATTCTAACAAAAACGCCTTTCCAAATATGACTTAAGTTCATGTTTGTACCTAATATCCTCCTTTTAATCTGAATTTGAGTGACTTGGGTTAGTTGGCATGGTAGTAAAGGGCTGATGGTTGAACTAGATGTGGTCTTCTTCACCATGATTCCATGATTCTGTTATTATGCCAGCACTTAAGTACTGAGGAAATAAACAACCGAACACTGTTCTGAAGTTCTTTACTTTAGAGATGTACAATATCTTTGAACTGTGCATCTCTCCCTTTATCAACAAGTGCAAAAGCATACCCATATACATTTTCAATATAGAAAATTTACATGCTACATGTTTTTCATGGTAGTTAGTATACATATGATAGCGTGCTATAAAAAGGAGCAAAGTTATCCTGTTACTGTTGAATTCAAAGCTGTTGATGTTCAGTTGCAGCCAGTTCTACAACAATACCTACTGGGGAAGTGCAGTTCTGCTAACTCCTGTTTCTGGATCACAAAGGATCAGGTGTTGCACCTGTTGCCCATGTTTTTCTTTTGCGTGTGGTCACCTGCCTTGACATTAAAGCTGATATCTAAGGCATAGAAATCAACTCTGTAGAGGGGCACCAATGCTAGTTCTCTGCTAGCTGCTTTAAATATTTGTTTATCAGAAATACAGGAAGAATCATAAACTAATTTGCCTCAAATAAAGATAAAGGCAGCTTGATAGAGCTAAAGTAGAAGAGAAAGGCAGGAAAGAACAAACTAACCTCAGGGATAGTTCTACCTTCATTGAAGGGATCTGTGTTCTGGTGCCCATGTTTGTCTGGTGTCCTGCTTTTTTCTTTCAATCTTAAACTTGCTCTTAAGCAGCAATGTGTGCTTGGCAACACAATGAACCCAGTCCTGAGGTCTTATCCCTACTCCATTTTGCCAAGGTCCCAGACAAAATAAATTATGTGTGTGTTACTGTCATGGTTTAATAATTTTGTAATTTTGCTATCGGTATTCCACATCATAACATCATATAAAGCATGAATAATCTTACTGAATCTGCAACTTACAGAAGAAGACTACATCTCCCAGAGAACAACACGATAGGTCACGGGACCTGGGCTCTATATTAACTCGGTCTCAGACTAGACTGATGTCTTTCGAGTTCTGGCGTTCAGGGGAGTGTGTGGGAGCCTTCGCCGTTTTGCCTAGATTTCACAGTAGGCCTCTCGGTTACGGGACTCATTCTCTCTCCTATTTTGCTTGATTCGTTAGCTCAATTTTCAATTATATTGTATTATATTGTGTTATCCTGTATTTCTATGTAGTATTTAGTAAATAAGTGTGCTTACTTAGATCATTGCCGCTGTTTTCTTTTCCTAATTAACTTTTTCCTTTCGGCCTAGGGCCCCTGTCACGGATGCAGGTGGATTTTTTTTCGTTCAAACCGTGACAGTTACAAACTCCAGACTCAAACAATAGAACACATCACATCTGTCCACTGCAGAGAAGAGTGATATTTTGACTAATTTGTTAAATGACAGTGTGTCCTCTAAGTAAGAAACTATGCTGCAGGCTCTCAGCTTTGCACTGCCTCATGTGCCTGGTAGGCAAAGACGATCTTTTCGTTCCAAGAGCTTTGCTGAAAATGTTTTCCTTCTCTGCTTCCTTTTCTTATAATGCTCCATCAATTTCCGAAACAATGCAATTAGCAGTAATTATAGGGAGTCTGGCAGAATGAGTAGACTTTTTGAAATGATTGTCTAAAAATTTCCTCTTCTAAATGACAGCAGATCTGCCTCATATAAAAAAAGGATAAAGAACAACCCTTTCACTGTAGTAACTCCCTTTTCTAGAGGCAATATCAGTTATTGTTTCAGAAAGCTGATAAAAGAAAAAAAAGGAGGAAAGAAAGAAATCAATGAAAAATGAATTTTCTTCCAGACATGTTTATAATAGAGAAAGAATGGAAAATAGCTATTATGATAATTATTTTTGTTAACATTATCCCTTTACATGGTGAGCATACTTTAAACACCAGTAAGGCAAGATTTTAGGACTGCTTGTGTAATTTTTGAATTATGCTCATAGTCCAGAAGTTTTAAAATGCATTTTCAGTTCTTAGATACAGCCAGCTGCCTGAGCACTTAATAATGATAATTGAGTGCAGTTCGCTTCTCTCTGAAAGACATCTGATACTCTCTCCAATGAAAAAGATAGAAAAATAGATTGCTAGTTACATATTTAGCCAAGAGCAATGTACTTTTTTTTCTTCTGTGAAATGTGA
The DNA here is from genome assembly GCF_054131305.1 of Coturnix japonica. NCBI lineage: Eukaryota > Metazoa > Chordata > Aves > Galliformes > Phasianidae > Coturnix > Coturnix japonica. The sequence goes on from NC_140664.1 coordinate 39,546,151, forward strand.
GATGTGATTTTCTGAGACATGAGCATTAAACATGTCTAAACAGTTATACATTGCTCTTATTTCTATATATCATTTATATTTCTATGTATTTACACTTATATACATAAATATCTATTCATGAAGAGCAAGCCATGTATCTTAGCATTTTACACCACATAAGAAATTCATGGTGACTATCTGTATGATACTGTTGTAAAAGTGATCCTTATTAAAAAACAAAGTACTGATACCCTTCTGACATCTCTCTGATTCCATGTATTCTGAGCTCCCAGTAAAGGGCTTGAGGTGGTTAAAAGCTCTGTAGTCATGTTCATTACATTCATACAAACTTTTAAGAAGTAAGAAGAAGAGTGGTTCTCACCATGGTTTTGCTATACTGCTGGACATATTTCATCCTGCTCTATGTTCTGTCTTGTATTAAAAGAGAAAGAAAAAAGACATAAGGACTCAACATCCATGTTGCATAACAGTGCTCTGTTCTTTTCCTGAACAAGTTCATTACAGTATGCAATTTTCAGGTAGGTGCAGAAAATATCTTTCCAGCTGTTGGACCCTTGACAAAGTAACAACAAGGCTGACGCTCTCAAAACACATTTAAACTGTAAAGGTCATGAACAAAAGCTCTGTCACAACACATTTTTCACTGAATGACATTAATGGATATCAAGTTGATGGATATCAAATGGATATCAAATGACTTGGCAAAAAACAAACAAAATTTTCTCAACTTCTTTTGTGTGAAAAATGTTAACACAGTTTTGATAGATGTGCAAATATGTACTTTGAACTTACACATTCACAGAAAAATAGTTCAATCTCAGTGATACTTTCTGTATTCCATAATAATGATTCATCATTTGATGTGTTATGCCTATGGGTGTGGGTGCGTGTGTAGGTGGTCAAAATGCAACTGAAGTAGAATTCAATGCGATTCAGTCTGGAAATCCAGTTGAAATGCTCTGTTGTCTGTTTAGAATTCCAGGTGAATTGCTCAAAAGTCTCTCCCTTATTTATTTATTTATTTATTTTATTTTTTCTAGAAACTAAAGGAGAAGGGAACTTTCTGCACAACGAAGTCACTTTGTAAGAAGAAAGAGTTCTACCTAAAATAGGTTGTTGGCATTGTGCTGAGGTGGTGTAACCCTCATCCCAAATCAGGCGGAGCATCAGAGTTGAAAAAATCTGGGAAGTATTACAATGAGTGATTGACTTGTTGCTCCCTAATGCAGAACTGCAGAATATCAGTGAGATTAAGAACAGAGGTAGCATGAGGTGCAGTGAATCATTATAGAGCTCTCAACCTTTAGGGGTACAAGACAAGTAAAAAGTAAAGTGAAGACCCTAAGTCTCAGAAAGGCTTTCAGAGACAAAAAAGCGAAAGAGCTGGAAGATATTTAAAATGCTTTTCCTTGGGGGCATAAGGGCTCTCAGTCTCAAAATGCAAAAAATGGGAAGGAGAGAGGCAGTTGATCAGCTTGTCTAAATCAAGATCACTTAGCCAGGCTAAAACACAAAAATAAAACACATATGTAGCAGAGGCAGGGATACAAATGCTGGAAATATTACAGAATCACAGATTCATAAGAGTTGGAAGGAACCTCTGAAGGTCATCTAATCCAACCCTCTGTTAAAGCAGGTTCCCTTGAATAGTTACACAGGAAAGTGTCCATGTGTGTTTTGAATATCTCTAGAGAAGAAAACTTCACAATCACTTTGGGATACTTGTTCCAATGCTGTCACTCCCAAAGTAAAGTTCTTTTTCATGTTCAGAGGGAACTTCCTTCTTTCCAGTTTGCATCCCTTGCCCCTTGTCCTGTTGCTGAGCACCACTGAAAGGGGCTTGGCCCCAGTCATTTGACTCCTCCCCATTAGATATTTATAAGCATTGATAAGATTCCTCTCCAGGCTGAATAGTCTGAGGTCTCTCAGACTTTTCACTCCCTCTACCTCACTCTTGAGAGATGCCACCTGGAGTATTGCTCTTCAGCTCTGGTGTCCCCAGAACAAGAACATAGACTTGTTGAAGTGAGTCCAGAGGAAGACCACGAGGATGATCAAAAGATTGAAGCATGTATAATGTGAAGAAATGCTCAGAGAGCTGTGTTGGGAGAAAGCTGTACTATTTATCAGGGACTTGAGTGACAGGAAAAAGGCTAGCAGTTTTAAATCAGAGGAAGTGAGATTTAGATTAGGTGTTAGGAAGAAATTCTTGTGAAAGAATGAACTGTTTTTCTTTTTTGTCTCAAAGCTTGCTTCGTGAGGCCTTTCTGGTGATAAGACTCTGACTGACAACTGCTGATTACCTAGGGGGGAGAATGGTGGGTGTCACCATGCCACAGGACCTCTGCTTATGATTATATAAGGGTATATATCTGGGTCTCTGTATCTGGGTCTATATATCTCTGGTTGAGATACATATCTGGTGCACACAAGAAGTGGGCAAATGTTTCAGTGTTTCACAGGTTAGATTTGGCCATTTAAATGGAATGCTAATATATTTAAATATTCCCTTGAACACTGCAGTCTTTTGGAAGAAATTTTAAACTAATTATGTGACAAATAAACAGATCTTACATTCTTAGGAAACATGAAGTCAAGCTTTTTCATTGATCAACAGATATTTGACATATAGTAGCTGTATCTCGTAATCTAATTAAAGGATTATCTGACAGTAAATTCTTTGGTACCTAGCTCAAGTATTCCCAACACAACTCTCAGGAAGTAAGAAAGATCAATATTTTATGGAACTATGGACTTCAACTACTTCCCATTGAATTAAAATCATGCTATTAAAAAAAATCTTATGTAGAGCCTACTAGATTCCATAGAATCAGCCGTTATGACCCTTCCAAGTCTATCAAGAAATTGATGGAAGTAACTGGATAGGAAACACATGACCTAATGGGATTGGTGCATAAGGCTCCAATATCATCCAGCAATGTTTCTTTGTCACAAGACCAAGAAACATCAGCTCCCAGCACACATTTTGTGAAGTAATTGCTTCTGAAGTGTATCAGTCTTGAGGAATACTAACTGGAGCACACTGGAGCAGGGTCAGGAAGATCAATGGGAAGTAAGTGTAAATAAGGAAGATGTTGAGACATGGTCCTGTTTTGCTTCCTAGCCATAGGAATGTAGGAATGTACCCAGCTGCAAATCTTCTGTTTTGGCTGCTGGCTCCTCTGAGGTTTCTGCTACTCAAGTCTTTTCTAGACTGTCCTCAGCCAGACCTTCATGGTCGGCAGAGAAATGAGTAAACTGATCCTAGCGCAAGAATGTTCACAGTGTTTCAAAGGAATGGCAAAGGAAGATTTTAAGAACTAAGTTTAGTGAACTATTTAACTTAATTTGACTTCAAATCTACTATGAGCCAGAAGTATACCTGAACTCCTGTCAAGAATCATATCTTCTATTTTTCATGTAGTTCCATGTACACAGGCCACTTAAAGTTGATAAGAGATTACTGCTATCTACCTCATGTTTGATTGCTCCAGTCAGGCCTTCCCATATAATAACTTGAGAATATAGAATATAGGCCAGTAATGCAGAGATAACCTCAGAATATAGCTCAGAGGGCTTTACTGTGATTGTAATGTACTCAGGTATTAAGCCTTAGACCTCAAGGGGGTAAGTATTTTTTACATTTTGGGAAAATAAGAGAATAATTCAAAATATAATAGTAAATAATATCCTGGAGTACAAAATGGAGTTCTTAGCTTGATAAAGTCTTGCTCATTCAAATCTCAGTGTGCAAAAATAAGGCAAATGCTAAGCAAGTTGCCATCACATGTTGTCATTTTCTTCATCTGATCAATACATTTACACAGAGGGGATTGCAAACATATTCTCCCTCAGACTAAAACACTGATTTATGCTATTGACATAATCCAGGATTATGTCACTGTGCACTGAAAAGACTATATTTAGGCTAGAGCAGATGTATTTCATCTCAATGCAAACTCTTACCTCAGGTTTTCTTTTCTGTTGATGGCATGCAATCACTTCCATATGGTATGAGATTAAAATGGGCTGCTCAAGGGAAAAAAAAATAAGAGATATGGCAATTATGTCCAATAATGAATGCTTAAGGAAGATAAATCAACACATCCTGTGTAATACTTTAGTGTTGAACAAAGGGAGGCCAAATATGCTGTGCATTCTTTTTAGATACACAACAACCTATGGGAATGTCAAACTCATTTTACAGTGTATCCTAAAAGATTAAAAAGACAGATTTTCTAGATTTAGGATGCATAAGAAATAAAAAACAGCATACCACACAAGAAACCGAAAAGCTTGGCTGAAAATTCTGAATAGAGATGAGATTTATCATCTGGCTTTATGAAAGTCAATTGCAAAACAGAAGTTAGTTACAAAAGATACACAGAAAATCTGGCATTTATTTGCCATCTCTTTGATGTTGGGTTGATGAAACAAAAAATTAGGTTCAAAATTATATTTAAAACTTGTCCAATAACTTTTTAAAAGAGTTGGTTCAGGCAGATGGAGTGATGGCTTCTGACACAGTTCATGTGTAATTGTTTAAAACATAATCTGGATGTAAACTTTTTTTTTTTTTTAATTTTTAATTTTTTTTTTTTTAATGCCTGTAAATCCTACTGTGAAGTTTGCCACCTGCCTGCTGATTCATTACTCATGAAACCAAGAGATTAAAAGAAAATAACTGATGTTTAATTGATTAGTTTAACCTTGAATAAGAAGGACCCTGACCAAAGTGTGACAGGATATTCCAGGGTGGGTATACATGAACTCCTTCTGTGGAATGTGTTGTTTTATGTAAATGAATTAGTCTTATTATTAGAAGTTATGCTTCTAAAAGTTTTATGAAAGACTACTTCTAAAGCCTGATGAAATACTTGCAGACCCTTCTTTTTGCCACAGGCCTGTTTCTCCTCAAACAGAGCTTAACACAATACCTTCTATCTTGATTTCATTACAGGAAATCATTCATTATAGACATTACACTACCTCCAAACACAAGTGCAGCCTTCCAATGCGGCTGTACCCAGGCAGGTCGTTCATATGGCACTAAGCCACTGTACTTCTACCATAAGCTTCAGTATCATCCACCACTTCAAAATCTTGGTTAGCTGAGGAGTTTGCCAAAACTGTTTGGTCACGGGAAGCACCTGGAGTGTAAATAAATGAGTTCCAGTCTTCAATACAGACTCACTACTGGGGCTCACTATCACAAAAAAAATTGTCCTACAAATAAGAGGGTTTTATATTTTCTTCCCTTTTGAAATGATAGTTCTATCCATCTCTAAATCAATAGTTTTTGAGGAAGAGATATGAAATGTAAAGGGTTATGATAATACATGATGGTTGAAAATTAATGTAAGATTAAAGGAATTCTTCAGCCGTATGTAGCAGGGCAGGAATGTCACAAATAAAACAGCTGAGATATTGTTAAAGAAAATGTATATGTGCCCTGAATACTCACAGACTTTTAAAGGTTTAAGTGGACTTTAGTAACAAAGCTTACTATTAATCTAGACCATCATTTGACACTGCCTCAAGTGAATATTACATTCAATTGAATTTTGCCTTTAAAACAGTTAAAGCTTAGGCAGCCTACAAATGAAAGGAAGCATTTTCTTTGTTGTGTTAGATCTGTGAAAGAAGTGATGATGCTTTTGAGGTGAAATACTGATTTAAGTTTTACTGTTTTGAACAGAAGTGGCTTTCATTTACCAGAAATACGCGAAGCATTAGTTTAATGTTGCATATAAACAGTGTCTCAATCAAGATCAGTATCAGTATGCTCTAAACCTTAGGGCAAAGTGAAGTCATGCACACTGAATGTAGCATTCAATCTGCGAAGAGAGATGTTGAACTTGACACAGTATTGCAAACTATGGGTAATTTTTATTAAGTGATAGACAGTGAAATAGAACATAAATAAAATGTGATTATTTATTTATTTATTATTATTATTATTATTATTGCTGTTGCTGAACAGGAAAAGGACAGTGGTAAGAACTAGATAGGGATGGAAACAGAGAAATTTCAAGATCTCCATGTTTACTTTCACACAGGAGCCTCCCAAGCCTCTGGATTTTCCTCAGGTGTGGCTTATACTGTGCTGGTTAACCCAATGTAAGAGCAAAGCTTAAAAAGAGAGGACAAAATAAAATATCAAGGCACATTCCATCTTGAGTGTAAATTATATGTCTCATCAGAGTTTCTGAGACCCTAATTTCTTCCCTAAAGTAACTTTCTTACAAAGCTTGTTCCTTCTTTATGTGTATGTACATGGCTGTCAAAATAATAAAAAATAAAATTAAAAAGTAATGATTGAGAATTATTATTTTTTTTAAAACAAAGAAAGAAATTAGATGATTTGTTCCTGATCTTTTTATTACAAATATTCCTGCCTAGGAATATGATATATGTATATGATATGATATGTATATGATGCACATGCATGTGTATGTGTAAGTATATATGTATATATATATGTAATCCATGCTGTATTTCAAGTTAATGAATCATATTAACTGCAGGAGGATATGAGTAGTTGTTTTCTCTCTTGGGATAAATAAATTCAATAGAAAAAATTATGAAATCATAGCTGACTGAGGCTTGAAGTATGGCTCTCAGGGCCAAATTTTTCAGAGTGTTTAAGCACCTCAAGATGAAAAGAGGTGTTTAATGGTGAAATTTTTGCCATCTTCCTATCTGTATCTTTCTGTGCCTAAATACCTTGCAAAATGCATCCCATAGCTCGCAGGGATACAAATCATGCCAGTATTTCTGAACAGATGCAAATGGGCCACCAGTAGGAGCCAAATGGGTGTGTTTGCCCGAATGCTATTTTAAAGCTAAGCTTGGATTTCCAGCAAATAAGGGGTTAAGTTTTGTTCAGATACTTAAGTCTTAAAAGACATTTTTTGGTGAGATTTTATGTGTGCCTCAAGAAGATATCTCAAATAAATAACACTTTCAGCCTGAAATTACCTCCTATTCCCAGGCTATAACCCTAGTTATCAAGTTATCAGGTATGGCAACAGACTCTTCCAGCCTCTTTCAGACCTGTTTTCACTTTGTATAAATAATTAATTGTTCCCTGAAGCAGGACAATGAATTAACTATCCAAATTCCTAGGTGTACTCCCAGCATTTGAACTTCTTCTACTTAATATAAATAATGAATGCATCAACTATTGCTGTATATTTTATTATATACTTAGAATGCATTTTAGACATATCTCTGTAGATCATATACTGATGCAGAATTATTGTGATTTTTGCAAAAAGCCAAGGTTTTGAAAATTTTCTGGTCCTACTGGAAGTAGAACTAGAAGTCCCCGCATTTCTTTTTTAATTTGGAATCAAAGCAATTAGGACTAATCTGAAAATTCAGAAATGAATGCATCTAAGTTTGATTTGAACAATTTTAGGTTCAGGATTTTATTTTTAAACTATTAATGTTATCTCTTAACCATATTCATTGCTACTGTAAGTAATGTGTTTTTGTTGTTGTTGTTGTTGTTTTTTTTCCCTAATTTCTTCTGAGCTTTGTTGCTGCCAAAATTGTAAGCTAAATTAAAGAATAGCCATAAACTATTGACTATTTAATCCATTAGAAACCTTAACTCTGAGTCATTTTATCAGACGCATGTTACTTATGTAATTAGAGAAAAAATATGTTCTGTCCTTACTGAAAAGAAATGAAAATGTGTTTGAATAATAGATGTAAGTCCTACAGGGAAACAGGGAGTCTTTAGGCTGTGTCTCTTTTTTGCTCCAAATGAGATAATGTACTAAAATTTATGGCTGAAGTCATTAGAAGAAAACATGTATGGTCCAAAGGCCGCATCTTAGTCCACAAGTGCATAATATAGATAAGTCATTGTAACTGAAATAATGTGATTTGATATTTCATGATCCATCTGCAGTAACAACCCTCATCTCTCCTTCCCCCCACATATAGCACTGGATACTTTTTCAGTATTTGGAAGTAATTACGGTTTATAACTGCTGATTACTGAGAACAGAGTGCTTTGTATGATCATTGGGTTTTCAAATGACTTACGGGCTTCAGTATCTTGTTCATGTCCAGTGTTGAGCAGAATCCACAGCTGCCCAGACACAGTAATCGGTAAGGTCATGATTGTGGAGAAGAAAAAACAGACTGAGGACCAATGCTGGGCTTTGAGACAGAATTTCAAGCTAGTTTGCACTCACATGCTCTTTAGGGATAGCTCCTCCTCTGGAGGTTTGTTTTGGAGGAAGAAAAAGGCAGAACAGTTCAAAACAGAAAAGGAAGATAGCCTAACAGCTAAGGGATGCTGATGTTTGTCAGCTTTACATACTTTCCTTGAGTTAGGTTGTTAAATCAGTAATGCTCTTTCACATAGAAAATGCCAAAAGATTATATACCTGTGCTCTGTTATACTCAACATCCAGTATTTAAGCTGACTGGGAGATGAAAAAGCACTTCTACATGTCTGCTCTCACTGGTCTGAACCTGAATCCCCCCCAGTGCCTAACCCACCAGCCTATGGAATATGCTGTGGTGTGTGAATCATCTTCTGATGTGATCCCTACTGATGAAACTTTGAGCTAAATAAGAAGAGTAGAAGCAAGAAACTAATTCTGCTGATGGGTATTCACAGGATTCAGAACAGATGGATTTGGTACACTCAGAGCATGAATTAATTATTTGCATAAAGAAGTAAATGCCAGTGTCCTGATGGTTAGGACACCTCTTGTGCTATTCTGTTGCAAATGATCCCTTCTATATGGTGGTGGGAGGTTCTCTACAAACAAGAGTTCCTTAATCATTGCACACCTAGGGATGGGAAACAGAGAGAAGTACAACAGATCATGCCAGAAAGTTTTATGTAGGGTGTCCAGTTTGACACACTCTCTGAAAGTCACACTGCATTTTGCCAGAAAGGTAAACTTAGGTGTTAGCTGGGATGCAAATATAGGCATCACAGCTTTGAAGACTGTCTAACAGAAAGATTGTTGTTACACATCATCCAAATGGGAGTTTTCAAAACTTCAGTAAGAGGCAAATATTGGACTTCAATTCTAGAATTGCAGTCATGTTTTTGAGAGTATTTGCTCTTGTTCATCAGGCAGTTATGCTCAAAGTCATAAGAAATGTCTTAAAAATAATTCCACTCAGTACACAGGGATTGACAGTTTTACCAGGACTGAATAATCCTTGTAAACAGATCCCCAGCAGTTATAAATACCTCTTTTCTTAATAACTCATTTCCTCTTCTTTGAGGTTCTGAATCTTCTTTAACTGGCCATCTCATCTTCCCCTACTAGATAATCTTTTAATAGCCTCAATCATTTTTTGGTTGTCCTTATCAAAACATATGCCATAAATTAACTCATGAGATATTCTGGACTGCGTAGGTACACTCAGATGCAGCAAATAAAAGAAACATTTGCATTCTGTAAAGAATTTTGCTGATATTTGTAATAACCAAGGTTTTGTGCAGGATTTTTTTTTTTTCTTATTTATTTCCAAGCAGCTGGGTCACATGTATAGGTAAGAATTTTGCAAATCTTTAGTTCTTCACGCTGAGAAGTTAAGATGTTTACTACTGGAACAGGATCAGGAAAAGTTATAGGTGCCTGCCAATGGCCTTTTAAGGAAATTATCTTAAACAACCTTCTGGACAATAATTCTTGCAAAATCTAGTGGAGTTCAGGCACCTTTAGAGGTGACCCATTCACCCATTAATTCTATTTTGCTGAGAGAAATGTTGAGGGTGTTACAAAATAGCAAATACCTTTCATCCCCTGAATAAATTCTCTTTTTATGCTAACAGAACATATTGCTACAATTAAGCCACAGTTGGATGCAAAAGTACAATTACGCGCTCTGCATTATTGTAGAAAAGAAAGAACTACCTCAAAATAAATGTCATTCAAATACTCTGGCAATCTCAATGGTTTTAGATGCATATACTTTAAGACTATTTTAGATCAGCATTTTACAGTCAAAATACAGATTACTGAAGATGCTCTAAATCAAAGTTACATATGAAGTCTTTTGTAGTTTAGGAATTTTCTTTGACACATAGATTAAATGAAGAGAATTTTAATAAATTATAGAATCATAGATTCATAGAATTAATTGGGTTGGAAGGGACCCCAAAGATCATTAACTCCAACCTCCTGCCACAGGCAGAGTTGCCACCCACTAGATTAGGCTGCATAGGACTTCATCCAACCTAGCTTTGAACACCTTCGGGGATGGGGCACCCACAGCTTCTCTGGGTCAAGCTTCTCCAGGTCCCTTTGGACTGGATCCCTTTCTTCTGCTGCATTAATTGCACCACTCGACTTGGAGTCATCTGCAAACTTACAGAGGGTCCATTTGATCCCGCTATCTGTCACTGATAAAGATGTTAAAGAACACCTACATCTCTCTTTATGGCCACTGTTGTACAAATGGGATTTTCAGACAAATAACTAATTTAAAAGCATATTCTCACAGAAATTTTGCATCTGGGCTGATTAAGGCTTCAGATCTTGATAAGAAGAAAGATTACTATCATCTTCACAAATCTTTGGGGGCAGATCTAATAATTTCTAAGGACTTGCATAAAAGGTGAGATTTGCAAGGCATAAATGAATTGAAGTATTTGTTAATTTTTTCTCCCATTCTTATGTTCTAGAACAGAAAAGTCTATGTTACAAATTCTAGAGTATTCTATCTCAGGACTGCATTGACTAAGCAGGTAGGCTACTTTTGTTTGTCTCTACCTTTCTTACAGCCTCTAGTACATGACATTCAAATACGAAGGACTACAACCTCTTCATTTTGGAAAAGTCTCATACGCCATGTCTGTAGAGGGGCTCTGATTATGTGTGATCTTTTTCTTGCATGTTGTTTATAATACTTTAAAGGCCATCTGAGAGAAGATCCAGCCGACTTCCTCCCCACTGAAACACCACTTTCATCGAAGTTCCTCTTATCTGAAATCGGAGAATGTAAACCTGTATGTTGTCTTCACATTTCTGTTGGAAGTAAGCACAGATGTTCAGGAAAAGATAAAAAGGTATTTTCTTGCTCTCTTCTTAAATATTTCAAATAAATAGTTTCTGTGCTCACTGACACTGTCCTTTGAGCTGCCTTCTGTGTTCATGATTGTCACTCTTGTCAAACAAAACAACCAAAAAAAACCCCAAGAAAAAGCTGAACTCTTAAAGACTTCCCTGTGTTTACTACTGAAAGCTTGTTATGGATAATCCATCAGCTGATGCTAAAACTCAAATGGCTGGAAAAGGTAATACTGAAAGCTTTAAAAACTTGCACTGCTTTAAAGCAGATGTAACTAGATTACCTAGTTTCAAAGTGACCCTGAGGTTTCAGAGGAACTTCCAGGAATATCTTGTCACTCTCCATTGCATGAATGGTCATTTATGCTGGTAGGTTAATAAGGAAAATGGATTTAACATTATACAAATACTATATTTGAGTAAGCTACTGGGAAACCTTTGCAAATTCTCAAAGTTAATGGCATAAGCTTACAAGTCTCCAATGGAAAATAAATTTTAATGATTTTATAAATTCCATCCACATTTCAAGGTACAAATTTTCCCTAACTCCTAACTACCTGACTCCTGTTAAATGCTAAAACTAAACAAATAAAGCTTATTTTCCCATTTCTTTTGTGAAAATACATTGACAGCTTCCTGCAAAGGAAGAACAAGACATTTCTCAGCAGATAAATGGAGTGAAGAGGTTGGAAATTGTGACGTTACAAGGTCATTTCATAGTGCTGGTAAATATATATGAAGAGAAAAAATGTGGACACACAGAAAATGCATATGACACTTAGTATACTAACATTAGTGTCAGAGGGTATTTGCAGATGTAGTATCTGGGTAAGGACTGCTAGAGAGAAAAAAAGAAGTATTTCTGAACATTGGAAGTTTTGAAATTTTGCGCAAACAGAAGTCTTTTGCACAGCTGTGCTGGGTTACAAAACCATGCATAGCATTTCAGATGAACAGCCACCTGCTTCAGTGACAAAGACTTTACAAGAGTATGCCAGCCCAAGGAGGGAGATATTTAACATGCTGGAAACTATTCTGAAGTACTTTGTACAGTAGTATTTTGTGTGTGTAATTTGAGGTCTGATACAAAGAAAGTACTTTCGAGGAGGTATTGGACCTTCAAAGGCATTTATGGAATCCTAGATTTTAATTATTACTATTAAAAAGAAAATGCCTGTGAAAGGCCAGGAAGCAAGGACTACTGTACACATCAGCAAAGCTGCAATATGTGGTAAGAACCGGCTCCAAGGTGACAGAGAGAAATTCTGATTTTGACATTCAGTTTTGGTAGCAATGAAATGAGTTTCTGGTTTGTAGCTGCTTAGCAGCAACACAAAAGCATTTTCCAGCCAATCAGTGTACAGGACACGCTTTCATGGGTTTCTAATCTTGTTCTTTTCTTGCCTTGTTCTCTGACTTTGCTAAACAACACACATTGTATTAGTTAAGCAATGCATATTGATGTTTCCTAGTATTACAGTGAAAAGGGAATACTGATCTCCTTGCTCCCATTATATGTTAGCACTATCTTTCTTCAATGGATTACTTGGAGTTTATACAAGTGCCCCAGAGTGATTTGTAATCACCATCTTTAGTTTCTCTGCCCTTGCAAAGTAAAATATTATTCACTTTGCATGTCTTTGCCATGTATTTAAATGATATATGAAGTAATAATGAAGGGCCAGATTCTTCTGCTCCACACTGTGTAAAATATGTTGGGATTGCCTACTTTGTATGTGGAAGGGAACAGAACAGGGTCTGAAAAAAAGATTGAAAATCCTTGGAAATAGTCTAGGAGAGTATTTTCTCTCTTGAACAGTGCTTCTAACACTGAAAGCAAGGCAGTTCTTTGTGTGGTCAGGTGGAGGGGCCAGGTATTGGTCAAAGATGCTTAACAACCTAAACAAACTCACCTCTAAAGCTCTGACTTTGAAACTGAAGAGTGAGCAAAGCCCCAAAATGGAGGCAAGGTAACACTTTGCTATAGAAAGGGAAAGCGGAACTTCACAGAAACCAAGACAAAGGGTAACTGTAGATAGTTTACATTTAAAAGTGCAGGGAAAGGGGGAATTACAGACACTTAGTCAAAATAAAACCAGAGAAGAGGGCAATAAAGATAAGAAGAAATTGTCTGGAGACCTCTGACAAGAAGAAGGATTAGATACCCCTGGGCAAGATGATGCCGACATGGGAGAACAATAACAGCAGATAACACCAAGAAGAAAACAGAAGAAGAATTTCACCCCAAAACAACAGCAACGGTCGCGGGGAATGGGGTCAGGGGGAATAAGGGAATGGGGTTGTGAGGAATGGGGCCATAGGGAATGTAATGAATATGTAATCAAACTGAGGAGGAGACTATTGATTATGTATCAGCTTGACCTATATCTGTAACACACTTTTCTCCTTACGGTGTGCAAGTTTGGAGGAGCTATCCCCCTTGCACCCGGCGCTGTGCAACGCTGGAATAAACATACCTGCTTTATAACCCATCTCTGGATTATAGAGTTTGTTTCTGCAAGTCAAAACCCTGTACAGAGAGATTTTGCTAGTGGGTAGGCTGGTTTGCTGGACCATTCTTCATTTCTTTACATTTGGGGAAGATGGCATTTACCTTTCTTAATAGACTCTCACATTTTGCTTTTCCCTAGGGGCAAAATCTTGTAAGTTAAGTTGTAAGATGGTCTTTCTGTTTAGTACCTCTTGCTGGAGATGATGTCTCCCTTGCTTAGGTGATCTCTGGGACCTCCTTACAGTGTTTAACATTAGTCCTGTAAGATTAGCAGCTAGATTAGCAGTTTTACGTGACGTTCCACTATCCAAGTTCAGACCTCTTGCTTCCTTGATCCTTTTTCATAAGCTTTTTCTTTCAGGGAAAAGGGCCTCTGAGGTCTGGGGTTTGTGCTATATAACGTTAACTTGGAGACAGAAAAAGATACTGTAATAAACTACTATGGCCATGCTATGTAGGAAAAATCAAACTTCTACTGAAAGATTTACTTTAACAACTCGACCATAGATGTTTGTGTTGAATGCTACTGGTTCAGATATTGATTATGGGGACAAAAGACCCTCTTTTCTAAGTCACTTTTTAATTTGGGAAGCAAAAAACCTGTGAGCATCCTGTATATTTCAGAATATCAAGTCTTGATAAAATGATACATCACTACTTCTATTAATGGTGTTTCTGAAAGCCAGAGAAGAGAAAATGACAGAAAGCAACTAATAACACACTTAATGTAAGGGGTGAGTCAAGGACCAGTAGAGTTATCCATTTTATTCTAGAAAATTTTATGGTAAGAGCTGAAGGCAATGAGATTTCAGAAAATATAAACCTTGAAATGCACACTGAGATCTCTGCCAAAGAAATGCACATTAAACAGTTTTATGTCTGACTCTCAATACACAGGTATAGATTATGTTGCCAGAGAAAGAATCTGCTTGGTGATTATCAGAAGATGATGCTGTTTGAACCCACCTGCTCTAGAATATGTCGTGAAATCCTACTCATGATCCTTCAATATCATACTCATGTCATTCTTGTGCTGAATCAATTTTATACAAGCTGGAAATAATTTGGTTTTTTGTAAGTTTTCATTTTCCTATATCCGCAGTATATTACCAAAGGCTTGTTAAATGTTCAGCTATATGCTTAGGTCACTCCAAAAGTAATACCTCCTATTTATTTCTACAGAAACTACAACAGAGACAAAGAGCACAATAACACTATTGATAGAGCAAATTGTCAGCTGCAAAACGCTATTTTTCCACATAGCCACCACCATCAGCTATGCAATTTTGACAACGATGAAGAAGAGTCTGCATGCCATGCTCATAAAAGTGGAGGTGACCCACAGTTTCACAGCTGCTATTATGGTGCCATTGCTAGGTTGCCCACTCAGTCCATCTTTCATTAGCCCAAACAGATGTCATTCAGAAGGCATCAAATCCAGACTATATGGTGGGTATCATAGGATAGTTCAGCCAAGACTGGCAGCATGCTCCATGTTCTTCCAACTGGTGTGTGGCCTGGTGTTATTGAATTACAAGGGAAAAGCTGTCTTCTTCTCTGGTCTGAGTCTTGACATTTGAGCCTGCAACTCAGACAGTGTTGCAATTTAGTGATGAGAACTGATGTTTTGTCCAGGTTTCAGAAAATCAAGAAGGATCATCCCTTCCCTATTCCAAAACACAGCACACATCACTTTAGTTACATGAGGGTGATGAGACACTGAAACAGGTTGCCCAGTGAGGTTGTGGATGTGTGTCGTCGTGTCCCCCGCCCCCCCCCTCAGCCCGGAAACATTCAAGGCCAGGCTGGATGAAGCTTTGAGCAACCTGGTCTAGAGGGAGGGCTCCCTGCTTATAGCAGGAAATTGGAACTGGATGATCTTAAAGATCCAATCCAACCAAAACAATGCAATGATTCTATGATTCTATGTATATTCAGTAGTTGAAGTCATAAATATAACATTATTTGTCTCTTAATTCTTGACTTCCAAGATGCCTACATGTATAATAATTACTGATTTAAAAACAGTTCCTGCGGATTCCTTAGGTACATCAGATTTCTGCACCATCTAACTTACTGCCAGAAAAAATGTGAAAAGTTTATGTCAGAAAGAGTTATGAAGAATATTTATAATGCAAATATAGCATACATTTTATTTATGTATTTATTTATTTATTTTAGCATAAGCAGAACCAGACAGTAATGGCACTGACTTTGCTGGCTATTGCATGAGATAGCATGTGAGCTTTAGGAGCTGTCAATACACTGGATTATACAGTGAAGTAGTAAAAAAATATATGTTGCCACGATTTGTTTTAAGAACCTGCATGAGCTTTCATGCACAGTATTTGAGTTAGGAAGTGACAAAAAATTGATGCCTTCCTAATACCACATTTTATTTAGAGATCACATAACTGCATTGTGTCTTAGATCATTGGGTCAGGTTTTGATGCATGAAAAAATACTTTTCGTGTTTTTATGAAGAAATTTCTTCCACAGACAGGCAGATACTGAGAAAACAGATTTGCATTTTGTGTAAAATAACTGAAATAAGGCTAACAGATTGCAGACCTCCTAGATGTAATGTTGCTATTTGGGCAGAAGGTGGTGCTGTTGATTAGTGACAATGCTGCACAATGTTCTTCCCACAAAGATGATCAATTTGCTATCACTGCAGTCATTCTTTATTGAACTTAAAAGAAGCAGCCATCTGGAACTTATTCCAGTATTTGACTTCGGTTACTTTACTGCTTAACAGTGACCTACAGAACAATTTAACCTCCTCCTTTTTATGTAAATCAGAGAAAGCCGCCTGAGAAAATAAGAGGTAAAATTTGATACATAATGTTCTTTTACTTGCATTAAAGCATAACACAATATGTTACAAAAATAATAATAATAAAAAGCAATAAAAAAGGAAAGCATCAAAATATTACTTGAGGAAGTCAAAGAAAGACTGCTATAGAGAAAGTAAGAAAAGGATTTGTATATTTTTTATCCAGGTGTTCCCAAACTTTTGAAGATTTCTGTTCATCACAGCCTTCATATGGGAAAATAACTCTTTTTTTTTTTCTTTTTTTCTTTTTTCTTTTTCTTTTCCTTTTTTTTTTATTTTTTTAATTTTTTTAAAATTATTTTTAGTAGATTCTGCAGTACAGTGCAGAGTTCTATTGAAAATGTTTAGTAGCTTTAGTGATCATGAAGCACAGACGTCATGCCTGCTCTTGGAAAAACGCAGAGAACAAGAGCCTGTATTATGATTTTTCTTCCTCATGCTGATCTTATTATATGAAACAACTCCTGTGATCAGAGCTGGAAGGCTGCTCTGTTGGCAGTATGGATATTTCTAGTGACACACTCAGCCAGGGTTCCCACTACAGCTGTATTTTTTTTCCTGTTCACTGCAGCTAACTTCACTTTCAGGTAAGTACACTGTGACCACCATTGCCACTAGAGACTGGAGCCAAACTACAGCCTGATTTTCTCACTAAATTTGCTCAGGAAGCATTAATTTTTGGCCATAGGTTAAAGAGCTAAAGTGTAATATGGAATCTCCTGTGACACATTACCTGGATGATGGGTCCAGGTGTGGCCTCCTCTTCCTCATGCATATGGAGTCATCAGGAATGCTCTGCAGTCCTTTTCATCTTCTCCTTCTCCCTCTTCCCCAGCATTCTGTTTTCTTTCCCTAGCACCACAGCTGAGCTGGATTGAGAACTACAAGCACAAGCAGATGGGCTCTTTTTCTCCATCATTTTTCTTTCTTCTTCTATAATCACAGAATCATGGAATGGCTTGAATTGAAAGGAACCACAAGGATCACTGAATTCCAATCCTCTTGCCTTGGGCAGGGTTGCCACCTGCCATATCAGGCCCATTCCCATGCCCCATTCAGCCCAACCTTATACACCTCCAGGGGTTGTGCACCCACAGCTTTTTAGTGCAGCCTGTGTCTCACAGGGAAAGAGCCGTGGTTCTCATTGTGGGTGCTAATCCTTCAGCAATGCAGCAAAAGCACCATAAGGAAGAACATAGGTGTTAGGCAAGCCTTCTGACAATGAAATCTGAAGCAATCAGCAGGTTAGGTTTTGCCTAAGCAAATGATCACTGCCTACTTCATATTTCCTGCCTCTAGAATATCTTTCCTTTTTGAATCCTTTTCTCCTTTTGACTTTCACAGCACTTTGCAGTAAATGATTGCATCCTACCTTTTAAAGAGGTGTTACATGGAAAAATGTCTTCTTAATTCTTTTTAGCTTAACTTCCTGATGAAAAGATTCTTGGGCAAGAGAGGACAGAGAGATGTATCTCAAGTAGCTTTAGGAGTTGTAATGAATAATCAATAATTTGTCACCTGTTTCTTCCACATGACTTTTCCATATCACCCTGCCTATTTCCTAAAGATTCCTGCTGTGTTTTGACTCTATGAACTTTTCAGTATTTCACACCCACAAAATAGCCATCTACATGTACCACAGGCAAAAACAAACTCACACTTTGGAATATAAAAATATCAAAATTAGTATCTGTAAAGTAGTCATATCCTCAAAATAAAGTAAATTTATTTCATAGTAAGAGATGAAGAAGCAGAAACATTTAAGTCAGATTGCTGACCTAGGGGCACAGCATTAGAAGTGAATCACATGGAATGACTGAACTTACAGGCCTTATGTGGAGTGGCTGAGGGAGCTGGGACTGTTCAGCCTGGAGAAGAGGAGGCTCAGGGGAGACCTTATTGCTCTCTATAATTTCCTGAAGGGAGGTTGTAGAGAGCTGGGGGTTGGCCTCTTCTCTTGTGTAATTGGTGATAGAACTAGAGCAAATGGTTTTAAGCTGTGCAAGGGGAGACTCAGGCTGGACATTAGGAAGTATTACTTCTCGGAAAGGGTAGTCAGGCATTGGAATGCACTGCCCAGGGAGATGGTGGAGTCACCGACCATGGGAGTGTTCAAGAAACGTTTGGATGCTGCGTTGATGAATATGATTTAGCTGGGAAGTATTGGTAGTGGTTGGACTAGATGATCTTCTAGGTCTTTTCCAACCTTGATAATTCTGTGATTCTGTGATTCTGTGAACTGTAGGAATTGGTAGGGATTTCTGGAGATTATTGAGTTGAACCTTCTGTCCCTACACCATGCTTCACTGGTAGGTATCCAGGAAGGTACTGAATATCTCCAGAGAAGGAATCTCCATACATTTCTGGGTAGCCTGTTTCAGAACTCTTATCACCTTCACACTAGAAGGTTGTGCCCTGTGTTAGTACAGAACATCCCATGTTCCAGCTTCTGTCTGTTGAACCTTGTTCTGCTGTTGCTCACCACTGGAAAGAGTCCATCCCCATCAACTTGATTCCCACCAGATGTTTACAAACAGCTATGAGATCCAAGTGAGATGATTTACAAGTTCAGAATCTGTAAAACGATACTGATTCCCTAGGTTAATGTCACCATTAAGCATTCTGGAGTTGCTTTCTAAACTCGTTGCTTGCATTCATTACTGAGGTCTGACAGTTGGGTTTTACATTTTGGATAGTAACTGTGGAAAAATCCTTACTTCAGTCCATTGTACTGGATGTCCATAGGGAAAGTTCTGTTCAAGGAATGGTTACCAAATTTACTCTGCCAGATGCAAGAAGATTAACAGCTTAGCAGCCGATCCCCAGGTGCATAGCTGGACATCCACTAGAGAGATTAGAGATGAAAATTGGTGACATTTCAAGATGCTGCATGTATCTGAGAGCCTTCAGTGCAAATTACAGAATGTAAGACTGCTCTATCAAGAATCCTTGGAGACCACTGTTATTTTTCAAAGTGCTTTCAAGTGCTTTCATAAAATAGACTTACCTTACATTGCTCTATGCAACTACTCCTTCTGTCTCTTTGCTCCTTACACACTCCTCCTGTGACCTGCCTTTTTACTTCTCAAATTGATTTCATTTTTCTGTACAAAAAAATAAAATCTGAAAGTGTTTCTTTTCTCAAGCTCCTTATAACCAGAAAACTCTTCAATTTTATGACGTAAGTTTCCTATAAAATTTTCAGTTTATTCTGTGCTTCATAGTCTCTTGATATAAAATATTAGTTAATAGAATATGCACTTTACTTATGACATTTTTACCTCTTTTACTTATCAATTTTTCTTGCCTACATAGCTCATGACTGCATTTATATATGCAGAAAGGAAATAATGCAGAAAGAAAAGCAAAATATGCAACCACGCCAGTGTTTCCAGATTCAAGATTTTTCTGTCTGAGATTTTGAGGCAGAGATTCAGTTAGTATACAATGGAGTAGAATACAGTATGTTTTTAATCTATTTACCTTTTTTATGAACACACTGGGTTGATTTTTTTTTTTGGAGAAAGAGTAGTAGTGAACTCTTGGTTTTTGCTTTCTCAAAACAAGATTTGAATCATCCAAATTACAAGCTGAGGATCCCCAAAACATCAAGAAACTGAAAAAAATTGCCAGTGGTAAAACTGCCTCATGATGTGTAGAAAATATAGATATTTTGAAGTCTACATTCATTTCTAATTTTAACTAATTGGTAAGGCCTGTCCTACAAATTTTCCATTCCTTTGGATGTGACTGAGAGACATCCCCATACTTCAGAGTGGACAAGAAGGACTTGATGCTGAGGCATTTTCCATTGTGGAAATTGTCATGCTGGTTTTGTCTTGCAACCAGTGCAAAACTGGTAAACTGAAGTGTAAAAGCTGGGTTTTGTCTTTTACGGAGCTGGACTGAAGGACTGGCATGCTTCATCTGACTGTAGGTATCTTATGCTCCATCAGTATTATACTTGATTTACTTTAAGAAGGGTGACAAATACATGCATTAAATGCTGATGCTTCCTGTATTTGAATATTATACAATTTTAATTATGCCACTGCTTCTCAACAAATGAGATAATTTTGTTTACAAAAATATCATGGACAACAGTAAAAATAGTAACACTTTGTAACAGTGCCTTCAGCCTGAAACTGGCACTTTCAAAATAAATTAGCATGTATACCAAAAGAAGTTCACATGAAAATTACAAGTATCTGGGATAGTCTTTTTCAATGATAGTATTCTTATGACAGAGCCTCCACGTGAGGGATTTCTTCTGATGATCAGAATAAATATTGATTCTGATACCCTTTGCTTTCTCACAAACCCCACATTAGGCAGCTCTTAAGGTAGTCTATTCATGGTACTTGTTTATTTTAGCATATAAAGTTCTGCTAAATTGCTAGAGAGTAGTCACACTGTTGAGACTTTGTCAAGCATAAGAATTAACATCACTTATAGCAAGAAAATTATCTTTTTCTCCCATTAACATTTCTGTGGATTATATGTGAGAGAAAGTGATACACAACTACTCGAGGGAGGAGAAACACAATACATGAAAACAACTTACAATATACGACAAACAATAGTGACTCACTATTATAAGTTTTTTTTTTCTTGTTTTTTTTTTTTTTCCTTCTTTTTCTTTTGAATTTAATATATACTCCAGCAATCAGAAGTATTTCATTCATGATTTACTGTACTGTGATCTACTGGTGGGTATTCTTGGTTAATTCTGTGTAGCTCAACAAAGTATCAGAGTGCCTTTGTGCTTGGTCTGAGATTGTTCCTGATGAGAAAGCTCATTCATCTTTGATGTAAAGCAGTATGAACCTAGGACAGCACTTCTGATGCAGAGAGGGACTGGCAGCAAATGTCACTATAAATTCATTTGAACTACCAAAGCCTAATTATATTCTGCCTTTTATAAAAGATGACAATTGACATGAAATATCTGAAAAGAAAATGAAATAATTTATTGTTTTGTTGCTGTATTTGTAAAGCTGGTACTATATTAATAGACAGTTTTTTTATGGATGAAGATCATCACTGCTGCTATGGCTCTTTCCTGCCATTTGGCACTGCACAGAGGCCTATTCCTTGCTATGTACATGTTCTACACTGGTATCAGAAAAAGTTGTGCATGAGTGAATAATAACCTCACAAATGGTCCCTAAACCATTCTGTACATGGCTACACTTCCATTAACTTCAATAATTACTTCTGCTTACAGCAACACTTAATTTTTCCCCTTGTAATTGCAGTGATATGCCATGATATTTCAGATCTATGAACATTTGGCAAATTCCTGGAATAATTTTTATAGGATGCCTTCCATAAAGTGCAGGTCTTTCCTGTATCAGAAATAATAATAATACTGGTATGTACAAGATGATGATCAGAGCTGTTATTACTTTAACTTTCCCCTGAATGTTCTTCCTTTCAGAATTAGAAAATGAATTCTCTGTAACCTCTTTTCATGCAAAAGCTTTTATCTATTTACTGCACTGTTTTGGAACACACTTTCATGGTAACTTACTTTAGTGTGTTTTGCTTACGACATAAATAGGAAGTGTTTTTAGACCTTGGATATTAATCTCCTTATTGCCTCTCTTTGAACAGAAGAAGAAGAATGTACACTGCCAGAGACTCAGCCTGAATGCAGTATTTCCTCATGATAAGTATCTTTTCCTTTTCTTCAGCCCCGCAAAGTACTTTTGTCCTTTATTTGCCACTAATGCTTATGATAAAAAATTAAATTACTGTTCATCCTTTCAATAAGTTTCCCTCAGAGAATCTCTGCTAAAGAACAAACATTTAAAAGGATGCTGAAGCTTTAGTTTTATACACAGCCCTACTATATTATTCATTGCAATGCATTTTTAATGTCACAGAAAGAAAAGTAAAATATATTTTAATTTCTGGGACTAGGCAGCCAAGCGATCCGGGGAATCGTAAATTCACAAAGGCTGTAGACAAATGCATATTGTGAAAAAAAAACAACCCTGAACGAAGCCCAAAACCTCTTAACCTCCAGTAACCTTAAGATTTTCTTGAGAGAATTGTGAAAACTCTTCCTGGTTGAAAATCTCCTGAGAATGTCACTATCGTGCACAGACGCTGGGAACCTCTGACCTACAAGCATTCAATGTGCTTCAGACAATCTCTTTTTTTTTTTTTTCCTTTTTTTTCTTCTTTTTTTTTTTTTCTTTTTTCTTTTTTTCCAGTGGAGAAATAGGTCAGCAAGATTGAAATAATAAAAGAAAAAATGCTGAAAACAAAGCTATAGCTATTAACATAGCTGTCAGGATTATGATCTTCCTCTGCCTCTCCTTCTTAACTTTAGTTCTTATAAAGAAACCAACCTTTCAGTACATTTGCTCATAAACAAACTCATTTTGACTAAATAATTGCAGTGATTTATGTGAGCATCCTTTTTAGTGTTTGAAACCTGCGTACTATTTTACAAGAACAAAGAGTGAATAATGTTCTTTACTTTGTTTATGAATTGTCAAAGCTAATGGTTTTCTTTGTGTTGTATTCTCTCGGAATCCAGCAATTTATCTTCAGTCCACAAGAGTTACAGCATCTAGTAAAGAATCGATTTACAAACCTCTCAGAACATAAGACTGCAAATTAAACCTTATGGACACTGAATTCTTCAAACATGGATGCACCTTTTGTGCTATACGCTGATAGAACTGCATCACTGTTTGATATAAAAAATAAAAAGAGGAGCAAAATTCTCAGCTTTTGTTCTGCAATTCACAACAAAGAGCCTAATCAGCTGTAATTTTCAAACGTACATTTTGAAGTTGGAAAATGTGTATAGTTAATAGATATTTCTGTAGATTAAGAAACTTAATTTGCATTGTAGTCTGCCAAACATCTGATAGCAACCCACCCACTGCATGAAACAAAACTGATCAGACATCTGAGAATAATACAGTTTACTTTTAAATGGTGAATGCAAGAGCTGATCATTTTTTAAATGTAATTACTTTAATGATGAAACCATCATATTTTAAAAACAATTCTCACAAGTTGATAATGTACGAGAGCTACTCCAAAAGTAATGCCTCCTATTTTATGAAGTTGGCCCATAACACCAGAGGCAGATGCTGGTAGTACAGCAGCAAAGACTGAACCTTCCCACAAGTATTCCATTACATGTTGTTGCCTTGTGAGAGATGGCAGCAGAAGGGCAGTCTGACAGAATGGCATCTGACATGGAAGTGTGCATGACACAAAGGTGTGTCACTGAGATCCTCCATGAAGAAAAAATGGCACTCATTGACACTCATCAACAATTGCTGAAAATTTCAGCAGACTAACCAGTGGATATGGGCACACTGAAGCAGTTGGTGTCTGCTCTGTTTCAGCAGAGGCAACAGTGACAGTGGGTCTTGTCTGCTGGCACAGACTTTTATTAGTGTAGCATGCAGGCTACTCTTCGTTGCTGACAGAAATCCAAAGCTAACGGTACTGACTATGTTGTAGTAGTGTTTTGTAGCTGATAATTTACTCCATCAAATAGTGATATTGTATTCTTTGTACTTGCTATAGTTTCCCTAGAAATAAATAGGAGGCATTACTTTCAGAGCAACTTATGTTTTATAATTTCATTGACTGTTATGGATTGTTGAAGAATTATTTTAATAAAAATGAGAACACAAGACAGTGCTGGTAGTAGATAACTTTCAAAAGAGGCCTCTATTTTTTATTTTTATTTTTGGAAAAGATGTTCAGATGCTTGACAAATACACTAAAGGCTAAGTAAATCTTGATAATACTGCATTCCCTCAGTCATTTTATTTTTTTTCTCATTTCGACCAAGACTGAGCTTAGTGTTGACTTGAGATGCACAATCTGATTACAGGCTGCAAGTGGATCTCTTGTAAAGATGTCAGGGAGGTTTTGGAATTCACCACTTACACAGACTAAAAGAAAGAGAGCACTTCATTATTAGGCATTGGCTGGTATGGCCTAGAGGATGGCATACAAGGTAACATTTAGGCAGTTTCTCAGTCCATTAATTTGTTTTTATGAAGAAACTCTATTAAAGACTGGACAGAAAATATCCAGGGGAGCAAAACCAAGTGCAGGAAAGAATGCTATTGGAAGATAAACACGGCAGTAGCTGGATACACTATGAAAAGTTTAAGATACAAAAAGAAATCAGACTTCCAGGGAAAAAGGAAAGTATGAGAACATTACTATAAGGCACGAAAACTATTTCAATTGAACTTGTAAAAGTTTTGGAAAGGACTCAACAACTTCAAAAGCATCAGGAAAACAAAAATAGAATGATCTGACAAGATGTATGAGCTGAGAAGAAACACAATGGCTAAACAATACCTGATGTTAAAAAAAGTTGGGAACACTTTTGTCTGCATTCAGATTTTATTGTAACATGTTTGGGAAGTAGAAGAGAAATGAAAGAGCTGACTACAATTAACAGCTGAACTTACTTGATAAGAAGATCCCTCTAAGATACACATCAGAAAAATCCCAACGCAAGCAGTAACTTGTAAACAGAAACAATTTGCAGCACATTGTAGATAAAGGGCAACAGGTGCAGAACGGAACACTGGAAGATCTACGTTAACGTAAGGAAGAATTTCTTTACTGTCAAGGTGTCAGAACACTGGGACGGGCTGCTCAGAGAGGTCGTGAAGTTGCCTTCTTCTTGCCTGCATACATTCCTGTGCAACCTGCTCTAGAGAACCTGCTTTAGCAGGGGGTTGGAATAAATTAACAGAGGTCCCTTCCAACCCCTACAGTTTTGTGTTTCTATGACATAAGTGACAACAAGATAATTTCTAGCCAAACTGAAACTGCACTGACCAGGTATGCAAAGTCTGATAACTGATTAAAAAAAGTGGAAGGCCAGTAAGGATATTTGTTATTTTTATTAACTTTTGTCCTGGCTTGGTTGGAAGCTGCAAAATCACAAGACATCTATGTGAAATATTTGTAATTGTGAAGGTTGTGTTTGAACACTCCTGCAATGCTGCAAAATTTAATGAAAAAATAAACAGCTGGTTAAAGTTATATCTGGATATTAAATGGAGAAGCATAGCATCACCATAGCTTTTCATCATATTCTTAAACTAGACAGTAAGAATGATAAATGTAGTAGAGGGCATGACTTGAGACGATCTGAAGTTAAAGACCTTAGCTAACTCAGATGACATCATAAAGTTGGAGAAAGCTTGAATTATTGATGAATCAAATTAATAATTAACCTTGGAAGATTGGTTTGGTCAACTTTGACTCATAATAAATGCCAAGAAGATGAAGTGGCTGTAACACAAAAAAGATGCAGTAGGAAGGGCAAGTGAGATGTGGCAGTGGTGAAGTTAAAGAATGTGCAAGCATTCTATGTTCACAGACAAAACTTGAGCAATGGTGTGGTTTCAATCAGGATGAGAATAAAATGATAACTGCAGCACTGAAATGGATGACATTATAAACTGATGAAAACCTCACTTCTCAAAGTGCAAATATATCAAATCTGTGCACTAGCAGAATAGCATTATTATGTGGGCTGAAAGCAGTTAATTTAAATGAGAGGGACAACATTTTACATGGGAAAAAAATTGAAGGTTAAGTCAAAAGCTTTTAGATAAAGAGGCTGGAAGAAAAATAGTAGATGAAACCAGGGAAAACTATTGGATGTACTGAGAAAATAATGGCAGTAGCATTGTGGAAGACTTAAATGTTCACATAAACAGTAAAATAAATCATGTAAATATACAAAAGTCAGCCTAGAGGTCAACTGTAAGCTGTAGGGCATGATATTAACTCAGGGATTAATAAAGCAAGATGGCCTGCATTGGAATGAACTTGTCTAAAAAGATATTATGAGATGAAAAGATGAGAAATTGGCAAAACCAGTGGATGACCTAATTCCCTGAACAAATGATGTAACTTTTAGATAGGAATAGAAAGGAATAGTAACCTTTTATATGTCCTCCTCAGATGTATCCTCCTAGGCATCTAGCTTTGAATTATTTGAATTAACTATGAGCATTTACTACATAACTATATAATTTCATTTTCTCTGTTTATGCAGTTAATGGAGAGTAGAATTAGCACTTCTTTGGATTTGTCTTTTCCCTTTCTGATGAGGTTTAAACACTAAAAACACAGAGCTACTCCTGGTGAACATCACTCATGCAAATGAATTTGAACAGCTTTTGGAGTGTATCAGATAGAACCATAGAATACAATCATAAGATGGTTTGGGTTGGAAGGGGCCTTTAAGATCATCTAGTTCCAAACCCCTGCTATAGGCAGGGACACCTCCCTCTAGATCAGGTTGTTCAGATCTCCATCCAGCCTGGCCTTGAATGCGTCCAAGGAGAGGGCATTTGCAGCCTCTCTTGGTAAACCACGCATCATTCACAGGATTCTTTACCCAAGTTCTTGTTTTTGTGAATTCACAATGCAGACAAATACTGCTTCACTCACTAAGGTTGGAATTGATAATTAATTAACTGTATGTAAAAAATAAAAATTAACTCCTCTTTTTCACCAGCCTTTTCACCAGAAGTAGGAAAAGAAATTGCTGTATCTATTACCAATTTATTTCCACAATAAAATATTAAATTATTTGAAAAAATATTTTATGAACTCTATGAAGGAAACAATATCACTGGATCTCAGTTATTCTGGACAGTGAAGCAAAGTGGATCATGTGCAGCAGTGCTCTTGCTCCACTGACAATGTCAGTGCACATCATAGCAGGGAATCTATGAGTAGCAGTAAACCAGTCTCTCTGGTTTATCAGCATCTGCTAATAGCTTTCATCCTCATCCTCCTGAGTGTTAATATTGTACTCTCTGTTCGCTTCCTTTCTATCTCAGAATTGTCTTTTACTAGTATGCAATTTTGCTGCTAGAGTACTAACACCTGAGCATTTATCTAATCACTTCTTCATTCTTTGTAGTCTCATTTCTTATGAAACCTACTTTTTTTTTTTTTTTTTTTTTTTTTTTTCCCTAATCAATGTGAATATGAAAACTACCCAAGACATCTCAAATAATTTATATGAGAAATTCACATATGTTTGAATAGCCAATGGTTGGCAAAATCCTTTATTAGGCATTGTTTCATTTTTCTTCCCTTAGTGTGCCATATCTCTGTGCAGAAATTATATTATGAGCATATGTATTCCTTCAGCTGCTTAGAGTTCAATAACGTAAACCATCCTGCATAAGAACTAGGTGAAAAATATTAAATTCAGAACATATATCTACCATTACAAATTTATCAGTGCAAATAAAAAGAAAAGCACATTTTTTTCTGTCAAAGACTGTGCATGAAGACATTCCATTTTGTCCTGGAAGCATCTTTATTAGATTCAGTCTTCACACTCACTTATCTGAAAGCAACACACTTGCAGGACTGGAAATGAACACTTTTCCCTCTTTCAAATTCATGTATTATTTAAAATTACAAAATATTACTTTGAAACTCACTATATAAATTCTGGAAAATGTGTAATACTTACCCTACAACATAACTAAGTTAAACTCAAATGCACTATATATGAGGAACTTTGTCAGTCAGCTAAATAAAGTCTGTAGATGTGTCTTGATATATTCGTTCTGTTTTCAAGGACGTCAATGAGAAACAGGTGCAGAGACTGAAGAGAGCTAATTTACTTGCAACAAATTCTTTTTATTTCAACTTTGCACGTAAGGTTGACATGTTCCCTTTACTGCAGTACTGCAGAACAAACCACTGAAGCCTTATTTTCCAAATTTATACATTTTCCAAATTTATAAACTTGTTTTTGACATGCCAGTTGCTTTGTGTCAAAGCTTAACTTGGTCATGTGATCTCTGGAATTTTTTACATGCTTTTATTGCTTTTGTTGGGTCTATCTCAAAATAAGTATATTTTTACAGAAAATTACCTTGAATAATTGAAGTGTTATGTATGACAAATACTACCTTTCTACTTCAATTGTTCAGTTTCTTTTTCCTTTCTGCTTCTTAAATTCCTTAAATTCTGATAGTTTTTCTACATGGGTTAACACAAAGTGTTGCTAAACAGAAAAGGCAAACACTGAATTACAAAACAACAGAGAGACTAAGTATTTTTGATTCAAATTTCTCAGGATTTTTTGTACATATAATTTATATAAACTCTCTTCCCTCTCAATAAGAAGTTTGATATTTTTTAGAACAAAAATAGTCTACATAATGTAGAGTTCAGGACTAAGAAAATTCTGAGCATTACTTCAGTGCTTTTGTATTATTTTTGTAGATAACGTATATCCAACTAAATTCTGGTCTTGGTGCACAAATTTACAAAAAGATAAATGTTTCCAAAGAGAAGCATTTTTTGTTTTCCACACAAAATCAGCTTCCAAAAGCAGTCTGGTATCTTTTTGCTGTACTTGCACTATGTAATTGTACATAGCAGTTTTATTTTCAAAAATTCTATTCTTACATCTCTTAATTATAAAAACAATTATGAGGAAAACCTATTTTTACTTGCTTTCTATCAAAGATTTCTGATATAACAGATATGCAATAGTGATTTAAAAAAAAAAAACAACAAAAAACAAAACAATACCAAGACACGGGATTATAAATTTGAGATTCTAACGATCATAATGCTCTCTGTTTTCATGCAATACTTCCTGACCTGAAGAGGTTAGCTGGCCTTCAGTCTTTTGGGATGCTGAAAACAAGTGAAAATGTGCTCTGGAAGCCAAAAAAAAAGGAAAGGTCTCCTAGTAGTTCATGCTAGTTGAATGGACATGATGTCACAAGGCTAATTGAACTTCTATCCCAGCTCTATTAGTCACTTACTCCTATGACCTAATCCACTTCTCTTCTCTGTTCTTTGTCTACCTCTTCAGATTTTAAACTGAAATATCTGATCAGGCTAAAATAATTCTTAGAATGTGTATTTGTAGACAGCTTGACACACTGAGAAGCTGATCCATTTCAAATGGTTACATATTAACTATACACAGAGAAGATATCATAAAGGGCATTTGGAGGCTAATTATAAGAAGCTTTTTGTTTGTTTGTTTGTTTTCTTGCTTGTTTTGCAGTGAATTTCGCTTAAAAAGTATCCACTTCGTTACCCCTGTGCTGTAGCTTGTGAGCCTCCATCTCATGCTAATTCCAGATTTTTGTCAGGAGGGTATAGTGGAAAAGACATTTTGAATATGGATAATTTCATTTATTTACTACACAAGCTTGATTATATGTATATGTATTTTCTTACATATTCTAAAATCTGTATATTTATATATGTATATATGTATATGTATATTTATATATATTACATCTCCGTTTTTTAACCCCTTCCTAGACCAGGATCAAAACTATAGCGTATCTTTCTCTCACAAAAACTGATAAGCAATTAACAGCAATCTAAAGTTCCCTGTTCTGCTCAAGATGACTGCTGAACAAAAGTGAGACAAAATTTAAGACACTGCAGGTAAAACTTTTCATTTTTTAACTTTAAGAGGACAAAACATATCACAGTTTGTTGTATGAATTGATTAACTATATATAGTTTTACTCTTTGAGTTACAGAACACCTCATTTCTTAAATATGTATTTATTCATAATGTTTACATTTGTTGCAGAGCGTCAAAGTATCAGTAAAGTATCAGCTTATCAAACCAAGTGAAATTCTGTAATTCTGTGCTCAGGTACTTCATTCATTCAAACAAACAAACAAACAAAAACAAAACCACAAAACAAAACAAAAAAACAAACCAAAAACCTACAAAGAAAAAAACCCACCACAGATTATTTCTGGTCAAAATTATTTGCAAGCATAAGTAAGAATCATAGAATCATAAAGCCACTGGAGTTGGAAGGAACTGTTAAAAGGTAATCTAGTCCAAGTCCTCTGCAATGACAGCAACACCTACACAGGTTGCTGAGAGCCCAGAGGAGCCTGACCTTGAGTGTCTCCAGCAATGGTGCACCCACAGATTGGGCAATCTGTTCCAGTGCTTCACCACCCTTATCATAAAACAAACAAACAACAACAAAAAACAAAAACAACAACAAAAACAAAAAAAACCCTTCATTATATATACTGATATAATATATATATATTTCATTATATATATATATATAATTCATTATATATACTGATATAATAAATTTTTGAAGGTTAAAGAGATATTCTCCTGCTTTCAAAACCTTGAAAGTATATTATGGTAAAAAATATTTTGTATTAGTGGTATTTACCTGATAAACAACCACATATTCCACGTTCTCTTGGAAGACTGCCAAAGTCAACCACACAGGGACTATTCATCCTGTACCTTGGACAGTTTCAGCTGTCCTGTTTCAATTTGACATTTGTAGTTCTTACTTAATATCCTACTTTCTGTACATTCTTTTAATCAAATTTTACCCTAGAGCTTATGAATTTCACATATTCTGAAAATAATATTCTGAACTACTTTCCTTTGTATTTCAAAATGAATATATTTCTGTGTTCCCACTGCTCAAAGCAGTTTGTAAGGCTTTGTTTTTGTTGACAGATGTAGTAAAGAACTCAGTAGAATGTAATGTCTACATGGTACCTTGAGAACCTGAATTACCCCACTTAGGTTAGTTTATTTGTGTTAGGTGGTTATATCAATAACTTGCAGGAAGATGGTTGAGTTGTACAAAATTGTTAACAGTAGCTTTGATAATGCAACCTGGAAATATGATATCTGGATATCTGGTGCAGAAAAGAATTTCTAGAAGATTGTGCATTGGTACAGGTAGCTTAAATATTTGACAAGTTCACAAATCGGTTCATATGTGCAAAATAAATTAGTAGCATTACTACCTTAACTCAAACACTAAACGTTTTAGGAAAATTAGTATTCATTTATTTTCTTAGGCAAATAAATACTGTCCTGGAGGAAACCCACTGTGTTGAGTTTGGTACGTCCTCAGGCTACCTGTTCAACACTGTTTTCCTGCACCACTTCAAAGGTGTAATCAACATTTCTCCTTATTAGGCACTGAAAGAGTGAGGAGTTTAATTGTGCCATGTGGAACAATTCACTTTTAACTAAATTTTCTGAAGAAACCTTCCTGTGAACAAGAAAAGCTAGAGATTCCCATTACAGGTCACTGCATCTTGTAATGCACTGCAAAGTATGTTTTATGCTTATGCATGTGGGACAATTGCAGTAATAATAGATGATGTAGATGGCTCTGTACACAGAACTAAAACTGGAACAGAAATAGCAAGCACAGGTAGCTCATTGTTGATGCACCATATTCCTATGGTGCTCTTAAATGTATAGAAATAATGACAAACTGGTTAAGTGAAATACTAAAACTCAATTTTATTTGGTTAATTGTTTGAATCTTTTCCCTCAGTCTTGATGCATGAGATGATTAAACCCAGTCTCATCTGATACTGTTGCAATACAAAATCTATTGATGAATGATCACAAGAAAAGCTTGACATTTACTAAATAGTTTGCTAAAATGCTTTACTCACCTTTCTTTGAATCACTGACTTTGATTCCTCTTCCAGCTTTTCACTATATGAAATAGCCCCTTATTTGACAGTTGCCAACTTTCCTTACTGTGATTTAAGGAAAGCAAGGAATTCTGTTTACTGGCCAACTCTATGATTGTTCACAATGCATTCTTGGTAAAAACAAACAAACAAACAAGAAAAACAAAACACCCGAATAATTGAATTAAACAGCATATTGCAATTTATTATTTTTTCCCAGCACATTGCAGCTGAATCTGATGTGTCTTATTTCACAATGCTGCATGCTAACAGTATTCAAAGACAAATACCTTTGATAAACCCCGTCATCTTCACACTCTGAATGTAAAGAGCTGAAATAAAACGCTGATGAAACAGTGTTAAAGTAGCATGTTATTTTCAATATTTCCTCTATCATTTGCCATTTATCTAAACACTTTACATAGTACATTAAATACTTATCTGTCAAGGAAACATTTGAAGGACTGAGGTTGTGGAGATGCCCCTGAGCAGTAGCAAATACTGGGGCACCACTGATGGGCCAGAGATTACAGGAAGAAGGGTGAAGTGGCTATGAATACTGCAAGGCTGAAGGAAGGTCTGTGCAGTTTTCAGACAGTGTGGTGTAAAACTAAGGAGATTCCAGAAAGTTCTTCATGATAAAAATGAAACTAGGTGGGGGTAGCAGGGCACAGCCACACACTTTTCACATCAAAGTGTTGAGGGATTACTACCTGCTCACAGCAGTAGGAATTTGTGGGCGCCTTGATGCCAACATACACTGCACTGCACTGCACACACTCTGTCATGAGTGTGTTGTGGGAAACTTTCTCACTTTTGTGCAGTGGAAACTTCCTTAAAGAGTTGCGTTCATGCTCATATTTTGTCAAACATTTAAGGAAAAAAAAAAAATGCTTTAAGTGCTTTTATGGTCAATTAAGAGTTCTTTATTGGATAGCAAAAATAGTTCAAGATTTGAATTAAAAGTGTATTAGTTAAAGTGCATTAAATCCTCATGTGAACACCTTTAAAAGTGACCTAAGTGAAATACTTTCACTATTATGCTGAGACTGTCTACACAACTGTTTAATGTTCTTTAAATACTCTACTTGAGATTAAGACCTTTAATTAATTCAGGCTAATACATCTTGATGTCTTTGATTCAACACTCTTGGAAATAAGCTTTTCATCATTTTTTAATGCTTAAGATTAGAGAAAAAGGTAGAAATAGACAGGACAGAACACTCCATTACTTCATATTTCATACTTGTGTCTGTATTTGCATGTAACTAGGAAAGGTAAAAAGGTTGAAAAGGTTGAAACAGTGGTCCCTTTTCTTTTATTTTCCTTACCACTTGTTTTCCCTATCACTTTCTCATAATCCTACTACTATTTAGTCCTGACCTATTTCAGATGCTCTAGGCCTGTTGTGATCAATAAATGGACATGAGTATCCAAAACATGAGACATCTCACTGGGATCTTAGTAAACAGTGTTTGATACATGACTTTGACTGGGCTTTGTGATGATTTTTTTAATTCTTGAAACTTAGACTTAAAAAGTTGATTATATATTCTCAGAATTTATCAGTGGATTGTCCATTGATTATCCTATGTTTGCATGTTGAGACTCAATGTTACATCAAAAAGCAACTAACGTTGTTTTCTGGGCAGGGCAAGCAGAACTAGAAAATTTTTATTATTTTTTTTACTCCCTGGATTTTCACAAGAAAACTGGAGGGAAAGGAAGAATTTTAAACCTCAAAGGCAAATATGTTTCCACTGACTGATACTAAAAACATGCATTTGTACAGTGATATGAATGTGGTAAGTTCCTGGCACAGGAAAGGGATAAATAAAACAACATATGTTCTACAAAAGCTGCTTGAATGCATTTCTGTGTTTTTATTCTTATGCGAAAATTAAGTACCAGCAAAATATTACTTAACCACTTCACACATTAAACAAAATTAAAACACAGAAAACAGCGTAATTTAGGTCTGATACTGAAAATTATGTTACTCTTCTTTAACATTAGGGAATGTAAACTTGTGTTCGGAAAAAACAAACAAAACTACATATTCTTGCATTGCACTTAAATATAAAAACACTTCACCTAAATTATACATCCATTTGCTTTTCTAATTCTGGATGAGATATTTAAGTCACAAAAAAACAACAACAAAAAAAAATCAATGTTCTTCTACAAATTTGATTTATTTTCTGATAGAAGAGCGTGAACTAAAATATTTAACATTCTTCCAATATGGTACTTGGAAAATCGAATCTTTCAGGAGTATGACAGCTGAAAACTTGCTGTGTAGTTACATTTGGTGACATCATATTACAGCATATTCTACAGTGATCTGGCACACTAGATCATAGACTTTTTATTTTTCAGCTCATTTTGAGCAAATAGATCAAGAGAATTCTGTTTTAGTTATGTTCAGTTGTGTAGGATCTGAATCACTCTTTTTAAATTTTCTAAGACAATAATGAGTGTGACATATTACTTCTCAAATAAATCCATGATTCTGCGTGAGAGTTGAAAGTTATCATAATATTCATCTTTACCAGGTCTCTCTGAATATTCCTGAAGAATGCATGTCATTCCAAAAATCAAAAATGATTAAAAAGTACAGAAAAAAATATGTATTTTGTGGCAGTCCCAAAAATCTTTCCAGACTGTAATTTTTACCGTACCTTCTCTTATGAAAGAAAAAAAAAAAAAAAAAAAAAAGCCATTAAATGTTAAATCCCACTCATGTACTTTTTTTCTGTCTATTTACATGCTGCTGTCATGGTGCTCAATAGTGTCTTTTTCCTCTTACTTTCAAAATGTTGACAATGAACACTCATCCCTACTGTCACCTAGAAAAATTTATCAAAACCTGGAAGCAACAAAGCAGAGACATTCATATATTTTTGATAAATCTTTGAAAATCTAAATTGAGTTAGTCCAAATAGTCTTATCTAGCTTTGATCATTTTGCATATTCCTAACACAAATCTAATAACTGGAAAGATACCATGTTTTTCTCTATGTATCAGGAGTATTAGCAGTGTAACCTGTTTCAGTTGAAATATAGTGACAGTAGTGCCACAGAGAATTTCTTCCTGGACATCTGTAAGAGCGCTGCATTTGGTCCTTTCATTGTAGTCCATAGTTCCTGTGGTCTAGACAGAGCAGAAACCTTAATTATGGTCTTCACATGCACACCAGGTAAACAACTTCCCCTCGGGTATCTCCTCCAAGTTATAAATCTCTAGTATGAATCTACTGATTCAAGCTGATTGTACCCAAGTATTTTTCATAGGTGCTGTAGCCTACACAGAGTCTGACTCATCCTTCTCTTGAAGTTATTCGTGACAGTTTAAACAATAACATAGGGTGAGCAACAGAAGATTGAAGGCAAGTGTATTTACAGAGTACAAAATCCACAAAATCTAAAGTCCGATGAATACACTGCATCTATCTTTTTCCAGCATTCTTACCATCTTATGGTTTTAGCTACTCCTTTCATATTCATAAGCAGTTTTTCTTCCCATCTATCTTGATCTTCTCTTCCATTTTGGGTTAGTGACTACTAGTGACGCTTCTGTAAGAAATTGTCTTCAGTTTCCAGTTTGCATGCCACATGAAGCCTCAGCACAACTTTAAGAAAAAGGCTCCTTGAGATAGGTTAAGTAGATCTTTCTGGTCACCTCAGTTGCTGAAGAGTGGTCCTACTCCATTCTCTTTCTTTTCTCTTTTCTTTTTTTTCCCCACCCCTGGCTGCATGCTCCTGCATATTTTTTCTACTGTGGTATGAATCAGTCTTAGGAAAACTCTAATGAGCACTGGTGATTCAAGTGGACTAATGAGCTCATTAGAGGGGTGGAACTGCAAAAGAGAGCAAAAATACATGAGAAAGGGAGACTACTGGCTAAGCACTGTGTGGAAACATAGCCCAACTGACTTTTATGTAACTCATTTAATAATTATCACTCACCTATAGTCCAGAATGAGAAAGTTCACTGCTGTAGGCTTTCACTAGAAACAAAGACTATCCAGTCTACTGATTCTTAATTACACTCTCTTGTTACCTTTCTACTGACAAACAATGAAACAGCCTTTTGGTATGGCATTATTAATTTCAGATATGAGGAAATAAAAAAGTAAAAGTGAAGGGCCGATTTTATCTAAAAAACCTTGGAATCCTCAAAAAAAATTTGTTTTGAAGACTGATGTGAATATACATAGGTATGTCAATGTGCATTCCTGCCCATCACATGGAATTCTATTTAGCCGTTATAGCCATGTTACAGGTTTAAAACAAAACATTTGGTCCAGGGAAAATCTTAGATGTAGTGAACTGATTGTAACCAAATGACAAATTCTGACATACTCTGAGGTCACAGTCTGAAAAATGCAAATGCTGCAGACAATATCCAATGCCATCAAAGATCAACATGATTGAAGACCAATAGTTTTTTGTTTCATAAGGTTTATCTTTTCACATGATAAATGTCTAATCTCTCCTGCAAAGCAGGGCAGGCACTGAGAAGCTTAGTTATATATTAGATAACATATTAATTCTTATTTGTCACCAATTTTTATATCCTATGTTTAAAGGTATTTATTTCAGAGGAAAGCGTTTCTGTTGTGCTGATAGCAGGGAGGCTTATTCTGTGGAGAATGTTTCTAACAGAATAATAAAATGATTTTCAATCATTCTTGTACCAAAACACTCAATAGTTTTACACTTACCTTTGTTAGTTTGAGAAGGTTATCTGTACTTTTGTTGAATATGAATGACTAAATGCAAATGCAGGAAATTCATACTGTGAAAACAATACTTACTACCATTGCAACACATTGAACTGTGCTGGAGGCTGAATATAGTAGAATATTCCTTCTTGCCTCATGGCAGGGAGCCCAGGCTGCAACAGCTCTGCTTGACCACTGGTTACACAAGGGCTAGAGCACTGTCAGATCTTCTTGCTACCATCCTAAATTCTAAACAAAATCCAAAATCCAACAAGCTGTAGAGTGCTTCCACATAAACCTTGCAACATTTAATCCTTCATTCCTTTGTTTGGGGTTGATATGGCTTTCATAACCATTTCACTTGTAACTGCAGATGCTGAAATGAAGAGGTAAGCCTAAAGCAATATGCATCATAGAAACCAATGAAAATGCTCAGGGTACACTCTTTAAAGCATGAATAAAAATAACTGTGAACTGGAAAGGACACACTGAAGAGGGGGATAATCTTCCCCCTGGGTAAATACACAAATACTGGAGTAATTCTGAAACACCTGAGGAGCTTCTTCAAGCTTTTAGAACTTTTTTTTTTTTTTTTTTTTTTTTTTTTTTAAGAGTTTTGATAGCTTAACTTTCTATGGGTCAACTTACCACTCATTCTTTCCCTAACTGCCAAAAAAGCTAATTCAACATTTATTCTTATTGGTGACAGCTGTGAAAAAAGGTTTGGTTGTATAATGCTGATTCTGTGAAAATTTCCATTGTTAATTTCAAATACAGGTTTGTTTGTTTGTTGTTTGTTTTTTTTTTTGGTTTTGTTCTTTTTCCCAGTACACTTTTTCTGGGCTGGATGGAATTACTTCTTTAAGTGAACACATTGATGTCTGTACAAGTTATATCAGCTGATATTTTCCAGGTATATATTGTTGATGTCTCAGCAACTCTAACATTAAGAAGATAAAAGGATACAAATTCTCTATTATTTTCTAAACTGAAAAGAACTTTTTTTAAAAATATTTTTTAATTGAGACTGGCTATGAAAGAGCTTCGGAATCTCAAGTCAAAATTATTTGTTTATTACTTCCTAAACAGGAATGAAAGTGTTGCATTATGTTTAATCCATAATATGAATAAAACTCATAATGTGGTCTTGCTGGCAGTTTTCTCTACACTAGAATGAAGCCACGAGAAAAGAGAGGGTGAAATTAAATGAATGCCAAGGTATGGCCTTTAGATTTTCTTTGTGTTGCCATGAGATAAACAAGATGTAAGAAAATTTTGCTTGTTTTAGTTTATTTCAACAACCCACAGATTAGGTGAGGCATATGTAGGTAGGAAGGACATAGTGAAAGATAATCTTTTGTTTAAAGTGATGGAAAGTGATGTAGAGTAAAATTTCTGAAAGCATTTTGTTTTTCTAATACTCCTTTATATTTTAGGATTTTCTGTCTCAAAGGAGAAACAAAAAAGGCAACCCTTTACATGTGATGCTTAAATTGAAACTATTTAGAGTAAAAATCTTTATTTTTGAAAATGACAGCACAGACCAGGTTTTTATTATCTAGCAAATAAAGTCTGATTATATATTTGTGTATTATTTATTTATTTTGGTTATTACTAGGTAACCAAGCTTCAAATCCTCTCTTTCTTGCTGAATGTGAGCAGGAATATGCATACAGTCT
Organism: Coturnix japonica; assembly: GCF_054131305.1. Lineage (NCBI taxonomy): Eukaryota > Metazoa > Chordata > Aves > Galliformes > Phasianidae > Coturnix > Coturnix japonica. The sequence continues at coordinate 39,584,472 of NC_140664.1, forward strand.
TTCCTTGGCTCATGACAGAAAACCATCAGATGGTTCTTGTTCCATCTTTCTTGTCAAAGCTGTTCCAGTTGGCATAAGTTATGTTTGTACTAAATGCGACAGAGGGAAATAGAGAGCAAGAAGAGCATATAGGCTTTGGAATGCCTCTAGTACTTTGCAGGTGCAAAAGTGTAATAACTAAAATATTGGCTGAGGAACTTTACCCATTTTCAGAGAAAATACAACCTTATCGCAATTCTCTTTCCTTTCCTTTTTAAATAATAGCAATCACGTATCTGTAAGATTTCAAAGTCCACCTTTCAAAAGTATGAAGGTTGTCAAAAAGAAATAAAGAGCATTTATATGACTTCTCTGCATAGCCAGTCTTGTTTCTTATTTCCTTGCCTTTCTCATGGTACTTTTCTCCGTGAATAAACTTCTTATGCCTGAATTAGGAGAGACTTTATTTTGTGTTGAATTTCTCAGCTAGATTTGTAATGGAAGATGTACTGTGATAACCCTTTGCTACCCTTTGTTAGCAACCCATAGAATAGGCTCATGGGGATTCAATAACCACTCTGCTATGATTGCACAATGCATTTTACTTGCAGTAGCTGATACATATAGACTTTCAAAAGTGGTCAAGTTACTCAGGCTAGCTACAGACTAGGCATACCATTTGCAGTTTTAGTTCTCTGTACAGAAAGCATCTGAACATTAGTGAAAAGGAATATATTATTAAGAGTAAAATAAATCATTATTTGGAAATACTGTGGAAATAACTTAATCATGACCTTCCAACTCGCATTATTTTTCTGTTACAAAATAAAAGACCACCAAGCTAAAAGTTTACAGTTATTACAGATGCATTTAAAAACAAAGAAAAGAGGTTAAGACATTAAAAATCTGATAAACAATTCTTTTTCAAGTCATCAGAATAAAATATTAATGAAAATTTCTATGAGAAGAATGTCAGGTACTGAAAGGGTTTTATAAGTGAAGAAAGTGTTTTTGTAGCAGATAAACTATTGATAATCCCAGCACGTGAAATGGATCCAGTTGGTTCTAGCTGATATTCAGTAGATTCAAATATCAACCTTTAAGAAGCTAGAATTGAATCAATATGCATGTTACACAAACACTGACAGAGATGAATTAAGCTGTTTTATCTATCATAACCTCTGGATTATTCATACATTACTTTCACCATGTCTCATGCAGTAAGAGCGATTCAAGTTTTCTATACCATTGTGCCTGTCATCTTGTCACATTTTAATGTCAACACTGTGTTTATTAGGGACATTTTGCCCAGAGGGATTTTCATTTTTGTCATTCAGCCAGAGACGAGAGAAAATAGCACTGTGTCTCTGTGTTTTTATATAGCATCTCACCAACATAGTAAGTTGGTGACTAATAGCGCTGTCATAATAACCATCAAGGCTTAATAAAATGTATAAGTCTATTTCTTTATTGTTTAATGACTTTACCTTTTTATTCCCATTGCTTCACTTGGTGCAGCTATAAGTCTGCAAACAAAAGGTGGACTCAACAAATTAGAAAATCATTATGGTAGCCAAAAATTCATGAAAAATTGTCTTGCATTAGGGATGGAAGGGAAAAATAAACAAAACATGAGAGAAGCAAGCCAGTGAACTGACACAGCTGTCATGACACCTCCAGTTAGAAGCTGAAGGTCAACTGTGCAAGCCATGTAAAAGCACGTTCACAATTAAGGTAAAAATGTGTCCAACATATTCCATTGTTGGTATGAGTCTATTTCTAAGGCATAATTCACTAAGCAAGATCTGTAAACCACTATAGCATTGGTTTAATCAACTTTATTGTTTACTGACTAGCACCTTGTCACAATTGGAACTGTACCTTTTCACTGAAGTGATCTCTATGTTGTGTGAACATTAAATGCTGCAAAAGATCAAATTTCCAAAATGTGGAAAATGAAAAATGTATGTTTATGACTAAAGTTAGGCTGCAGTCCCCTTGTTGGATCTGGGAATAGAAGCCTTAAGTCTGCTCCAGGAATTCTTTATCTCTAGGGAATAGGCTAATGTAGACTATTTACACTAATGAAGAAATCAGATTACATAAATATTTGCTGTAACACTACTTACAAGAAATAGGGATAAAATTTAAACTGGGAAAGGTTGGCCTTAAAATACCAAGGCATGGAGAAGTCAGGGCTCTCTGGGGAGAATGGCAAAGAATTAAGGACATTTCAAAATAAATAAATATTTCCTAACCACTGGTAGGTGTATTTGTGCATGAATGGCATATGGGTCTTTGTATTCTCTCATGTGAAATGTTGCAGTCTTTTTTAGGAGGACTGTAGGACTGTTTTAAATGCACTTCCAGCTAATCAAAATCAAGTGGCCATAGAACACGAAAGAATATGCAGTAAAGTTGATATATTTAAATCTAACATGAAAATTGAACAATAAAACTACACTCCTTGCATGTGTCTCTACTTTACTAAGTATTTCAATGCAATATAATTAATTTATTAGCAGTAATTAACCTACTGGTAGTAATATCCTTGAACAAGGGCTTTAACTCAAGAGATCACACTTAAAAAAATAAATTGCTGTGCTTCTAGTGATTTCTGTATAAAGGGAGATCTGATACCCAGATATTTGAAAGTCAATATGGAATCAAAACTTACTGATCAGGAACTAGAAGAGCATTTATTATGTGTTATGCAATTATGTAGTATTAAGTTTTTTAGAGTGCTGCTGTGGCATCTGAACAGTATAAACTGTGTGAATATATTGTCTTTGATTTTTTTTTTTAAATTTTTTTTAATATATTTTTATTAATCTACTAACAGCCATGCACAGATCCTTTGTCTTCTTTCTGACAATCTGACATAGCTTAGAAAAGCAAGTTCACTGTTCATTAGAGAAATGCCACCCAGAGGGTCCTTTCAGAAAGCTTTGTGTATTCCAGATGGGAAAAAAGAAGTCTGAATGTTTTCCATAGCCCTGCACTTCAGCTCTGATGTACTGTCATTACCAGTATTGCAGAAAAAAGATGTGATATTTCTTACTGCACTGCCTTGTAGACCAGTGTCATTAGGGAAATATCACAGCCTACTTTATGGGAAACTGTCCTATTTTAGATGTAGGCATATCATAAAGAGCTTTATGTCTGACAGGTTTTCTTGGACTGTAATATTTTCTACTGAGGTAAGTATCTCCCTTTATTTCTCCTATATGATGAAGTGTATTCCCTACTTACCACTTTTTTTTACTTTTTTTTTTCTTTCTTTTTTTTTTTTTTTTTTCTTTTTTCTTTTTTGGTCAGTTTGTAATTTTATGACATTTTAAATTGCTCGAGTTTTAAAAAAACGGAGTCTCTTCTTGGGGTGTTGGTCACCATCCTCCATTTTCTTTTTGCCTCAGAACCTGTACGATTAACTTCTGTCACCTTAAAAGCCTTCCTCACAACACATTGCTCTAGTTATTGAAGCATATGTAATTATATCCAACAGAACCTGTCCTGGGGCAAGCTGATTTCATACAATTTTTATACTACCTTTTTTCATTATTTAAGTAGAGGGAAATCTTTAGAACATTGTGATTAAACTGAAATTGGAACTGTTCAAGGTATGTTATTCTGAGAAAAGACAAACACCTGACATCTTTATGAGGAGTTGAATTTTTTGTCTTCATTTTTTGTAAGAAGCTCAGTCCACTTGACATAGGTATTGGTCACATATCCAAGACCATCATCATTATTATTTTTCATGAGTCCATATTACTGTTCATTAGTACTTTGTGGCTTATATTAAAGCTTAATTCAGTGGAAATAGAGACTAATTACTATCACATTATAGGCACGTCTAAAAATCTTTTCTGACTATTACAGGTAAAATCTGCATAGATAAATCTGAGAAGATAAAATGAAGCAGGTAAATGTTATACCAGCAATCACAGCAAGATGTTTCTTAAGAATGCATAACTGCCACTGCAGAATACACAGATAAACAATGTAAATTGATTACTAAAGATTGCTGGGATGGGAATTTCTTCTCCACGGGACATTCCAGATTGGACGAGAAAAAACACTAACACTGCAGTCTTCTGCTTTGCAGAACAAACTATTTTGGGCCTATAACTTCACCCATGATCAGGCAAACTGGGCAGCATGCCAGTCTGCCTGTGAGCTGGGCAGCAGGTAAATTGGCCAGCAGGCAAAACAGAGGCTAGGCAGTCAGCCAGCCAGGCAGCTTGTAAGTCCATCTGCCAGTCAGGCAGCCAAAAAGCTGGCATGCTATCACATGGGTTGTATCCCTGGCTGCCCAGCGGGGCAGGTTGGGAAGTGGTCAGCCAAGCAAGCCACCTGTCTGCCAGGGCAAGAAGCAGGGTAGCCCTGCTGCCTGCTGCTTCTCATCAATGAATCTGAAGGAATGCATGTGTTCAAGTGAAAAGTGTCAGTTCTATTCTGATATAAGACTGTTCCAGTAGAATATGTTTAGCCAGCTCTACTTCTTACAAGAAGTATGTATATTTAATATATTGAATTACAGACAGTGACAATGAAGGACTGGTTGTGTATAGAAAGACTCAGATGCAATTTAGAATTAAACATATGAAATATGATAGACCTGCTTCTTGGCTGCATACAATTCACTATTCAAGTTTGCATTTTAACGATGTTCTGCCGTTGCGCATTTGCAGTACTATGTCGTGTCCAGAAACTTGCTACCTTCTGCTGCTAAATTCCACATGGGATCAAAGAATTAGGTACTTTTCTGCCTAAGTTTCTGATTAAATGGTATCTGGTGCACGTTCTCAGAGTATACGTAGGTGTTCCTGGAACATATACAGACGTATGTCACAATGACACTACAAGAAGCATTTGGAGTTGCTGCTTAGAAAAATGTTTTTTCTGTTTATTGGAAGAAAAGCACATCTGGTTCTTCCTTCTGCAAAACGATTTTAAATTCATGTATAACTTTCTGGAAAGGCATCCTAAACACAAAGCTTGAAGGAAACAGAAAGCAGAAAACTTTGCCTGCCTTGTAAAGGTTGCACTATGGCAGAAATTATTGAAGATCTAAGAGAGAGAATATGGCATGCACCGCTGCTGGAAGGTTGGTGTTCTGATCCTTATTTCAGGGATGTTTCTATATTTTAAAGTAAACATTCTCTGCATAAAATTTAAGAACATGGTGAGACCAGGGGCTGGAATTCTCATCTGCTTATTTGCAGATAAGCACCGTCACTATGGGGCATGTGTAATTATTCATTTTTATCCTTTTCACCTGAAATATTTAATTTCTCTTGAGCACCCCTGCTTCAGTGATTAGGGCAGACAGTATTGCCCCATCCACCCTGCTTTGTAGCCTCAGAAAAAGATGCTCTATCCAATCACTGATGCGAATTTTAACATCAGCCACTCAAAAATGCTATGTTCACTTACAAGTTGAGCAGTGCTGTCCCTTCCTGGCATGCTTTAAAAGATGAATATCCTTTCAGAAGGAAAGCTGGTAGGCTTGAGCTTGGGAGAGAATGTTGAAAATCTGTGAGCTGAATAAAAGTCTCTGCTCTTGAAAGCAACAATCCTACAGATGCAGCTGGGCTGGGATTGTCTGATTAATCCTTTTAATTCCTTCATGAAGCATCCAAAAACCTTAGGACTAATTTTGTGATGTTCTTCCCAGATTGTCCATGCTACTCATAAGGTCTATTACACTGAGGTCAAGAGAACATAACAAGAGCATGTCCTCAACTTTTGAATTTATTTTGTGTGTGTGTTTGTGTACACATTTGTGTGTGTTATACAATATATGCATCTTTATATGCATAGATGTAAATATAGCTAGTATACAGTACATATATATACATACAGATTGTACAATAGACTATATTTGAAGGCATGGAGGAAAACGCTATAACTGTTATGGAGCTCAAAGTTTATTAGCACTGTTAACCGCTCTTGTATCAGCATCGCAGAGCCTCAGTTCAGTAGTTTGCTGTGAAAATGTGTGACATGGGATCATGCTACAGGCAGCATCTGGTATATAGCTACATATTGATTATCTCAGACTTCTTCTCATGTCTATTTATGAAGGACAGTATATTTTGAATGATAAACAAGGTCAAAAGCAGTAATGAATATGATGAGAGAGGGGGAATCCTGCTGTTTTTTACTTCAAATAGGAAGAATAGAAGAATCAAGGGACTGACATGAAAACATGACTGACAGCTTTAAAAAGGAGAAAGTTTAGGATTCATGGAAATCATAGAAGTAAGAACATTTTTCCTTTCTTGTGTCTTTCTGAGTAGTGTCAACTATAAAACACTAAATAATATGAGGAAAATGACAATAAAAGTAAATTTATTGTAAAATATTTAGAAAACAAGCAATATGCAATTTAGTTTACTATTAGACAACAATCTCAATACTTCAAAAAAGTGATTATGAGATTTGAAAGCCGCAACACAGGGAACGGTGGCAATTCAAAATGTGTCTTCCTTCAGCCAGTGCTTAACCTGAAGATTGTCACTGCTTGATAAACAGGTTCATCCCACATGCTCACAATCTGTTTTCTGTTGAAGGCTCATCATACTACTGCAACATCAAGGAATAATAATCACTGTTTCAAGCTAACTTCCCTCATTTTCTTAACTTTTTGATTTTTTTTTTATGACTGACAAATTTGAATATTTTTCTGTTAAAAAATACATAGAAATTTCACAATATCATAAAGATTTTCAATGCTTCAAAATTCTGGGCAACTAGTGCCTAGGATACACAGGTGAAGATAGCTTTTTTTCTTAATTACCTCCTGTCAGCTATTTGACTTCAGAGTCTGTCTGAAAGAGATTCTTGAGACTTATCCTTGGACAGAATGTTCTCAACTTGGCAGCTTTAGGTAAACAGCTTAGAAAAAACACAGCACACTTTTATTAGAACCCTAAGACAAAAACAACTAAAGGTCCTATTTTGGAGGGTGCAGTCTGAGACAGCTCTGAGACTCAGTGAGTCTGCTCCTCTCTCACTGAGCCCCACAGAATACAGGGACATTTTTCCTGTCTGTGACTTCTATTTTATGACATCCGGTGCTTTACTAGAAATGAAAGAGGGAAAAAATAGTGAGAAAGAAGATAAAGATAAGGCTGAAGATAACACCTTTATTTCTCTTTGAGCAGTAGCTGTGGTGTTAGATATTATAACACTCAAACAGGATGTGATATTGATCTTTTACTGTTATTTGGGTCAAATGTAATTATAGCTTTCTTTTGTTTGCATTGCTTAGTAACAGTACAAGACCTGACAGCTCTATGAACATTTTAGAAGAAAAAAGAATCTTGCAAGAAGATTGTTCAGATCAAGTTTTGTGAAGTATATGCATTTTTTATACCTTGCTTTGTACTGCAGCTAAGCTCCCTAGGCTTATTTACAAATAAGTGGTATTCTTCCTACATGTAAAAGATCTGAATATAAATTATAACCCCTTGCTGAAATTTGAAAACAAATGGAGAAACTATTTAAAAAATAGGTAGCATCCTCAGTAGACTGGAAATGGAAAGCTCAGTTTCTCTTCCTTTCTGCCTGCATCTTGTTCTATTACTCTGAGAAAGTCACTTAGTCTTCATCCCTATTTTCTATACAGTCCCTGTTTGCTCTGTAGGCTTAGGTTGTAAACTTCTGGGACAGAAAATGTTATCCCTTCTCTCTGAGAAGTAGTTAATACTATACTACTTGGAGTGGTGTCTAAAGTGAAAGATCAATGAGCAGAAAAATAGTTGATAATAGATAATTCTGCCAATATATTTTCCAGTGCAAATTATTCTGAATTGGAAATGTTTTTAATAATAAGTGAGAGGACTTCAGGTGATACACTTCAGAAAGCTGTGCACTGAAGCTAGTAAGACAACAAATTTGAACCACGAGTGAGTCATGTCAGTTTAAAATTGAGAGAACAGAGAGGGGGACATTTGCTTGATCAAAGAGATGACTGACATTATAGTCTTTAAGTTTATAGGCTGAAGCTATGATGAACTTTCTAAAGTTTTAGAAAGATGTTTTTAGATGTTTTTAAAGACTCCATGATCTAATGGCAAAGATCTTGGTCACAACACAACAGCCAAATTCAGGCCTAAATAAATGTTAATTCATACATAGGTCAGTGACACCAAAATAATTTCTTGTCTTACTGAAAAGTTAATAATAGTTGTACTCTGTCTTCTCACTCAACTCAGAATGTGTCCAATACATCTGAATGAAATATTTACCTTAACAAAATTCTCAGGAGTTCAATACTGCAGTCACTTAAGGTCAGCCAACTGGCCTGCACATGCATCCTGGAATAATACCACTAGTGCATGTTTTCATGATGTGACTGTGCATTCTGTTCATCCACCTACAAAATTATTGAGACTTATTCATAGCACTTCTTGGAGTATTTAAATAATCAATTAGGAAAAAGCATACAGATCACTAGATGCAGTTGTTAAAATAACCAAAAAGAATAAATAAAACTCAAGTATTGGATTCATACAATCATTTACTAATATAATATAATATAATATAATATAATATAATATAATATAATATAATATAATATAATATAATATAATATAATATAATATAATATAATATAATATAATTAAATATATTGTTTCTGAAGTTTATAAATACAGATCTAAATTTAGAAGATGAAAGTTTTGCATGAATTTCAGGTTCACACATGACAAAAATATATTTTTTTTAATTTATTTTTTATATTTTAATAATTTGCTTTATAGCCTTGTCCAGTGTACAGTCTCTGAAATGAGGAGAAAAACTGAATTTGATTCTTTTATCTTCTTTATTACAGGCGATTTATGAGACTAATCCTCTAGCATAGTTCATGGGATAGAGTACTGAACCTTCAGGTAATCATTCAAGATTTAGGAGATGGCAGAAGCATTGATATCAGCACATTAAATACACAAAGAATAAAGAGTCGATGAGTCTGGAGCAAGAATGGTTTTGCTTGAATCCAGTTAGGAAACATCTGAAATGTGACCAGTGTTACAAATGGTGAAGAAATGCAATAAATCTAAATTCTATTAATACTGATAATATAACTCTCAAGATTTTTGACAAGATAAGGTATCTTAGGGTAAGTAGCAATCCATCTTTATTATTTGACAAGAATCTCAATGACTTGATGGCTCCAGTGGCATATGAAAAGAGTTTATGCAAACTTAATAAATGAGGCTTAGACTTTCCTTAAAAAGGAAATTTATTTTATCACTTATGGAACCAATGTCTTTTTCATATAGTTGCATACACAGTGCTTCAAATAGCTTATTGACTAATCTCAAATGAAGATCATAAAAAGCTTTTCATCCTATGTTGAATTATGATCATACTGGTTCAATCCTGTACCACATTAAACAAATGAAATCAGTCAGTTCATCATAGGATGTTCCAAAGTACAGCAATTTACTTGTATTTATATATTTTTTTTTGAGCCCCAATAGAAAATCAGAGTGCAATTTAAGAAGACTCACTTCCTATGTAACAGTACTTCATAGAAAACTAGTAGACAAATACAGCAGAGGGATGTGCATTTATAGAAATATTGCAACAGCATGAAGAGATAACTGTCCATGTGGCAAGATAAGGAAGGCAAAATAAGGAAGCACAGATAAAATAGAAGATGATACTGTTTTTTTTTTTTTTTCTTTCCTTCCCCCCCCCCCCTTTTTGTTTTCTCTTTTTTCTTTTCTTTTCTTTTTTCATTTTCTTTCTTTCTTTCTTTCTTTTCTTTCTTTCTTTCTTTCTTTCTTTCTTTCTTTCTTTCTTTCTTTCTTTCTTTCTTTCTTTCTTTCTTTCTTTCTTTCTTTCTTTCTTTCTTTCTTTCTTTCTTTCTTTCTATTCCAGTGTGATATTTCTGTTATTTCTTGGATTTCTTTATTGCATTTTGGGGGCCTTTTTAATTTAATTTGGTATGCTTTCTGTTCTCTATATCAATCTAAAAGAACTCTTTATAAAGTTACAGAGTCTGCAAAGCACTTGGAAAACTCATCTAATTTATTCTTGGCTGAAGGCAAGTTCAGTGATACCTATATCATTCCTAACAGATGTTTTCTCCTAACTTCTACTGAGAGTTACTTTACAACCCACCTGGGCAATCCTTTCTCAGGGCTCGAGATGCTAACACTTGGTAATCTGAAAATGAAATTGCTTGTAATTCACCAACTGCTTCTTTGTGTGCTTTGAGATGTACTTCCAACCTGCTTTTTCTTTTCTTTTCTTTTCTTTTCTTTTCTTTTCTTTTCTTTTCTTTTCTTTTCTTTTCTTTTCTTTTCTTTTCTTTTCTTTTCTTTTCTTTTCTTTTCTTTTCTTTTCTTTTCTTTTCTTTTCTTTTCTTTTCTTCTCTTCTCTTCTCTTCTCTTCTCTTCTCTTCTCTTCTCTTCTCTTCTCTTCTCTTCTCTTCTCTTCTCTTCTCTTCTCTTCTCTTCTCTTCTCTTCTCTTCTCTTCTCTTCTCTTCTCTTCTCTTCTCTTTTTTCTTCTTTTCTTTATTATTATTATTATTATTATTATTATTATTATTATTATTATTATTTATTTGTTTGTTTATTTTACATTTAGAGGCTATAGTTCCATGTCATTGATACCATTTGCTGTAGCTGTATGATGATGGTTATACTTCTTGACAGCATCATGAATATCTTTCTTTCTTTCCTGATCTTGAAACTTGCTGAACTTATAGTTTCATTTGTTGCTCCTTCTCAGACTTTACTGCTATTCCTCCTTTTAACATTCACGCATCATTTTTAATTTGTAGTTAAAAATCTAACCTGTAGGCATCTTTCCTTTTTGTGGTCAATGAGCATTTAGCAAAGTTGTTCTCCTGCAGAAGAAAGCTTTCACCTTATTTCCTGTAAAGTGCTGCTTGTGTCCTTACTCCTTTTGAACTAGCAGGCTCAAATACAGGTGGACAAAGATTCAGATACATCGCTTAGGAATTTTGAGTGTTCTGAGGCTGCTTTCATTAGATCTTTTTACTTTGTATGTTAGCCCTAAGAACCACAAACTCAAATGTTTCACAAATATTTCGCAGACCTTCCTTTAGTAACCTTTTAGCATTGTCAAGAAGAAAACCTGTTCTGATGCCTCTGTCAAGACAAGCCATGTTGCTACTCAGTTCTGTTCTCCCACCTTATTTAATGTAACGCCTTCCCACTCAGTTAGCAATTAACTGGGAAAGCATGCTGTCCTTTGCTCTGAAGGTGGAAAAACCTTTCCTTGTTCTACATTCACAGTGTGTCATCTTATTATCAGGGGAGCTGAAGACTATTTGATAGCAACAATTACCTTGGGGGTTACATCTCTCACTTGATCCTCCAGTGACAGGAATGGCAGAAGCACTGAGTTCTACCTCTGCTGACAAACCTCAGAAATTATATATGAATTTACATTCCTGTGTGTTTTTACATTGATTTTCAAACATTCCAAATGTAAACATGTGTCAGCAGTGTTAAACATGAGTCAGTAAAATGATGAAGGAGAATTTCTCCTATGAGGAAGGGCTGGGAGAACTGGATCTTCTCAGCCTGTGAAATAGGAGGTTCAGGGGGAAGTCATCAATGTCTAATAAATACCTGAGGGGAAGAAGCAAAGTCAGTGGAGCAATGCAGTTTTCAGTGCTACAGGGTGCTAGGGAAACAGGCAGTGGGCACAGACTGGAACAAAGTAGGTTCTGTTAAAGTATAAGGAAAATCTTTACTGTGCAAGTAATGAAACACTAGCACAGGTGTTGTATTAGACATGCATGAACAATCAGGATGTATCGCAATAGGTCCTCCCTGCTCAGTTGTGCAAATGTAAAAGGGGTCATGCATATGTAGAAGAGGTGTAGGTGAAAAAGGGAACCTATATAAGGGACTCACACATTCAAATAAATGCCACTTTACTGCTCACCACATTGTTGAAATGAAGAGCATGTGATTTGGTTGAGGCCGCCAAAGCACCTTACTGAGGGACGTGACTTCTAAGGTTACCAAATCAAGGTAACAACAGGTTGGACAACAACTTGTGGGATATCCTTCTTAGGGATAGTCAAAAGCCCCCTAGGCACCCAGCTCTGCATTTTCCTTGCTCAAACAAATCCCTTTCAACTCTAACTATCTTGCGACTCTATGATTCCCTATTATATCCATATGGAAAACTATACTGTGGTAGTAGTCATGTTGTTAGATAAGTTACCATGAAATTTCAGAGGCTTCTTCAGTATTTGCTGCTTTATTTTCAGAATGCTCAATCCATTCATGTGTAGTACTTCTGTTTCCTTTTCATCTTCTTGCCTGCTTTGTAATGTCTTGCTTTTCATTTTCTTTCCAGCCTCAACTGCTTCCTAGTACATAACACTTCCTTGTCTCAGAGACAATTTGTAGATGGAACATACCTAGTCTTTATTACTTACTGTCTTATTTGACTGCTTTTAACACAATCTTTAATTTTTAATTAAACTGAAGAAAATGTCTTCAAAATCACAAATATTGTTCAAACAAAACAAAAATTCTCTGCTAATATAATATGTTATATCATACAATAAAAAAAAAGGGTTGAGCCACAATCTTATAGATGTTCTGAAAAACTTTTTTTTTTTTTTTTTTTTGTGTGTGTGTGTGTGTGTGTGTGGATTATTGCTAATTGAAAGGAAAACATATATACAAAGAGTCTTCAGTGGTGCTCCCATCAAGAGCTCTACAGCTGTGGACTTACAGAGTGCTGTTTTACATTAAAATACACAAACAAGAAGTAATGCTGGAAGAACATCCTAGAAATTGCTGTTCATAGAGGGGAAAGGAGGTATGAATCTTCATTTGGTTTCTGGTTTTATATGCAATATGTATTGTTTTCCTTAGATTTGCAAGAAAATATAAAAACAGTCAGAGGTGACAATATAATCTAAAGCAGCAGCATCCAAATCCAGGGATGTCCTTAAACACAGCCTTTATGAAATTTAAAACTTGTAATTTCATGCTTCCTGTGTTTTTATAAAAGATTTAGAGCATTTGACTTAATCAGATCTATTCATTTAAAAATATGTACAGTGCTGAAAGTACAGTGCAAAGAGCAGACAGGATAAAGATGTAGCAATAGCAAACAAGGATATAAAGGAATGATAGGAAGGATGAAGCCGGATTTAATGTATTACTGAAGAATGAAACATGAAGAATATTACTGAATGAAACTCCTTCATTAATCATCTGCAGTCTCTACTAATAGGTACGTTCTTATTCACAATTCCCGATATGTATCAGATAAGTTGACTAATAAATTTGGGACTGGGAAGAAATGTTTTACACAACACTGGTAGAAAGGAATTTAAGGAATTTGGTCAAGCAGAGGAAGGCTTGAATCTTTTTTTTTTTTTTTTTTTTTTTTAAATGATAGGCATATTTTGTGGGTTTTTTTTTTGTTTGTTTGTTTGTTTTTAAATGAGAAAGAGAGAAGCCTTTTTTTGTCAATAGAAGATATCTACATTGGAGACCCTGCCCCTCTTTTGCAGCTTCATTGCTAAAGATGATATCTACTTTGGAGCAAGTCAACTCATGAGTCTTATTTTCTAGGGTTTATTGAGAAATTTAATGATCTTATTTCAGTTCTCTCCTGCTAGGACACTTTGCATCTCTGCTCTCTCATTTGCATGCTACTTAAAATGCCGTGCCAGTACTGCTGGCTGCTTTAATGTATAAACAACTTCTCATACTGTTCCTCTTGTGCATTCTTCATGTTCTCTTCCCTGGCTATGAAGAGGAAGGTTGATTTTCAATTCTTGGTCCCAATTTTTCAGATAATCTAACTTATTACTGTTGGTCTTACTTACATTTAAGACATTTTTCAATCTTAAGCTGATTGGCATGCATCACATTCATTTTAAGTGTCCTACTGTTGTGTTTCATCTCAAATAAACTCCTACAGGGAGTAGGAGTTCCTGAGATCCATTACATTTTGTATTTCCTCATTTCAAAAAGTACTTTACTGTTTCCTTCCAGTAATGAGTTTTCTGGAAAACAAACAAACAAACAAACAAACAAACAAAACAAACAAAAATTTTCAGAATGACTGTTGATAGCCTTTGTATTTATCACTTACTTCCTGAAAATCTTCCTACCTTTGTCTTTATGTATCCGTATTATTTTGAGGTGTGTCTTTTTCAATGTCCATTCAAATTTCTTCTATGACAACCTGAACTTTAAAATCTCAGTCAACATAAACATGTTGAGAAAACAAGATTTTCTTTTGAGAAGAATGGTTAAATTGTGTGTACTCATTTGAAAATAAATTCTGAACTTCAGTTTATCTATCAGATATTATCCCGATGAAATGCATGGTGATAAAACAAAGGAGAAGGATGAAGAAGGAAGATATAGAAGCAAAGTGAAGGTGCTGCCATACAGGGTAGGACATGCTTTGATAGAGGAAATTATTGATTGCCTGTCAGTGTGAAAACTAATTTCACAACTCCCATTTAGACTCAAAGAGTGCCTGTCCTTTAAGGATGCTGGGTTGAGGGGGTGGGATATAGAGGGAAGCAGGAAATACTAACATGGGACGACGATACCTGCCACCTGGTTTAGAAATGAGTAGTCATTTTTCCTCAGTAATATCTGAAAAGCTATGTCTGGAAAGATGATGGAGCTGTTGAGAAGAGAGATACATAAGGCATTTTATTGTTTTTATTCATTTCTCTGCATAGTACTTACTTTTGGATGAATAAATAATGTCCCATTTTGACAAAGACATTTTAAATTCACTTTAATCTTTTTCCATCATGTGCTCTTGTAGTCATGAATGAAATATATATGTAGCTTACAAAGTATACAGTTATACAGGTACCAAATTAGCTTAATGAGGAATGATCCTTATAGACTCCATAATCTGGAAAAACCAAAAACTTTTTAAATTAAACAGCTACTGAATTAATCACTGAAAATAATACTACTATTAGGCAGTATCCTAGTGGTCCATAAGAAAGTTAAAGCTGAAATGGCTGAAAGATCTGGGGCTGTTCAGCCTGGAGAAGAGAAGGCAGCAACGTAACAGATTTTTCAGTATATAAAAGGGAGCTACAGAAAAGAAAGGGACAGGCTTGTTAGCATGGTCTGTTGTGATAGAACAAGGGGAAATGGAAGCTTAAAGAGGGGAGATTAAAGACATAAAGAAAAAGTCATTTTCACTAAGGATGACAAGGCATTGGAACAGGTTGCCTAGATATGTGGCTGATGCCCTGTTACTGGAGACTTTCAAGGTGATGCTGGATCAGGACTTGAGCAACCTGAATTGGCTGTGTATGTCCCTGCTGGGTAGTTGGACTAGATGACCCTTGAAGGTCCCTTCCAACTTTAAGGATTCTATGATTCTATAAATGTTTTTGTCATGGGTAACATGTTAATACAGTGGAGTCAAACATCTAGAAACATGAGATATGTATAAATATACCCACTGCATAAATTCCGTGCAAGTATTCTTGTTTCCCACCAAATCTATCTTTGCAGATAACTTGTACAAAATAATGAACTATATTTAATTAACTAATGTCTCAGTATTTGGCAAAATATCTATGCAATGATTTTTTTTTTTCCCCTGATGAATGTGCAAATCAGTATTTTATAAATGAGTCCTAGCTAGAAGTGAGCTAATGTGCATGGTATTTTAAATTAAATAACAGATGTTTTTTTCCAATAATTTTCATTGACATAAAATTCCATATCAATCTTTATTTTAAAAATATAATCTTAAATATTTGTCCTCTAGGCTTTCTCTTAGGAAAAGAGTATTTATTTGTAGTCTAATATCATGACACCTCCTCCCCCCCCCCCCCCCCCAATGTAATAATAATAATAATATTAAAGTAACTGATGACAGTTTTCCACTCTGCAGTATCTTAACACTATGCAGTGAAATAAAAATACTCCAATCACAACCAAACCTCTTCTCTCATAAACAGAATGCAACCTAAACAGGATATTGAATATTGCTGCAATGCAGAACCACTTATTTAGATTCTATGCAGGAAAAATATTGTGTTGCTGCAAAACAATGTGATGTCTTTCCTGTAGCCTACAAAATGAATAAAATCCCAGAGTCTGCAGTTTACTTAGTGTATTAACCTATGGACCTCAATATTGTAAAGTGAAAACATGGATCAACTCCGACACTTAATTTTCATAGGACAAATAGTGTTTGGATTAAATATTTCTCAAGAATCTGGAGGAAATCAATAGCATTTACAGGGCTAGTAAAGCTTAGGTTAGATAGTAAATCTTAAACCTTTTGTTTATAAGTTCTTACCTCTAAAGCCTTTAAGGTAAGCTTTGTTCCTAGAGTTTTGTTGTCTTGGTGACTCCAATTGTGAATGTAACAAGACTTAAAAAAAAGAGAGGAACCAAAACAGACTTAATGTTTTTTATAGATTTTCTGTCACCAAATTATTATTACTGGTCCCCTGTTGGCAGTATTGCACAAAGATTCTTAAATGCTACTTCCAACCATTTGATTGAGATTTTTCTATAACAGAGTCAAACCCCCAGGTAATTGTCAGAAACTTCCCCAGAATACTGAGAGACTCTAAAAGTCAAGAAAACACAAACATCTAGTGATGTGAACAGAAAATAGATCTCTACACTGAGAAAATCAAATGTAATCCTGCAAAAACTTGCATGCATAGACTGTATAGTTTTCACATGAAATAATTATTTAACATTAAAGATAGATAGGTAATATATAAAGATAATGGACACTATTAAAATTGAATTTGAAAATGGAATCAGCAATTGATACCATGGAGTCTATAACAGACTTAGGCACATGTCTACTTTTCTTAGTACTAGGTGATGATTGTTTTCTTTTTACAGTTTTTCATCTGAACAACTTGCTTGGATGGAAAGGAACAGTGAAGTGAGAAATTACTTAATCTACCTACTAACAGAGCTTCTTCTTTGTATGATGATAGTGCTGTACACTGTAATTAACATTGAAAACATCATAGATTAAAAAATGATCTTATAGGTCATGCACATCTGGTAAAAAAAATTGCCTCTGTATGAAAACATGGTAGTTTACTTGCACAATGCAGTGAGCTAGAACAACAGTAGGGGCTTGTTAAAATAAATAAAAGCATTATAAGTTAATGGATACATGTCCTTAAAATATTTAAGAGACTCTTAATTCTAGACAGCTACACACATTTATTTTCAACTTAGTCACCCTGGACTTTCTGCATAGTTAGAGGAGAAAAAAAAACAAACATTTACACTGGGACTGTTCTGACTTAGGCTGAACTTGGAGTGCATGAAATACACACTAGAAGTACAAGTCTCTCTGCAGTGTGAAGAGTTCATGACATTCAGACATGCCATATGTGGAGATCTACAGCTGGCCAAGTCTATTATGTCCATTGAAATAACAGTTATGGAAGGAAAGTACCAATATGTTGTCCCTTAATTCTCAATTTTTCTCATAAAATATTCCCTTTTATGAAGACTTTATTTGAATACACTTTCCAGTGTCCATTTGAAGAAAATAATGGGTCTATGAGAAAATGCCAATTCACTGATCTACTAGTTCAGCTAACATACTTTTTCAGTTTACTACAGTAAAAGAAGATCTCTGTCTATGAATGAATTTAAATTCTTAAACATCCGTGTTGCAAAAAAGCCAAGATGAAGAGTTGAATGTTTTTTTAATCATAATTCCAGTCTGATCTATCCCTATAACTCTCTGAGCTCAGTCTTTTGTGCTGGCTTTGCTCCAAAGACTAAGACAAAGAGTCCAGTGAGTGGCAGAAATGAAATTTATAGCTGTTTATGAAGTTTATAGCTCTTACCCATGGGGTGTGTATCACTGACTAAAATGGGATGTGGCTCAAGTGCAATCTTTACTGATTTAGGATTTTCTCAGAGCAGGATTTACCAATCAGTTAAAGCTAACTGCTTATCTAGAGAGAAAACTTAAAGGAGGCAAGTAGCACTTCTGGGGACTTTTTACTCATTGCTACTAAAAATCAAAAAAGCCATCTGAGGCACAGGCATATAAGTGCACCAACTTATAACACTTCCTTCTGTCAAACAATTAAAATGGACTTTAAAAAAGAGTAAGGGATTAATAGTTCCTTAGTAAGAAAAATATGTCAAGTTTATTAATAGCTTTTGTGTAGTTAATTAATGCTTTGGTTTGAAAGAGATGGCAACCTTTTAGGCAGTGGATTCAGTGAAATGAAAACAGGACTGGGAAACAGTGAAGTAATAATAGTTTCCTGGAGAGGGATAGACAGTGAATACTACAGAGACTATAAAATATGATTGTGCATACAATGTTATATCTCAGTAGTTGTTCACAGGATTTCAGTAAAGATAAATTGTTCACATGAAAGAAAAATACTTAGAGGTGTCATCTGGAAGCACATCAGATGGTATAAAACTTTCAGAGGGGTTCCTTTCAACAACAGTCTCCTTGAACCAGGTATGAAAAAAAAAGGTCTTAGAGTGGCAGTATTCACCTGGTCAGAGAAATTCTTTCTTATTTCCATTCAAATATTTTGAATTCATTTTACAATTTGTTTTTCCTACCTATATGAACCTTAAAAAAACCTCAAATGGCATTTGTTTTTGCTTGAATTTATTTAACAGGCCATTTCCCTAACAGTCCTGTTTATGATCAGGAAAGACATTACTTAGTGAGCAACCTGTGTCAATGGGAAAGAACTATAATAATTTAAGTGCTTTTCTGGATACCAGCATTTAACCACATCAATTTGCTTTATCTTGGCTGTCATTTCTCCCACACTGAGGCCAACAGAACTATTCGAATCCAGGCTGGAAAGAGTTCCAGAAATGCAAGTGCCAGCTACAAAGCAGCTGTGCCAAGAGAAAAGCAGTTGTGATGAAAAATGTGATGAAGAACAATTGAGATGGGAAAGTGTAGCAGATAAAACCACAGACAACTGGAGACAAAAAAAGTCTGCAGTTCAAGGTAAATCATTTATATATTTGTATATGAGTATACATATATATTATACAGGTATGTATAGAAATATTACACACAAATTTATATAGATGTAATACATGCATATTATACAGACACATACAAATTCCTGTATTTACTGTATGTATATATGCCTTTAAAGATTAAGGCAGGAAATAATCTATAATATTAAGCTAACTCAGGGAAGTTAACAGAACGGAGTTGAGTAGAATTCACAAACTGGGGCATTCAGAAACTTTGGAAAGTCTGAAGCAGTAAAACTGAAGTCTAATTATCACTCCAGCCTTATATACAGTAACTGCCATACATGTGCTTCCTCTGGTGGAAGGCACCCCATCCTTCAGAGTAGTCATGTACTTCTTCTGTTCCTACAGAGGTCTTAATCCTAGTCAACAAGGATAGGAGCAGAAGAAATTGTACATGCATCAAAGGAAACAGGTTTCAGCATGTTCTACCCTCCTGCTGCACAGTCATGGTTTGGATTAGGAAATAATAGGCTATAGGCAGCCAGAAGTCAGAGCTGAGAACATTTGTTAAATCTTTAAAGGCAGGCAGAAAGCTTAGAAGATGTGCATAATTTATACCTGTCTATCATCTTCATTCTCTTGATAACCCAAAATGCGAACCAGGAACTAAAGTAACTACTTAAAAAAATCATTGCAGATCTATGTCTGCTAGCTATTATTGATTTAAACAATTTCAGATTGTTTAGTTCTTAATTCTCATAAAGCAACAGCACTTGAAATACTTTTGTGAGGGATTGGCTTTATTAATTATTTGTTAAGTAACTTGTTTTTGCAGTTTCTAAATGTGATGTTAAAATTATTCCAGGATAATCTTAGGGCTGATAATTTTCCATTATTATGCTTATCACATGCCATACAGGAAACTAAGCTTTAAGGTAACTACAGGAATGACTGAGTGACAAGTTTGTTTAAAGTAAGAAATTTGCTACCATTTGTTGCTGCCTGGATACAGAGGTTTCATTCTTATTCTTTAGTGGAAAAAAAAAGAAAAAGAAATACTAGAAAGCAACTCCATATCCCAAAGAAAAAATAAAAATTGCATTTTGTTCATTTCCAGTTCGCATCTGTTTAATGTTTGTGCTGTTTTCAACAGTAATTTTTTTCTATCTATAAAGATGGTGTAAGCTAAAAAGAAAAGATCTCTCTTTTTTTTTTTTCCTTGCTTTCCTCTGGATTTATAGCCAAGTTTTAATTTTTCTGACTGTCTTTAGTCATTCTGACCAGACTTCAATATTAAGGTCTTTGTTATAGCACACTGGTAACTTTAATTGATACAATTATGATTATTACTGTCAAAATGGAAAAATGTTTTGTTTCCAGCTATTGTCCATGTCAGCACAGTTTCTATTGATGCCTACTGCATTTTGGGATGTAAATTTAATCCAAAAACCATTTGCTGTATATGCAGATAATGAAACTGTAAATAGGTTTTTGGATGCATTCAGAGTCTGCCTTCTAGAATGCATGGTATTCTATCTGTCAGCATTAGTTCTGGCCCAAGGTCCTGAAGGTAGTGAGCAAGATACTGGCGTAGAGAGCAAAATGCAGAGATTGTTGATGGCCATGCTGAAATCTGGTCATTAAAAGGCTGAGTTTCTATCTAGGAAGTGGAGAACAGCTAAAGTGGTTGTTCTTTACATCCTAAGAATTTGTGATTGTGCATACAGAATCCTAAACTGAAACTAGAAAGTGGTCTAGGCTGGGACTAATCTAGAAGACAGACAAATCTAGAAGGTAGACTTGGTGTATTTTCACAGACAACTAAGTCAAAAAAGATGAGCCTGTTAGAAAAACTACAGTTTCTAGCACATCTTTGCTAACAGCCTTGAAACACAGAAATTAACTGCACTGCATAACACAAAAAGTCATATTCATCTGGGCCTATGTGAAAGGAAGTGTAGGGGTTTTTTTTGTTTGTTTTTTTGTTTTTTTTTTTTTCTGGCAGATAAATATGAAAAAAAAAAATCCAGTTTAATAACATTAACTCTTTGAAGATGTTAGTGGGCAGCTGGAATGTACTTTGAGAGTTCACATCATTTTGGTATCATCTTGGCTGGGACCTATAATGCACCATAAAGTTAACCTTGATAAAAATCTTTCTTATACTCCCAGTTGTACATTTATTAAGATTCAGCCATCTGTTTTGTACCCAAGGATGCTAACTGGACCTTGTGAAATACTTCATGTGATGATTATTAAAGAATAAATGCAGATCCCTTTTATTTGCCAAGGAGGGATTTTTGGAGTTTTGTTCTCTACCTTGTGCAACACAGGTCACATCCATGGCCAGAAAAAAAATGAACGGAAAAATTAGTTCCATTGACTGCAGTGAAAGGCTCATTCAGTATCAAAAATATAAACCTAAGGTAGTAATTATATGAGCACTTTTGCTAAAAATTCAGGGCAAAGGTCAAACTAGCATTTTTACATTCTTAATTTTCAGGAGAAGAATATAGAGATAGCACTAATCTGAATAAATTACCTGTCAGGATAGTCACTTCAGTGGCTTGTTCTTTTATGATGGCAAGATCACATATCCTTTTAAGTTATTGTCATCAGTCTATCCATAGCCCTAACAGCTACTTGTTGGGTTCTGCTGGGTTTGTTGAAGGACAAGCCACAGGGAAGCTTCATTTTCTGTTACGTTTCAAGTATTTGGGTAGTGTTTTGACTCTGGAAATGACAACAGAGTTGCCTCTTGGTCTCTGACTTGCACTCAAAAGCAGTTATTTCATGCAACTTATTAAAACACATCTAAAATTAATGTTGGCCTCTCTGAAAAACAAGCGTGTATTTAGTAGTGAAAATACACTTTAATTAGTAATGACAAGTAAATTTGTGCCAGTCTGTGATTTCTTAATCTACAGAGACTGAAGTCTGAAACAAAATAAATAAATTTTTAAAAAGCAAAATATATAGAATTCCAAGTATTTTATGACCATCAACATTTTACATGACAAAAATAATCCTATTAACAGAACTATTAACTACAATTTTAGCACAGCACGAGGAATTATTATCTTGATAATTGTGGGACCTCTACAAACAAGAGCAAAATCACAGAATCACAGAATTGTAGGGGTTGGAAGGGACCTCTAGAGATCATCGAGTCCAACCCCCCTACCAAGGCAGTCTCCCTACATCACGTCACACAGGTAGGCGTCCAGGCAGGTCTTGAATGTCTCCAGAGAAGGAGACTCCACCACCTCCCTGGGCAGCCTGTTCCAGTGCTCCGTCACCCTCATTTTAAAGCAGTTCTTCCGCACATTCGTGCGGAACTTCCTATGCTGTACTTTCATGCCATTACCCCTAGTCCTGCCCCCACGCACTACTGAAAAGAGACCAGCCTCGCCACTATGGCTGCCACAACTCAGGTATTTATAAACCTGGATCAATTCCCCTCTCAGCCTTCTTTTCTCAAGGCTAAACAGACCCAGTTCCCTACGTCTCTCCTCATAGGGGAGAGCTCCAGGCCCTTCACCATCTTTGTGGGCCTCCGCTGGACTCTTTCCAAGAGATCCCTGTCTTTTTTGTACTGGGGGACCCAGAACTGGACACAGTATTCCAGATGAGACCTCACCAGGGCAGAGTAGAGGGGGAGGATCACCTCCCTCAACCTACTGGACATGCTCTTTTTAACGCACCCCAGTATGCCATTGGCCTTTTTGGCTACAAGAGCACACTGCTGGCTCATGGCCAATCTGTCATCCACCAGGACGCCCAGGTCCCTCTCAGCAGAGATCCTCTCCAGCAGGTCTTCCCCCAGCCTGTACTGGTACATGCAATTATTTCTACCCAGGTGCAAGACTCTAGACTTGCTTTTGTTAAACCTCATCCGGTTTCTTACTGCCCAGCTCTCCAGCCTGTCCAGGTCTCTCTGAATGGCAGCACAGCCTTCAGGTGTGTCAGCCAATCCTCCCAACTTCATGTCATCAGCAAACTTGCTGAGGGTGGTCACTATCCCCTCATCAAGGTCGTTGATGAAGATGTTGAACAAGACCGGACCCAGTACAGACCCCTGGGGGATGCTGCTAGTTAGAGGCCTCCAGCCAGACACTGCACCACCAACGACAACCCTCTGCACTCTGCCAGTCAGCCAATTCTCAACCCACTTCACTGTCCACTCATCTATCCCATACTTCCTCAATTTTGTTATAAGGATGTCATGGGGGACAGTATCAAAAGCCTTAAAAAATCATAATGGAGGTGTGATTATGTTAGCATAAAAGGTGCTCAAGGCACTAGGTTTTTTTTGTTTGTTTGTTTGGTTGGTTGGTTTTTTTCTGGGTATAGATCACCTGTGGAAAAAGAGACAAATAGAAACTACTTATATAAAGTATCCATTTATTAATGTACATAAATAAAATTTATCTACATTAGAGAACTACTGTATTGAAAGTGTCATCTGTTAAGTAGAAAGGTTGAGAGCAGAAAAAAGCTAGCTGAAAAATTCTGTCTGAAGAGCAGGAAAGAAACATCACCTGTATGCTGAGAAGAGGACTCGTCTGTCTTTTCCTATTTCTATGGGAATAAATTAAATTCTCACGTCTTTCCTTTTAAGCCATTGAATTGTAAAACAAAACAAATAGTTAAAAAGAAAAAAAAAAAAAAGAAAAAGGAAAAAAAAAGATAAGCAAAAAATCACCCACTCTAAGATAAATTATTCTTCACTACCAAGAATGCCTTCTTCCTTTAAAATGAATTTTTCCAGGGTTTGCTGTTTTGCATTTTCTATTCATTCTGTAAATGAAGATATGGTGGGTTTTTTGTTTGTTTGTTTGTTTTTTTTGTTTTATTTTCTTTTTTTCCTGTAGAAATTATCAAGCATAAATTTATACATTAATATGCTGGCTCTTAGAATGTTCTCTCCAAATCTATACAAGATAAGCAGTGCACCAAGTTTATATTTTTGGAAATACAATGCTGAATAGTGAACAGTTTATGAAATTCTGTTTAGAAATAAAGCCACATACATTTTAGATAAGGTGTGCTGTTTATAAACACACATCCACGAGGAAATGCAAATGTGACATTGCTTATTTTATGTCCATCCATCAGTAACATAGAAGAGTCTTTCACATAAGCATACCTGCAATGCTGATGTAAAAATATTGTCTGAAATTAATATTTAAAACTCCTAATAATATTAGTAAAAGCTTTTTAAATCTCTTGAATACTTTTAGGACATGAATTGGAAACTGGGTTTGAAATTATCTGTGAAAAGATTCAACATGTTAAGTGACTGTTAAGTGCTATTCCTGCTGTTCGCTGAAGTTCTTGGTTCACTGTAGATGAACAGATTCCAGGGAGACAGTGATCTCTGCCTGGTTATCTGATTCTCAAACGTCTGCTAAGTCTAATGTTGCCATAAGGATGCTCCATCCCATCTTTTTGGTTAAAGAATTGCCTGCACTAGGAATATAACTTTCAAGTATCACACTTGTGAAAGTAGGAGTGTTGAGAAATCTTTCTAAACAACATAAATAGAGTTTTGGAAGTAAATATTATATACAGAATTGCTTCTGTTCACATTGCTTTGTGGTGGTGAACAGCTAGCAGAATCTGTTCTAAACTACAGAGCATTTCACAACTGAAGGCCTGAAACATGATTAAGTTCTTCACCAGTGATTTTCCCACAGCTTTAGTTTTTTAAAACAGCATTTTTTGTGTCAGTACTTTTAGTAATAAATAGTGAGAGTGCTGGATTTGTATGAAGTGAGTAACATACCTTGTAATTGGATACAGTCAAGCATAGACCACAGAAAATCAGATGTATCATACTGAATATTGAATAGCATACTGACAATTCTGTTATACAATGATGTGTACATCTGAATATTTCCAACTCTTTCAAAGTTCATTTTCCTTTGATATATATTCCTCCATGTTGCTCAGTGGGATAGCACCTGCGAGTTGTCAGCAGGGCAGGAGCATAAGAACTCACAATAATTATTTGTTTCAATAGCTGTTCAATCCTGCTATCACTAGTTACAGATGTTTTGTAACGTCCCACACTGAGATGCATTTGCCTAATTACACTTTTTCTGACATTTTACTACCTTGTCAAATTATTTTTAACACTCATGGGGATTCCCATAAGTGGGCAGAGAAGCAGTGGTATGCTACGAGGGATGACAGAACACTTCAGATCTGTCAGAATCTTACATTTATGAATTTTGGAAATGAATGAGCTGTAATTGAGATTAAATTTCTGTGTTTGCTGACCTAAGCCTAAATCTGATTCTCTATCAACAGCAAAATCATTGCAGAAAAATATCATAAGGTAACTGTACAAACCTGTTTTATGAATAGGCATTTTTTGCAGCATTTTCACCAGAGCATGAAAATCATATTAAACTAAATTAATTCAGTTCAGGCAAAGCCATTTTGCTTTTATGTCAGACTGATAGCACAAATCTTAAGAAGAAAGAATGCAAAATTCATTTCTGCATCCACGTTTTTGTATAAGATTATCTATATGTGCATGTGTTAGGGATTTTCACTGTGTATCCTTCTAGAATATTTCATCTGATTATTTCACGCTGGCTGAAACTAAGATTTTAACTGTGAAAGCTACAACTTGGTCATCTGGGTGTGTCAGTACATCTGTGTGACATCCTTAAAGGTTTTTGCTGCTGCAGATGTTCTGCATTAACTCTAGAAATGCACAGTAATTCTAGAAGCAAATAAAGCCTTTCACATGTGAAAGAAAAAAAAGGAAACAAAACAAAACAAAACAAAACAAAAGAGCACAGAATAAAAAGCCTATAGTTATAACTTTATTATAAAATGATGAAATTTGAATCTGTAATCATAAGTACTGATGTGACTACTGATACCATACCAGATCCAAAAGCAGTGACATTGGAAATGCTGATGGATTAAGGTTCAAATTCATTCTCATAGCTGTGCATTGTAGGTAAAAACACAGGAATTTTCTCCTTTCTGAAACTCTAGGATAAGTAAGTAGGGAAATTTAGGTAAATTCTACATTGCCTACATTAAATTCATTACATCTTTCCAGTCTGTATGCTCATATCAGGTCTGCATGCTCTGCCACTGCACTGTCAAAATCACAGCATCATGAATTCCCCTGTATAATACTAATCATCTAGGCTTTACTTGATTTCCCCTTACTAGAAACTGCTGTTCACATTTCCTACTTCTGGTCTTTTTTCTGCTGTCTCTTATATTCTGCCTTTTGAATTTCTCACATTGCTATTTTTTTCCATGTCTTATGCTTGAAAACATTTCTCATTTCTTGTTTGCAGAAGCCCTGTCTCTTAAAAAAACAAAATCACAACCTTTTATTTTATCAAAACTCTATATATTTATTTCTATACTATGGATATTTTTAAGCTCTGATTATAAAATTTATCAATTTATGTAAACTAAACTGGAGATGAATGTTTTTATTTAGTTTTCAAAAACAATTATGTCTTAAGTCTATTAGGTATCTATAAAAGACGGGTTTATGTACAACACTTCTGGGCTGATGGTAACTCATCTCAGTTCTTCCCAACACATAGCGGAGAAGTATGCAGAGAGATACAGGTCTCTACATCACTTACAAATCCAGCAAGGTGGTTTCATGAAGCATCACAGCAGGATACTTGTCTTTCCATAGATGTTTATATACATGTTCTCTGTGATGTCTCCACAAGACCTGATAAAGATAGTAATAATGGTATGCTTAAGCTAGAAATCTCGTTGCTATTTTGTTCCTCTTTTTTGTTTTGAAGTCCTTGTTCTTCACCACTAAGTGAGCACGCAGAAACTACAAAGGATAACAATTTTTTTAAAAAACAGTCAACTATCAAGTCATGGATTTTATGCATAGTTTGTTCCAGAGGATTTAGTTTGTAATAAGAAAGACTATTTCTCTAATAGAAACCATAATTAAGTGAAGCATACATGAAACAGTGAAGTGGCAGAAAAGAAAACAACTAGACAAATTAAAGGTTTTGATGCAAGTATTTCAATAATCACCTAATTTTATACTGCAAAACCAGTATCTCTTTCTTCTTACATAATTAAAACCTTTTAAATAAACAAATAAATAAATAAACCCAAAAAGCCAAAAAAAAAACAACCAAAAAACATGAAAGGAAGAATCTCAAATTTCATTACAATTTTCTTTGCCAATTTTCAGTCCACAAGTAGAGGAAATATGATGCATTCAAGTGAACAAAACACTGACTGTTCACAAATATTTGCATATCCTGTCTTGCTTGGAAAGTACCAACTGTATAGTTTATTTTTCCAGTGGATTGTTATAAACAGTACTGGAAAGCCATGTATAGTTCTCAACATACCCTTTATTTTTGGTTCTGTAAAGAGAAAAGGATTTTATATCTTATTTTATTTTATATATATATATATATATATAATATATATGAATATATATATTATTCATCAAAAGAACAGTGAAGCTCCTGACAGAAAAATATTTGTTGAATGAAATAGATCTACACAATGGATTTTTCTCATACACTGACATATGTAGATGTGTGGACACAGAACTGGATGCAGCACCTTGACAGTGTTGAGTAAAGAGGAAGGATCACCTCCTTCAACCTGCTGATGATGATTCAAAATCTGACCTAGAACAGTGGAAAGGGCACGCTGCTGACTTACGTTTAACACTTAACATTTATAATTGTATTGAAAAAAGTGCTTTTCTTCTGCATATATCAAAACACAGCTGCAGCTTGTAAGGTCATTTTGTACTATTTATTAGTCTTTTACTATGTGACCACATTATTTTTCAGCCCATATTTCTATCTAGCGCTAGTGAGCCAATACAAATAATTTTCATTGCTGAATTGATGTTTAGTTAATATAGTTAGTAACCATTTTAAATCTGTTACTTTAATTCAGAAAGTTTGATTACAGATTAGGGTCCACTTTTCCAGAGGAAAAAAGATTTTAGAAAAACACATATTTTTAATATTACAGTGGTGCCTAAAATCTATCAGTCATACTATATTATAAAATGTGACTAAGAACAAAACCATACCAAGGACCACCTTCTTGATTTAGCTATAAGGACAACAACATTGCTGTACAGTTGGATTTCTTAATGGAGATACAGCTTAAATGTTCAGCTTTAAGACAACAGAGTTACCAACTGCCATTTCAGATTTTACTATATATATATAAGCCCAGAGTTAAGTAACAGCAATTTACTTTATAAGGTAAAAGTTATTTGGAATGTGGACTATGCTGTAATGATATCCTGAAGAAATCTATATAAGAGACCAAAATTTATATCAGCACTTCCTCCCAGAATACATCAAATCAGTTTAAAATGAGGAATAAGTGATTTTTATTGTTGAAAACTATTTACATTTAAAAACATCTGGTAATTAATGAAGGTATTGATTGTTTGGAAGGTAAGTGCTTCAACTTTGAGTCAAATAAAATCTGTAATATAATCAATGGAACTTGCAAGGAAAAAAACAGAAGCATTTCTACAATTTGTCCCCTACAGAACAGATTGTTTTTCTTACTCTTATAAGAGATAAGAGTCTGCTCGAGAGCATATTGATAATTCAATGAACAGATGGAAAGCACAAGTTACTTCCTTCTAATTTTCTTACTTCAATGGCACTAACTCAGTGTTTTTAAACTAGACCACACTGAGAGCCACAGTAAAATGTTTTGACCCACATTTAAATAGAAGTATGGTCTTAAACTGGAAATGAATATCCAGTTTCAGCCTGTGTTTGAATGAGTAATGTCAAAAAGAACATTTGTATAATCTACAAATATTTTGTACTTTATGAAACACCCATATTTGAAAAACAGAGATTAAGTTTGCAATCTCCCCATCTCCCACAACCAAAAAGAAATCTCCAAAGCTAAATGTATAAATTAGTGTTTTCAAGTAATTTTGCTACAGCTACCGATTATACACTCAGTATACCTTGATAAAAATGAAATATTTCAGAAAGAGCTATAAGAACATTTACTGTGATTTAGCCCACTTTTATCATGAAACATCCTGAAATACTCTCTAAATGTTAAATAAGAGAGCTGATAATCCCAATTATTTTTTAGGGTTTCATAGGCTTCAAATATTCAAATAATTCAAATATTCAAAATAATAATCATAAATTTGGTTTCATTTTCTTTATTCTGTTGACTATGCAAAGAAACCAAAAAACATTTAAGGGATTTTGATCACAATAAGCTTCATATTATGCAAAACATCAATACTAAATATAAACATATCCAAATTAACTTTCACTAATAACCTACCTGAAGAATTCATATTTTCTGAGTAACTTTTTAAAGTATCAAGCTTCATGAGGAGGATGAAGTGGTTAAACATCTTAACATTTTCCTTGTCAGTTATTGGGCTCAAAGAACATGTGCTGAGCTTGTCAGATTGTACAACACATGAAAAAGAATTGTTTGAAACAATGTGGAATCTCAAAAATATTTTAGGTGCATCACACACTTTTAATTCTAAGAGGACTACAGGCTTGCCAGTGTGACAAGAAGGGTTGTAAGGAAGAGCAGGGGAACCACAAGCCAGTCAGCCTTACTTTGGTGCCAAGAAAGGTTGTGGAGCAGATCATCTTGGGTGAAATCACATGGTATGTGTAGGATAACAAAGGGATCAGGTCCAGCCAGTACGGGTTCATGAAAGGCAGGTCCTGCTTGACCAACCTGATATCCTGTGATTGAGTTACCTGCCTGGTGGATAATGAAGAAGCTTCTGAGGTAATCTACCTAGACTTCAGTGCCTTTGACACTGACTACCAGTACACTGGGAGAAACAGGCAGCCCATGGCTTGGACAGCTACACTTTGCTAGGTACAGAACAGGCTGGAGGCTGAGGCCAGACAGTGGTGCTCCACTGGGTTTGATATTGGAGCCTGTCCTGTTTTATATCTTTGACCTGAATGAAGGCATTGAGTGTGCTTTCAGTAAGTTTGCAGATGACACCAAGTTGAGAGGGAATGTTGATCTGCCTTTGAGTAGCAAGGCCCTGCAGAGGGATCTGGACAGGTTGGATAGTTGGGCTGAGGCCAGTGGGATGAATTTCAACAAGACTTACTGCTGCATCCAGCATTTTGGTCACAACAACCCTATGCAGCACTATAGGCTTGGGGCAGAAGGCTGGGCCTCACAGTACAAGAAAGACATTGAGGATGTGCGCCCCGGTGGAGCAGTGGTTAAGGACGCCACCTTGCAACACTGGGGCCCGGAGTTTGAATCCCCCCTGTGGCGCAAGTGGTAGAAGTGCCGCTGTGCTACACAGAGGCTCGAATCCTGGGGGTTGGACTCGATGATCTCTAAGGTCCCTTCCAACCCGCACGAGACTATGATACTATGATACTATGATGATGACTTGGAGTGTGTGCAGAGGAGGGCAATGAATCTATGGGGAGTCTGGAGAACAAGTAATATGAAGATTGGCTGTTGGAACAGGGAATGTTCAGTCTGGAGAAGAGCAGGCTCAAGGGAGACCATTTAGCTCCCTACAGCTCCCTGAAAGGAGACTATGATGAGGTGGGGATTGGCTTCTTCTCCCACTTAACTAGCAATAGAACAAAACAGGATGGACTTAAGTTGTGCCAGGGGAAGTTCATGTTGAATATCAGGATCACCCTCTGAAAGAGTGATCAGGCACTGGACTGGGCTATCCAGGAAGGTCTTTGAGTTGCTGTACCTGAAGATGTTCAAGACATGTATAGATGTGGTAATAAAGAACATGGTTTAGTGGGTAAATATTTATGGTAGGTAGATAGTCAAACTAGATAATTTTCGAGGTCTTTTACAACCTTAATGATTCTGTGATTATTTGCAGGCTTTAAATTTCTCTAGAATTTTGCAACACAATTTCTCTAGAATTTTGCAACACAATTAGATATTATAAATTATATTCAGCTATTCTTTCCAGAGATAACAATAAAAAATTCTTCCTATTTCTTGATCTTAACAAAAACTCACAAAATAACAATGCTCATTTCTTACTGTTTCCTAGAGATGCTCTTTTTTGGGCAAGGGAAAGGTGAACTGTTGAAGAATTTCATCCAAGTGAACCAGTATGGAAAACTGCTTGTCTGATACTCTGGGTTAATCTGTTAAACTGTAGGTTTACAAAGAAAATATTAAACAAACAGCATTAAGCTAAGTAATACCATGGACATCTTCAAGTTTTTAGCTTTTTTAACAGCACAGCATAAATTGCATGATGGCCTTTTCTTATCTTATGTATAATGGATTCCTAGCTCTAGACTAGCATGGAAATGTGATGAATGCATGGTATAAATGTTATTTAGAGCAATAAGCTGTACTCAGGTTGCTGACTTCTATGTTTGAATCATATGACTACGTTCTCCCTCTTCTTGGAGAATTCTAGTGATGAAAAAATGCGGGTTCTTAACAGGTGAGTTAAAAAACTTCATATTTTTCATAGATAGTAGTCATTTGAACACACTACAATGAATTCCGGTTTACTTACAGAGGTAGCTTTGATGGTAGACCCACGAGTACAATCAATATCCAGCAAGAAGCCTTCTGACTGGGGATATCACCTGTTTACTGTTTCTACTATCCTCATTCAATTTTATCCTACAGTGCTCAAGTAGAATTCTATTTTAGTTATTAATTAAACAGCAAACACTAGAAAATTTGTTTGGTTGACAGTTAAATTTTCTGACCAAATTTTTGTCTATCACACTAAAACTGTTTTTCTGCATTTATTCATGTACTAGAGAAAACACTCTATGTTTTGTTTTACAAATGCCTGTGAAAAACAGAAGTAAAAATACTTAAAGATCTTGAAATATTCATGTACTAGAGAAAACACTCTATGTTTTACAAACATGTACAAATGCCTGTGAAAAACAGAAGTAAAAATACTAAAAGATCTTGAAATATTCTGGAATAATCATTATCACTAGGTACTTACTGTATGCTACACACGTCTTTTATGATCACATAACTGTTATATATTATTTTGCAAATAAACCTCAGGCATATTTTGTACCCTGCACTGCAGAGTACACACTTCAAACACTGACATTCATTTGGCACATAATTTAGATATAGCCAACATGGCTGAGTTATCATAAACTATAAAATGTAGTCAGGAGTTTAACATTTCTTAGGGGTAAATTCTTCAACTGAAGAAATACCTGTGCAGATGTCTTGTTAGTTAAAAATGTGAGAGATTTTTGTGTATAGAGTATGGGGTAACAGTGAGGAGAACTTCTTTGGTAGTGTATGTCACCTGTTCTTATACTTGAAAGAGAATGCTTGACAAAGCAAACAAACAAAACAACAATAACAACAAAAGACCCACCACAATAACCAAAAAGAAACAACAAAAACCCAACAAAATCAAACACAAGATTTATTTTGCGCTTAATCATAGAATCATAGGATCATTGGATCATAGAATGGCTTGGCTTGTAAGGGACCTTAGAGATCATCTGGTTCCAACCCCCTTGTGCAAGTTTGTTATCTGCTAGGTCACTTAAATAAGAGTTATCACTTTGTTCCGCAGATGACATACTTCTGTAAGATTTAAATTCATTTTAGATTTAGTTTTCTGATAATATGATAAATTATTAACTTTCAAGTTCATATTTAACAACCAGTGGCTCTGAGATGACTTCCAATTGTTTTCATCAAATTGACCTGGCTTGTAGTAGTCATTGAATCTATCACAGTGAAGTGAAACAGATGAGGCTTTATTTCCATGAATACTCTATATCTTCCATCATGTGTGTCTTTCAGATTTCTTTCTTTTTATTCGTAAATTTCAATCTATGTAGCCTGCTGGTTCATACAGTGTGCTTACTCTCTTGATTATTTGCTCCAAACAGAACTATTAGTTAATTAGTTAGAGAGACAATGTTGCCTTACATCTTGAAAATCATGTATGTTTAATTTAATCAGATTGCTAAAAATAATATTATTCTTGTTCTTTTTTTTTTTTTTTTTTTTTTTTTCATTATTCCAAGGTGACATGCCATAAGAAAAATAAGTGTTTCAGCGTAATCTACTTGGAGTATTTACATTCCAATTTAATGTAAGTTGAAAATAGGAAAGGATGATATAGTCTGAAACAAAGCAAAACAAAACAAAACAACCAAGAACATTCTGTGTAGATGCAACTGTTTCCAGTTAAAGAAACATTAAGACTACATGTGAAAACTCCTTGCAAAATTATGAAGCCCTTTGAAATCTCTTACATAAACAGATAGCTAGTGTATGTTGACTAAAATAAAACACAACATTAAAATGGAAAGTTCATGT
This sequence comes from Coturnix japonica, assembly GCF_054131305.1. Taxonomy (NCBI): domain Eukaryota; kingdom Metazoa; phylum Chordata; class Aves; order Galliformes; family Phasianidae; genus Coturnix; species Coturnix japonica. The sequence goes on from NC_140664.1 coordinate 39,617,769, forward strand.
TTTTCTGCTTGAATATTTAATCACATAACACTATATTTGGATAGCAGAATATTTTTATATTTGATGATAACCCTGAATCCTCAGTTTGAATTTTGTTACACATAAAGCATTTTTTCATCTTTTGTTTCAATAAAAAATCTCAGGATACATGACATTTAGATGCCAAAATTGGGATAAACTGATATAAAGTAGGCGTGGGATCTGTGTGGATTACTGAGGGTGCCTGCGTAAGTATCTTGAGAGAGACAATGACACTAGCTAAGACTAATCTAGCCTAACCAGTCTAGTCTAATGACTAGATCTGGATCCAAATCATTTGTTGAGTGATCTGAATTTGAACTCATGCTGTAATCCTCCTGAGTACAGAGAAGAGCTTTTTGTGTTACCTGAGATCACTCTGAAGTGACAGAGACAAAACATGAACTAATAAGACTCTCAGAAATGTGTCATTTCCTTCACATCTGGAACTTATTTTATACATTGTGACCACTAGGGATGGTTATTGTCTGTCTCCTCCGCTTGTGACCAGTGGCTAATTTTTACCTGCCTATTATCTTCGAAAGTGTCCCAGCTTGCGTCATGTTCCTAGTATAAATCATTTCCAACACACTGTTTGTAAGTGTAAGGGAATCTTAAGTATCCAGAGAAACAGAAAGAAAACTTAAATAAAAACTTCTCAATACCTTAATCAAATGTTTAATTTTTCATTATTTATTTATTTAATAAGGACAGGGCAAATATGAAGTCTGTCTGTAGCAGGTAAGATATACATACACAGGTCATACCTCATGAGAAAGTTAGCATGTTTTTATGGCATTAGCTGTGGTCCATTTGACCTCATACATATTGGTTTTGCTACAGTGAGGAAAAAATGATTTATTGCAGTAGTTATTTTCTAGTATTCACTGAGGAAGAGGGGAAAGAATTTGTCTTCTACCGACATGATAATATGATTATACTCTACTAATACTATATAAGATCAGTAACTGAAGCCATATTTATTCCATTAAATTCTCAAAGGATTTTACTTGACTGAAGAACAATATTGTTTTATTCCAAAAAAACAAAATAGAAAAGAGTAAAACAGCAAAAAACCCCACAAGACAAATGGTTATGTATATATAGATTTTATTACCTTTGTGATTATAGTATAGGAAGTTTCTTGCTACCAGGTTCTCAAATGCATTTGTTTTTCTACTATGAATATTTTACATATATTTTTTATTAAATACATTTATTTAGTCATAATTATTAGAAATTTTTATACACCACTTTTCAGTTTTTGGATTGAAGTGGTCAAATGTAAATGTTTTCTTCACGAGGAGATTTTGTGGCTCAATAACTTAATCTGAGCTAGGAAAATTTTCAAGGTCTTTGGCCTAAACTTCATTGCTTCATCCCTTTGCTCTGTTACACAGATTTGTACAATGTTTACTACCTCAGCCATCACACTGTTCTTTATTCCTACCCAGAGAAACTACACAGGTAAAATTCTTATTGTTTCTTTAGATAGCTCCCTTTTTATTGCATTTAATAACAAAAACTGTCAGAAGTCTTCAAGTGGTGTTTAAGAGAAAACTAATTTAATCAATAAATCAAAATAAATATCACGGTACCAGTTTATTGTCCATTTTCTCAAAGCTTCTGTTAGTACTTCTCTCTGATAGTCTTTGTCCTAGTTTCTGTGTATTTTTTCAGTTTATTTTTGCAGATGTTCTGTTATTATAATTAGTCTTCTTTCAACATCTTTTAGCTTGTTTACAAACCAATTTAAACTGGTTTTTCTAATGAAGTATTTGCATAATAGTATTAAATACATTATCAAAGCCATTTCTAGACTACTACAATTCCTTCTCTTGTTTATATTCTTAAAATCTGAGTGCATTTTGTCTACTCTGATTACTAATTAAGTCCATAATTTTATTAAACACAGAAAGCAATTTGAAGAGCACTAAAAAAACAAATTTCATTAAAACAAATAAAACTGCTGTATCTAAATCACAAAATCACATCTGTTGGATTTTTACAAATTATCTTTTATCAGTTGCCTGACTAATGTTGTAAGCACAAATATATAGTCAGGCCATGCAGAAGTTTAATGCTAGAAAATTTCCTTAACTTCCCTGCTGTTTCTTGGGTTTCAAATCTATTTTTTTTTTTTATTATTATTATTATTATTTTATTTTATTTTATTTCCAATATGCTGCCTTTATAAGTAATGAATGTAATCTATCTTATTTACCTCTAAGACAGTTTTTCTGTGTCTGCTTATGCATTTTGTTGGTGGTGGATTAGAAGGAAGTGGAAATACAGTAGTTTTAAACTATCCTGTAATTGGATATAATAATATTAAAATTGGACAGCACTATGTAGATGCTCAGGTTGAAAACTGTTCAAGCAATGATTAAACTAATACAGCCACAGACAATTCTGATCATATTTACTCTTTACACCATCAACGTATATCAATAGCAAAAAATATATTTCAATATTCATATCACATAGCATAACATTTTCAATGCAAAGGCAATTTCTAACCATCGTAGATCACTCTGGAAAAATTTCCTTTTTTTCTTTTCTCTTCTTTTTTCTTGTGTGTGTGTGTGTGTGTGTGTGAATTATTTATGTTCCTTCTGTAGTTGGGGAGGTTTTAAAGAGCTTTCTGAGTTAGATGAGCTTTACAGGGAATAAACAATAAAATGCTGTATTTGGTACAGAAAAAACATAGGTGAAAAGGTCAGACAAAAGATCTTTTAACACTTTTGAGTCAGTGTGTATAAGTCTTGCCTGTGCAATTCCTTTCTTTTGCAATAAACATTTTGTGTTTACTCAGATAACAGATAATTTTCTTCATCTGTTTTTGGTGCTGTCTACATACTAATTTTGTAATGTATGCCATTTTGTTAAATACAGGATTAAAAATTGAATCTATAATCATCTATTTTTATACATACACATCTATATTTTTGCATTTGTGTACAATTTCTACACTTCAAAGTTCTTTAAGAATTGATGTTGACCCCGTGCAGTTTTGAAAAGGATTTTAAATCAATGTGATCAGTAGTTGCAGCCAAGAAAGACAAGAAACTGCAGGTGAACAAATGTAAAATTACTATCCCAGTTAATATCTGGAAGTGTAAAATATAACTCAAACATTAAAAATTTGTAAACACATATTTTAAAATATAATCAGCTGTAAATAAAGCACCATCTCACATCATTTCCCTAAACATACACTAGTCAACAGTAGAAGTATGCCTCTTACAGGAACATGTAGAAGGGAAAAACAAAGCAGAGAAGAAAGAACTAAATTGTATTATAGCCTGAATTCCAGAAGCATTTGTACCAAAGTGTATAATACTTTTAGCCTTTGTATAACGGGTCATCAATGACAGACACTATACTTAAAAATAAATTTTAAAAAATATTTAAAAAGGCAAGGCTTTGTTTGCCCTTTTTAGTTTATGCATTCTTCACTTTCTAAATGAACATTCATATACACAAATGATTGCTGGAATGCATATTTTTAATAAAAATCAAAAAGCTTATCATTCAATTTCACATCTATTTTACAAGTTTAAAGGCAGTTTTGCATTCAAAAATGTCAGCCACTGACTCTAAATATCCCTGATGTGTGCTTTTATGTTATCTTAATGATCTCTAAAAACATCCATGTTATCAAACACTGAAGTGTTCATTCCCAAAGGTAGTAAAGCAGATTTTACAAGAGATGTTGCTGTATTTTTATGTATATCTTAAATTATCACAAATGTTGATACAGCAAACACTATGTAAATGATAAAATTAAGAGACATACTACGTCAATATTTTTTTATGAACGGGGAAATAAACCCACTTTCTTTTCCACTTGCATACTTCATTTGCTTATCATTTCTTCCAACATCTTATTGTTATATTTTATGCAGATAACACATATAAAATATCTAAAACTGCTTATATTGGAGATTTTATGCTTGACAACACAAAAGCATCCATGCTTAGGCAGCAGAGATTTCCATTAGGTGTAAAGACATTTTAGACAGGTTAAGAGCTCCACTGGCTGCAAATCCTTATTGATCATTGCTTAGGAAAATTTAAGCAACCACTGAACACCACTTCTTAAGTCTCTCATCTGAAGATTTAACTAGTTTTCTTCTTTTATAGGCACTAAATAGCATTAACAAAAAAAAAAAAAAAAAAAAAAAAAAGGAGAGAGGAGGGAAGGATCTTGTCAGTCCGATAGGATTATTGAAGATTTGTTTTAACTCTCTTGCATTCAGTTTTCTTTTCTACAGTAGTTATTTTTGAATAGACTCAGACAATAACAATGTGAGGAGAATTTTACAGACTCACTACTGATAAGAAAAGTGTCATGTATTGCCTACAGCCCTTCTCTGGAGATTGCTTCAAGGTGGATCCTCCTGATCTCTGCTACCCAGAGGACCTGGCCTTTTTCATTCTCTTTCCTCCCTGATTCTCTGATGATGCTTTACCTGCCAGACAGGCTTGGGGACATGAAGTCTTCAAACTTTCTCACTTCAGAATAAAAAGGCTGTGCTTTGAATAAGGCTGGCTAGGCTTGGTCAGACCCTTAGGGAAGCAAACTTTACAGATTATCCTGTAGATGTGGTGCAACTCAAATCAGACTTTCATGCCTTGTATCTGTTTGCTATCTCTTACACAAGATACATGAATATTACATGCACAGTGACTAACAGCAGTGATCAGATTGAATCTGGAACAGTATTGAATTAATACAGTATTCTGCTACCCTGAAGTATTTCAAATACTATTCCAATATCAGTAGTACATGCTAAGATAAAAGTTACTGCTCAAAATGAATAGCAACTGGCAGCAGAATATGGCACTTACTGTCTATTTAGTTTATGAACTTGAAGTACGTTGACTTTGCTTTTGATCTAGAGTCTCATTAAAGGAAGAGTACAAATCAGTGCTGTTTTATCACTTCACTCTTTATAATGTTTTATAAATAAATGGACTCTTGCATCATGTTATCCTAGACAAAACCAAGAAGGAGGCAGCAGTATACTCCCTTCTCTGAACCTCTGCACCTACCTAGGAACAGAAAGAAAATCAGTGTAAAGATGCTGCAATTTCAAACAATGCCTCCATATCACTTAACTATAAATCTGACAATTATCAGGAAAAGGCTGTGACAGAAATAGAGACTTCTTACTCTGGCAGAGGTGATGGCCTTGACTGATGCTCATGCCTGCTTACTGCTTTTGTCAAAACCAGAATGCAGTCTAACTGTTGTTCAGCATTTCTGTCCCAGCCACTGTTCTTTTCATTGTATTCTTTAACTACTCTCCTGAATAGCATCTGGTATTGAATTTGATATGTGATGGTATTACACACTGTAACCTCCATCTCTGTTCAAATAAATTAAGAAAACAAAGAAAAAAATAAATAAAAGGTTCCATAGCAAGTGCTTTGTCACAAAAATTCTCATTCTTCATCATAGTGAGAATAAGCTACAATTAATCATGTACATTGTATGTAGAATCATTACAATAATTACTAGAGTTAAGCCTTTTGAGTTATGAATTAAGAGAAATGTTTTCAATATAGCGACAGAAATCTAAAATTATCACTCCATACATACAACAGGCAAGAATGACAGTTTTTTTTTGTTTTGTTTTGTTTTTTGAGTAATTCAATATATGCCATTAGGAAAAAAGGGTCAGTAAGTATAACTTAGATGTTACATTTTTTAATAGCAATTAATACCCAAGATCCCTGGTGCATCTTGAAGCAGAAAACTGCTTCAAAATTCTTGTATCAAATAATTATTTCTTCTTTTTCTCTGTATTGCAATGAAGCAAAGTCTGATGAAGACAACAGAGATCCTGATGGTAAATTAGTTCCAAAAAACAGTGCATTTCAGTAGTTGAATGCAACAGTGTACCTGAAAATTAATTTAAGAGCATAACACTTTCTGAAATCACCGAGAGTATGGTACAGTAGCACGGTGCATCTTATTATACAATTTTACTTTAGATTACTGTTTTCAGTATCATTTAGAGTTGATGTTTGCGTAAATGGAGGAGAAATCTATGCTTGACAGATTTATATAGTATATCATAGTTGATTATTGTACTACTTACAGAGGAACTGAGAAGATTAGCCTCATTTAAATAACTGCAAATTGTGTAAATTGAGATACAAAATCTGATTTCTTGAAATATGACTTCTTCCAATTTTGTTGCTTCATAATTGACAAGGACTAAGGCTTTTTCTATATATATAGACCTATGTGTGGTAGCAAATCCCTGATCAAAACCAACAAATTGATAGAACAATTTGAAATCAGATTAAGATATTTATGCTTCACCGAGTACTTTTCTAGCCTATATGATCTTATTATATTCTACATATGTCATGGAAGAAGTTGCTGAAGTTTGGAAGAGGAATTAAAAAGTGAAAAAGCTCAAAACATAATTTTTCTCAGAAAAAATGTTCAACACTGTGATTTGATAAAGGATACTAAAACCCAATTTCATCATCTTATTTTAATTATCAGTTTAAATATCAGTTTCAGGTTTATAATTCAAATAAATCATATTTATGTATTTAAACTTCTGTAGAGAGCTCCCTGTTCTCCACAAGGAAAAAGTCAGAAAATATCCTGACTCAGATTTCAAAGATGTTTTTCTCTGTGAGATAGACATTGACATTACAGAATAACGTGAATAGATCTGTCTTGAAAAGTTGAATGTTCAGTACTGCATAGTACAAAACTTCCTATCTCTGGTAGAAAAAAGTCTTGCTAATGGAGTACTTATTGCTTCCATATTTTGTGAATTCCTTCTTGCCTTTGCAAAGCTTCCTCCCACTACAAATGGTGTTAAATAACACTATGAAGTCTTTTACTTTTTCTTACCCCAACACTCAGAATTTTAAATTTTCCTCATAGCAGCGACCGTAGAAATTTTTCTGAGGATTTCACTTATTTATTGTGTGCATCTTCCTTCTATTAAGGGATAATATCCATTACTTATATGGATATTATACTTATAAGGTCATAAGACCTTATTTTCATTGTACAGTAAGTGCTTTTTCATGTCCATGACTTCTGAGGTATCATGGCTATTCTGCTGAATAACCTGGGAGTTAAATGGTGATACAGTATTAATCATTATGAGAAGTAAGCTTGGAAATTTGTAGACTCACAGGAGAAGACTGTTTTCAGGACAATTTACTATTCAGACCATGAGTTCACACTGCGAATGATTGTAATTACATGCTGTGACAATAACACATTCATAATACAGTACAGAAATTAACTTGTACTTTTAGTTCGTTATTTAGGGCAGCAATTCTCAAACAGCCATAGAAATAGGGCAATACAGATGAAGAAATTTACCTTCAACTGCAAGTTAGCAAAGAAGAAAAATAATTCCATTAAGTTTGCTCTTGGAAAAACTGTTAGTTTAGTTAGAGGCTAAGAAGTCTTCACCACCCTAACAGTTCTGCTGATGCTTATGAATACTTGTAATTTACTAGTATTCCAGAATAATTTTCCAATAGCATAGAGTAATAGACAGGGACATGAGAAAAAGTATGTCTTCTTAAATCTTCATGTTTGAGAAAGTTTTTGTATTTCCTAATGGGATAGATCTTCTATTTATTAGGATTTATGACATAGATCCAGATTAATAAAAGCAGACTCTTTCTGTGTTGGGGTAAATGGCATTAATTTGTCAGGCTTAAAGAAAAACAAACCCAGTAGCTTTTAGGCAATGCTTCTTAATACAAAGTATTATTTTGAAAAGTACATTGACTAATGGCACCTGTTATGCTTTGTCTCTAGGGCTGACTGCTATGTCAAGTTTTGATGAGGTACATAAAAAAACCCCCATATATTATGAGATTTTTAACAGCAGTTTACATGATCACTAAAAGCACAGTTTTAATTGTTAAAAATATTATTTATTCTTCAAGTAACACTTCAAGTTATTAGAAACAATTCAGATTCCTTGAGCTAGGTTTACAGTAGATCATATGATGTTTCTGAAAGAAGCATAAAGCAGGACGGAGATTGTCCTTGCAAAGCCATTTTTATCCTTGACACAGCTCTCAGAAGAGACTGAAAAACTGTCAAACAAGGCATTCCAGTTCTTAACCCCTTGATAAACATATCACTTTACAGTATCTCCTCTTTTTACCACTCAGTTAGTGCTCTGATTTTTATCTCATCTCTGTCAGGGTAGTATGAATACATGAATGTCTGTAAGAGTGCTTCTTTTCAGGAACTTTTCTCTGTCTTGACTAAGCTTATGAGCCAATGTCTTTTCAGAGTCTTTATGTTTGTATTCATTTTATGAAGGTGATTGCAGAATAATAACATTATTTAGTGTTCATGAATCAGTGTTGAACTTCTAATCACTCAGAAATAGATTCTTATGTCCTGCTACGAAACTGAATTAAATATGTCCCTAAGTCTTTCCTTTTTGCATAAAACTGTTCTCTTTATTCTATCTATGAATGTTGAAAGTCTGTGAATATGTGGAATATGTGATTAGTGATAAAGTGATTTGAAAAAGTGGCATCAATAAAACAATCTTCCTGTTCAGATGTGTTCTTTCTCATGAAAAATGTAAAGACTTTTATATTAAGGGGAAAAAATTACAGGCTTGTACTAATGACTGGTGGAAAACAACTCAGGCAAAGCATGAGAATCAACACTAGAATACATTTGAATAACAGGGAGCATAATAGATAGCCCTGGAGTAAACACAAGGCTGTATTTCACTCAAGAACTCAGCTGCAGTCATAAACTTTGAGAGGTTTATGAATGGCATCAGAGCCTCAGGAATTAATTCTGCCTTGTATTCACAGAGATGCCATATGTTGTTATTTATAACACCCACTTTATAATTACTACTACTAAACAATTTAATATTTGTAGTAGTAATATTTCAAAGATTAAATCATTATCTTGAAATGCTGTTCTTCCTTTAGGTAAAACCATCAAGACCATATTTAATTTCTTATCAAATAAGGCATTAGAAGGATGATATTTCACAACAAACTGAATCCTGCTGACTGATCTTTTATGTCACAAGAAACTATTATTTGTAAGGCTCTTCCCCCCCACCCATTTCCCCAACCCCTCCCCACCCCCCTCATGTAGTACAGTGCTACTAAACATAGATGTAAGGGACTCAGTTTTAAATTGCAAAGATGTTCATTTAGATTGTGTCCATTTTATAGTTACATTATACAGACTAAGAAATTTAGGAAAAGCTTTTGTTCTGTAATATATTGCTGTTGTGAAATTAAGGGTTTTTTACAGCTACCCAGGGTCTGCATTTGTAATGTAGATGAACAAAATACTCCAAAGTAATTCATATAAAATATTCTTATATTTGAACAACCTCTTTTTAATTTCTTCAAATTGTCTAGAATAACCCCTGGAGATAATACCACACTTGGAAGTTAACTGTGATTGTACTTGCCATAATAATATTCTCCATCACACTAATTCTTGGCATCTTCCCATATATATAACATTTTGGCAGTACAACCATCATGAGAAATCAAACATGAGTAGGGGAAAAGCATTCCTGCTCTCTGCAGCAGCTTCTAGTGACAGACTATTTGAATGTAATTGAAAAACAACTGCAGGAAATTAGAACCATCTCACAGAAATCTTCCAAACTCCTCTACTCCCACCTCAATTTGCTTTTTTTTTTTTTTTTTTTTTTTTTTTCCTTTTTCCTTTCCCATGTGCCTTGTACTGAGATTATAATTGAAACAAACAGAAAGAGGCCTTCATTCATTAGTTATAATTTATGATGAAACAGCTTCTTATCTTCCAAACTGAAGGTCTCTCTTATTGGAATATGTAAAAAAAAAAACAAAAAAAAACACCTTCTAGCACACCCTGCATAGTTTACTTAAGATATATCCTTGTCTTACGTGTTGCATTATGAGGGTGAAATGTTTATGTTACATTGTATTAGGCATTCTTGTTCTGCTTTGATTCTTGCTAAGATGGCATGCTGAAAATATAAGATAGAATAAAGAAAGATAAGGAGGATATTAAATGCATTTTAATCCAGTTCACTTCTGGGGCCACATAAGTAAAGATGAGTGGTGCAGTCAACACCATGGAAGGGAGGAACACAGAATCACAGAATCACAGAATTGTAGGGGTTGGAAGGGACCTCTAGAGATCATCAAGCCCAACCCCCCTGCCAAAGCAGGCTCCCTACACCTCTCAGATGGACATGGATGCAATCAAAAACTGGGCATGTAAGAAACTCAAGAGGTTTAGCAAGGCTAAATGCATAGTGTTGCATTTGGTTTGGATGATCCTGGTATGTGTACAGACTGGAAGATCAGCCCAGTGGAGGTGGACTTGGGGATCCTGGTGGATGATAAACTTGGTGTGAGCCAACAACATGTACTTGCAACCCAGAAGGCCAACTGTATCCTGTCTTGAATCAAAAGAGGGTTGGCCAGCAGGGAGATGGAGGGGATGTCTTCCTCTATTCTGTTCTTTTGAAGACCCATCTGGAATACTGTGTCCAAGCCTGGGACCCCAGCACAGTAAAGACGTGGATCTGTTGGAGTGGGTCCAAAGAAGGGCAACAGAGATGATCAAAAGGCTGGGGGACCTCTCCTAAGAAGAAGAAGACAGACTGAGGGAGTTGGGCTTGTTTAGCTTGGAGAAGTCTCTGGGGAAACAGTACTTGGTGGGAGCTTACAATCAGGAGAGAGACTGACTTTTTACAAGTTCTGATAGTGATAGGAAAAGGAGGATTGTCTTTAAATAAAATAGGGGAGATTTAGGTTAGATGCTAGGAAGAACCTTTTACTCAAAGGATAGTGTGGCACTCGCATAGGCTGCCCAAAGAAGCTGTGGATGCCTCGCATCTGAAGACATTTAATTGTCTTGGGATCCTGGACAACCTAATCTCATGTACTGCAACCCTGCAGGCAGAGTATTGGAACCAGATGATCTTTGAGGCCCCTCCAACCTAAGGTATTCTATATTACGATTCCATGAAGTCAGGATCTGAATGTTCCCTAGTACAGTACCTTCTGGCATCCTTGTGGTGTGACTAATCAAGATTTAACCCTCCAGGGTCACTAAGCCCTGCATCATTTTGTCAAGTTTTTTGTAAAATATAAGTATCTTCCTATGTCAATTTACTGAGGCTGAAAGGATCTCTCCTGTCGTCATGGTCATTAAAAATTTCAAGAAAGGAAAAAAAAATCAAATTGTAATTGCACTGACCTTTTCATGAAATGTGCTGAGATTATTATTTGTTCTTTCAAGGCTCCTATTTGGTTTTTGTATTTATTGTGATTATTTTCAGTGAAACTTTCAGTGAAGGAGAATTACTTGGAGAAAAATGCTACAGTAAAAATGGCACGACTTGAGCCTGATCTTCAGAACTTTTTCTTATTGTGATTTAATAGTGTAGTAGTCTAGAATTTTGATATATATGGAAAAAAGCCCACAAAGCTGAGCTTCAAAAGGCTATGCATTGTAAGCACAAATCTTACATAAGAAATAATGGATAACAGATGGGACATACAAATCTTATTTAATGAAAAGCTTTGTTTTACTCTAATTGCCTTTTTTTCTCTTGAATTCTAAACAATTCAGTTGCTAGAAACATTAAAGGCCAGGCTGGGTGGGGCTTTGAGCAACCTGGTCAGTAGGGAGGCAGTCCTGCCTACAGCTCTGGGGTTGGAACTAGATGATTTTAATGGTCCCTTCCAATCCAAACAATTCAATGATTTTAAGGCATACTTAATTTATATAGTCAACTATTTCTAGGCATACTAGAAATATTTCAGTAGGATTCTAGAGGTCTTCAGATCTCTAATATTAATCAAAGCAAGTGGGAATACAGGTAATACTCCTTCTCCCATTACAACCCTTGTGCTGCTCTGGAAAACAAGGTGCCACTTGTTTGTCAGTTCTGTTAAACTTAATTTATATATAATGTAAAATAAAAAATTATGGAGAGATTGATCTTGCTATTTCATATTTTACACCTTCTAGAGAAAGAGAAAGGTACCTGAGAAAGGCATACAAGAGTATTTTGGTTAAAATCAGACAAAGCAGTCATGTACTCTAGAAGGAGCTAGATTTATAAGACCAAAATCTGAACTTCGTTTCAAAGTATACAAAAATAATAATGTGCTTCCTGTTATTTTAATCATAAGCTCATCTTATCACTAAATATTTCTTGTTATGATTTGCCAGGCAGCACCACTTTGCTGGTGGGAAGGCATGCTGGGAGCTGATAGCAGCTGTGATACGGGCTCTACTGTGTCTACTCAACAGAACCTTGGTCCACAGTGGGGACCAGCAAGGCAAGGCAGGGTGGTCTTAGCAGTGGTCCCCATTGGTGCCAAGAACATCAGGGAGAACAACATAGAAGGCCTGTTTCAACTCAGGAGATGAAAACAACAATCAGCACGAGGACACTGAAGCAGAGACTGACGGCCTTCGGCTTATCTTGAATAGAATCATAGAATCATAGAATCTATCATAGAATCATAGAAACATAGAATCATAGAATTACCAAGGTTGGAAAAGACCTAAAAGATCATCCAGTCCAACTGTTCACCTATTACCAATAGCTCCCATTAAACCATGTCCCTTGACACAACGTCAAATCATTCCTTGAACACCCCCCGGGGTCAGTGACTTCACCACCTCCCTGGGCAACCCATTCCAGTGCCTGACCACCCTTTCTGAGAAGTAATATTTCCTAATGTCCAGCCTGAATGTCCCCTGCCACAGCTTGAAATCAGTCCCTCTAGTCTGTTCCCAGGTTCCCATGCCTTGTGTAAAATCGGTCCCTGAGAATCAGTTTTAATTCTCCTCATGTTAATTTCATTAAATGGACATTAGTCTTTGTTCTCAGAGACATAGAAAGGAGTAACTCTGTCACAGTCTTCAGGCAGAAGACATTATGCATCCACTTTAGATACAGTCCAGAACCACAAAGTATTCATGGGTATTCACAACAATATCCTTGGGTTCAGTGAACAGATCAGAACTCACACTTCATAAACCACACTGATACTCTGACACACACACATTGAGGATAATTACCCGAGAAACAGATTCAGTTTATTTCATTGCTGCAGAGACCAGCTTCAAGTCAGGTGAGACTGAACTAGGTAACTGACCAAAAGCAACAAGGCAGACCAAAAAGCTCTTTTGCTCTTGAAAAATGTTGTCAGAACTCAGTAAGAGCCTTTCTGTTTGCTGTAAACTCTAATAAATGGGATATCATAACTTTCAATTTTGTACAAGGAAAAGAGTCTGAGTGAGTCTTCCCAAATGTATGTGTGTTTTCCCAAATTAAAACACTCCAATATAATTTTAACATTTTTTAATTCACAAATTCATTCTGTCATTCATTCTATTAATTTAATAATACAGTAACAAGCTTCAGACATTCTGTGCTCATCTTTAAATATCTTTGTACTCCTATTTTTTTATTTTTTAAATCAAAGATGCAACTGAGAAAATTAGAACTTAAGTTAGAAAGTGGATTGTTGCCATTACAAAGCTAGCATTAGAGCTTAATGAGAGAGCATATACATGCTATCACATCAGAACATAGCCATAAACATAATAAAATGGAAAAATAATTAGGTGACCTTTTCACAAACTATTTCCAGTGACAGAACTATGACCTTCGTAGATTGTGTTCTGAACTTTTGGCATACCATTGATTGCAAAATCAGTGTATGTAATGAAAGCAAGTCTTAGTATGCCATAAACTGTTTCACAAGGCAGAGATGACAGCATATGAAATATGTTGAAAGCTCTAACGTAAATTATTTAGACTGCTTGCATGATGCAAACCTCTCTGCTTGAAGACACCAATCAATTCTTTCATTTGATAGGATTTTTAATTGGATACAACTGCCAGGGATGCAAATATTGTTTAACTGCCTAATTCATTGGCCATTTAATTGAGGCTAGCCTAATGCTGTGATTGTTGCTACATATATTACAGCAAAAAGACAATATTTAGATGATTTAATTGTGGATCTTGCAACAGGAAAGACTTAAGCAGTAAACAGTGTGTTGAAAATACAACATAAATATTAAAAAGATAATTATATAGTCTTGGAACTGTACAACAAGATGTATTCTCCTATCCATCACTGCTGATGGAACATACCTTCACAGAATCACAGAATTATCAAGGTTGGAAAAGACCTAGAAGATCATCTAGTCCAACCATTACCGATTCTTTTCAGCTAAATCATATTCCTCAACACAGCATCCAAACATTTCTTGAACAATCCCATGGTCGGTGATTCCACCACCTCCCTGGGCAGTGCATTCCAGTGCCTGACTACCCTTTCCGAGAAGTAATACTTCCTAATGTCCAGCCTGAATCTCCTCTGGCACAGCTTAAAACCATTCCCTCTAGTTCTATCACTGATTACACGAGAGAAGAGGTCAACCCCCAGCTCACTACAACCTCTCTTCAGGAAGTTATAGAGAGCTATAAGGTCTCCCCTGAGCCTCCTCTTCTCCAGGCTGAACAATCCCAGCTCTCTCAGCTGCTCCTCATAAGGCCTGTGCTCCAGATCCCTCATCAGCTTCGTAGCCCTCCTCTAAACACGTTCCAGGGCCTCAATGTCTTTCTTGCAGTGAGGGGCCCAAAACTGAACACAGTACTCAAGGTGCGGCTGAACACCTTCCAACTACCTTCCAATAATATAAGCAATAAAATAAGTAAATCAAATTGGAAGAAACATCTGCACAAGATGTACTGCATTGATTTATCAGTTCACTACTGCTTATTAGTGTCTTAAGCTATTATACTTAGCAAATATATGTGTAAAAATACTTTTACCTGGTTCACTTGAACTTTTGGAAGTGTTCTCTTTTATGAAAGACTGTCAAGCCAACCACTTAAAAGCTTGTATATACAGGTATACAACAAGCAATGTTAAACACAGACCAAGGAACATTTTTCTGCTGAATTATATCCCAAAACAGTTACACAAAGGGTTAAAAATAAGCATTTAAGATAAATTAGTAGAATGTTCCAGTTGTCACTGAAAGGTACATGTTTTGAGAGTACTAAATTCAGGAAAATAAATGAAGAACATTTATTCAGAAAATATGGTAAAACGTGTTGAATGGAAGCCAGATTTCTCTGGTATTAAATATAGGAAATTTGAAGTCCTTTCCTTCCTTGCAGCTCAAAAAATTGGAGTGGTGATTACTCTAACCTAGCTGTTATCTATAGAAATAATGTTTTTGCAGAAGCTAGGTTATTGGGGTGAAGGCTGGTGATCTGCTAATTAAAAATCTAAAAATAGGACTAGTGATTAATGGTGTGTCAAAATATCCTATTTAAGTAAGTATCCTTAAGTTAGCAGTGATCAATGTGCAGTTTTGATTTCATGACACTGCATATTCATTTAATGAATCTCCTTTTTTATCTGTTAATTACTACTACACTCTCTGGATTAAGACAGTAAGACATTAGGAGAGTCTGAGCATTGTCTAGTTCAAGTTTATTTATGAATATTTATTAGTTTGCTAGCATACTAGAATCTTCTTACTAGATGACACATTATCTCACACTAATAAGGGATTTTGTTTGACACAGAAAGCAGTTGCTTTACACTGGAAGAACTGTTAAAGCTCAGCACATGTCTTTCAGAATAGAAAAGAAAACTGGGAAGCTAAATATGCAGAATAGAATCCCAGATGAATAATGCAACCCATTTACATCATATGACATTAAGAGTGATACACAAACCCGATTTTAATTCTAAATGGAAACATCTGGCCAGTAATTCTACAGTTAATGGCAAATCATCTTTTCAGTTAATTCCTGAAAACAATATTTATTCCAAACTCAATGTAGTGAACTGTGCATTTATAACAAAAACTTTTTTTCACATTGAACATAACATTTCTTCACAGAGAGAGTGGTGAGGTGCTGGAACAGGCAGCTTAGGGAGGCTGTGGATGCTCTGTCCCTGGAAGTGTTCAAGACACCAAGGTTGGGTCTTCGCCAGGCTTCCTGGCGAAGCCTGGTCTAATAATAGATCTGGAGGTTGATGACCCTACCTGTGCCAGGGAGTTTAGAACTTGATCCTTGTGGTCCTTTCCAATCCAAGCCATTCTTTGATTCTATGATTTTATGATAATATTCCAGATAATATTGATGTTATTTATCACTTTACTGGAGTATTTTATGAATGTTATTTAAACCTGAGTAATTTATTTCACTAGCAAATTTTAAACTGTGGTGAAAGATTTTTTTTGACAAACCAAGACCAGTCAAAAAACTAAAACAGAACACATGATAAGAAGAATAGAAAAAAGTGGTAGAACTGAAAGAATGCAGAAAAAGATCTGCAGTATTTTAGTATAAATAAAAGATCAGGTCTACACAAAACTATCAAATTCTGGAAAACTTAGCAGGTAGCATCAACTGACTCTGATACCTTCAATAGCAGGAATCCAGCAAGCAGACTCACCTTCAGCTGATATAAGCTGTCTCAGTAAAAGTTATTAATTTCAAACCTATATATGTCAGTCCTATTGAAGTTAGTGATTATCAGTGCTCAAGAGGTCTGAAGAGAGAATTTATTGTTCTAGAATAAAGCAAGAGACATATTTCCTATTTTTATGTTACCAGACTCTCTCTTGGAAGTCCAAGGTTTCAAAGTAACTGTTAGAGGTACAGTTAAACAGAAGCTAGCCACAGTGCAGTCCTAGACTCAACATCACATTGTATGTTAAAGTGTTACATGGAGTCCTAATTCTCTGATTTCTTATGTTGCTCATTAGAGCCCTGTGATATTGTTCTATTCTTATTGGACAAAGACATAAATGCAACCTGGGTACAAGGAGGACCTGATGCATTTTACATCAGCCTTTGAGCACCACTTTCTCCTGCCATACACTACCTCAAGTATAATGACAGAGCTGAAGAACAAAATGGCCAAAATGGACCTAGTCTATTCAATCCAATGTGTAAAGCAAGCCATTAGATTTCATACAGTTACTTTTGTACTTAGTCCACTAATCTATTCCTGATTAGAGTTTCTTTTGTGCTTCTAAAGGATATTAATCCATAATGGTGTACAGGAAAAGAGTAAGAGGGCTTGTGTGGAATAGAACATAAAGAAAGTGTAAAACATGCAGAAGTGCTGTGGTGGAAGAAGCAGAAACACGATCTGGGTATGAAGGGAGAACTTTACTGTAGAAAAAAATAACACTGCAAAGACTACTCCCAGTTGTAAGCTATAGACTGTCAGTAATCTAAAGGCAAAATTCTAAACAGAGAAGCAGAGGAACAATTACAATTTCCATGTTATTTCTACCAATTCACGCACTTTTAATCCAAGTCAGAAGTTATTTAATGCATTTTTCTTAATACCTGTCTGCACTTTGCTAACAAGAATTTAATTTTCCACTCTTTGAGTCATATCGGACGCAGTATGCTTGTCTTTCTAATTGTATCTTTTCTCTGATTTGACCTGAATGAGTTACCACCTGTACTCTTACCTTTAACTGTGCCAGCCTATTCGGCTCGAGATTTAATCAAGCATTCTCAATGTCAGTGTTTCATTTTCACCTTTACTTATTTTATGTGAAATGACACTGATCAGTAGTGAAGTGATTAGCTGAGATTGTGTAGTTTTTTTCTCCACTGCTACAGACATTACTTGACTGCTGCTTTATTTTTATCTTCATTGCTTACTCCTGCATGCAATTGTTGTCACAAGAGCTTTAAATTCACAGCCTACGTTTTTTTAATAGTGTTCTGGGACAATAATGAAATACAGGCTCTTTCTTCTATATTCACATCTGACCACAATATGTCTGCCATCTGTACAGTACCCAGGTATGCTGTTTGCAAGCTTTGTGAGGTATTTGTAATCAGACATTTACTGTTTGAACTCTGAATCACCTCCTCAGAGGTTTTTATACCACTTTGTTGGCTGCACAGGAGCACAAATTTTTAACTGTCTTCTTCAAATTTGCACCTAAATTGCACAGTAGACTATGTGAATAACTACACTGTAAATATTTAATGGGTTGATTGGTTAAGAAATTATGTCTGGCTTAAATCATTTTATTTACTGTCTCACTACAGTGATATTATTTCAGCAATCATAAAGATTACATTAAGAATGAACTTACAGACTATACAGCAACAGTAGTTATACCCTTGATTTTCACTCACACTCTAGGTGATTGTCAATGACATATACTTGATTTAAGTTATTTTCCTATTAATTTAACCCTTTGAGTTGTATGTGCACATGGAAACACAGAACATAAAAATGAATATACTATACCCAGTATATAAATACTGTATTCCACTGTCCAACTTACAGTATTATAAGAGTGATTTTTTTTTTAGGGTGGAAGAGGTATCAGTTCTGGAATTCAGTAGCCAGTCTCTGAGTATTAGCAGGATTGGAACCTTACCACTGGGACCAGGATATCACCTTTGGTTGGAACAGAGCTTTTTAACTCTGGGCATTAAAACAGAGAAGGATCAATGTAATTTTACAAGATCTCACTGACATATTTTCTGAGTAAGTACTTTTTCAATTTGGTAATAGAAATTAAAAATAATATTAACACAAAACATTTGGCTACATAAATACCAAATTAAAATATGTACCTTCTCTAATCCAATCAAATCATTCAATTCTTTTCATTTGAGAAGTATCCCAACATTTCATTTGAGGTACATGGAATATAAGGTGAACAAGCTAAAGATGCTTTTGCATGTCTGTGTCTGCACCTGGTATGGCTGTGCAAATAATTTAAAGAAGAGTATGTAGGGTTTGTTCATCTGATAATCCCATTCACAACTGGTGGGTCTACTCACAACGAAATCATAATGATATTTTCTATCTACTTTAGTTAATATTTAATTGGGTCACATATAACAGAAGATCAATTTAAGATAATACGAAGACTGTAGACACATCTAAGCCACAATAATTGTCTGAATGAATTGTTTATCCAAGTAAGTTCAAAATAATATAAATCAGATTTGCACTCTTTTTTGCTATAGTCCAGACTAATACTGATTTCTTTGTGTTTGCAGGATGGGTAGAGCATGCATGTATATACGTGTATACGTGCTCATCTTTGGTTGGTGAATGGAAGGTAATGTTTCAAACAGTATAGAAACCACATACCCATTTCTTCAGTATGTTGTTCTCTCAATCTTGATGCTCAAATTTGATGTTGAGAGATTCCCATTTCAGCTTCTTTGGTGATCTAAACTATATTCAAATTTGAATCTGTATTCTTTTATCATCAGAGTCGTGAACTATAGAAATACAATATATCAAATATAAATATTTTTTATGTATTCAAGTTTGTTGATTTCTAATTTAGAGCTGTAAAGTAAAAATATGAAATTTAAGTCATGAGTTGAATGATAGTGAGATTTAACACATTTTTCTAAGTAGAGAACTGAATGTATTTCCCAATACAACATCACAAGGTAACAGCTTTCTTAAACTTACAGAATGCAGAAGATCATAGAATCATAGAATCATTGAATCACAAAGTTGTAAAGGACCTATAATATCGTCTAGTCCAACTGTTCTCCCTTTAACATACCTATAGAAAAACCTCTAAACCATATCTCCTAGCTCCCTAACCAGATGCTAAGATGTTTATAGGTATTCTGCAGCACACTAAAATTTGTCTTTTCTTTAAATAGTCACATTAATTTTGCAAAATTCCAAGAACTTCGATAGAATTCTGCATGTTAAAAATAATAAAATGAAAAAAGAGTTCTTGTTTTATGTCATTTTCATATATCTTTTTTTTCTCTCTTCTTTTTTATCCATAATTTTCAAGTTTTAATAGAAAAAAACAAACCAAAAATGCATAAGTGTTTGAAAAGGAAATACTCTGAATTGTTCAGTGTATTATCAGAAACTGTGTGATTTGTGATTTTGCTAAGTAAACTCCACAGATGAAGATACGGGAAAGATATATTCCTGGCCTTCTGAAACATTTATTCATATTAATGCAGTGTCATTAGAATTGTCTTTGTAAATGTTTGTTTCAGACCAGTCACACCAAAAATGAAAGAGGTATGTAATTATAAATGATTTAATGAAGTTCTGTCAATCAAAATAAGAAGTTTCATATGCATGTAAGGGTGTTTGTTTTTGCCAGGAGGGTTTCCCATATTATATGAAGGAGCTATGTAGATAACTGTTCTGCATATGCTTTTGAATAATTAAACACATTCTTCAACAAGAAGAAACATATTCTAATCTACACATAACGATGATTTACAATACCTATAAAAACTATAGTGTTTTCTTCATTGATAGTATGTGCAAAACACTGGGATTGCAGTCTGTGGCAGTCTTTGAAGCCATGCTATTTTTCAAGGTAAGGAAGATTTGTAGAAAAAGGAGTGATACAGATAATTAATGTGTTCTCTTCAGGTGATTATAAGCTTTAATTCTTGCACTGGAATATGGCGCTAATAAACAAGATCATTCCTAACTTTCAAGGTTGATGGCCAAGGGCAGTGTTAGTTATAACAGTTCTGTTCACATCTTCTAAATACACTGGTGCAAAAGTTCTTGTGCTCCTCACAATTTTTACAAGGGATATAAAGACAGAAGATCACCATAGATCAATGGTTTCTGTGCCAGCAGATCACTTGACGCCTTAATAAACAGAGTGTTTCAAACATGTTGCTTGAAAGATTCACAGCTTGGGGTCATTCCAATACTACTTCAAGAACAATTAGTTGTATCAAAACATGAATAGTGTGTCAGGCTCAGTCATAAACACCAAGGTAAACATTACTTTCGTACTTCCAATTCAAGCAAGCAAAGAACTAATGAAAAGAAAGACTGAAAGATGCAAAACATCCACTCATTTTGGAGCAGATATATGGAGAAAAAAAAATAAAAATAAAAAAAAACCAATCTCTTCTGATCCATAAAAAATAGATGAGAATTGTATAGTGTGATGACAACAAATACACTTTTAGAGCTCAAAGACTGTGGAAATGTGTGTGCAAAAAGCCTATTTTGACAGAAGATGGTTTTGCCATTATTATCTTAATCAGCCATATGATAGGTATTTTAACTCTGAATCTGGGCTTTTCCACTTCGCCTTATCTCAACCTGGAACAGAGTTCTATGAAAATGCCACAAGTACTTTTATTCCTTGTATCTATTAATGTTTTTTCCAAGTAACCTCGTGAAGAAGTGATGGTGATTCATGAATGAGCTTTTGTGCTGCGAGAAAATGTTTTGTATTAAATTAATTAATTCACAAGAAATATAACAATGTCTCATACTAGAAACAACTTTCAGACGGCAAATGGTCCTGAGGCATTCTTGCATGAATTTTTCCAGTCACTGAACACAGGGTTTTAGTGGAGATAGGAAAGCACATCACCAGCTTAGACTGAATCAAACTGGCCATGGTTCTCACTTATCATGCAAGACACACAAGTAATAAAAATATATTGCTGCTAAATGGACTAGTTAGTTTAACACATATAAACAGAACAGATTTTGTCTTAATAAAATTAATGAAAGATTCAGTGACATAGACAAAACCAACAAAACATTTTTATAAATATTCTTTGCTCTTGCAAAAATTCTCTAGTGCCTATTTTTATAATTTTGCTTCACTGTTTTAATATTCTTCTGCCAAAGGTAAGATTAAGATAATGATTAAGATAATGACACTTATTTAATATCCCCATTCCCAGATTCTTAATACACACAGACAGTAAGTCAGTGAGATATGACTACAGCTACTGACATTTCAAACTATAGTGTGGTGCCGAAAATTTCTTTTAATTTTCATCAAGAAGAGCTTGTCTCCCTAGCACTGGATTTATTTTTTTGTTTGCTTGTTTCAAACTAAATTTTGGCTGTGTAATCAACCCTATTTTTAAAATATCTTACCAGATTTGACTTTAAAAATCTATCCATGTTTACATTGTGGAAGTTGGGGTGAAGTCTACAAGAGTGTGTAAATTTCACAGAAGTACATAAAAAGTTCAGATAAGCCTGTGAACTCTAGACATGTCTTAGAAAATGTCACTGCCACACTGGAGGAAGACATGACTATGAAAAACCATCTAGTGAACTTTGGTGCAGGAGTATATCAGGAAAAATGAATTAAATGATTTACATAAAGGCTTCATTCAGCCTGCGCAGAGGTTCTACATTATTTACTCCACTGAAGGAGAGTGAACTTGCAGAAATTAAAACTGATGGAGGGATTTCTTTTGAGAGCTGTCAAGGATAAGATTTTCTGACTGTAGTATTTCAGGAGACATACTATCTCAGAGTCCTTGTTTGTCATATTTCTACTCCTTGCCATTTCAAACTAGTCCCTTTGGCATTACCTACCTCATGCTGGGTAGTATCTAACATTCAGTCAGATCTCCCTCAGGCCTACTCTTTCCCAAGTCTTTCATCCTGCATGGAGTCCTACACCTCTGTGGGGTACCTTGCCTCATTATGTGGGCTTTTGCTTCTTTCCAGTCACATCAAACAAAAGGTTAATGCTTGTTCTGTTGCACTCAGAGTTCCTTGTCAGTTCACCTTCCCCCTTAAATATGTGTTCCTGGAGATAACCATGGCTGCTACATTTTATTTTTCTAATTTCCCCCAATGCCATGCTTTTCCAGCTTCCCACTATCCTTTGTGAGGTTATTTTTCTCATCCTCTCTTTGGATGGGGAATAAAACATTATCACCACAACTATCTTCATAATCTGATAATTTTCTTTTACCCTCATATCCCTTCCTCATCATGAACATGCTCTCGTCAGGTGTTCCTGACAGGGGCAAATGCGAGCTTATTACTCTCTGCAGTCGGCTCCACTGGTTTACCCTTGTTGAAGAGTGATAGTTGCCCATGGTGGGCTGTTATCCCCTATCAAATGATAGATTACATTTCAGTCACCTTCTGGAAGGGCAGTCTATATGGCTATATGAAAGGAATAAAATGGCTTTTTTAAGCTTTCTACATTTTGTAGTGTTATGTGTGGAATGGAAACCGTCCTCATTTTGTTGCAACCAGAAAAACGAGACAGAAAAGGCTAAGCAGTCAATGTCTGTATATCAGTCCTGGATGGAAAGGAAAATAATCAGCTTCTAAAATACATCAGAACTGAAGACTTTTCCCTTGGTACTGGAGAAAAACAGGCTTGTTCTCAGGTTTTTACTCAGGACAGACTGTAATTACAGAGCTAACCCTTAAGTAATTTAAATTGTGTGCCCCCAACAGAGTAAGAGGATTTTGTTATTGTGCATTGACTGACATAGTTGAGATAAGTGTTCCTCCACAATTACACTTTCTCTTGTTAGTCTTGTCACTGAAACAGAGATGGAGTTGAGTTCAGTGGCCAAATTACATCAATAGGTTTACTTTGTAATGTGCTGCATATATTCATATTTGATTCAAATTGAAACTAAAATGCATTCTAAATGCTTAATAACATTGGTTTGACCCCCAATTAGGTTATGCGTGTCTGCAAGTAACTGCAAGATACAGCATGTTTTCAGTGTTTCATTATCTTCTTTTTTCCAGTCAGTCTCTACACTACCTGCTCAACAGACAGATGAGTCTCTTATCAGAACTAGCAGATGGCAGAGCCAGTCAGTTTGAATTTTCCAACATGCACTCATAAAACATTTCTGCAAATTTTGTTAAAGTGCATTATATTACAGCACAATTGGGAATATAAGCAGACAGATAGCACAACTTCTGTTCAGGAGTGTATTTTTAAATCTTGTCACAGAGTCTGTAAAGCAAAGAATATTCTGTAATGCAAAGAAAGCAGATTGAATCTTCACTGGCGTTGTCTTCAGTCCCCTTCATTTCAATGACTGATTTCAGAGGATGAACCACAAAATTATCTTTGTAGTTTTCAAACAGGGGAAAAATTTTCTCATTGATTTACTGAGAACTTAATGTCCATTAAATGAATCAAAACATTGTGTAACACTGTATACTGTAGAATTTTAACACACTCATGAAGTAAAAATGGACTGAATGGTTAATTAATGGATAATCTAAATAGGTAGCAGTTCCTTGGTGTTATACATAATTGTTTCTGTACAGCTACATCAGTTTTGTCCTGTTTTCCAAGTGAGACTAAAAGCAAAATAAAATCACTTCCCTCCCCATCTATCCTCTTCTACCTGTCCCTCCTGAGAAGAACAGGGGAATGGGGGATGTGATTCCACACAGTCCCCAAAGAATGGCAGCAGTGCCTTGGCTAACTAACTCAGTTTTATTGTTCAGCATGACATATTTTGGTATGGGATAAGTCTTTGGCCAGATGGCATCAGCTATCCCAATTCTTTTCCTTCCTATCATATTGTGCACCCCTGCTCTCTCTCTGTCAAAGCAGCATGAGAAACCAAAAGTCTTTGAGTAAAAAGCACTTCTCAGTAAAACATCAGTTTATTATCAGCTTTACTTTCATCCTAAATACAGAACATATTGCCATACCAGCTACTAGGAAGAAAATTAAATCTATCCTAACCAAAAACAGAACAGCTAGGTAATATAAGGAAGATGAGTGAGTTAGAAAAATAAGTTATTGAATAATGAATGTTCTTCACCGGATAAATTCAAATTATACTCAGGCCAACAGGACATATCAGACACTGTGATAAAGTAAAGAAAAATTTGGCTTGGAGCTGCTCATTTCTTTCTTCTTGGCTCCTCCCAGTAATAGGAACAATTGATGCAACTTAAAAATTGATACAGACTCATATTGAAAACAAAGTCTCAAGTTATTCCTAAAATAAAAACTATTATCAATCAGCAAACAGTGTTGTGGAATGCCCTGGAATAAAAGCTGTTCCTTTAATTTCATATATTTCATTTATGATGTTGCCCTGCTTAATAAGTTTAATAAAGGGCCAATGTTTCCTTTCAGATATGAGTCTATGGAATGTGTCTCACATCATAAACATGGAACTATACAGTAGATATTAGAAGGAAGAATTTAGCTATGGACATATATAAGTGAAATTAACTCAGACTACATACTGCTTGTGCATTTAGATACTTTACATAGGTCTAGACTAACAAATTAGATTCATTCAAGAACATTAGGTAATACAGATCCATTCTTAAAGAAGTACTCATGCAAAATAACTTTAAAAAGGAGATTTGTATCCTTACCAACAAACCAATTTTTTAATCTGTGTTCTTTTCAGTGTAAATGTATATAGCTCTATAATACATTGTAAGTGGAGAAAGCCTGCCAGAATACATATTTGTAAAAAAATAAGATAAATCATTTTTATTAATATTTTTCAATTTCCTGACATGTTTATTTATACATGTATAAGATTATATATATTTTATATAAATATAAATATATTTATTAAAATGGTTGTGAAAAATTTAGATCAGGATTTATATATATATATATATAATATTGTACATCTCATTATATGACATATATTTATCAATATCTTGCATTTACACTGTATATCTAAGATAGAACATAATCAACAACATATTTATTCCACATTTATTTCATATTATAATGCTATTGGGCTGTGGATGACAGGAAAGCATCTGGCATATTTAATGATTCTCACTTTTAAACTTATTGGACAATTTATTATTTTTCAGGTCATTCTTAAAGTATATTGAGGAGGGATTATGCAGGAATTGAGAGATATTTCCCACTTTTAGAAATCCTAATACACTGACAAAAAATAAGAAAAAAGAACAAGTCAGCACCGATGAAAATGTTATTCTCACAGAGCAGTCCTTTATTTTGGTGACAAACTCTAGTTCAAAGTTATATTGTATTGAAAGTTCTTAAGGATAGTTTTGATTCACATAAAAAAAAACCACACAAAAAAACTGATACAAAAACTGAAATATATTCAACTATCTATATTACTTATGACTTATGGAGGAGTTTATGTACAGAAAAAGTATCTGAGTATTAATCAGAGTCTATGAAATAATATTCAGATTTTGTATTGACTGATAAGGCATAGCTATTAATAGACAAGATGCTCACTGCATTACTATTGCTCTATTTAACATGGCGCTAGAACCTACAGGGCCCAATTAATCAACATGATCTCTGAAAAATAATCACAAGTTGCCAGATTTCCCCAGTCACCCTTTATCCCTTCCACCTCAAATTATTTTTGTGTCCTTTACAGTCATGTTATTATGCCATATTCTTTTACAGCAGAGAGAGAGAGAAAAAAAAAAAAAAAAAGAGAAAAAAAAAAAAGAAAAGAAACAATTAAAAAAATCAATGTTAAGAGAAAAGCATTTTAATAATATGCTCAAATAAATGGATAGAAAACACTGAAAACACTAGTACTATAATTATGGTATAACATCAGTTCTAAGTAGTAACTCAGACTCTCACTGTTTGGGAGGTTTTAGCCACAGACTTACAAACTTATTGTGCTGCTGTGGATTTGTACTTTGACTGAACCTTTTTGGTAGATCAGAAAATAACATATTGTACTTGAAGACAGTCAGACTTGAGCTTATTTTAATCCAGAATATGTTTTAATGACCTCTGTAGAGAAATTGTTAGAAATAATTCAAGGTGTGTAAATTCTGTCTTCCTTTACCTCAGTCTTGGAAAAACCTTAGCTGCTCCATCCTACCTTTATTGAAAATTCAATCTGAGATGAAAATGAATGGAAGCAAACAAAAGGATAATGTTAGACCCTAGTATGGTTTTCCATACTCATGAAATGATCTTGGCAGACTTCAGTCTTAGTACATACTAACAAGATTCTGTTTTCATCAACTCCTCCTGTATTGGTTTTTGGTATTGGTTTTTCCAATATGTATCTAAATTCCACTAAAATTACTTTCTTTTCTTATCAACACAGGAAAAATAGTGAGTGAAGTGTTATCTGTGTGTATGGGTTTTAAGCTGTGTGTTTCAAAGCTGATAAGCAGAGATGCAGTGACTGATAAAAGACGAAATACAAGAAATGATGCTACTAGCTCAGATATTTCTGAAAAAAAACCCAAAAACAACAACAACAAAAAACCACATAGCTTTCAGGGTAAGATCATTAAAGATAATGTTTCATAGTAATTGAAGAACTTGAAATTATAACTTTCCAAGAAATGTGTGCCGTCCGTCACTGACACCAAGTAAAATAAAGTCAGTGTCTAGAGATGATATTTGTACCTAAAGTGAGACATAATTTGCAAACGTTTGATTTAATAAATTTGTTAGATTCTTAGAGATATGGCAACACAACAGGTGATGTACATTCACTTTTACATTTTTAGGTAATTGGCTATGTTGTAAGCACTATTATTATGTGAACAGATAGCAAAACCAACAATTTCTTCGGTTGCTTGGGCTGTGTAAATAATTTGAGAGCCCTACATGTACATTATATTTATCAAATTCTACTGTGAGATACTATCCCCTCATAATTTTTATATTATTAAAATTTATATCTGAAGTTGATAGGACTGTATATTTAAATAATTGGAAAGCTCATTCTATATTCATGGACTTAGATTCTGTCAAGACTACCTAAAATATAACTTTGCTGAAATAAGATGTAGGAAATTATCTATCTAATCATTATTGATCAGGGAACTAAATTTATGAACTCTCCAAGCAGCAATAGGTAAAACATGAAAAGTTTCAGTGACAATTGATTATCTCAGAAAGACCTCAAAGCTTCTTGGGCATGAAGTCTTAGGCTTCTTTAAATTAAAGTTATCAGACTATTCAGTACAATATATAATGCATGACAATTCTACCATGCAAGCTTGATGCAAAGTTAGCAAGAAAAAAAACCTTGATAAGAAAAGAGTAATAAAGAAGAATATAACTTGGTGAAACTTGAGGGAATCAAAATTTATACCGCTAAAGCTGCAAGAATGTCAGGGGAAACAACATTTTTATTCCACCATTCTACATACAGATTAAATATTCTAACCCTGAGTCAAAATTTAAGTTCTGCTGGAACAAAAGGGAATGATATGTGACTGAAATAGATAAGCTATTGGTATTTGCTGCCATGTGTTTAAAAACTTAATAGATTGGGTTATTTGTCTTCCTGCTTCTCATCTGCACTGTGAGAAAAGCACATAGGACTGCAGAACAGGCTTTAAAAATTATTAGGATCAACAAGAGACTATATGGTAGTGCACACAGAAAATTTGTTTTGATCCATATTGTATTAGATTTAGGAAAATTTCACTGCAAGTCTATGTGAGACCATATTATCTGTTAGTTCACAAAGTTAAGGAAAAAGGCTGGGAAACTGCAGTGACAATATATAGCTACTGGCATTGCACAGATTTACTGTTGTATTATGATGGCTTGAGTTTTTTTCTTGTATGATGGGAAAGTTTGCTTTGATCAACAGTGTAGGTATCTCCACCTCTTACAGAGGCACAGTGGACAATAACAGATATTTTTAATGCAATGATTTAATGAACAATGCTATCAACAACTACAGTTCTTAATATTTAAATGTACTAAATTTGCTCAACAGTCCATTCAGCCACTCCAGGCTACTCTAGAATCGTACGTTGAAAACAGTCTCTGCAACTCAACAATAACTAAGGCAGTAATTCATTTTTTGACCCTTTGCTACTTTCTTCATTTCAGTCTTAACACTTGTCACAGTAAATATTATCAATTTCAGGTCACTGAATAATTTATTATTATTTTAATGTGTGTGTGTGTGTGTGTGTGTGTGTGAGTGTGTGTGTGAAAGAGAGAGACAGAGAGAGAGATTATACAAAAGAATTTCAAACTCAAGAATGAAAAAGGTAGAAGAAGAGTATTGGCAGTTTTTGATAATCAGGATTAGTTTAGTTTCACTAATTAGCTACACCATCCGATAACATTTTTGCTAAAAGCTTTTCCTGAAGAACAAATATGTAACAATAATTGGAATATCCGGGAGATCTGTACAACTCAGTAATTGAAGGTTCATTTTTAGCTGAAAACTTGGGCTTTTCTGGAGTTTTTGCCTCCAAAATATGAATGGCTTTTTTTCTGTAGTCAAGACTGGTGACACACAGATGGAACTCATTACCTGCAATACCACATGCTGCTCAAGAGAAAGTTTAATGAGGGTGAGAAAGTGGCTGAGACTTTTACCCATTGTTTTCCATCACCGATCATCATGACTGCTTCAGGAGGTGTCGCAGCTAATACTGGTTCTGCAAGTGGATTTGCATAAAGGGACTCCACTAAAAATTTTCCCCAAAAGACTGAACTATCAAAGAAAATTTTTCTTTGCACATATTATACAGTCAAACATTCCAAGAGAATTAGCAGATTCTTTAAAACCTAACACGATGGATTTTATTGAGAATAGTATGCTGAGAAAAATATAAAATGCATTTAGACAACATGGTCATATGAAAGCAGTATATTGTACATAATTATAAATCATTGTATTGAAAGGAAACAGAATTCTATTTATGAAGGTTAACAATGAGAACAATTCTGTTTTTTTCTAGCACTAACATAATGCTCAACAGGAGGAAATCCTGTAGTAGTCGGAGACACTAATATTCGGGTCTACAATTTTTCCAGCATTTCCTTCATGCTTTAGATTTTGCTTCTCTTAGTTAAAACACTTGCTGGTACTCTGCTCACTCTTTTCTCCAGGAGTCTGGTGTTCAAATTATCCAAATTGTATGAGAATTTTGTAGCTGTCCTGTTTGCTGACTCCCACTATCACAATCCTGGGCATTGGGTCTACATTAACAGTCTTCCTTGATCACACTGGGACAGTTTTCCAAGGTCCAATTTGTATGTTTGGCCACACAGTCAAAGGACTAAGGTACCTTCGGTGGTTGTTTCCGTAACAAAGGTCTGAAGTTGTTTGTCACAGCTAGGTACTGCTCAGTCACTCCAGGTTACTCAAAGGCATTCTCCAGCCTTTTAAAAGTACTTACCATCTTTTGAACTTAAGGTAGTATTTTTAGTTCTCTCATACCTGACAGCAATAGCCTGGCAAGGTGCCTTGTGTTGCAACTGCTTTCTTCTAGATGAGGAGTCCTATTTCATCAATCCCTCTCTAAGTTGTTTCATTTTGATCTAGAAACATTATTTTATTTATTTTTTTTGTTTACCTATCTTGTTCTCTATTGTCTTTTGTTATATAGATGCATTGGTCATGGCATTTGGACCATAGTTTTCTGACTGTCATTGTGGAATGGAAGCAAACAATATCCATCACATAATAGAAATAAAAGAATTTAAGAGTGAGGAACTTTATCTGCTACAATGGTATTCAATGTACCTACATGCCCAGTAAGAACTATTACTGTTCTGTTGCCTTTCCAACAGGAGCTGGAGGCTAGAAGTCTGGGTCTCTAGCAGTCTGGGCAAACACAATGAGCATCAATAGTTCAACAATTCTATCTGCATCTAGTACAAAGTCAAACCGTCTTAGAAACGGAGCTCATATCCAATTGTAGTCCAGGTTCTACAATTTAGCTCTAATTGCAAGTGTAAAAAGTCTCTGATCACAAGGTTAGAAAAGGCAGTTTAGAGAGCTTGAGGGCATGCTATCTGCATAGACATCTCTATAATCTGCTCTTTCTTTTGAGATAACTACTGAAAGAGTAAGAGTAAATTAAGAGACTGAAACTAATATAAGGAGACTATGAAGAAGTATTTGATAGAAACATACATTCTACATGATATACTTCTTGAAAAACCACAAACAATTTATAAACAATAATTACTGTAAGCTTGTAATGCATTCTATCAAAATCTGCTTAAAATTGTTTTTTATTAGATCATGTTGAAGCTGTCTGTGCACAGGTCCATTGTCAGGGCCTTAAAACAAAAATGCACTGGAAGTGACTCCATTAAAAAAAAATAAATCTATTATTGAAGAGGTGTTTTTGTTTGTTTGTTTGTTTGTTTGCTTGTTTGTTTTTTAAATCTAATTCTCTTTCTATTCAGGAGGCATGCAGATTCATTTATTTTTATATTTTGAAGTCCTTGACATAACATAAGGTTTGACCTTAGCTGCCTTTGTTGAAATCTTCCCATTGTATTATTCTATATCCTACCATGCTGGCAAATAGGAATCTAGACCACATCAACATGCTGTCAGCATAGAGCTATTTCTCTCCAGTATTTTCTTTTATCCAGTAAAAGTTTGATGCATGCTTGATATAAATCTGGGTAAATAGGACTGTTTGATACATGCTCAGAATAGCAGGAGTTTTACTGCCTCGTGCTTGCCAAAATTGTTTCCTGGAACACTTGGTATTAACTGGCATAGATTTGATAAGGTGGATGGGGAATAGCTGTGGGTAGCTAACAGGTCAACATAAGAATGCAACAGCACATCACTGGCTACATATTTTTGGCTACAGATTTTCAAAGCTAATAGAAATGAGCATATGGTTGTTACACCAGTTACACTAGTGACAGATCTACTCTATTAAATACCTGTTAGATGAATAAAGGGAAGAGAGAGTGGTAAATGTCTTGTGACTAGGATTATGAGGTCTCTTCTGCTTTCCTAGGCAATCACAAACATATGTATTTGGATAAGGTTTTAAAATAGTTTTCTACATTTATGCAAACAGTTCATGTGCTTCTGTGATCTAATTGGTGTCAGTAAGTGCTTTGAGGTAAAGAAAAACAGCCAATTTGAGAATACTTTTATCATAGTTTATTCACTCTTTTTGAAAGAGGATACAAAAGAGAAAAAATTACCACCATGAACATCTATATTCAGGTATATTTGGATGCCTGAATGGGACCTTCCAATAAGAATAGCAAAATCAAAAAATGAAGAAAAAAAAATGGGATTTAAGCAAAAGATGTATAAATTAAAGACGTTGGTCCAGGATAAGAAAACCAGAGAGAAATACATTTTTGGAGGGATAAGGGATAAATGCACTCAAACTGCAGGACAGACAGGAAACTCTTTCAGTATGGAAAATTCTGGATTGAACAGTTTACTATTTAGGAAAAATTTCCTTGTTTTCAGAAATACTCAGCATTCACAGTTTTTTGTTAGAAATTTAATTGCATACTTGGCTTAGAAAAAGTGGTCTTTGTCTATTCCTATTCATTAGCTATGTAGAACTTGTTTTAGAGAGCATAGCAGTAGTGCTTTGTTCTTGTTTTAAAAATGGCTTGGAAAAGGAAAATTATTAGTGAGATGCAGGCTGCTTTTCACTACAAGATTCTCTGTATTTCATTACTTTTGTCAGGGCATTGTGATTGGACATTATCCATATTGGTTAGTTCTGAAATATAGAAATAAGGATACTTTTCCCAATAAAATAAAACATTAGGTGATCTACGATCATTTACATACTAATTGCCCAAGGGCAATTGAGTAACAGAGGATCTACTGAACCCAGTGAAAGCATGAGACTTAAGACTTCTGTATTTTCATTGCAGTGTTAAGGTGTTCCTTCTATCCTATCTCTGGATATGTCAGGAAAAATACAAGGCAAATCAATCAAAGTAACAAAGACTAAATATTGACATCACGTACTGCCTAGAAGCTTACTTACATACATTCAGTAAACATTTAATGAGGGCTTCTCTTTAAATTAGTTGGACAGGACTTTTCACAGCTTTTCTGTATTCAGATTGCCTTCATGGTCTTTTGCTCTGCATATATACCCTATTTCTAAGTACATTTTTGTTTTGATTGATACAACCTTAGAGAGTGCCTTGGAGAGATATGTTGAATTATTATGCTTTGAATATAGCTAGCTTTCATCCACTGCAATACCTTTGTCATAGCCCAATACTTCAAAGCTAATCTTTGATAATGAGCTTTTTTCTTTCTTTCTGTCTATACTTAATGCAATTTCTGCTGTTAAAATTATAGTCGGCATGACTTCAAGAAATTATTTTCCAAATCTCTACAGTTTTTTTTTCATGTTTAATGTGAACATCTACTGAAAAGTTTTTCTTCTATTTCCCTCTGATTATTCTTTTTTTATAAAACTTCTACAGACGTGCTTTTTTAACTCACAATTCTCACAATTTTTTTTTTATTATTATTATTATTTTTTCCTTTCTAGTCTGTATCTGCGCTATTCTCAGTTGTCTCTTTTAAGGGAGCAATACTGTTCCAATCTGATTTTAAGGATGACATCCTGTATTTGAATCTTATTTTTACAGATTGGGAACTAGTTTTAAATGCTTCTTTCTAAGTCACTGCCATGAAAGAACTAGGCTGAACTTTTCTTAACTAAGATGAAGATTAAGATTCTCCTGAAACTTGCTATGACTTGCTTTTGATATGTCTTTATATTTCTGAGGCTAGGAAGCTTTATATCTCTGTTCCCCTAGGGGGCACAGATCTGTGAGAATTAACAGGGGGTTGAATAGGTTTATACCTCTCTTTTGATTGTTCTTATGGAAAAAGTAATCTTGGGATTTTTTTGTGTTATATCCTAGATTTCTTAGTCTATTTCCTGCTTTTTGGGAATGTCTTTTGTTAGCTTTTCCTTATAATTTTTTCTTTGAGAAGTCAGAGCAATTTTTATGCTGTTCACACTCCTCTACTTTTTACTACATAGTATAAAGTAGTTCTGATTCTTATTTATTTATTTATTTACTTATTTCAATTGTGTCCTATTTACTGCAGATTATTGCAATTATTGCAGATTATTCTTCTCCAAAAAGCCACCAAAACTGAATGCCCTAAATCTACTTTTGGACACACACTCAGAGGTTTTGTTCTTTTACAGTACAGTTCATCTCAAACTCTATATTTTTAATAATGGCTTTTGCATGTGCACTGTCTGAAATATCTGCAAATTTAATGATAAGTAATAAATGTGGGTCATGCTCCAGCATTCACTGGGTGAATAAAAGATCCGCTAAGAACAGCAGCAATGGAAGAGTTTGAAGAAGAGGAAAGATTTTGGCTTTTTTCTATCTGTATTCCCAGAGAATGCTATTTTATTTTTCAAATTATATTTAAAACAAATTATGATCCAAAGTTTCAGTAAGATTTTGTGAACAGAAATAGTAATATGTTTGTCAGAAAAGTCTGAGCTGATAGCATGGCTTCCCCTCATTTGGTGCTTGTTTTCCTTTGATAAGCATGTATAAAAAAGGAGGAAGGAATCAATACTATTCTCTTCTACAAACTCAAAATCTCCATGCTGCAATTTCCGCTAACATTGTTAGCTCTTTCTGGGTCGAATGGTTGCCACCTTTCCATTTGACCAGTCCTGGGAAACTGTTAAAATAAAAATAGTATTTTAGCATGAATAATCTAATTTTTCTACTGAAAAAAGGAAATCTCATCTGGTCAGAGCTTGTCTCATTTGATCTGTAGAGCTAAGCAAGATGACTTAGAGTTTGGAACACAGTTTTCAATAAATATAAATTTGTACAGGAAAATATTGATGAAACACCAGAGGACCTTTTGTTTATTGTGCTCTGTGGTGCAGTGAGTGAAGCTGTGGGGGAGATGCTCCTACTCTTGAGAAAAATGCTTGTGTAATCATCAGTAAAAATGTCCTTGATTCACATGGAAGTCTGTTTTACCTAAGCAAAATGAGTGACGTGAATAATGTTGATGCAGGCCTGTAAGCTAAGGTCATAGGTTTCCTTTGCAATAGAACTATTGACACTGTTTTGTTGCTAAATTCTTTAGTGTAGCATCTTCCATCTGAAATCCTCTACAAAATATTAATACATTAATAGTCACTATAACTTGTCATTAAGAACTACACTTGTTACTATGGCTGAGAACAGTATGGTACAGATATGATGCATCCAAAAATTCAAATACAGCATACAGCAAAGCAGGACTAAACTGTGAATCTCCTTAGTCTTCTCACGTTAAGCAGACTTCTAATAGAAACATTCTGCTCTCTATGCTTGATACTGTCCTTCCTGCACTTCTTGCATTTCGTAATATTAAAATGTTAATTCTTTCAAAAACTTCTCCAAAATGGCTCATTTATTTTAATTATTTTTTATTACTAATTAATGAAATAGTAATTGTATTAACTGATGAAAGTATTATATAGGAAGTTTTCTTCCTTACTCATGTATTTTAAACTCCACAATATTAAGGGGATATAGGATAGAAAAAAAAATCTAAATCTTTCCTGACTAAGACCAAACATGACTTTACTGCAAAGAGAAATATACAGTAAGCAGCTTCTAGTTCATAGAATACAAAATAAATAATTTTACTTGGCTGAGTAAGTATCAAAAGTATGTTTTTGCATGCTTTTTTCTTTAGTTATAAAAAAAAAAAATTAATCCATTTTGTCTCCATGTTCCAAACTATTAAACAAAGTTCAGCCGTAAATTAAACATTTGTTCAAATGTGTTCTTTTTTCTTGGGTGTAGATGTTGTACCCATTTCCAGAACTGTCATTTTGATAAATGTTCACACTATGCTCACAGTCCTGACTACTTTTCTGATTCCAGCATCTACATGGACCAACTCTCAGCCCCACAGTACATCAACATCTTGAAAAACAAATCATACCTGACCTGTGATTGTTCAAATGTATTTACATAATCCTGGAATCCTGTATATGGTTATTACTCTGTGATGAGTTATTTAGTTACATA
Organism: Coturnix japonica; assembly: GCF_054131305.1. Classification (NCBI taxonomy): domain Eukaryota; kingdom Metazoa; phylum Chordata; class Aves; order Galliformes; family Phasianidae; genus Coturnix; species Coturnix japonica. The sequence continues at coordinate 39,653,380 of NC_140664.1, forward strand.
GATCTTAACTTTCTCTAGGCTTTGTTTATTTGTATTCTTTCTCACTTTCATGCTGGACTAAAATCTGAAAGAATCACAATGCAGATATCACAATGGGCAGAAATTGTTATTTACAGACAGAAATAGTTATGTATTCAAATACAGACACTCCAGATATAGCCAGACTGATCACACAGTAAGGACCAGATAGAAGATTGTCTTTCAGTGATCTAAATGTATAAGCACATGTCATGAGATTTAAGACAAAGTTTTGTAAATCATATGTAACTCAATGAAATGATGCTGAAATGTTGTCTCCCCTCTCTCTCTCTTCATAAAAAGTTCAACTTTGATCTCAGTCTCTCATTTTTTTCCTATTTCTCTTCATCATTAAAGTCTTTGGAAACAACATGGTTTGGAACATTAATTCATATCCCCTTTCAAATCAAGAAAGCCTTCCCATGAGTGTAGGCTTTGTCTCATTTTTAGTCTGAACAATTTTTAGGAAAATTTAAAGCATTCTCCTATACTCTGCCTTCATCTTGTAATTTTTCTCAGTAATTGTATTTTTGCCTGTTACACACCAAATGCATTTTTTAAAATCTTATCTTCCACTGGTCTGAGTCCATTCCAATATCTTTCAAAGTTCCTCTAGTCTCTCATTAGTTAAGTGCACTTTCTTCTTCTTTTTTATATAACAGACAGACTTCACACTTTGCTGCTTAGTTTAAATTTTTCTAGTACTAGAAGAGCAACTCACAAAGCTTTTTCTGCTCCTGCCTTCTCATTTGCATTTAGGATGTGTTTTTTCCTATTGGAAAATCCACTTGGAGTAGAAACAGAAAATTTTTAGGTGCAGGATAGTGTTATGCTCAGAGATCATTGCTTAACAGCAGCATTCACAGACACTAGCACATGCAATAGCAGTCTGGAATAGCATCCATTTCCAAAAAAGAAACTAGAAGTGATTAACCATCACAGATTCTTTCTCTTTCTTATAGTGTTTGTACCTCTCTCAGTTGAAAAGTAATATATTTTTTCTCCATTGGAATATGCAACATAATTCTCTCTTGGCTAAACTATCATTTAATCCTTGTAATGAATACAATATTTAATATCTACACTTTTTGTCATTTAGCATACTTTAATGAACTCTTGCATCAGGTACATTTCACATTTTTTCAATTAGGCCACATGAAGTGGCTGAATGAGTTTGAGCTCATGACTCGAGGTTTTTTTGATAATTTGGGGCACATTTTTAATTAATCCCTAAAGGATTGTTCCAGAAGCCCTTGTTTTTCCCAAGTGCTAATAATATGGTGACAAATCACACTGTTCATTTTCTTGCTTCCATAGCTGACAGAAAATGTACCTCATAATTTATTCATCACCTCTGGTTGCTGACTTCTAATTAACAATCATTCTAATTAAACATAAATAATATTTTAAGTAGCTGTGAAAGTTATTATTGTTATTGATCAATTATTTGCAAAGCCTCTATAAGTAATAATCATGTAAGTTGTTGTTATGAGCTGTTTCATCAGATGACATTATAAGATGCTTGACAAAATTTTGTAGTATAACGGTTGGAATTTATGTAAATAAAAACCTCTGTGCAACTTAGCAACTTCAGTTCATTGAAATTTTATCACTGGGAGCCAGAATAAAGAGGTCAAAGAAAAACACTGGAGTGCATTGGCCCAGGAGTGAGAAGATAAGATGCAGTCCACTCCCTGTCATCTAACCTGTACTGAACCTTGAGATGTTGCTTTGTTCATCTGCTTCAGATGTTTATCTCTGTAAGGAATATATCCATACATCTGTCCATCCTTTTTGAGTTCCTCAAATAACAAGAGTTTTGTGAAAGCTAATTTGCATATGACAGAAAAGACATAACTGGGAGAAAAAAATAAATATTCTTTTTCAACATCAAATGTTTCAAAGTACCTCCAAATAATAAATAGAAAGGAATAAATTGAAACTAGGCTAATAAATTTGTCCTTACCATGCAGGAAAATTTGGTTACTTTTTGACACATGTAAATGCAAATATTTTCCCCTAATGTGCCCACATTTTTTTTCGTTATATTCGATCCCCTATCTCCACTCCAGATAAACAACACAGTGGGATGTGAATAGAGGCATCACCTTTTCTAAGTCTTTGAATGACGTGCACACTGTGCTGCTTGGCAAGAAGCATGCAGGTAACTTCCAAAGTAGAGTTGCCCAGAGAATAATGCAGAGGCAAAAACATCAGTGTTTTCACTTGAGTGGCCTGCAGGGAGAGGGAGGTGATTGTCTCACTCTACTCTGCACTTGTGAGGCCACATATGGAGCACTGTACCCAGTCCCGGGGCCTGCAATTCAGGAATGATACTGAGATTCTGGAGAAAGTCAAGAAGAGAGCCATGAGAATGATCAGAGGGCTGGAGCACCTAGAGAGGCTGAGGGATTTGGGCTTGTTCAGTTTGGAAAAGAAAAGGCTCAGGGGAGACCTTATTGCAGCCTTCCAGTGTTTAAAGAGAGATTATAAACAGGAGGGAAATCAAGTTTTTACATGTGTAGATAGTGAGAGGAAAAGGGGGAAAGGTTTTAAACTGAAGGAGTGGAAATTTGGGTAAGATGTGAAGGAGGTTTTTCACAGAAATGGTGGTGAGTTGCTGGAACAGGTTATCCAGAAAAGCTGTGTATGCCCCAGCCCTGGAGGTGTTAAAGGCGGTTCTGGGCAACCTGATCTAGTGCTTGATCTAGTGGAAGCCCTAGAAGAGTCGAACAAGATTATCTTCCAGCCCAAGCCACTCTAAGATTCCATGCAGTTGGCCAAGAGGCTAGATAACCTCACCTTGGATCCCTGTTCCCATGGAGGGTTTGTATTGATAATCCTTCAAGGTCCATTTCAACCTGTTACATGATTTCACAAAATTTGCAATTTGTTGTCAGGTGCTTGGTTCTATGCAGTTATTTCAGAACACAGCTTTTACAGGAGCTGATGCCTTTTACAGGAGCTGATGTCATAGCTCCCAGGAGTCAGCAGCTTGGGGAAACAGGGGGCCTCGTGGTAGATGAAACTGAGTAAGTGAATTATATAATTGATTTACTGATTTATATTACTGTTTCAATGGAAATAACTATTTCTGTTCTACCTCAACTCTTAAAAAACCTACCCAAAACATTATTAAATAATGAGATTTTGAAGATTACATTACCTATAAAAGCTTGACCTTTCATTAGTTGCATGTGAAGGCAGTAGAAACATCTTTAAAGCTGAATTCTAAGTTTATTTTTAATGACAAGTGAAACAATGGGTTCTTTAATCTCTCTTAGGCCCTGTTGTAGCACTACAGGTGGTTCAATATGTAGACTTAACCTGTCATAAATCACAAGTTTTAAAAGTACTTCTTGTCTCTTTTTAAGATATTTCTGAACAGATCTGTGTAATTAGAATCCTTTTTTTTTTTTTTTCTTGATCTTTTTTGTTGGACCATACTATGCATTAATGTATCTAGCATGAACTACAGCACTGTTAACTTCTTTGCAGAGCAATAATCAGTGATTTCTTGTTTTACCCACCCATATGTGGAAGAAACAGTGATGAGAAATGTAGAAATGTATGGTTAAAAATTTAATAATCAGAATGTCATCGTCCTATATGATAGTCCTATATGAAGCTGGATAGAACTATTACAATGTAGAGTGTAAGCACACACTTTAAGATAACAACTTCAGCATAATTTCTGAAATTTTCATTTTTTCTCCATCAGAACAGAACTCCAACCATCCTTGCCAATATTACATGCAAACAACTGTGTGGAAGCACGTCTACTTTTCCCTTGCCTGTTGATACCTGAATTATGGATTTTTGTCAGTTAGCATGCCCAGCCTAGTCATGCATAATGTTTGTGTTAATGTGTTAATCTGGGTACGCAAAATCTAGTTCTGCATAAAATAATTTTAACTGTGGCCATACTGAGAAAGAGAAAAAAAACATGAAGTTATTTGTAGGTATAAATATGAGTAAAGATCATTTAGTACTAATAAACAGTGCGGCATTCTTTCTACTCTAACTTGAAACTTGAAACAAAGCTACTTATTTTCAAAAGAAAACACATCAATTATTGATGTAAGAATATTCTTTTCTTTTAAAGTAGAATTATTTCCTATTCATTAGCATTTATCCAAAAATCATTAATTTTAATACGCATTTGGGTGATGCTATTTGAATTGTAAATAATTTTGTGTTCTCCATATTTAACCACATTTTGCATATTCATGAAACAATTTAGTCAAAAGATGTAGCAGGGCATTCATTGCTTTGGGATATAGTCACATTAGGTAATTATGTGGTACTGTGCTGCCTGTGGCATGGCCTACTTCATTTAGCACCCAACAATGAGAAAGAACCCATGCACCAGTGTCTCATGCAATTGAGATGAAGAGACCCCAGTGAAAGCACTTAAAGAACATATTCCAGTTGATAAATTCACACATGTTAATATAATCTTTATGCAAAATAATCAATCATAGAGATACATAAGTAAAACCATGACTGGAAAACACAGAATATCTTTGTTTTAGTATTTTATTTTTCTTTATAATGAAGTACTAATTTCTAAGTTCTGTGCAATACATTTGTTGTGTATGTGATTAATACATAGAATGGTAGTTGGACCTTAAAAAATATCTGGCAATAGAAACAAAACATAAAACAACTTAAAAGTAGTGTGAGGAAGAATGTGAAGGGCAAAGTGTTTCATGAACATATCCCTTAATATTGCACAACAGTTGCATTATATACAGATAAATGTAAAGAACAAGGCAACAAACATACTTAATGCTTCCAAAATTTCAAATAATTATAAGTATGTTGGTTAGACAAAGGAGAATATTAACTCAGATGGAAGCATGTACTCATTAAAATGTGTCAGTGCTCTGAAAAAGACTCAAGTTTTGAGTTTCTAGTGGATTTCTAAGGCAAGTAAACCATGTACTAGATGTAATGATACATCAGAAAGTGTTGTCCCATATAATCTAGTTGAGCCCTACAATGGCAAGTATGGCCAGCCAAGTAGGGCCCATCACTGATTCGGGCTCTTAATGCATTAGCAACAGTTTAGGACTGAACACTATGGTCTTGCTAAATGTTGTGATTGTTTCCTACCATTCCTCTCTCAATGTTACCTGTTTATTTCTATTGTCTAATCAAAGCTATATTTTCTAGAAGAACCATGAAGATTTAAGAATACTGTTTCTAAGTAAGGTCCATGACAATGCAGAAAGTAACAAAAAATACAGAAATGTTTCCTTTGCAACATGATTTCTGTTCATTTCTTCACTCTGGACATGGTTAGAGTTAGTATTATATGTTTTTTATGATACTTTTATTATGTTATGAGATCTGCTCAGAAAGTAATGACTCCTATCTTATTATGTTGTTGTTTATAAATACAGACATGTCTCACTCTTAATGCTGCTGCGAAGACCATGTTCTAAGCTTTATTCCCATCTGTTATCTTTCAGTTGCTTCCTGTTTCTAGGGAATATCATTATGATAATATGCCCTTCACATCTTTGTCATATTATCACCTTTCACTCATTACTAACTCCTACTTCTGTTTATGCCTGCTCATGTGTCATATTTCAAGTAAGCACTTACAGACACTATTTCTCACACTTTTACTACATCTTGATCAGTAAATGAGCTAACCACTTTTCAGCTTTCCAAGTTCTTTCTCAGTGCAAAAGCCAGTAAAAACCTTGAGAAAATCTCTCCTGCTGAGATGGCAGTGAAACTCCCAAATAAGTTTTATGTTCTCTTGTCTCCTTCATAAAGAGCATGTGCTCTTTTTGGGTAAGATCTGTGCAGTGTTTACACTTTGCCTATCTAAGAGAAATGCTATTCAATGCTTTTGGACACTGTGATGACCAAAAAAAAAAAAAAAAAAAAGTCACTGTAAGTAGGAAATTAATGAGTAATCCATTCCAAATAAGAGTTCTACACAATTTATATTTTCTGAACTCTTGGAGATACAGTTATTTACACAAATCAGCTGATTCCTGAATATGTACAAACAATATTCAGCTCACAGTCAGATTAATTCATTGTGTTTAATCCAAAATCAATGTTTTCAATCAGCCTCCCTTTTCCTCCTAATTTTTCATGTATAAAATGGCACATCAGTTAAGAAGCACAGATTCTAAACAGGATAAAACCAAGCAAATACAGGATTACTTTTTTAAAGATTGAGACACTAAACCTTTGAGTGATGCTTTTCTTTTAGTAGTATTGTCAGTGATAAAAGCTTAATATGTAGATCAAGAAATAACTAAACTTCTGCCATTTTAACCTTAGAGGTCTGGAAATAACCAATAAAATACAAGCTGGAAAAAGCCTAATTAGGTAAGACGCTAGATTTAAGTTTACATTTTCTGAGGAGTAATTAGCAGGACTAAAGTTAAGTGAATACTAAAAAATTATTCCCAGGTGTATTTACTCACATTATTAGTGAATTTTGCTTTTAAGATGTATGCATCCCTTTCTGTTCACTTTCTTCCTGCATTTATTTGATTGAGCTCTAGCATAAAAAATACTAATGAAAATGAGTTTAATGATAATATTTACCTAAATAGAAAACAGTAAATATACCAATTGCAACCTAACAAAATAGCAGTGAAAATAAAGAATGCAGTAAAAATAATACAAATGGAAAAAAGTAACTGAAAAATTTTAGAAATATTAATAAATAAAAATTTCTTTTTTCTTTTTGTGAAATTAGACAAATGTTATAGAAGCTAGATCAGAATAAAAGAATAGTGTACAGAATTGAGAGCTATATATAAAAAGTGCTATATTGAATGTATTTTTTTTATAAAACACTGTCTATATATGTATTAATTATTTTCCTCTAATCCCTAGAAACCTTTAGAAATACATTTTCTCAGGTAGTAGAAACAGTTATTTAAAAATATATATATATCATTTTTATGAACAAAGTGACAGAATTGTGTATATTATTTATGTACATTATTTCGGCAAAGACAGAATGAAAACAAAACAGTGGTATACAAGAAATACTCCCAACATTTTAAAGTAGTTAAATAATCTCTTACTTTTCATCTGGTTGATGGAGTTGTGGCTCAAAGATACACTAGAAATGGGTGTCTTGTAATTAAAGACACTGCGTTTTTGTTATAGTCAGGTTCTTTCTGTACTATACAAATACTATCATTACATATTAGTTGCTGTGGGATGAATAGCAAACATTTTAATGAGATCATGGTTTTCTTTAAAGTGTACATGGCATATCTCTAACCCTTATTTTCATTCATAATCTCAGCAGTGGAGAATTTACACAAAGATCACATCATATCTCTGAATGTATAATGGTATAGGAACAGCTCTATCCTAAACACACATCTGTAATTCTGTAGTGTAAGGGCTTTGCTTCTCTTTTGCACACTCCTCGAATAAGCATTTCTGTGTCCTACAGAAATCATTCACCTCTAAACTTCCGTGCAAACTAGTACTGTGCAATAAAAGATTGGATTTTTTAAAGTTTTCATTTGAAGCACAGGTTACTAAGAATAAAATTGGCTATCAAAAGTCATATATTTAAGACACTGACATATTAAGGAAAAATCAAAGGCATTTTCTATACAAAAATCCACTTACGCAGAAATATTAATATTACATGTACTGCTTACAGATGCAATTTGTATAAAAGTAGTTTACCTCCACCTAGAATTCAGAGATAGTAGGAAGTCTGACTTAAGTATTTGTAGAAAACCTTAATCTTAAACAATAATAATTTCAAAGTATTAACTTGTTGAAGAATGACAGCTTTGTGTTGCTACATTTGGTATTCAACAAGCAGTCATTTAGTCACAGCTGCCAATGCTGACTGATAAATGTTCAAAAGAGCCTAGAAGAATATTGACAAACCCTCAACTTGTGTGTAGTATGGAGATAAGGATACCAAAATTATATTTACTTATGCTCCTAGTGTGGCATGAAGCTTCACAAAATAGTGAAGCTACTTTTTTTTCTACTTCTGTGAGATTTTTATTTATTTATTTTTTTTATTATTTTTTTTTATTTACTGCTATGCAAGGTTCAATTTGTGTCCATTGATTTGGTGCTGGATAAAAGTACTAGTCTCCATGGGGATGGATGGAGATTGTAGAAAGAAAACAAACTACCAACAAGAGTTTTCCACCTTAAAATCCCCAATTCCTATCCTCTATTAAAAAAGAAAACAAAAAGAAAACAAAAAACAAAACAAAACAAAAAAACCAAAACAAACAAACAAAAAAATGTGGGGCAGTGGGAGGGGTGGAAGGGCAGCAAAAGAAAGAAACAAAACAGCAAGGACAAGATGCAGTATTTTCTCAATAATTTCTGTCTAGGTTTGATCAGCAGGAATAATTTCTGTCTAGGTTTGATCAGCAGGAATGTAGATCCTGTTGCATTTATCTAAAACATCCACAGAGATTAAAAATTCTGTTTTACTCTCTTAACATATGTGAAAAAAGTAAGTTAATGGTTCTTCAATAAATTATAGCAGCCTTTAAATTAAGACCACATCAAGCTTTGTAATGAATTATTCCACAATTTGTTGGACTTACAGTCTTAAACTTTTAAATTAGTGTTTGCATGTTATGTTTTTTCTCACCAAATCTGTATGCTAGAGATAATCAGGGTTCCATGTAATTTAAATGGAAATTGCACAAGGACCCCTTCATTCTATGTATATATTTTGTCTCCTGTATATGGTTAAAGACAAGAACTGCAGAAGAAATTTACAAACGCTAAAGCCACACATTAGGAAGATTTATAGATAATCATTTCATTTAATGTTCTTCAGTGAAATTTTTAGTTCTCTACAATTTAAAGAGGCAAGTACCATCACCCCCCATGGCATTTGTCAATTCAGCAAAACAGAATTCATTTTTGTAGAACTTTAGATTAAATATAACAAGTTTCACAATCTATTGAGAAATAAATTTTGGCTGTTGAATTGATGGGTCAAGACCTTTGGCCTTAAGATTGTAACATTCTAGAAATGATCTAGAGAGGAGGTGTCAAAAAGGTGGGACACTGCCCTTTCTGGAAACGCCCAAAGAAAGGACAAGGACAAGACTCTGAATATCTGTCTCTTTATTTAAGATAGTAAAAAGATATACAAATTATGCAAGAATTAGAAACTGGACAAGTTTAAAGCTGATTTTTTCCAGATACTTCTCTTTGCATATGTATAGTTTATTCTTGATATTTTCAATATTTCAAAGCACTGATTTATATATTATTTAGTATGAAAGTACTATAGCTCAAGAATATAGTAACATATATATAAAATACTCAGATGGGTTTTATCATTGCAATCCTTTTAATTTCAATGCAGGTAGCTAAGCTGATTGTGCTGATGTTTCGCCTGACAGATATTCTTCAATGTACTCTGCAGTAATATCTACTACTGTTCCAGAATCCTCAAAAGGGTGGAGAAAAGTAAATAGGAGACTACTTAATTTCACTACATTTAGTAAGCAGAAAGCTTGTGTTGCTACAACAACAAAGAATGACTGAAGGCAAATTGCTTTTTTATTGTTCCCAAAATCTGGCATTTGAATATGCTTTTTCTACAAATAGTCTTCAAGTTTAGAAAACTATGTCAGACAATGTTAGCTGAAGCTCAAAAATCATTGCCTCCATCTGTTACCCCAAAAGATCTAATGTCACAGACAGAGTAAGCACACTGACTTGCCAAAATGCACATAACTCAAAATGGTAAATCCTACAGCTTTCTGAGCAGTTTGAAGGCTCATGATGCTGTTCACAAATGAACTATGCATAAAATAAGGAGCTATTTTATTTAATCATCTTTTTTTTTTTTTTTTTTTTTTTTTTAACTGGTTGCTTGGAATTGGACTTTTATTACTTGGAGGTGCTTGCTTCCTTCAGCTGGACTTTGCTCAAACTATATATTGCTGTAAATTATAACATATAAATCATATTCCAAAGTAAGAACCATAGTGCATCAAAATGCAAAAGTATTCAAGATGACTTTTCTTTACTCAACTTGGTGCTAACCAGCACTTACTAATTTTTCAGTCTACTCTTTCTTGAAGTAGTAAAGTACATGCTTATATCAGCCAAAACTATTTCAGTAGTTATGAAAGCTAAGATGATTATAAACAGGCAAAATGGATGACAGTAGGAGTGAAAATAATTTCAGAAGCCAGCAAATCATTGCAGTTCTCAAGAAAGTAAATCTTGCCAAGAAAAAAGACTTATATGCTTGAACAGCCCAACGGGGGTGTAAGTACTATGTTAAAAGTACATAATTTTCTTATAAATCCATCAATCTCCAGCAGATTTATAATAATGAATTACATGACATAAACATCAGGGTGGAGGCCTGACTACAGTTTGTGCTCTGTGGATTGCCAAAGGTTCAGATGTTGCTTATGATTCAATTAAGCATCTAATAGAAATAATGCCTAATAAAAGCTTATGTGAATTATGATAGCTGTTTGATAATGCCTGAATTTATTCTTCCTTTCCAATAAGCTTTGTATCGTTAATTCCTCAAAATGAACAGTTTTCCTAAATTAACCACTATGCCTTTCTGCATCTCTCTGAGTAATGTAACTGAAGTTTTTAAATATATTTTTCTAAATAGGAAAGCCCAACCAAAATTCTACTGTTTTTATTTAGACAGAAGGCATAGTCAAGAAAGCCTGCACAGATTCACGGCAAGGTTGAAAATGGCTAATTTGTCTAAAACCAGTATGAGGTAATGGCTCTAGATCTTCATTTTACCATTGTATCTCATGTAAAAAAAAGGGACAGCCAGCAACTGACGAACAATTATCACCTCTTTACTCTTCTGAGAGTGTTAAATTGATCCTTGTTTACTTGGATAAACCCAGGTTTAGCTCAGCCTGTGAGAGTACAATGAGTATATTTCTCATTGCACTCTTCTTTGGCAAATCAGAGAGGATAGATGTTAGACTGATGAATGAAATTTTCACTATAAATTAGTTTTCCAGTGGAAACTCACTAACATAATCAACCTAGTTCCTTTCTGAGGAAAGAGTAGAGATCTGCAGAACAATAGACACACCTGTCTATTATCTAAGCTTTACATGTCTGTATTTGAAACAGAGAAATTGAGGAAATGGTATTACAAACCAGGCATCGCTTTGAATGTTGGACTACATTTATGATTTCCATTTTGGAAATACAGTTTTTGTCTAGGGATATTTGTTGGCAAAGTCTGTCTCTGCAGATGAATTGATTTGTGAAGTGTCTTTGCCTCATGATTTTGGATAACCCAAAATAATTTACATAATTTTAAAATTGAATGTATTTGAAATCAAAAGCAAAATGTTGAATGGGCACTGGTAATTTTCCAAAGGGTGTATGAAACATAGTGGAAAAGATGACAATGGAGACAAAAGTTAAAAGGCATCTCCAAATAAATCTAGCCATTCATTAGTCTTGGGATCTTCTATTTTCTATTTCATCCCACTCCAGATGATTTGTACAAAATAGATGTTGTAGTAAATTACAGAAATTAAAAGAATACATTTGCATTTTTAGTGAAATATTACCTGTTTGTTAGACAAAATATTACCTGCTCTCTCAGCTCATCTTTGTGATTATAGTGCCTGAAATGTAAAATATTTACCTGCTGCCTCAGGGGAGATCAAAGCCAACATTTTTGTTTCTATCTTTGACTCTGAAATAAAGTTATAGATAAGACATAAGGGCACACATTTGTCTTCATCTGCCTGAAAGAATCATATCTTAGTAAATTTTTTAAATTAGTATCGCAACTTATAACTTGAAAAGTTATGCCAAACTTAGACCTTACATAATTATTGCTGCAAAATATAATTATGTATGTGAAGGGTGTAAAGAAGATCCATTATAAAGAAAAGGAAAGGAAAAAAAAACATATCACCTATCAATACAGCTATCATATATGAAGCTAGCATATTTTGTAGATATTAAGATAAAAAGTTTTCATGTAAGAAAATTGTAGAATTTTCTCTTAGGATAGAAAAGCTTCGCAAGAAGGAGATATTACAGGAAGAACAATAATTGTGCTATCTTCTTATGCATAGGCTTTATGCTGAACTGAGAAATGAATCTTGTTTTATCCATGTACCTTTGGATAAGGAGAGCTGTATTCACCAGGCATCTGGTACAGAATGCTTATACACTAAATAATTATACTTAACTAACTCAACAGAGGAGAGACATTCATACAAGAATTAATTATTTAATGTTTGTATTCAGCTTGAAAATGTGAAAATTCTTCTTTACAATTTCTAGCTACTTCAGGCACTTGGAAGATTTCTTTCAGAAAGGGTGTGGGTGTGAGAAGGAAAGCAACAAAATGGAAAAAATAATTCAGCAAATATGATAGTAATATAATTATTTTAATATTTGTGGTTATTCTGTAGGCATTTTTATGATTGTTTTAGAATTTAAAAACAGGTGCAGCTATGTCATTAAGAACTATGAATCTGTTAATTCATTTAGTTAAAAAGTGTGGCAATGTACAGATTTGATCCCAGCACCTAAAGCCATTCTCCCACCTTCAAACAGTCAGTTCAAATGTAAGGAAAGGAAAGAGAGAAAAAGAGCCTTACATAACCTGTAGAAGAAAAAATTGAACAAAGAAACATATTTCAAAATACTAAGGTCTCCTTCAGAGACTATCTTCCTATTTTATTCCTTAAGGTGAATCTAGGTTTCTTTTTACAATGTTGAGTCTTGAAATTGTGAAGTTCTTTTAATAATGGGAAATGTCAGAGCTTGATTTACTCAATTTATGCATTTTTCTTATCTTTTCATTAATATGAAATCATATATACATCTTGAATATATGCTGCCTACTCTTTAAAAACTGTATTGACATGAAAGGTTCTATGTAAATACATTATCAGAACATACACTGTTTAACCAGGGCATGCTATGTCACTGTAGCTGCTTTATTGAGATGTCTCATAGGAAACAGATTTAGCCTACTGATGGAAAAATGGTAATATGGTAATAACCATTGCTTAATCAGGACAGTAATTAGCATCAATTCTGTTTAATTGAACTGAATTTAACTGGAGTCAAGAAGTAAAGTACTGATTAACCTCCAAACTATTGATCAGTGCTCATTAATTCTCCAAAGACACAGAATAATTACATCAATAAATGACATACATGTCTAATTTTACAAATCAAACTCTATCTGGAAATACAGCTCGGCATAAATAGTGTGCCTGCATGGAAAAAAATCATTCTGAATACATTAACTCTGTAATCATGATTCCTTTTAAAATTTAAATTGTAAGACTGAAATGCACATAGTTGATAGTATTTAGCTGTTTATGGCTATCTACAGCATCTTTTTTCAGTACCTGTATACCAGCTGTCACTCAGTTCCACTACAAATTTGAGTGATTGCTGAACTTCAGAATTGTGACATAGATTACTCTATCTATGAAAGTAATGGTACACAGGGGCAGAAAACTGATTGACACATAGTCTCTTACTGTTCACATCCTGATACTTGTAGAATTATGCCAGGGACAAAGGGCTTCATTTGCTCTTCACAACTTTTTATAGTATTATATTCATGTCACAAAATGTTGCCGATTTTCCCAAGAGCAGCAGTCACACGTTGCAACTCTCATAATGATTAACAACCTGGTGATTGTGTCATTCACTGTTTGATTCAAAGAGCTCAGAAAACTTCATCGTCTCTTTATGCTCAGTTGCAACCTTTTGTACTTGCACGTACCTTTAGATTTGATGATTATGATTCTGCTGTTATTTTACTGAAATTCCTATGCATTGGTTTCCATCAAGAAATGTTTTCTTTTGCTTTTCCCCACCTAATAATGATACCATTCTTTTGAATTTCTGTCTGTGCTTTTCTTAGGATTTCTTCTTCATAACAGATAAAGAAGGTCATTGGAATTGACAACTTTGTCTTATACCTATCCTCAAGTTAAACCAATTACTTTGCTCATGTGTTTTTCATGAGAATTTCTACTAGGATTTTACATCAATTTTATGATGTTTTCAGCAACTCCATCCAGCTGCAGTTTTAAAAAAATCCACTACGATATCAAATCTGTAAGTACAATCCATGACAAAACACTTTCTTTCCTTTTGTATTCCAGTGTTTTATACACAGGTAATAGAAATATTACTCTTATGGAGACTACACTGAAATTCTGCAGCAATTTTCCAAATAGCTAAATCCACCGCTATAGCATTTTTTCTATGTAGCTAGAATGCATTAAATTGGTATTCAAGGTGATCACCTTTGTCACATTTTTTTTCACTGTGTGTTTATATTTCATATAAGTTTGTCAGGAAATTAATCATTCTGTATTCCACAGTAGATTATCCATTGGCTCAGCTACTAGAAGATTAACAAGTATAGCTTCCCATACACAACATGTACTCAAACATTCTCCTTAATTTCCAGCACAGTGTCTCTTATCACACCATATATACAGGGTTTCTCTGAAAGCACTGCTTCCTATTTTATTATGTTGGCTCATAATGCCAGAGGCAGATGTTGGTGGTGTGACGCAGTAGAAGTGGAAACTTCTACAACTGAGAAGTTACCAAGACTGAGCTGAAGTTATTTAGAATGGAAATGTCTGCCAATAAACACTGATATATCTCTCTATTATTTTCCTGGCTTTAGGATGAAGGTATAGACGTTTCTTTGGTGGCCCAAACTATTCTGGGAATCCACTTTCTTTTGCATTTCATTCTGTTCCATTTTCAGGGGATGGAGAAGAGAACGAAAGTGTTTCCTTGAAGATTTAGCCAAAACTGACTTCGAATAAAAAACATAATTGCAACTCTAGCTTACTATATTCTCTTCTTGAGTAACTGTCAAGTTACTAAAGTACACTTTGGCAAAGCAAATGTGCTTTACCACACCTCCCAGCATAAGTAAAATGGAGTTAATTACTTCCACTTCATGGAAATCCCATTCATCAAAAACTGCAGGCCCAGTAAAATCAGTCCCACAAAGTCCTGGTTCAAACCAAGTTGTATAAAATAACTTTCCTTGAGTTAATACATCAGCAACCTAACTACACTGAAAAATAAGTTTCATTATGGATGAATATGGCCAAAACACTTGTAAAAATGATTTCAGTGTTCTGTTTTACCCTGTTTAATTATTTGTGGAAGTCTTAACTCTCATCAATTTCCCATTTACTGAATCAACTGCTATTTCTAATGCACACTACAAATGGTTACAGAATGTTGCAAAGAGAAATGTACAGAAATAATTAGAATTTGCTGGAATGGTCTGTGATTCTTATCCGTGGCAAGTGTGGGTGACATGAGATCATCTGCAGAAATGATTTGCCAAAAATTCCAGAGATTAATGCATTCAAATGCAGTGTGGTTTTTGTCCTATTAAAAGTATGACTAGAATCCTAAGCACAGTTTATCATATTTTAGTCTTTTAAAATTCAGTTTCTTTCCTTAAATTTGTTCCACAGGTATTACTATTTTCCATTAGTATGCTGTTCTTTCTCACTTGCTTTCCATTTTCTTTCAATTTTGTTTATGATTTATTCCATCCAGTAAATTTACTATTCAATCATGATAGTATTTGCTGTTAAATCTTTGTATGAAATACCCTTCCTCCACTCACTGCATTACTCATTTATTTGTTTCTCACTCCTGTGTTTTTGAGTCAGAAATCTTTTTTGATGAGTCTCAGACACATCAATAATTAGGAACAAAAAATAAAATAATATATATACATATGCATATATATATATTGCATAGGTTTTGAACTTCTCTACAAAATATTTGTTTTCTGCAGAATATGGCATTTATATTAACTGTTATTTATTTTCACTAATAATTCTTAAACATATTTCACTACTTTTGTGCCTATGGATAGAAATTTAGAATTTGTGTTACTCAAAGAAAGATACTTCTCAGTATTCAGTGTCAAGAGATATATTTCTGAAAATTTCTGCTTATAGATTGCAAATGTTTGTAAATATCTAGGTTTTCAATAACTTTATTATTAGATATTTGAAATTTGACTAAGGTTTAAAATTCCATTTGTGTCAAATATGAATGTCAGGTTTTGTGATTACAGGAAGGTGGGTAAACAGTTAACTTACCAAGAGCAACAACAACAACTACCAAAATTACACCCACAAGTCCCTTCGATTTTTGAATACTGGATGTAAAAAGACCTCTAGAAGCAGTAGAAAAAACTGTCACTAGTTTTGACAGTGTGCTTATCCACTGAAAACTATACACAAAATATAACCCTACATGTCAATGTATAAGAATTTATTTATAAGAACTATTCTACACTGACCATATAGGATATCACTGTAAATATTTTTACCTGACTTTTATTTTTTTGACATGAATTAAGAAGTAATCACTATGCTTGCATACATATAAATTCAGGAAAAATCTAGAAATCGTAGTTCCTTGTTTGTTTCTAGCTACTCTGATTCGGGTATCTGTTGATATAGAAGTCTTTGGAGAGCCAGAGATTAATTAATAGGAACTGTGGCACTTTCTCCGAAATATTCAATTATTTCAAATCAGAATTTTATGACAAAAGAATATTCTTCTGAAAAATTTACATCTACAGTCAGAAAGCATCTATATAGACTACTTATCATCAGATATTTAAATTAAATATGTTTAATTAAAAAATAATTGTCTGTATTAAATAAAAGGTGTTGGTATTTCCAAGATAAACTAGTACTAGCCTGTCAGAATTTTTTACAATGACTTCAAGTACTACAATTTGATTTCTTAACAGATTAGTGAATAGATATTATGTTTTTTTCCTAGTTAAACTCAGAATCACCTTTTATCTGTGAGTAATATGTGAATAAACATCCAGGCTTATTCTATTCCTTGTCTTCATTTGAACTCTTTAGAGAATGACCTTTCCCAACACAATAGTGTCTCAGAATATAAATGGACACTGACTTTCAAAGCTTTTGGCAAAGTTAACACATACAGAGAATATGCTACAATGAAATTAACAGTTCTGCCAGATGGTTTGTACCTGCAAGCTTTGCAATAATTACAACAACCTCATCATATTGCTGGTCTTTCTTCACCTTGAATATTTTTATTGCAGTTGTGCAGACATCTTTAAGAATTTCACCTCAAAGAGTGGAACTTTCATTTGAGTGAGAAATTCCATTATAAAACTGCAAATTAAGGAAATGAACCATCTCATACTAATTACAAGTTTTTGAGCTCCTCCCAGCAGTTGTCCCCTGTCTTGGAGATTGGTAATATGCTTGAAGATTGAGAAATTTTGAGATGCCCTGATCACAGAACTTGTTGTCTATAATAAAAATCAATAAATGTATATAATGAAGAGAGGATTTCATTTGGCATCAACAAATTGATGTACCCTGTACCACATGGCTGCTCGATCTGAAACAAACAAACAAAAAAAAAAAAGAGTGAACCTTTGAAAATAAGCTCTCTATGACTCCAGTGAAATATGCCCTGTTTGTATACAACCCAGTACCACAGACACTTGATACAGGCCTCTGTTCTGCAATAAATGTTGCAGGTTATAAGAACAAGCAAACTAAAACTATGGAGTACTCATACAGTACTCTGGTGGGGATGTATGAGAATTACATACAAAATGGAACAGTGAACTGAAAGACATGGTTGGCTTGAAATACGGTAAACAAAATGTATATATAAAAATAGAAAAAAATCTACAAATGATCTCTACTCCCATACTTGCTTGACAGTTTTTTAAGGTTTCAGACAGAATTTTGTCTTCCCTACTGCTGTATGAAACACCTAGAAAACCAACCAGTGACACTGGAAAAGGGTATTTCTATCTCTTTCCTCGTTCAGCCAGACTTCAACCAGAGCTCTAGCGGGCAAATATTGAAAGTTCCTACTTTCAGAATGCTGTTAGGTTAAATAAACAGAAACATTAGGGAAAACCTTTTTATTTATTCTTTTCAGTTACCAATACTCCTAGCTCTTGACTGTCACAATAATAGATAGAGAAAAAGCATCAGAAAAAGTGTGATTATATGGATTACAACAGGATTATGTACTTTTAAATATCAATACATCATATGCTCTTACTCATTGAATAAGTCTTGCCAGCCAGCTGCCAAGTTGTTTAAAGTCACGTTAACATCCCATTAACAAGCAGAATTGCTGCCTTCTGGTATAAAGTGGTTTATCTAACTCCCACTGGAATACATTCTGCATCAGATCATTTCAGCCTAGATGTAATTTCCTAGATGGCAAAGTAATATCCATTGTATTGATTTGATTTAATGCATCAGTTTCAATAAGTCATACTTGGACAGTTCAAGTCAACCCATATTGTTATATTCGAGGATTCAGAGCTCTATACTTCTTATATATTCCCATATAAATTTTTTTATTGAATAATCTTGAAATGGAATTCTCACCTCTGTCTAAGCAGCTTGCAGAGGTGGCCAGGAGGGAGACACGTGATAATATGATGTGACAAAATGAAAGATAATGAGTTAGAGAGAGACAGGAACTTCTCAGTAGGTACTGGTTGCATTTATATTATCTGTGGCACTTGTGCTCTAAGATAGTACTGAAGACAGTAAAGGTGAACAAGAAAGGCTAGCTGTGGGAAAAAAAAAAAAAAAGTATTTGAAAGGAATCACATGAGCAGCCAAATCTCCATGGTCTACTAATGATAGGATGACCACTGAGAATGAACCTGATACTCTGCAGGATGCAAGCTCCATGAAAAGCTAGTTGTGACTTTCATCCCTATTAACATTTTAGGACTGTGCATATGGAAGGTATAGTGTCTCATCACATCTTTCAAAGAAAGAAAGTGTGAGCACGTGCTCAACTTTCTTTTTGAAGAAATGAATAGAACAGAGTCAACTTCTTTTTCTCTCCATTTTGTAAAGACTTTTATACAAAGTGTTATAAAATGTTCAACAGGAATAAAGACAGAATGAAGAGCAAACCTGTTCTAGAACTAGCAATAGTTACTCTCATACGGATAGATAGGGAAAAATGACATACTGTATGATGATACAGACATATAAAAGAACAAACATATCAAAACTCTAAAGCACTGAGATGCAAGTGTTATCTTTTAGCCCAAAGTGAGCACAGAAAAGAAGTGTGCTGCACTAAGCAGACGGGTGATTTATTCACAGGATAAATTGAAAAAGGAGGGTTACAGTGTGAAACACAAAGAGAGGAAGTAACTCAGTAGGAGGATGATTTCTGGAGCATGGAGTAATGCAAGTAAATGATGTGCTTCATATCTAGTGATTCCCAGAGAAAACGTAAGATTGAAAATGTGTCCTGAGCATGAGTTCTGTGCAAGGACTAATTGCTGATTTCATTTATTATTGCTGTAAGTTCACTGTATCATTCGCTCCTTTCACTGTTAATACAGAGATGCAAATTAATGGCTTTCTGACAAAAGCATCTACATGTATCTGAATGTAACAACTAAATGCCACTTCTTTTGGCTTGACACAGGTATTGCTGCCCCTTTTTTTAATTTGCAAGTGGGTAGACGAAAAGCTGGTTTGGTGATGGTGTTCAGAAACTCAAGTTTTGAAATTGAACTCTGTAAACATTGAAATCAGTAAAGCCATTCTGAAATACTCAAGGGGAAAGAAACAATAATACTAAGGAAGTCTTTCCATTTTGCAGAAGATACATTGTAAGTAAATTTAATAACTGAAATGAATGCAATATATATTATTTTTCCATGTTTGTTTAAATGAGAAACCTAATACCAATAAAGTCAATCTCCCTATTAGTGATTAGGCTCATATAGTCATTTTGCCTTTCTGTTTGCAAATGCATGTTAGAAAACACCATATTAATTATTAATTTGTCAATCTACTTGAATGAATTTTTTTTTTTTTTCCCATAGATCAACTTGCACATTTTTAAGACTTACCAAGAATACCCCAGAAAGTCAGAATGTGATTTTTTGTCAGTCCTTTACAGCACTGAGGTACATGGTGAGTAGGCATGGTGATAATGGACCGATGGCTAGACTAGATGGTCTTAGTGATGTTTTACAACCTTAATGATTCTATGATTTTAGGATTGTAGTAACTTCTAAATTTAAACTGATCCAGTGAGATTTTTGCCCAGAATAGATAAAATTTGGGAGGACTATTATCTTTATGTCAATATACTCAAATGCAAGCATGTGAGGACAGATTATGTAGGTATACCCACGCTTGCTTTTAGGTGTGGCTAACATAGAAAGTGAGAGTAGGCTGTACTGGTCTCAGATCATTTTACCTGTCTGAATATTATCCCAGAGTCTGGTGAATTTTGGTGCCTGAGATGACATTTATGCTGCAGCCGTGGCAACATTTATATAAAACACTGTGTTGAAGCTAGATGGCGTTTGTGTAAGTAACCTGCTTGTACCATTGAAGTGTAAGATCAGGAGCAACGTAAACAAAGCAATTAATATACAAATGCAAATAATGGGGAAAAAAATACCAAACAGATTTAGATCTGGATAGTTGTTGGAAGATTCTTTAAAATTTCAAAAAAGTTTTGATTCAAGAATCTTCAATTTAAAAACAAACAAATGAAACAGCAAAATTTATTATTATTATTATTATTACAACTGAAAATGCTTCTGCTCTCAAAACTATTTGAAATACAGTTAAATAATTTAATAATTTGAATTGTATGGAGTCATGCTTATACTAGTTGTGCAAGACAACTACTGTCTTCAATCCACACAGATTCCTTTACTGTCCCATTGGGGACTATCATTTATTTCTGTATAAAAATAGAAACCATTAAAAACTTTTAACTTCTTTTTTTTTCTGCTTTCTCACCCTGCAGCAATAATTAGTTACATTCTTCACGTGTGGGTGAAAGACAGGGATGTTTTGCAAATAAAGTGGAGGTTTTGTTTTCATAGAGAGGTTCACTATCTTTTAAACTTAGCTTCATTATAATTGAAAATGAAGAGCTGCCATGTTTACTCTTCATGAAAAGTTGTGAGGGCTTCGTTCTTGTGATTGCTATAGAGGAATATCTGAATTCTCTGGTAGTTTGCCCTTCTCATAGGGAGCAGCTCTGCACCTGAAAGTTCAGCAATCCACATTAACAAAGAACTACAAGAATTTTTAGTTTTTGAACAGAAACCAAACCAGAAATACAAGATTTCCATTTTAGACTGACATTTGTGGTGATTTTTCTTGTTCCTCATGCTTCAAAGCCGTTTTTTAATGGAAATTCCCCTGACCTATTAGTTTTCCCTACATTTTCAGTAAGCAGTCTAATTGTTACATCAGAACAAAAATGTTGAATTAAGCGATGACTGCAAAGAGAGAAGTAATCTTCATTTTAGTAAGAATAAGTAACATGGAAAAAAAAATGACTCATATTCTATGTAAAGCAAGATTTCCTGTTAGCAGAACAGTAGCAACAGAGACCAAGAGATCCAGTAGACTTGCATAACCTATTGAGTGTGGTAAGGTCAAGTTCTATCTGAGCATATACCTCGGTATATGAGAGAGACTATTTCTCTCACAAAAGAAAAAAACACACATAGGTATATATTTTTTGAAATTATTTCATCTGCAATTACATGAAATGGAAAATATATATGAGAAAACAAAAAATCAGCTTCCAATGCAGATATATTAAAATACAAAATTAATAATGCTTATATATATGACTTTCAGAAGTTATGTTATTACAGATTACTAGAGGTTTTGACAGATTGATGGTATATATATATTCATATTTATTGAGAAAAACAATTTTAGTGCAAACATGTATAATCTCTGTTTTGAAGCTGACTTTATTTACTGGAATGGGGAGATAGTGCTGACATTTTCTGACACAAAGTACAGGGGTAGGGGAAAAAAAAAGGGAAAAAGCATCTGAAGGACTTCTTGAGGGCTCTGATAAAAGTCTGATTAGTCTATGACAAGTGTATTTTTTCCCCCAGTATCATGAACTTGCTTTGATGGATACTATTCTGTGACAGACCATTTGGTTCACTATGATATGTGGATTCATATCTTCTTTCAAATGTGCCCTTTTGTCCTTTGATATTATTTATTTATCACATCAGTAACTCTCAGTTTCATTTTTAACACCTTTTCCTCACAAGTGAGACAGATGAAATTATTTCCTGTGAATTTGTACCTTTATAATCCTTGTTTTATTTCTCAAATAATTTATAAACACATTTTTTTCAGGTGCTGAGGGCTATCAAAATGTATTATCTCACTGACTATAATGGCGCTTCCCACATATGCAACTGTTCAAACTGAACTTGTGACTGTGTTTGTCAAACAATTATAGTAAATGCAATTTCTGTATACATTCTTTGCAAAACTGTCCCTTTTTCTAACTCCCATCTGTAATATACTGTGTCACCATAATGACTACATTATAAACAGAAAATGCATTGCCGCTTTGAAAATGTACATGAACATTTGTGTATGTAAGATAGCAAGACAAAACAACATTAAACCTTTGTTGTAACAATTTGGAAGGAAAAGAACTGTAAATGTTCTTCTACTTTGTCTGACATGAGGTCACTGACAAACATGACAATGTGGGACACATTCTCCCTTTTTTATGATATTGTATACTGGGAAAAACTTGACTGGCTCTAGTGAAAAAGTGAAGATGAAAGTTTGGAATCTGTATTGAATATCCATGTTTTGAATTAGATCTTAGGAGATGTTTTGTCTTTTCTCCAACTTACCTTTAAAACTTGGGGTATTGCATATGTATTAAAGTTCAGCTATTAGTTTAAAATATGTAAACTCCTATGACAGTGCCACACTTATTGAAGCTTCCACTTTGATGCACCCTCCAGCTCTTTTCATCTAATTAGAATAAATATTAAAAGAGAAGAACTGTTGAACAGAGTGAATGCCGCTGAACACTTTGGAATTTGGGTTAGTCTTCAAGGAACAAATTATTTTTGACCACGGACTGCTATAGCAAATTTTGTCTGTCATGTTAAACTCTGCATCACTCTAGTTTCTTTCTTTGTTATAGAAGTTTCTACTTCAAGGCAGAATGAAAGAATAGTAACTAAATGAGGTCTAATGTAAAATATGATTCTCTTGAATTTCCTGTCCTACTTACCTCTCATAGTCTGTCTGTGTTGTTTATTTCATTGGGGTTTTTTGTTTGTTTGTATGTGTTTTGTTGTTGTTTGTTATTTTTTGGCTTAGTCTTGGCATGCACACTAAACCTTTCTGGACAAGAAGTGATGAAATTGTAGCTAAAGTGGTAAAAATGTAGCACAACGCACAAGTTTGCACTCTAAATAATGAAATCCTCACTAATGTTTTTAGTTCCAAAAAAATGTATTAAACAAAAAAATTAGACAGAATTAGTAGATTGGTCTCAGAGGCTGAGCTGTCAAAAAACTTCATATACAGCATGTAATAAATAAAACTAGATTTTGTTTCATGGTCAATTTATCTAAGCAATTTGCCCCAAACCAACAAACAAAAATAAGACCCTGGAAATAAACGGCTTTTCCTCTGCTGGTGGTATAAGCATCACAGAAACTGCTTAACTAGTTTCATTGAGGTCTTTTAGTGAAGATTCCTACTCTCATCTTACACCTGCAACCAAAATGCAAGTACATATTGTGGTGGGTAGAGGACAGACAAGTTGTGTTGAGAAAATACAGAAGTAAGGAAATGCAAAATTATACAAGCACACTTCTCGTGCTTTTGAAAAACAAATATTGGTGGATACAGGGCAGTAGAAATGAAGAGAGTTAAAGGAAAGCAAAAAATGTAGTGAGATTAAAAATGTTATAAATAAACCATTATCTTTTTATATGTACAGAGCAAGTAAATGTAGTTTGCAAATACTGGTAGTACCTTTCTACCAGGGAATATATTTAAATTAATTTTTTCTGCTGATGTTTTATTTTAGGAAAATTTTCTTGGTTACTTTCAGTTATCTTCAGAAATTAGAGAAAATGAAACATTTTCAAGATTTAAATTTTAAATATTCTTTTTCTGCAAACTTTAATGGTATCATCTCTGACCAAGAAACAGTTACTATACATGAAAGTACAATATGTCTCATTCCCTGTTTAATCCTTGCTCATCTTTCTAACCATTGGCTAAGTACAGGACACAGCTCCTCTATAGTCAACGGATCAAGGGGAAATGCTTTTATACTGGAAGAGAGTAGATATAGACTAGATATCAGGAAGAAATTCTTTACTGTGAGAGTGGTGAGACACTGGAACAGGTTGCCCAGAGTGCCCCTCTCTCTGGAAGCACTCAAACCAGGCTAGATGGGGCTTTAAGCAATCTGTTCTAGAGGAAGGCGTCCCTGACTATTGCAAAAGGGTTAGAGAGTTGGAAATATGTTGTATTAAAGGTCCCTTCCAACCAAGGCTGCTCTATGATTCTATGAACTTTTCTGATGCTCACGGGAATTGGGAAGCATCCTTTTATGAAAATGTGAACTTTTTTTTCTGAGTTGACTAAAATATGAACTTCAGCACATTAATAGGTATGTTGAAAACATTGCTGAAAAGTTTAATGATGAAAAACTACTGTATTTTATTTCATTACTGTTTTGAACTGATTAGAACACTCCTGCAATACTGCATGAGCTTGGACGTTAGTAACACAGGTATAGCATAAAAAGTAATTTATTTTCTATAATGTGATTATAGGAAATCTGCTTTTTTAAAATTATTTTTATTTTTTATATTATGTGTATGAAATAATGAAGAACACAGTTTGCTTCCCTTAAAATCAAACTATTTCAGCCTGCTAACAGTTAACATCTGAAAAAGATAAAAATATATTTACGCATACACTGAAGGGTAATCAAGGGAGATTTACCTTTAGAATAACAGGTTTTCTTCTGATATAAAATTCACACCAGAAAGATGGTTGCTATTTAAAAGCTTCCAGATAGAAAGATATGTTAATTCAAAGAAAAACTGGGATTAACATATCCTGACTTCAAAATATGCTCCTATTATACTGACTCATTCTGTCACTATTAAAATGTTATTTACCAGTTATGAAAAGTGCCAGTCCTCACCTCTATGAATGGTACAATCACAGAATAATACAATCACACAGACTATTTCAGAAGTCAGCAGTACCACTTTTATCTGATACTAATCATAACCTCTTTCAGCCTTTTCAAATCTGTTAAGCATAGCTGAAAATGACTCTAAGACCTGACTTAGAATAATCTTTCCACTTGGGACAAAGTATCAAAATGAGTAACAGATAGAATCATCTTTGTGGATGAAAGACATTTTATAAAATTCAAATATTTCATTACATCAAAATAATTATACAGTGTGGATGCAAATTCAGCTGTTAGTCTTCCTTCTGGGGGAAAAAAAAAAAAAAGAAAAAATCACAAGAAAGGGAAGGGAAGGGAAAAGGGAAGAGGTAAAAAAGAAAGAGAAATGGGAGAAGAGAGAAGACGAAAGAGGCTTGATACAATCTTTTAAAATTAATATATATATTTGTGAGAAGAGTTGGTTTTGAAAGTTTCAATTAAAACTTGATGCAGTACTGCATCAGTCAATCACACCCTATTAATAAGATATGACAGCCTGTGTGCTCCAGCAGGTCCTTCAGTCATATTCCCTCAGGTACAGGCAGTGCAGCCAAGTGCTCATTGCACGAGGCCTCAAGTGCCTGCCTGCCTGATTAAAACATGATCTAAATTGATGGGAATAAGCTCTAATAGAAGAAAAGATCTAAATGCTGTGGAACATTGTGACACGTCTGCTCAAAAAAAAAAAAAAAAAAAAAAAACAACCTAAAAAAACTTAAAAAACTAAAACCCACCAGTGGAGAAATCCCAGTTTCATAAAACAGTTCCTCCTAATTAATTTGCTGTGATCAATTAATAATAATTACAACATACATAATTACAAAGATGATTCACTTGGATGAGTGACTGGTGCAGGGCCATGTTCTGTTTAACTTAATGGAGTGGGAGAGCAACTGGGCTGTGACTGCTGGGTACATTTGTCACTGACTGTAGTTCAGGACAGTATGAATAGAAGACACAAAAGATGGACTTTGGCACAAAAGAATGTACACAATAATAGCAAGTTCTTTTCTTTTTTCTTTCTTTTAAGATTTCCATGTGAGAGGAAGGATGTTAAGCAATTTACATGGATAAAACATGTAGAATATAGAATATAGAAACCCAGAAGCATAGTCTTAGATCTTGGCATTATGTTTTATTTTTTTTAATGTAAAACTCTTCTGAATTAATTCAAAAGACTTCTAGTGTGTGCTTTATCTATTAGGAAAAGTTGGAAGTGTTTATCCATTTTGTTTAACTAGTTTTCTAACTTTAAACAGTTTGGTTAGATCTTGGTCTTTGTAGCTGTATTTTTAACATATCTTTGATGGAGCCCGGAGCTAAGAAGAATTTAATTACTTCTCCTTCTTTCCATCCTAATTTCTAATAATAATAAAAAAGCACAGGGATTAAGATCATAGAAGAGTTGCTGAAACTCATTGCCAAATCATTCTCTTATCTAAAGTGGAGAAAACATGTGATGATTGATCCTCATCATGAGGACTTGAATAGTCTTACACTTCTAGTTAATCTTGAATAATTGGGAAACTGCAGAATGAGAAAGATGACTGAATATACAGAATCTAAAACACAGATCACATATACATATGAAAATACATAGTTCTACTTATGCAGACCCTGAAAGACATATTCTCAGAGCAGAACTGGCTTTACAGGCTGGATGCCTGAGCTCCTCATGTAAGACCAAAAGGGGTTTAATCGCAACAATTTAGAGTTTAACACAGTCAGAATAGTGAGCAATGCATTGCCTTAAGCAGTCATGTAAAGATTTTCCTTAGTTGCTCAGCTTCTCCAGGGCTTTGAAACTTAATTCTGGATTTCAAAAAGAAATATTCTCCACAGCCTCTAAATCTTCTAGAGAATGGCTGCCTCCATTTTCCTTTAAATGAGAATAAAGGATTATTTATTTTAATACATAGCCAGCAAATTCTCAGGTGAATGTCTTTGTTGCTTTTCCTGTAGACACCATTACTTTGAGTCAAGGAAAGAATATGGAAAAAGAACTACAAATTTGTAAATAGTAATACAAGCATCCAGTTAGAATGATCACTAATTCTTATTTCTATTCTAAAATACGTACACAGGGAAACCATAGGTAGCAGGACATACACTTTTTGCAGCAAATTAAAAAGCCTTTGTGAGTTTGTTGATGTATTCTATAAAATCCCACACATGCCTGTGCCACAAATTCTCTCTTACAGTGAGTCACAGCAGCAGTGAAACTTATATGAAAAGAACAAAATAAGGGCACTAAGGAAGAGTATGCAAAAGCATACAATTTCAACAAAGCCACCATCCTCTGAAGAGGCACAGACCTCCTATTTCCATCTACCCTTCTTGGAGAGAATACCATCCATTATCAGTCTCTAATTGTTTTTTGTGTTTCTGAACAGTGTATCAGGGATGGCTACAGCTTTCAGACACAGTCACATAAGTATAGACAAAAACATTACCACTTAGCATCCTTTTAATTCTTCCCACAGGGTCTTGGGAATATGAGATACCAAATAAATTAAATTAAAGCTGCCAAAGAAAATCAACCAGTATATTTACTTAACTTTCCTCTTATGCTGGTGTTTCTTAAGATCTCTCTAGTGATTGCTACATTAACGTGTATTTACTATTAATATATGTCACAAAAACAGGCTTTGGATTTTGTAATGAAGCCTTTTTGCTTCTTCTGTACTGATTCTCAGGTATCCTTACTCCCATAAATATATTTGCCCGGATTTTCTAAGCTAATCCAAAAGGTAATTTGAAATTTGAACAAACGTTATTCAGGAAAAGGTTGTATTTAAAAACATTAGATAAGTTATTCCTTTATAATTCTGAATTGGTAAAAGCAATCAAAATTATAGTTGTTGTTGTACATTTCCATTTCATAAGGATGAAAAGATAAACTACAACACTTCAATTTCATATCAATTACCCAGAAAAGGTATACCAAATAACCTGAGATTTTGCAAAAAATATTGAATTGATTATTACTTAAGAATCAAATTAATCAAGTAATTTCTGTGATGAATCACCATAATTCTTCAGCTTAAATAATACATTCTTTCTATATCATAACAATAGTTTTGCATTACAAAAAATCAAACTGAAAGAATTATTACATTACAGTAAGAATTTAACATTGACTCGTTTTCTCAGAGAAATTTTTTCAAGTAAGGAATTCAAATATGATCAAGTTAGTTGGTAATATTGGTAGTAAGCAGGGAGATTATTAACAAACACAGGTTCACAGGTGCTAACATGCAAACAAAATAAAAGAAAAGAAAACATATAGTCTGTGTTTTGATCAGCAAGTCTGACAAACCACGTAATTAAAAAGTGCACCAAGAATACTTGCAGTGATTTATAACCAGTTCATGTCTCTAAAAGTCTTTCACTGAGGTAGAAAATTGCTGCAAAACCTGATGTAGTCCAAAGTTTTAGTTCAGTTCATGGAAGCATTTTAAATTTTGTTAAATGAAATTATAGAACATACAAGAAAATTTAATTGTCCTATGAATTACTTAGGCTTCAAGGGGCCCCTGAGCTGAGGAAAATGCAACTTCAATATTTTGAGTTAAATTCTAAGCCTTCAAGGCTCACTGAGAACAAAGTAAGATATTCTGAAAGTCTCTGAACAAGTTTGGAAAGAAGATTCTAGCTATCGGGGAAAAAAAAAAAAAAAGCTTTTAATAGTTTTAAACATTGTTCTCATTTATTTATTTATTTATTTTGCCACATAAGCTAAAACTATACAAATACTTTTAGATTATCTGGTTACTGTTTTAAACTGAATATATCAAGAGAATTTTAATCAGTTAGGAAACAATAACGATAATATTTTGGCAGTATAAGCACAAAGTGGCTTGCTTCAATACAGGGTGTGTGTTCAGACCTTTTCTTACTCCAAGCAGGAGTTTCACGTTCATTTTTTACCTTATAGGAATCAAAAACCATACTTAATGGAAGTTTGCCTGCCACCTTTCAAAAGAAACTGAAACATATCCAGTCCTTCCAAGCGCTTTTTAAATTTTATTTATCTGCTTCAGTGAAACATGTTTTTACATTGTTCTTATGGTTATGCATAAGATAATGTGCAGAAATTCTGCTTTTTTGAGATGTTAGTTCCCTCTTCCATATTTTTGAATTCCCACATAATCTGAAGAATTACTCACAGCACTCATGGATGCTTTATGCTGATGTCAGTTATAGGAGTACATCACATGCCATAATATGGATTTCTGTCACTCTAAATTAAACTTAGGCTTTTTAGGAATACATATGGATCTTCCATCACAGGTTCAGTATCATCCACCCTGAGAGCTGAAAAAAAACTAAAATTTTTCAAGGATTTTTCCTCTTATCATACATAACACCTTGCCATAATAACTCACTGCTATCATATAGTTGATTATTAGATGTGTAGATTTAATGCTTAGGGTACATTTGTGAAGTAATAACACTTTGAGACTACCAGAAAAGGTACATTTAGAAATACAGACAACATTGCCAAGTCCTGCTTAAGCCTTTACTATGAGGACATATTCTCTCTAGCATTTCCATCATTCTATAGTGATGATTTGTACCCACACTTATTATATGGTTTCTTCTCTGCCAACTGCAGACGACAGCTTCCAGAGCTCTTTAACAGCAGTAACACAGTGAGTGATTTTTGACCTCTTGAACAAAGAACTGTTCCACTTTATATCTCTGATGTCATAGAAATAAGTATAGGACATAAAGGTCAACTTATCATCAGTACTCAATTGAATAGCATATTTATTATAATTTTAAGGGGCAGATCCCTAAGTTCTCATTCTGTATTTGTGATAAGCCACAGTTTCAGAGACAGACCTCAGAGAGCTGAAGAAGGAAATGACATCCTTTTCATCATTTCTTTCCTATGCAGAATATTAAACTTTGTACTTTCAGAAAGTATTTAGAAATATAGATTCTTGAATTTTGCAATGGGGTTATCCACTGCACCTGTCCCCAAAAAGGCTCTCAAAATCAGAGCACAACTTTTCACAGGATTTTAACTCTTTAAATGAAATTCAATAACTGAAATCTTTTAAGTCCTATGCTTTACTTGAACTGCTTTATATTTTTTCTCCTCTTAATAAATGAAACATTCTTGTTAAAATTATAAATCAGATAAATGCTTATGAGTCTATGTGGTTTATATTTTCCTCACTTTTTAAAAGAAGAAACTTTAAAAAATCAGGTTTTTTTTTGCTACAACCTGGAGACAACGTTGACTTTTCCTAGAAGCTGAATATATTCAGTTTAAAAAAAAATAAAAAATAAAAATGCAACACTCAATATCTTTCAAAACCAGTCTTTAGGAATGCTTTAGGAATGTACTCTTAAGTTCTTAATGCTCTTCTGTGAAAATCAGTGTTTTTCCTTTCCAAATGATTCTCCTATCACCATTCACCAGAGCTGAATTACACACTATCAATTTCAGCATAATCAAAAGGATTCTTAAGAAAGAAAAGAGCCCCCTTGTGAACTGTCATTGTTACCAACAATTGGGTACTCAGACTAGAAAAGTTAGATTGCAGCAGTTTAAAATGATCACATGCTCTTTTTCAAAAGGACATCAGAGATAAAAAGGATGAGAAGAGTAAATCTGAATGCAGATTTTGAATAAAGTCAAGTCACTTATTTCATATGTAAAGTTGAAGCTTAAACTTATGGCAATTGGAATTGGTTACAAAACTCAATTCTGGCTTACATGGCACTTCTCAGAAATATCTAAATTCCTCTCAGGGACATTTAAAAGCTTGGCATTAGGCTGACAATATTAAAAGAAGTTTAAGTAAATAATCTAATGTTGCATATCCACTATTTATTTACTAATGGAAGAAGAAACTTATAAGATCAATCAAAAAATCAAAACGTTCTAACAAATTAGATATCTGTTAAACAGATTTTAAAAGTAAAATTGAACAAAAATAGAAAATACTCAGAACACATAAAATTATTTCACTACTGCCTATGTTCACACAGTTTTGCAAATATGCATGCATGGAAAATCTAGTGAGATCCGTACAATGTTTTTTGTTCTTGTTTTTGTTTTTGTTTTTTTTCCTCAAGGACATAATTATTTTTTTCCATAAATGTTTACGTTTTTCATTGTCTGAAATAAAGTTGTGGAATATTTACCTTGAGAAACAAGCAGAATAAGCATTTCGTAACCCTACCAAGCTGAAATTAACATAAACAAGTTAAATTGATTTAAAAATTCTCTGCTCAGAAAAAAAAAAAGACTAATTTAGGGTGGGATAGTTTGTTGGGAAACTGTTTCATTAGAGGTCTTCAAATCTGTGTTAGCATCAGAGATTTTTCTTATTCTGAGCTAAATTCAATTGTTTTTTGTTTGTTTGTTTTCCCTTTTCAGCACTGTCTTTGACTGTGTTGTCTCTAAGAAGCTTTACAGCAACTTTTTTCTGGATGTATATCTATTAATATTTCTGTAGGTTTTCAGTTTATTTTAATCTGCAATTCAGCCTGGAGAAGAGGAAGCTCAGGGGAGACATTATTACTCTCGATAAATACCTGAAGGAAGGTTGTAGTGAGCTGAAGGTTAGCCTGTTCTCTCATGTTACTAGTGATAGGACTAAAGGGAATTGCATCAAGTTGAGCCAGAGGAGATTCAGGCTGGAAGTTAGGAAATACTCCTTTTCTCAAAGTGTGGTCAGGTGCTGGAATGGGCTTCCAAGGGAGGTGGTGAAGTAACCAACCCTGGAGGTGTTCAAGGAACATTTAGATGTTGTGTGGAAGGACATGGTTTAGAGAGAACTATGGGTGACAGGTGGATAGTTGGACTGGATGATTGTGGAGGTCTTTTCCAACACTGGTGATTCTATGATATTTATTTAGGGAGAAATTCAGAAGAAATAGTAGTTCTAGCATCATATTTATCTATTTGTCTAAAAGTATAATGTTCTAGTGGGTAACTATCTACAAACAGTGTTAGTTTTCTAAAATGCAGTCAAGGCTCCAGTATAAGAAAATATGTATTTCTTCATTTATTATTGTCACGTTGTTGCCTAGGTCAATCTATGTCCATGGCAGGGGGGCAATAGGCACATGTGCCGCCTGGCCCCCGAAAAAGTGGGAACAGAAAAGGGGAGGGGGTAGGGAGATGGCAGCTGTGCTCAAGGAAACAAACACAGCAGTAGCAACAATCTAAGGAGAAAAACTTATTTCACTAACTATGAAATTGGAATGCATGATAACACACTGTAATACAATCTAATTGAAATTGATGCTAATAAATCAAATAAAATAAAAGAGAGAGTTTTCCAAAGGCCAAGTAACCTACTTTGAAAATTGAAGGCACGCGGCTTGGAAGTACACCCACTGCCAAGCAGTGAGAGAGAGAGTGAGCATCACTTCCATGACATATTTCCCTCTCTGACTGTGAGGTCCCCTGGGATGCGCAGTTCTTTGTGCTCCACATGATGTTATGATGTGGAATACCAATAGCAAAAATTACAAAACCATGACAATTATCTTGGTCTGGTCTATAAAATATACTCTATTTTTTTCACTATATGAAAACAGACAGAATACCCAGATTGCACTGGACTGCTACAATCATTTGTATTTGTTAATTGTTTTTTCCACTTGCAACCCGTTGTCCAAACCAAACTCTTTGACTTCTATTACTTTAAGCATTTTATATAAGACACTTAGTAAATTTACAAGTTTCCTGCTTGAAATACTGAAAATGACTGATGAAATACTGGCCATACATACCTAAAGCACATATAATTCCTATGGAGAATGAGCTATGACAATTCAAATCCTCTATGGACTTATTTCCTGCAGTGTATTCATATTTGGAGTGCCTTTTGAAGAAATTAAATAATGTTGCAGGTTTTAAAGTATATTCCATATTTTTCTTGGCACTTTCCAATATTCCCAGCTGAGATTTAGGAAATGTGCAGTGTCTACTAGGTAATAAACAGGATTGGATGTCACAAATGAATGTGAGCAGAAAAGTCATTGGGACCACCTGGAACATAGTCTAGTTCTCTCCATACTGCCAGTATCTATTTTTAAAAGGGGTTTTGAGAACATCTGCTCCACATTGCTTAAAATGAAGTTGTGATTCAAGTTCAGAGAGAAAAAAAGTTTAGTATGAGATGAAGACAATTACACTAAAAAGTTCATTTATAATAACAAGTTGTCTCTCATCTAGATATAACTATTGCTTTGCTTTTGAAAAAAGACCTGCACGTTAAGGAGTACTGGCAAAGTAATAACAAAATATTGACAACAATTTTAAAACTCAGGAAATAAGAACAGTATGGGGAAATTAAAATTCTAGATTATCCTGAAAGTGAATTATAGCCCTGATTTCAGTGCTCATTTATACCACTCACTGACACTGTATTGGGTTATGCTTACACTAACATGTCAATCTCCTAACAATTACATAGTAATATATCTACATTGTTAATAAGAGATAAGAATGGGATGCTGGGTTCTTGAAGATGGATGAACTAATATATAGTTTAAAGAGTAAAACTCTAGTGCCAGTAAGTGTAAATATATACTTTACTTTAAAAAGAAACAAACAGTGAATGATCAACAGTATGAAGGAAGAGGTCTCACTGGTTTTCTTTGGAATTTGGGGTTATCTCATGTGTATTCCTGGACTAAGAAGGGTATTAATGAAAATTAAAATGTCATCAGTGTCTTTTACAACCTATCTGAGAAGGAGTTCTTCACAAAACTGTGCATGAATCAACGACCTGCACTACTCAGAAATACAAACATTTCAGAGCTCATCAGAGAACTTATGTTGCCACTACAAGTAGTTTCCAGCAACTTTTTAA
This sequence comes from Coturnix japonica, assembly GCF_054131305.1. Classification (NCBI taxonomy): domain Eukaryota; kingdom Metazoa; phylum Chordata; class Aves; order Galliformes; family Phasianidae; genus Coturnix; species Coturnix japonica. The sequence goes on from NC_140664.1 coordinate 39,687,351, forward strand.
GTGCATCATAGCAATTTTATGAAGACACTTGAACAATTTATATATGATATACAGTATGTTTTTTAAAATGCATCAGATGATGAGCTAATCACAGCATGCAAGTCAGTGTTCTGAAAGGGGAACTCAATCTTCATATCTCCAAATACAACAAAAAGAACAAAGGAAGTTGGGTAGGAAAAGAACAACAAAAGATAGGAATGAAAATGTTCAGTGATTTACTATTCTTTACTTCCTTCTCTGTCTCCATATATTATTATTTTTTTGTCATGTTTCTTTCTTTGTCATTAGATTTTTTTTTCTTCATCTTGTTGTTGGCATTTCTTTTATTAGTAGCATGCTATTACTGCTACTGAATCTTTCAAAGTTCTTTTTGGGGGCTGTTTTTCTTAGCAAATAAAAGATAAAAGCAAGCTGTGTTGTACAATTGTCTGATTTCTTTTATGTTTGGACTTCCTTTAGTAAAAATTAATAATAATGCTAGATGAATATCTCCATATGCTCTATCTTTTGTCTAATCTCCAGCTTTTCTTTTTCTTTTTCTCTTTCTTTTTCTCTTTCTCTTTCTTTTCCTCTTTCTTTTTCTCTTTCTTTTTCTTTTTCTTTCTCTTTTTCTTTTTCTCTTTCTTTTTTTTTTTTTTCTAACTGTGACCAAAACTAGAAAAACCGATGCATGGAGTTATATAGGGAAACTAAATTTAAAGCAGAGGAAATGTTGCTCTTGAAAAAGATTCATTTCTTATCCATATACATTTGTATGAAGCCTATGAATTTTCAAAACTTCTCGAGTGTTAAACTCAGAAGCCTGGGACTTTAAGCTCCATCCAGTTCCTGTTGTGATTCCACATTTCTGCAGCAAAGTTTCAAGGCTGAGTTTTGTATTAGTATTACATTTCAGTAATTATGTATTGCAGAAGGTAGAAATTTCTTTGAATACATGCAGCATGAGGAATGCAGATTATAAGAACACATTCTGACACAGGTTTAAAATGCTTTTGTATCAATTCATTTTGAGATGAAGGCCCCTCGGATTGTTTCCAATCTTTCAGATGTATTAGTGCCATAGCAAAACTTTTCACACTAGGACACCCTAGCCATGTAATAGTAATAGTAATAGTCTTATGCGGGTTGGAAGGGACCTTAGAGATCATCGAGTCCAACCCCCGGGATTCGAGCCTCTGTGCTGCAGAGTGGCACTTCTACCACTTGCACCACAGGGGGGATTCAAGCCCCGGGCCCTGGTGTTGCAAGGCGGCATTCCTACCACTGCGCCACCGGGGCACACAAAGCCAAGGCAAAGAATAGAAAGCCTTGTATCTGGCATCATTCAGAAATGAGTTTTTAATCTGTAAAGAAAAGCTATGCTTAAACCCAGATTCACAGATCTGCTTATGTCAGAAGGCACATTTGTTTTTTTTCCCTTTGTGCTTTTGTTTTGCAGTTCCTATCCTGTATCCCTGTCACTCCACCTCTGTTATCTTTGAAAACATTTCTGACATTTTTAAAATATGTCATCTCTAAAAACATCAAATTCATCATTTCTTTTAACATTCCTGATCTCTCTCATATTTTTTTCCTCATTTTTCCCCCCAAATCTTGCCCAGTATTCTCTAATATATATATATATGTTATATATATTAATTCATTTTTTATGGTTTTCTTCTCTTTCCTCCTACTGTGAATATTTTCAAGTGAGTACATATAGCTAATTCAGATAGTCACAAAACTATTCAAGCTGTACACTTACGTTTCTAAACTAGAATGAGATATCAGACATTTACTCAGTCTTATCATATTTACTGCGTTGTTTCAGATGCACACACAACTATTTTGCCATCTAATTTAAAGCAGAATTTTGTAACTTTGTAACACTCACTGACAGATAACATAAGTATTTAAGGATCGTTAAGGTTGTTTTTTGCTTTTTATTTTTCCAGAGCTATGGCATGAACAGTCTTACCTAGTGCTTGTTTTCTGCCTGTTGAATGATGTCAGATTCTGAGATCCACAAGCCTTTCACTTAATGCAGCCTACCTAAGGAAGCACTCCCCTTTACTGGCAATGAAGATTTCATGAACGTAGCTAAGATACTCATTTCTATTGCTTTGTTATCTTTAGCCCAGATTCTTACTGTAGATATTTTCTTTCCCCAAGCTGCCATGCTATATTCTCTACTGCCATGATCTCCAGCCTTCGTTCTATCATCTCCTGGTTGAAAGAGAAACAAGAAAAAACTTTTGATAATATCTAAGTCTGGGTGATTTTATTGAACTTCCACTGATACATCAGTCATTAAAAGAGTTGATTGGTGTTGGCTGAGATCACCGTGTTAAGAGCTGGAGAGAAATTTGGAGCTTTCTTTATAGCAGCTGACAAATACCTTTTTCTGGAAACATCTCTTCTTAAGAACTCCAGTAACTCCTATTAAAATTCACTGTCTCTAAGCACAGGTAAGGAAAAATATTCCATATGCTAAAAGTCTCATTTCTCTGCATAATGAATGGAAATAGATGCCATGAAATTGAGGTGCTCTGAGGTGCCCTTTGGAGATATCTACTTTTATTCTACGTATAAGTAAAAAGCCTAAGCAATTAACTGAGATTCCCAAATTAGGTGTTACCCAGAAAAAAATTCCTCTTTCCCTACCTACAATAGAGTAGTATTATGCACTGCAATCTGCATGCCTAAGAAAAGTATTTGAAAAAGACTCCAGCCATAAAGAAAAGTATATCTAAACAATTAAACAATTTCAGTTTTATATTCACACTTTTTTTTTTTTTTTCTTAAAAATACAGCACGCAGTGAATTTTCAGTTAATTTGAAATTCTGCATATTTGGGTACCTACAAAAAGTTACTACCCTTAGAATATACATATTCTGCAAAGTATTGTTTACGTTTGTATAGGAATTTATCTTTCTGAACATCTTTTCTGCTTCTTTGACACTCAAAATGATTCCTCCTTCCATGTAGAAGTGTTCATATATTTGAATCTGTGAGATGACTTTTGTCTAATATATTATTCTGTCTTGACCTATATTTACGCTAAAAATAAACAGAAAAAGAAATAATTATTAGCAATGCCAGTTATGGAACGATTCAGCTATAATTCTGTATTCAGGCCAGTGGCCCCTGGCACAAGAAAGATGTGGAACTGTTGAAGTGGAGGAGGCTGTGAAGATTATCAGAGGGCTGGAGCATTTCTGCTATGAAGACAGGCTGAGGAAGCAGAAGGCTCTTGGGAGTACTAAAAAGGAACTTATAAAGAGGGGAGATGTTAGTGCTCAGTCGAGTTAGACAGATCTCTTAGACAGGGGAGATTCAGGCTGGACATTAGGAAGTATTACTTTTTGGAAAGAGTAGTCAGGCATTGGAATGCACTGCCCAGGGATGTGGTGGAGTCACACTCTTCCCTTCAGGACTTTATCCAATGATACCCTGCCAAGCAGATCCCTGAAGAGGTTCAAATCTGCAGTGAACCCACTACTCTGGACTTCAGGAGAGCTGACCTGAAGCAGACCCCACCTGGAGAACTGTATCCATTTCTGAGGATGCTAATGCAAAAAGACATTGAGATGGAGGAATGGGTCCAGAAGAGGGCCACAGGGATGATCAGAAGGCTTTCAGCCTGGAGAGGAGAAGGCTCCAGAGTGATGTCATAGCAGCCTTCTACTACCCTGAAGGGTGCTTACAGGAAAGCTGGGGAGGGACCTTCTATAATTAGAGGTAGCAACAGGAATGAGGGAAAATGGCTTTAAGCTGGAAGAGGACTGAGTTAGAGTACATATTAGGAAGAAAATATTTACTGTGAGGGTGGCAAGACTCTGAAACATGTTGCCCAGGGAGGTTGTGGATACCCTCTTCCTGGAAATGTTTGAGGCCAGGCTGGATGGGGCTTTGAGCAACCTGATCTATAAGTAAGTGACCCTGCTTATAGAAGGGGGGGGCTGGAGTAAAATGATCTTAAAGGTCCCTTCCAACCCAAACCGTTTTGTGAATCTATGAACATTTATTTTTAAGCAAAATGCTAATGAACTCCAAGAAGACAAAATTGACCTATGAATATATTTTACACTGCATACTATATATCTGCTTAAAAACTTGATATCTTTTACTCAGATTTGCACACTGCCTATATTTAAGCCCAATAAGACACCTACTTTGTTAATGAATTAATGCTCTTACAAATCTATTTTTGGCTTCTAAGCCATTACTTAGAGAACAAGAATGGCAGATACTATATTTTTGTCTTTACTTAGTGTTTTGCCTGTCATAGTAAGTAAATGTAATCTGCATTATTAGTAACTGTCAACAGCACACACTGAGCAGAAGGCAAATACAGCAGGTGGTAAAAAAAAAGAAGAGATGGCTGAAAGCAGAAAAGCAAAACAAATGATTGCCAGGAACCACTAATCTACTTATGCATAAATTTAAGACAATTTAAATGCATTCAAGTCATTCATGGAAGGTGAAATATTTGACAGAAAAGGAGATTAACTGACCAGTTGTTGTTATAAGACCATTTGTCAAAAATCTCAAGTGCTGAAAACCCTTTATAAACCTCTGATTGCTTTGATGCAATTATTTAAAACTTAACCTACCAGACATTTGAACCTGCTAAATGATGACACATCAGACAGTGAACTTCTGGCAGAGGATCAGTGCTTTGTTTACTTAGGCATAAGATGGGTAACCATTTTGGATTACTATACATTCCCATAGCCAACATTTAAACTATTAAAATGGTTTTGTCGGTAATTAGCATCCATGTGGTATTGAGAGAGTTAAAGGCATAAAAGACAATGCTCACAGAGACTGAAAAACAAAATTCTTCCAGTTGCCTATTATATATCTCATTATCTAGTGTTTTTCAGTAACTGATATCAAAAAAGTGTGTGCAGAAAAGTTATCAAAAAAGCAACAGCTGCCGGGTTGTGTTTTTTTCTTCAGTTTCTGGTCATGTGAGTGGGTTAGGAGAAATCTGCCAAGGCCTCCTACATGTCTCCAGAGTCTCTAGGCAGTCTGCCTGGAGCCAAATTTCACTATTGAGTCTCCCAAAACTCAATAATTCCGTGTGATAGATACTGAACTTTTGGCACTCAACATAAACCCCTTCAAAACGATTGGTTATAGTGCAGGTTGAAGACAGCTTGACCTTAAAATGTTAGGTGGCTGCTGATAATATATTCTGAAAATTCATCTAATCCCAGTAAAACAGTTATCTCAGTCTCTGAAATGGCTTGGCTCAACTTAGTAAAAAAAAACCAAATATCAACAACAAAAAATCTGCCTGGTTTGAAATACAAAAATATTCTAACAAAAGCTAAAGAGAGTAAGCTAACTTACTTCTCAAAAGTCTTCTCTGGTACGTATCTTACCTGGTTATCAAGTAAATAATTGTGACCTTGGGGCTCAGTGAAACCTTGAGTACTTACAGTAAGATCCACAGCAAATCACTTCACTTCCCTACCCACATGGATTTGAAGTGCCTCAAACCACATCACAGAATTACAGAATTGTTAGTAACTTCGCTCATGCAACTTATTTTCTGAAGTCTTCATAGATATGATGAAAACAAGAGGAAAGCAAAAAAGGAATGCCAGGCCTCTACAACACACCAAGATCCACACAGATAAAATAACTCATGTGGAGATTTTCTGAAGTACTACCTCCACAGAGTTAAGGAACACTGCAGGAAACCAACAGACAAAACATCAAAAGAAAACAAGCAAAAAAAAATTAAACCCATATTTACTTCTTGCTTTCACATGACTAGTGCAAAGAGGGTGCCAAGCAGTCCAAGGCAATGCAATGAAATATGGCACTTCTCTAAAAGGCTCCTGAATCCTACGTCAGATTCAGACTCCCTGCCACTGTTGCCAGTGGAAGCCAGGGCAGCCATTAGCAGCATCGCAGAGATTGTGCCAGGATCCTTAGGAGCTGCTAAACTTCCAAGCAAAGGAGTTATTGAAGAACTCCATGGGGCTTCTGCAACATGCAGGGACATTAGTGTTAAGATACTGTAATGTAATTAAGGCAACTGGGGTACATTTCAGGTTGTTCAGAATAAAATCCCAGAATAAGTCAGTTTTCATTTATACTTTACATAGAACATTTTCCCTTTTGACAGCTGAATGGGACAGATGGTCATAGAGCTCTGTCACCACTACACAAAACTCTGTAGAGAGGAGCTTTATTTTCTTTTCCTACGTTGCGATGTCTCAATTAATTTTTTGAATTTCCAGTATTGCTATTAATAATTTTACTTATGTAATGAGTATCTTTCTTTGAGAACTGAAAAAGGAAAGCTTTCATCCTGCAGGATTTTTTAAATCAACTTAAAGCTTAACTTGAAGAGTTTTGATTATGATAAAAGGAATGCTACCTTCCTCATATTTGAACATGAATTTTGCTATAGATTTTATGAGTCCTACTTACTTCACTGATGTAAAATATTCATGAATTCTTAGGTGAGTGTTGAGATTGACAATAGTCACATAAGAGAATTTGTCTCACTCAAATGCTCCTGAATTATCCAGAAGAAAATCCTACTCTGGTGAGTACACAAGTTCCTGCACATTTTAATTTATAAATACTATGGATCTGTACATCTAAAAATGTTGAAGAACATTTCTTCAGACTTTCTAGCACTATCAGTCCTGTCATGGCTGTTATGACCGGCTGTACAATTTTTATGGGATAATATCAATCTCTTGTATTACAAAAAAATGCATAAAGGAACACTCCCTTCCAGCAATATAAAGCTAGAGCGCTTGAAGGCACAACAAAGAGAAATAAACTGTGACATTTCCTTTTGTTTTCATTAATAAAGAACTACTGCTGCATGCTGACCTAGATATGCATGTATTTTCCTGTGCAGCCTTACTGTTAAATTGCAGGATTCACAACAATCAAGGGACGCTGAAGAAAACCACATTATTTTTAGAGAATGAAGTTTTATGACCATTAACAATGCTTGTACAAACAAACACCACAAAAAAAAATTAAAAAAAAAAAAAATCCCACACCATGCTTGATAAACTGAAACTAATTTTACAGTTAAAATCTTAAATTACCCTTATTGCTCATACTGCTCATTATTCTCCTAATGGCTTCTATGCAAATAGGTCTGATAAAAATTACACATTATAGTGTATAATGGAATAGGAAGGATTCGTCTTTCTTCAAAGCAGCAGGTATGTCTTCTTCTCATAAACGAAGACTTAGATGGAGATTGAGATCAGACGTTGTGTGATGATTTCTGCAATGACCAGGAGCAATTAAAATTCAACTTATTCATAAAAAATAGCCTTGATTGCCTAGTTTGGTGACTGCAATCATCTAGGAAATGTGGAGTAAATCTTACAAAAATGTAGAAAATATATTTCATAGTCACACTTAAATTTCTTTTTTGCAGAAATATTTATTGACTGTCACCAGCTTTCTGTTAGCTAGCTGGAAGTGATGGGTAAATCAACTCTCCAGGGTCTCAGCCTAGAGCTGCTTTTCATAACAGTATCATATAGGCTAAAACAATCTATACCTACTCACTTCTTTAAAGTAGAAGACAAAGTTAAATTACTGGGGAGTAGCTAAAAGAAAACAAGTGTGACATTCCCCAAGAGTCTCAAGACCAACAATAAACATTTAAACTCAAGTTTCAGACTTTCTGTACTTAGCTGGAGTCTTTATTTCCTTATTAAGGGTTTTATCAAAACACTTTTAATTTGTTCTAAAATAGAATATTCTTCATGAAAAGATTTTACTAAACAACAGTTTCAAGCAGTTTACTTATATGAAAGGTCTTTTCTTAAATCTCATTAATGTGAAAGAGCTGCATCACACTCTATGGAAAATGCTACATCTGAAAACAATAAACACATTCAAGGCATAAAATGTTACCAACATTGAACATTCATTATAAGATTCATGATAATGATGATTATGCTGATAGCATATTTTAAAAATTGATAGTTGAAGCAGTTTGAAAGCAAAAGGATTTAAATTTATGCATTTTATTTTTGCATTTAACATGATTTAGAAAAATAATTATTAAGATTTTTGAAATCAGTAAGGTTTACAAAAATGATAGATGTCTCTTTATACTGCAGCATTTTTTTTTTTTAATAGAAATGAGATTCCAAGACCATATCTGTTAAAACACAGATAATGTTGTTCATTTTGAATGTTTACTTGTTAGATTAGTTGAATATTTACATATACATATTAAAATGCAAAACTGTGCTTTACACTTTGATCCTGAACATGGCACTTTACTCTCAGGAAACAAGATTTCTCAACACTACATTCAACAGCAATTTTTCTTTCTTTTTTTTTTTTTCTTGTTTGTTTCCCAGTTTACTCCTTGTTACATGCTTTTCTGAGTAAATAATAACACTGGTACTTACTGTCATTGTGAAAGTACTGGAAACACCATTATGGTCCTAGCAAGTCAGCAAAAAGTGAAGCCTGCCAGTACTTTGTTAGTGCTCCAAAAACAAATGCAGAAGAGTTTTATTTGTATAAAATATACTGGCCTCTATTAAAGATGCTTTTTTTTTATACATATCCTCTAATCAATGTGTCTACTTCAGAAATACTATGTCTAAGTTTTGTTTTAAAAATACTATTTGCTGTTACTACAGTGGTCTTTCCATTTTCTCTAACTGCAACTCTGGAAAATGCTAAATAGTTTTATTTCTAGTATACATATTTTATGGCCCTTTATTAAGTTGACTCATAAATTTGATATTACAATTAGTTTTGTCTTGGAATTGTATATTTTTTTCAATAAAATTGTATAAGAAAAAACTTGAAAATTTGACACTTTATCTATTTAGTTTTTAAGATGTGTGAATCAATCATCTTATATCCCACTGTAAGTGACAGTTATTTGCATATATTTTTGGTATTATATTTGCCAGACTTAGAAATGGAATTATGTGTGTCACCACCAAAATTTTTCTTACCTTTCTTCCTTTAGCAAGATGAAAGATTTTTAGAATTCACCTAAATACCATGACAGGAACATTCTGAAATTTAGTATGATCTCTCAATCTATTCAAGGATTGAGAAATCTCTATGTTATAAATCTACGCATAAAAACGTCAGCAAGCATAGCTAACATGTAAAGATTCTATCTTACATGAGTAATCAGTGTTATAGAGCTTTAACTCCTAAAGTATTTTAAAACAGACTGGTTTACATATACCACAAGTTCCTTTGCCAGACTTAACAGGTTTCCCCAAATCCAAGGCAAATTAATCTATAAGAAAGCAAAACATCACGGAAGACTATTACAAGACAGAAAAGATTTTTATTAGACAGAGAATATTTTTATTTTGATTTAAAATACAAAGGTTATCTAGCATTCATTATAGGAAAGCTAATTATAACCCAGAGTGTAAATGTCATGTCTCTGGTCAATTGCGATTGTCACAGAAGCCTAAATGGCATACAAGTGGTCAAAAAACATTTCTGAATCTGAGATTTGAAATATCACAGTCTGACCTACTTCTATGATCTTTTGTAATTCATTCATCATGTGTTTTAATTGATGCTAAGCAATCAAATAATGTCATTGATCTTAAAGTGCAATTTGCATTAAAATGTTTGGCATAAAATATAAATCAGACTACGCACCTAAGTATTCTAGGACAGATATTATACATTTTAGAAGTTTATTATTAGTAGAGAAATGTAAATGTCACAACAGAAATCAAAACAGCATCTAGCCTCATTTGTGTTCATATTTATTTTCAGGTGACTCTAAATGATTACTAATTGCAAATTTTTCATATGGCTTCTGAATGAAATACAGTACAAAATATAGATCTATAGATTCTGTTTTACTTAGTTGACACTGACTTTCAGTTCAGAAGAAAAAAATCATATTAGCTTTAGATTATAATTTCTGTATAATTAAATAACATGTCTTTGTGTTTGGTATATTTTAACAAGTTCTTTAAAAACCAGAAAAGTTAAGGTACACATAATCTGACCTACTCAGGAAATCTCCAGTAAAATATGTGTTAAAGTCAACAGCTCAGTATTTTATGCTCTATAACTTAAACATCAATTATCTTCACAGTTCCTTTCAGCTGTTTTTCAATATATATATATATATATATATATTTTTTTTTTTTTTCATTGATCCCTATTAAACTTGGAAGTGGCAACATCTTAAGATTCTGCAGATGCTGATTCCTTTGGCTGGCCACTTGCCTTTACCTATCTTTGCTTGTATTGTAGAGATCTTTAAATTTTATCACTTTTTATCATTAAATCATTACATTAAATCATTACATTACATATCATTTATCATTACATTTTATCATTAATTTTTCTTTCCTTCGTGGTGATTAAATTAACAGCGTTACCCAAAACTATTGAAAAGGAAACCATTACTGACAAAAACATTGCATTTTTCACTAGGAGTTTTATTTGCCTGAAACATTAACTAAATTATTATTCTACTCCAAAACTGAGAAGCAATCAACACAAACAGGCAAACCATTTCCTGCATTTAAAATCCATATTTAAGTCTCCTGTTGTACAAGAAGTCAGAAGAACCCAGAAGGAAAGCCTAATCGTTATTGCTACTTTGTTATTTGTGTGAGCACTAAAGTTATAGGAAATATGATTTTATATAGATAGTTTTGTTATGGAGGTGGAGGGCCATCACTAAAATTAATCTAGTGATTTTTAGTTTTTTTTTAGTTGGAGATATCAGGTAAAATTACACTGTGTTCAAAGCATATATAATTACAAAAACAAAAACAAAACAAAACAAAACAAAAAACAACCCACAATTATAGCTGTAATCAAACCTGCTTCAAAAAATAAAATCTGTGGTTGGCTCGCCAGTTTAGGCAAATGGAAGATCCTGGAAGGAAGTACAGATCTGACTTTTTTTTTCCCCTGATTTTTTCAAATGATTAATACTAAAGGTTTTTAGCTTTTTTTCTATCATCTATCTATCTATCTATCTATCTATCTATCTATCTATCTATCTAGGTGATGAGAAACGGTCGAAATATAGTGGTGTGAGTAAATCACTGATAATTTCTACTGAACACATCTACATCACTAAGTGGAACACAATAGAAAATAGTCTACTGATGAAATCACTTTAGGAATGATTTGCACTGAAAGCCAAGAAAAGAATAACATAAGGAACAAATCTCAAATTGAGGAGTTAACTGATCATCTGAAAAAATAAGTATGTTTGAATCTTTTTCCAATATTTATTTTTCATTATACATATATATTTATATAAATTTATTATGATAAATGTTATTGCTACTAAAATAAAAATGTATGATATTTCTCATTTTTTTCTTGAGTAAGAATTCATTCTGGAGGATAACTAATATGAATACTTTCTTATCAGTTCTGCATACATTTAGTGGAAGTTAAAGTTCATTGGTTAAGATGGAATCTGATGTCCACTGTTGCAGAGACTCAGTGTATATAAAATTAAGAAGTACTCATATGTGTCTTCTTTTAATTTGTGGCAATTCAATTCTTAGACACATGCTTTTGAAATATTTTTATGGAGAGTGAAATATCATTGTAAACACATTAATTTCTATATGCCTAGATTATTATTATTATTATTATTATTATTATTATTATTATTATTATTATTATTATTATTATTGTTGTTGTTGTTGTTGTTGTTGTTATTATTATTATTATTACTGTGAAATCTGTCCAAGTAATATTTTCAGTCACTAATGGAAAGTACTTCCTATTGTTGTTCCAGTGGAAATGACCATGATATCTGTCTTACGGACTCCAAGCAAGTGCCATCCGACATTCATTTACTTCACAATAAGAAAAGAATCCATGCTTAGAAAATATACAATTTTTTATTTTTATTTTTATTTTTATTTTTTTTGGTAGAAATATATTTTCCAGTCTAACAATCTGAGACCTTTTAAAAATGTTTTTTACTGCCTACTGGTAATCTGTTAATCTGTCAGCGGAAGAAAATTGTGATTTTCAACAGTTACATGATCTAGATATATTTATATCAAAAATAAAACCTTCCACATCTTGAAAAATCTAGGGTTTGCTTACAATAAAGAAAATCCCACCATACTGAGCATATAATCTACTGGGTTTTAATTTTATTCTTTTTCTATCTTCTCTATAGCAACACAATTGGTTTTTCTGTGAGAATTATTTTTTTCTATCCCAGAAACCACACTCATTTACACCCATTTCTGTCAACATCTGAGACTCAAGTATTCAGGTAAAAATACTAACACTGTTAACCTGTGATGAACTTTTTAGGATCTGTTACCCTCTAAAACAAAACAATTATTTCTTAGTGAGATAACTTCCTAACAAGCCCTTTCAGTACTCAAATATATGTAACTGGCTTGTGCTTATGCTAATTTGATACTGTAGGATCCTAACCCCCTACAGATACAACAAATTTTAAAATGTTAACAAAATTGCTATAAGCACTGCAGAAAATGTAAAACAAAAAGTTGCCGTTTTCCAAACATGCCATTCTTGAAAGCATGCTGTGGAATTCTTGGTGTGTGCATTCATCTAATATCAGCTTATTTTCAAGATAATTATGCAATTTAATAAAAGAAGCTCTGCAGGAATACAATATATATACTTATAATTTGTTCTCTTAAGTGGAAATAGAAGTAGCTTTTGGTTCCTTAATCAACTGTGGTGTTCCAACACTTTCCTACTTAAACTTAGCAAAGTTTGTGTTTTCCGTAGTGGAACTTACAGACAGCTTAGTACTCAAAATGTTAGAAAATTAAGGTCGAGACAATACATAGAAAACAACTATTGAAAAAGATATTAATTTTGCTGAATTTCTTATTTTACTCACAACTGCACAGTATTTAAGAAAAACAGGGCAGAAGTTTTACACAAAATGTATGATGTCTCACTTTCTCCAGAAAACTGCATTTTCTTTTTTCCCATCTGTTCTGCTCCATGCTCTTAGGGAAGAAGTAAACAGAACAATGAAGTTGCAAGCCAAATGGAATTACAGGAGGAACAATGGAACTTTTTTTTTCTTTTTTTTTTTTTTCTCAGACTATTTCTCTTAGCTTCGTGTTTACTATTACCTTTATGCTGTTCATTATCTGCATTCTCCTGGCTCTTATCTTCTAATTGCAATCAAGATATCTTCATATTATATCTAAAAGCTTATTAGTATAATAGATCAACAAAAGGGATTTCGACACATGGATTTTACAAAGGTAACCTTTCACGGTTCTCTAAGAAAAATTGAAGTAATTTTGTTATTTAATTATGGAATATGTAACCTATTTTAGCCTTCTGTAGCATGAACCCCTTGAACCTAACAATGCAGTTGCATTTACCTATGGGTTGATGAGCTCTGAGAGTTAAGCACAGTCAACTTTTAAAGCATAAGCATCTCCCCAAGTTCTTAATTCCTAATTACTACAAGAAGGAAGATTCCTCCAGAGAAGGACCAATTTCATTCTGTACCTGACAGGTAGAAATTAGTTGCTTAATAGAATGGAATAGTACTGCAAAATGAAAGAATCAAGTAAGTGTTTTTAATTTAGCCTCCTTTTAAATTAGATTTTAATTTGGATTCAGATGCAAAGCTAGTAGCTTGAGACAGTATTTTGGATGATTTCCAGTAAATTTATGTAGCCCCTTGCCCAGATTTCAATACAATACAATCATCTGAAAAATAAATCTCTGCATAAGTTGTTAGTTTTCTTTGCTGTTGAGGCATATGCATGAGTTATATATGAAACTGGAAAAGCTCACAGTTCCACAGATATCACCCTTTAAAACAAGATGTTGAAACATAACAGGTGTTCATTTAATTTTAAGTATGAATTTTTTATTAATTAAATGATTAATTTTAAATAATCAGAAAGCAAAGTGCCAAACTGTTCTCATGAACTCATCTTATGAAAATTAATCAATAAATAAGATGAACTTGCATTTTACCTAGAACATTTCTATCATCTTGGACATTTAAAAGACAGATATTCTCACATCTGCAGGAAGAAACATCAGAAAAAATATTTACAGGTATTACTTGTTCAATAAAGTAGCTTGTGCTTTCCTCAATCTTGTCCTTTGAGAATTTACCAGGGATCCTTTTCAATTATGTGACTTTTCTAGAATCATCAATACATTTTAAGAAAAACGATTCTCATCTGTAAAACATAAGGTAAAATATAAAACCATGACCATAACAGGTATCTTGTTACCTAGACATTATGAAAGTATTCGCCAATGTAATTGCATTTCTGACCAACTCCATTACCACTAGTCAGGAGACAAAAAAATAGAAATTATTCATTAAAACACATTAAATTTGGTTAGGAAATAACACACTGCTTTCTACATCAATAAACCATCAGAGACAATGCTATAATGGTATCTCCTCACTTGACTCTGTTTCTGTATCACCAAAATCAGGGAATAAATCTTGTCAAACAGAATAACTGGTTAGAAAGTCAGCAGTACCTTATTGTAGCACTGGGTACATGGGGGATCCCTCTCTTCCAGTATGCACAATTACAATTGAAAGCACACAGATTTTATACATTCTAATATTTAAGAGTTTTGTAGCTAAGAATTCACTATCTCAAAGACTGTTACTCCGCTCTTTGCACCTGTTCTAGTTTCCACAGAAATAAATAGGAGGCATTACTTTCAGAGCAACTGTATTTTCTGTTTGCCAGAATGCAGAGAAAAAAAACAAATAGGTTTTACTGAAAGGAACTCAACTATACCCATCCTTGTATCCTTCATAAAAAGACAGCACAAACTCAGAATGTTCATGCAACCACCATACTGTTATCAGATATACTAGGAAGCTGTTGGAATATACAAATGGAATTATCTGTGTTTTTAAGTTTATAACTACATATCATTTGGATGAAGATCTCCAAATATTCTTTGATAATTCAGAAGATAATTTAGCAAATTCTGCACTGTATCCATTAAATGAAGCTCTTCCTGGACAGGATTAATTTCTAGAAAGTTCTTATGTGATGCAGCCTGCTAAACAAACACAATATGTGGGAATCTGTCTGCTTGTGTTACGCTGGGAATGCTGGAATCTCTTGAGATTAAAGTGAAAAATAAAGGAGGAAAAGAAAACAGAATAATATATTAGATACGCTGAAGAATTTTAGACAGAACCTAATATCAGTTTCTGCCAAGATTGATAAAATGCGTGGTCTTGAGACATAAAAAAGAGAAATGCTTGGTTTTCTAAACACCACAAAGCAAACAGAAAGGTTTCTGCAGAATTTTTAATGAGAAAAAATTAACCAGCTGTGGTGCTGGATGGCAGCAAAACATCCAAAAATTACTTTGCAAAAAACAAATGAATTTTTAATGTTGGCAACTTTTCATGCCAGAGAAAGGAAGTGCATATTCTGTGAAAGAAATCAGGGTACTTTCTCAGCTTACACAGGTAGAACCAGAGAAATAGGGTGTGAAAATAAAATCTATGTCTTAAACTATACTGCTAAAATACTTGAGAGTAGGCAAAGAGAGGATATAATCTGCCCTAAGGATATTTACTCTTTGTGGAGAACATTCATGAAAGGAGAAAATGAGGACAGGCAATGAGATATAACATCTTGTGGTTCGTGATTTAAGGATCATGGACATGAAAGAATAGACCAGAGGGGGAGATTGCCATCAGTGGGCTTGATTTCCACACTGGAGACAGAAAATACCCAAACTTCTCCAGAGAGCTCACAGATCTCTCACATATTGTCAGCTCTGTGATTCACAGTACAGCATCAAAAGCAATATATAATCTGTGCTAACTGGAGATGGCCTAACACGCTAAATAGGCAAATCATCTGTCATCCAGTCTAGTCATCACCTTGCCCTTCAACTTTCTCCAGACACAGAAAAATGTAACAGCTGTTAGAAAAATAAAGCTAAGAATAATAATTTTGCCACAGGGAAAATGGGAGTTTGTCTTTTAGAGAGACGAGGTACATAACAAAAATTAACCCATTCATCTACTTTTCTTACATAGTTCTTCAAGGAATTCACTAAATACAACTCAAAATTATACTAAGAAAAAGGTTTTTAATTTATTAAGCTGTAAACTTCTATACACAAAGGTGACATTAAAGGGATTTATGAATTTTCCAAAGAAAGCTGAGCTCAAATGACAGCATTTCAATGTGTACTTTACAATAAAGTTACTTCAGTATAGCACTTGGAGTAATCAAAAGGAAATACAGCCTTGTTCCTCCAGACCTTCTGCTCCTTCTGCTGGGAAAGCACAGCACAGCTTGTCACAGAAATTATGACATCAAAGTATTTCAGAGTAACTGAATTGCTTTTGAAAATGAAGTGTTTTGGATGTGATTTCTCCCTCCATGTGTTCTCAGCAAGGGCATTGCCAAGAAACTGCCATAAATAAATAAATAGATAAATTGTGCAGTCTGAGGTACTGAAATCTTTATCTCATTTCTATTTGCATATGCATGCTACAGACATTAAGGTTTGTACACAGAGGGGAGAAACATGGAAAATATCTAAGCACATATAGTGTACATGCTGTATATGCCCCACAGTTCTTCACGCATCTTCAAGCTCTCCCAAAAGCAATGATGTGACCTGTGCGTCTTTCAG
This sequence comes from Coturnix japonica, assembly GCF_054131305.1. NCBI lineage: Eukaryota > Metazoa > Chordata > Aves > Galliformes > Phasianidae > Coturnix > Coturnix japonica. The sequence continues at coordinate 39,703,981 of NC_140664.1, forward strand.
TACACTGCATAGCCCTGCATATATTTACACCAATCTCTTTCCTGAAATAGTAATGTGGTGTTTTAATTTTAACCTGCTGGTATGTGCTTAGGAAGGTATGGGAAAATTGTCTATTATTATTACTTAATTTATTTTTACACAAATATAAGACTGAAAAAGAACGCAGGAAGCAGGTGTCACTGCTATCTTAATCGGGTTCTAGCACTAATATCTTAGGACCTCTAAGGACTGTGAGCAAAGACTGAAAAAAGTCCCTGGAAAGAAACACAGAAACCTTCCATTTCGAGCCTTGTAAAGACCCCATGGATTGCTGCTGATCCAAGTCAGCATCTGCCCTTCTCTCAGTTTTTCCCGTGTAATGGTAAAAATGAACCATGAATTACATTAGGTAATTACTATAACCCTTTGAGCCAGACCCATCACCCAGTTGCTCATCCATCACATGCTTTATGTTGGATATTTTGTCCACAAAGGTACTGTGAGAAACAGTATTGAAAGATTTGCTGAAATTGAAAAATACTGAACCAACAGAATTCCCCTAGTCAATTAGGTGGATAACCTTGTTGTAAAAGTAAAATAATTTAATTAAACACGACTTCGCCCTTGTGAAACCACCCTTGCTGTGGCCTATGACTGCATTGTCTTTCAGGGTCTATTCAATAACTCCCATAATAATAATTAGACAAGCACTGAAGTGAGACTTATTATTTTGTGTCACATCATACAACTTCCTCATTATTTCCAGAGGAATTCATACTTCCTGAACGCAATGTATTTATTTGTCCTATCTCCTTGTCAGCTGCTCATTAATTTCACCCTGCAAGACATAGAATAATTTTGAGGCTTTTATCTGTTTTAAACATAATCACACCACAGGCTCTTTACCCTATAGAATCCCTGGATTACTCGTCCTACTGAAGGAAGATCTATAGGTTGTGAATTACAGCGATTGCCACTGGAGAGGTACTCCATTGCTAGGCTTTGCAAAGCATCATCATCAGTTGACATCAGGAAAAAAGTTCAACTTGTTTCCAGGATTACGAGGGCAGCATAAAATGAAACACTTAGAATTGAGATTCATAAGGAAAATAATGCAGAATTCACTAGAAGGGAAAATGTTTTAAAGTTCTTCTAGGGCAGGCAAATTCCTTATCTTCACTTCTGCTGATGTGAACAATCTAGAACTACAGATATATGAAGTGAGAAAGGTAAAGTACAACACAAGTTGGAGCAAAACCTGAATCTTAATAGACAGCTTTGTGTATCTATTTATTTGATGCGTTTTACTACTTTTGTCTCTTTCTAGCAGCTTAGACATGAGTCTTGGAACAGTTATGCCTGTTATTTTGTCTACTGTTCTTCCTACATCCTATGGAATCTGATACCCTGAATATTCTTTTGGTACACCTGAGCATAATAAATCAAGTTGCATAAATCTACTTTACTGACAACTGCTGGTCTTGCAATGTCAAATAGATGTAAAAGTCCTAAAATAAATAATTTCTACATAATAGTCCAATGAAAGATTCTTCATCACTAATGATATCCATGAATCAGTCTCTTAGATTCCACATTGCTATTATCTGGTTGTTCACAGAGTTTTCAGAAGAAACCAAGAACAAAAATAAAGGATTTCCCTTCTCATTTCTTCATTCGCTGATGTCATTCCCTCCTAAGCTAAACAAAGCTTTAGGATTATTTTGACCTTATAAAAAAATTGTACACAATCTTTCATCCAGTAATTATAATTTCTAAAAGAATTATAAATGTACATTACACACACTTAAAATGTTTTTTAGAAGTCTGTATGTACTTCCAGGTATATGTATGCAGTTTTTATAAATACTAAATTTAAAGAAGCTGTTTTAGAGCACTTTTCTAGTAAAAACACCCAAACAAATGTTTCTTCCACTACTTGTTTTTCTTCCTTCTTCCTACTTTTCTTCCACTACTTGCTCAAGAAGTAAAAATCTATTTCTATTATAGAAATTAATAAGCTACTTTATATAGCATGAAAAAAGATTTTGGAGCAACTCTGCTTACTTCATCTTCATATTTTTAAATATTTAAAATTAACAGTAAATTTTCTGTAAAATAATTCTTCTAAATTCCATACTTTAAAGTTTATTAAAGTTTATAATTTTAAACTAAAATAATAAAAATATTGCTAGAAGACCTACATTCTTGGGTAGCTTACTATCTTACCAGAATAAAATTGAGTCATACATTTAAATATTCAGTGTAATGCCTTAGCTTATTATATAACAAATTAATAAACATTTTTTTAGAGAAAATATAGATGTAAGTTTATATTTGCATGCAAACTTGACTACATCAAGAAAATTCAGTCAAGCCTGGGTATTTCACAGTATATCATCTGAATCCACCCTTTACTCCAAATGAAAGCTATTTTTACTCCAAAAGAAAAAGATCATGTACTTTCAAAACATTTGGAATCGAAATGAAAACAGAATAGACTGATTCACAGAGGAAAATTAGCTTAACTATTTTAGGACATATCAAAGACTTAGTCAGCTTAAAACAAAAGAAATATAGTAGCTTTCTACCATCTTCTGTAGCAACTTGTTCTCCTGCACTGTGGTTAAACATTTTGAATGAGAACTTAAATACATCCATTTCCAAAAATAAATTTTAGTATTTTACTTAGTGGAGATCAAATTATTACTCCTAGTTCTTGTTTGTTTGAGACTATTTAAGTCAAATCAAATAAACTGCTAAATTTAAAGGCTAGTGAATTGAGTAAGATTTTAAGACCTCAAAAAATTTAATTGTTTTCTGCTTCAGGTACACTGTATGTTTTAATACAAAAATAGAAGACTAACACAAAGCACACACTCAACGTCAAAACTAAAAAAAATCTTCACCACTTATTGGAAAAGTAATTCATCAAAGAATTAGCAAATAAACATCAGCTTTGAAATTACAGTCTGCGTATAGAAATATTCACCACAGTATTACAGGCTATGCCCTTCTTATGATCTCTGAAAAGAATGACCTTGTTCTTTGAGAAATACTTGTTGCAAATTTTTAACAAGTAGTTGTTAAAGTCTATTCTTGACAATAATGGCCAAGTCTGTGCCCAAAGCAAAGGTTTACAGTTAGGTTAAACACTTGGAAATAGAGGGTTTACCAACAATAGCATTATCTAAGCTTCCACTCCATTACTGTAGGGAGCTTTAAGGTGGTATATTCTATGGATTTTAATTGAAACATGTACTGTATCACATGGCACTATGTCATCAGGCTCCTGCCCACTGAACAACGTTAAAAAGCTGGATCATGAAAAACTAGGATTCTTGTCCCATTAGAAAGTTTGCTTACCAAGCTCCTTCCTACTGTGGGAAAAATACAAGCACGTTTTTCTTCTCACATACTGTACACTTGATTCATATCAAAATTCAATCATGCTCAATTAACACTCAAAATTTTCCAATAATTATGCTGAAGGCAGCACCAGCACACACAAAGCGATATGGGAGTCAGGGACTAAGCTGTGCATAAATTCACTAATAAGAGAAAAGGTCACAGTCTGATATCACTGAAATTTGATTAGATTTCAGATCCTTGTGCTAAAAATCAATGTTTTTTTGGCTTCAGCCTTTGTGCTCTGGAGTCAGCCAATCTCTGGGGCCCTGCGTATAATCAGAGGCTGTACCAGTGTTACATCCTCTCCTGGGCACACAGACAGCAAGAAATTAGAAAGGATTTACGGGTCAGAGCAGTCAGGATTTGTCATTCCTACAGCTGAAGGGTTTGGGAAGCTGAAAGGGAAAAGCTGCAGCTGCTGTGAAGTGAAGAAACTGTTATGTTGGTCAGTGCTCATAAGAAAGGTAAAGCTGGTGCTGGGGATTTTACAGCTCTTTGATAGCTTCCAGGAGCAATCTAGTCAAACCAGGACAAACCCACAAAGGGCTCTACACATAAACACAGCTGCAGAATGGTTACAAATATGGGAGATACAACATATATTTAATCCCTTAACTGAAAAAACAAACACAAAAGGCCCCCAAACAGGCCTTGTGTGTAGAGTTTTCCTATAATATGAAAACTGACAGCAGGTAATATTGAAAGCTTCTGAACTCTCTACAAACTCATGGTGTTTTTTTTTTTTTTTGTTTTTTGTTTTTTTTTTTTGTTGTTTCTTTTTGTGGTTTATTTATTTATTTATTTATTTTCTGGGCACAAATGGAAGACCTTCAGCTCCTGCTGTATCACTTTTGTATGCTTCAGCATGTTCAATCAAACAATTAAGCAGATTGTCAAATGCACAGCACTGAAGTAACAGTTTTTTCATGGAAGAACTGTCCAAATGATCTGATGAAATAAAGGTAAATAAAAAAAATAATTTCCTACTGGAACTACCCCTGATTTTCATTATCAAAACCATAAGCTTTATCAACACAGAACAGATGAATCAGTAAAGAGGATTACATCTATAAAGCTCAGCAAAAAATCAACAATTAGAAAATAAAAGGGAAAGAGAAAACATATAGCATTGAACATTTCACCAAGGCTTCCTTGTATTTTTGAATGATGTTGACTAATTCAAAGGGAAGCAGAGGCCTAGGAGATGTGAAACCCAATTCTCATTATGGGAAAAGAGCAGTTATAAGAGTGCACAAAATACATATTTATTATTGCACACATAGCAAAGGAAAAAAGAACTTCAAGAGACAGCACAGAAAAGCAGTTGGTTCTATCACTGGAACTTAAAGCTTTTTGTCAGGTAGTTTGTGCTCCCTGTATCTGGCTTTCCTGCAGAGAGATGCTGAGAGCATAGAACTGGACAAGTGGACAAAACTGTTCATCTAAACCACAAACAGTAGGAGAAGTAGGCAGTAGCATTTCTCCAACTAGACCATGTCAGATAAAAAGAAGTCCCTTTTGGTAGCCACTACCTTTGTGTATATTAGGCTTATGAATGATAAAATGAGTGGATTTTTTGAAGAAATTTTCTAGCACTCAATGGACTGAATTGCTAGCAGCTTCGATTCTGTTTCTGTATGTAAAGGCAATAAAAAACAATAAAATAAAACAGCCAAGTTATAGCCATAAGAAAATCCAACATTTCATCACTGGCCTACTCAGTATGTTTCTAAAAGAACTGGGTAAGAAATAGTCAAGCTCCTTAGAGATATGCTTCAGAAATCCATGAATTGTACAAAGTGTGCTCTTATTTTTATTATTCTATGTCATTTTGTAAACTGAAGAGCTTGTTTAACAGTCCATCCCAAACATTAAGCTAGTGGAGTCATCTGTGCTTCAACAAAACACATTTAAAATTTGAATTTGAAATCTTAAAAAATACCTGAAACCTCTTATTTCTATGTCATGGAAAGAAAATAATCACTTATATACAGTCGCATACAGAGAAATGTCTGATAACTGAGTCAGCTTTCATTTCAAAGTGCTGCACCAGAACTTCCTCTTCTTAAAAAATAAAAATGTATTCCAGCTGTGACTTCACAGCCCTTTCTGCACCCTATGGAAAAAGGAACTCAAAGACTACAGTGTTTCAGCTTTGTGCTGTGTGCTCAGGGAGTGCAGCTTGCAGACATCTTTTCACCAAAGAGATGACAACACTGAGGACACTTGTCAATATGCACATGTGAAGGACAGCCATATAGAATCAGTGCTCAGTCCTGGAAATGTTGACTCACGCTGCTCCTTCAGAACCTGAGATATGGAAATATGGAGGATTTTCAGGGTTAGCACAAACATTTCCCTGTTACATTGGCATGAGAAAATTTTTACCTATGATTAGAAATCTAGTTACAAGGTTTTTCAGTTGGGCACTGCCATCAACGGCAGGTATAATTACCAGTTGATGTTCTTATTAGGCCATCTTGATAAAAAACACAAGCAATGCTTCAGTGCAGCTTACAAACCTTAGCTTGGGAATGTGATTTTAAAAACAGAAAGGGAAAACAAACAAACAAACAAACAAAACAAACAAACAAACAAAACCAGAAAATGTAGAGGGGAAAAAAAAACCTATTTTGTTTTATTTACAGCATGGAACAAAAGATTAAGATCACGTGGAAAATAATTTAAAATCTCAAATGCAATAAAATTAAAAAGTTCAATTTATTTTTTCAACTTTTATAGAGGGTTTAAAGGCTCACAGCAGCTCATTAATCCTCCACCCTATACAGAATAATCTGCTGCACTTGAACATCTATCAAAGGATTTCTGCCTTTTTTTTTTCTTCTTATTTTTGCCTGCAGTCAACTTACCACAGAACAGGCTTTATAGCTTCTCAGTCAATACCTGACGGACCAGAACTAATTAATTTCCTTCATTTGTTGCATACCTGATTAATGTAAACATCTATTTTAATGTTTTCTAAAGATGGACTCTGTAGATTTACCATTTTTTCTTTGGACTAGTCCATTATAGTATTTCTATACTGAAGTTTTGTTTTGTTTTATTTAGTTTTGTTTTGTTTCAGAATCACATATATATCTAAAGAAGGTTGATCTAGTAAAGGTATAGAACCAGTACGATTTTAGATTACCAAGATTTTGCTTTGTCCTTTGTCCATGCAGGCAGGAGGTTAAAATATCACTTACCTTGCTGGTTTACTACCTGCTATCTCATTTAAATTTGACAATAAAATTCAATTCAGACATTTGTATTAGTAGGAGAAACTCAAGTTTCAAGTGCTTTTATTTATTTATTTATTTATTTATTTATTTATTTATAGTCAGTAATGTCAAAGAAGAATGGAAATAAGAGATCCATTAGCAAAATTGAGATTTTTATTTGCTGTGTCTCTCTGGTCAAGAAAGTACATATTTACTAACATGTATTTTATTCATTCATTGAATGTGTTGGCTGAATGCAGAATTCACAGTGGTTCTCATTTTTAGAAAGTTTTTCTGTTCATAATAAAAATGTAAAACTCCTGTACCTGAAGAACAATATTAAAATCTCTTAATGCTTTAATGGCGATTTAGCACTCATACTCCAGAGGAATTTAAACAGCAGGCTGATGGATTGTCTGACAGACCGGAGAAACTAAATAAATATTTATTCCCTGCAAAACATTTCAGTGTAAACTATGTGGTCATCCTAAAAAAGGATACATTTATTCAAAATGTTTCCAAGCATCTGTTTCAACTAAATTAAAAGAGCAACCACACTTCTTTCTCCTTTTTTATTTTAATATTGCTTTCAAACGTTAGTTCCTGTCATGGACTTTATAAGCAATTTTTTAAGCAGGAAAGATTCATTGTTGAATCTTTTTCTCTCTTAACATATTTTTTAAAATCCCTTTTTTGACTTCAATTGCCAGCTCTGATTTGATGGAGTGTCCAAAGACACTTGCAGATATCCAAACCATTAAATACATGGTCAGAGTAGAAATAAAGCTCCCTAACTGTTCCTTGACTCAGGGCACCAAATCTTCTGCAGCTTTAAGCATCAGCCGAAACCACTGTAATGACAACAAAAATGAAAATCATAGAATTTGCCAAGGTTGGAAATGACCTCCAGGATCATGCAGTCTGACCACATACCTATCAACAATACTTCCCCATTAAATCATGTCCTTTAGTACTACATCTGAACACTGTCTTCCATTGTGACTCTCCTCCTCTTGATGGAAAAAAAGCAGTTGGTTCAGATAGGAAATCTGCTCAAGCACTTTAAAGTATGCCGTCATCACCTTCAATCTACATTTTTTTTAAAAAATCATTTTTCATTTTATTTTTTCCCTGCAAGTGAAGTGATCTATACCAAATGGGTCTTGCTTGACAGTTAAGGTTTAATTTGATCTGTGTTTGTGTCTTCGGCTCACATCTGCCTTGTCCAGGTATCATTAGGAAACTCCTAAAGCTACAGGGATTCCTAAAAGACAGTTATGGGTTTATTGCCCACATCACTGCAGAAGATGAAGATCCTACTCGAAATTTTTAACACTACAACAATTTAGATGTATGCTAATTCAAATTAAACTTTACAGAGCAGATTAAAGCTTATTTTATAGCTGCTATTGGCCTCTAAAATGTGTGATCAGGGCAAACATGAGAATTTGAATACTGATATCTTTCTTCTTTTCAAATATTCTAACATCAAAGCTATTAACAAACACTCCCTGTAATCATTCCAGCATGTTTGCTTCCTGATAGCTTTCACATGTTTTTAACCTTCACCAATGCTTTCTTTATCAACCATGGGATTATTTTTTCTTTTTAGAAGTTCACCTACTTCTTAAAGCATAGAGAAAAAAAAAAAAAATAGCAAAACATACCAATACTATGTTAAGCACTAATTTAAGGTATTTTTTTTTCCCAAACTCAGAATGTTTGTTTTCACTCATGCACCCTTTTGTCATACACACCATTACTTATGTTATACTGAGCCTAGATAAATTGCACAAAAAGTCAGCACAGGGAAATACTGTAAATTGAGAATAACTGTAACCATTTTTAGCACTGCACAAGCCTTCTGCTGTCTCTGAACCAGATTCTACCCAGAAAATACTATCTGAAATCAGGTAGCATTCAACTATTGAGCTTTAAGTTCCATCCTAAGGGTTGCTGGAAACCTTGTACCTCCATCTGTGAAAGTAATGTAATGTATTCACATAAAATTCTTTCAACAGAAGTAAAACATATTCTAGAGTGAAAGAAAAAAGACATTATGTTGTTTATTCTTTATGCTCCCAAAAAACATAATGGTGTTAAACCAAAGGAAATTTGGCCTGTTATTTTTATTCCTAGCCATCTATTTAGTACAGATTTTAGTGTGTTTGAGTATTTCCTGTGTATATAATGTAATGCTAAAATCTTAGAATAGTACCATAAAGTATTGCACATAATTCAGTATCATGCTAAATTAACATTTGTTGCAGTTTTAGCAATTTGTTTATCAAAATAAATAGATTAAGATCTTTTACGTGTACGGTTCTGTCATATGGCTGTTATGTACTTCCCAATATACAGAAATCAGTGATAGCTAACGATGTATGTCTCACAGTCACTCTTAGAATAGTCAAGCAGCTATTATGAAGGTTAGGAAAAAAAGGGTAAGTGTACAGTAAGCATAGCCTGTAAGGTCAGTTATAAAGCCCACCTTGAAAATAGTCATGCTTTGCATTTCCTGAACTTGCCTTCACCTATATTGACTCTGCATCTGTCCTATTACTGCCCCTATTTTCCCCTCTGATACATCACAAGACTCTCCACTGGTGACATGTAGTCACAGTGTGGCAGTGACAGACTGCAGTCACCTCAGTCACCTCAGTGCACTTCTCAACATGTAAATGCAGAGAAAGAATATCTTGTTAATTACAATCCAGCACTTTTTCTGTGCTAAGGTTACACCAATGGACACTTTGATCTTCTGACCATACTGTTTGCTTGAGGACAGTGTGTATCTCCTCGGAAATCATCTATGCAAACAGTACCTTTTATGTTGTTAAATAGATGTTGGCAAGTTTTTGTTTACTTGTCCTGCCTGTTTACTTCAGTAACCTCTCACCTTTCTCCTAGGAAGTTTAACCAGGTCTACTTTACAGGAAGCAAACTTCCTTGACGTTCAAATGTGACCTGGAATTATGGCTGCTAGTATCTATTCAAGTTCCTGCATAATATACTCCAGTCTTGCTATAGGAGGCTGTGCCACCTTCCATCAACTTCAGCATATTGATGCTCACTGCAATTGCTCCTCTCTGGAGGAAACATTGCTCCTCTCTGGAGGAAATTTCATAAAAACATGTAACAAGACTGTCAATTTGCAACAATTACAACTGGGACTGAAGCAACCTGTCTCCATTATATTCCTAAATATCTGCTATTACTACCATACCTTGTGTCATGATAGCTCAGCATATTGCCTTTAAAATAGAACTTTACCCACACCACAAAAGTTACTTTCTTGAGGTAATTCAGCTCACCTCAGCCAACAATACCATTTCTCTGTTGATTTACTGGAAGTTCTGGAGGAAAGACACATTAATTCACACTGTGGAGAAGGCTACTATATTATTTCATATGAAATAAGTGGACAGGCTGCAGCTTTTGAATTTATTTCCAAATAAGTTATACTGTAGTATAAACTCTGCCATTGTCTTCCAGCAATATTAAAAACAGAAACCATCAAAATTAAAAGAAATTATTTTATTAGCTGTTTTCTACACAGAATATACAGCTGTAAGATGCTAAATTACATATGCACTTCGTTCCACTTAGCCTAGATATGATATATATAAACTTGAACCAGATGGACCATGGAACAAGCATCCTGTTCTTCAGACTCAGATCACATTATTTATATCCATTTAATAACTTCGTATTTGTTTTATGACCCTCAATCACACATTTCATGAAATTATAAGATGAAAATGATACATTTTACTGAAAATCTTTGACCAGTTTTGCTTGCAATTCTGACATATTTTTTTTAAAATTAACTGTACATTTATCATGCTTCATACACACATTGTATTAAATAGCTTTCTTTTGGATCCAGGTATCTGTTTATGGCTTCAATGGCTAGTTAACCTGTTCTGAAATGTATTTTCTGAGAAGAACTAGTATCTATTATTAGAACAATATTTTACTCTCAACGAGAACAGTTCCTTTGAGGATATCTTTTCTCACACAATCAAACATCCCTTCATCATTCAAAGTCAGTTTTAAGGCATTTAATAGCTAAGAGAGAAAATGACTTCTTTTACAAACCAGCATGAGGCTCTGTCTCAGCCTGGTTCACTGTAATTCACAAACAGCACAAACTCCACATAATGCAGACTAAGGGCTTGAACTGTCCTCATTTGAAAAGGAATGAGTGAAAGGGCAAAGCACCAGCTCCAGCTGCCTCTTCCAAGAGCGTCTAGCACTTTGTGCTGTGAGGTATTCCAGAGTACTGGAAACAGGGAAGGATATTCCACAATCATCTTCTGCACTACACCAGAATGGCATGGATTTCTTCATTTTTGAGTTACATAATAATCATAAAATTCGAAGGGTTTGAAGGGACCTCGAATGTCATCTAGTTCCAACCCCTTGCCATTGATAGGGTTGTCATTCACTAGATCAGACTGCCCAGGAACCATCAAGCCTGGCCTTGAATACCACCAGGAATGGGGCATATAAGAACAGCTTTCATGAGAGAGAGAAAGAAAAAAATAAAAAGTACCTTTGTCAAAGTTGCTGTCTGCATTTCTCATAGGAACCTTCTAAACTCATAGAATTTGTTTTGGTATGCTTTTGTATTTCCTACTTTAAAAACCACACATTTAATTATCAACCAGGAAAATATTTCTGTCAAAGTAGATAATTAAATACTTACATCATTATACTTATACATACTTATATCCAAAGTATTTCAGAGGACTATGATATACTCGCTCCTCCCCACCCTCTTCTTCTTTTTTTTTTTTTTTTTTCTGTATCAAAGTAAGTCCTTGAAGTCCATCTTATTTCATGCAAGTTCTCTTGTGCCTCAGTCCTTTCTTTCTAGTTTATAAATGCACCAAACTATAGACCTGTGTGTGAAAAGATAGAAAATGAACAAATTAAAGGAAATTTAATGGCTGTTCCTAAATCTCTTCAAAATAAGTAAAAAGGACAAATTTCATTCATTTTCAGATGTCCCACAGCAGATTTTCACAATGATTATTTTTCCTATGGCAGAAAAGAAATTACATAGTGTCTGAATCGTAAGATGATTTAGTTCTGATTGCTTTCAAGAGAAACACAATCACTTTTTTTCCTCTTTTTTCCTCTTTAACAGCTGGTGTTATGCGTGTCTAAAACATTTGGATAGGCATTTCTTTATTATCACTTAAATTCAAATGAATTAATATGTGTTTTGCAGCATCAAATAAAATATTTCATCTAATATATGGGACCAGAAGTTACTTACCTTGATGCCTTCTCAGAAAGAACAAATGCAAAAACTTAAAACGAAAAACAAAAGAGAAGTGAAATCACATATGAACAATAACAGCCAACAAAACGATTTGGAAATGAATACAAAACCATTGCTGATATAATATACCTATGACACAAAGACTGGTGGTATGATAAATGAGGAGTACATACCAAATGAGTATTCTTCATGATGAAGCCTATCCAAGGTTTTAATCTAACACAATACAAACTGCTATAGACAGGAAAGATAAGTGCTCCTAACAGCTCCCCTACAGAAGGACAAATTCAAATCCCAAATAGGAATATGAAAATCGTGAGAGTTTAAGCACAACTGAAATGTAGAATACACTTCAATATAATATATAAACAAGATACCAAGAAAAAAAAATCAAGAATATGGGAAAGATAGACTGAAATTATTTGAGACTAGAAAAAAAAAAAAGAAAACACTTGAAACGAAAAGGGATTTCAGCCACTGTTATGATTGGTCGAGAAGGAGGCAGAAAGTACTTAAACACCAGATATCCTTTAGCCATGGTCATAACAAACCTGACAGAGTTTTTAAGCCAGGGTTCCTTAATTTGAAACAGCAACTTTTTAATTTATTTTTTACATTCCTGTTCACGAACTGAGTGGATTTCCATTATATGATATGCCTTCTGCTAGTGCTAAACCTACTCTTGCACCTACATTGCTTTGGGGCCATCAAAAGCCCTTTGTCATCTCTGCATACTCTGAGCAAATTGTATGGAGAATGGATGGCTGAGAAGAATCAGAAACTTAGTCCATTCACAATGAAAATATCATCTCTCACCGGGAGCAAAAAATACACGAAGCATATATTCTTTGCAAATATATGCAATATATTTGTGTGCATGTTGGCAGACAAAGCCTTTTAGGCAATCCTTGGGAAAAGACAGTTATAATCTTAATAAAATATTGGCATTGACACAGAACTTTTTTTTTTTTTTTTTTTTTTTTTTTTTTTAGGGTTTCTGGGTTTCTCTCCAGGGAAATGCAGTGACAGCAGTTTTGGGTGACTTATTTTCTCAGTCTACAAGTCTGGACTTTTTAAAGTTAGGAGATATCTGTGTAGAATTGCTTTAGTTTGAGTAGATTTGAAATAACTGAGGCTTCTCAACATTTTAATTCTCAGTTTTTCACAAATCAAAAACACAGGATGCAGCAAAAGAGCACCTTTTCAGAACTGTTCCCTGGTTATGAATTCAGATGGCAAAATCCTCTAAACTGAAGTGTGTTTTCCTCAATTTAAAAATAATTTTTCAGGAGCACTCCATTTCCTGGAGACAAGAGTATGTTTACCTCTCAGTAGCATTTCTTCAAGTAAACAACTAGGGGCTCTTTCCATTTTCCTCACTCTCACTCCCAGACTTGGACACACTTCATTTTTATTATTCATACTGTGCTATTTGAAAACTCAAGGACCAAATAGATTTCTGTGTGTTTTGCATCCAGACAGTTTTAAATGTGTTTTACCAGCCAGTCAATGCTTTCCTTTCACTTGGTAATTACTTCTGTTGCCACCAAATCTCTCTACACAACGCATATAATGATTTATGAAATCTATCTTCATATAGTATCTAGTGTTCATTTAATATTAAAATGACAATAAGGTTTGCCATATGCAACAAAATACAGAAGGATAAACACTAACAAAGAACTGAAACATATGAAGTACTATTATTTGATGGAGGTGGAAAAGGTTATTTAAGTGATGATGTGATCCCATGTCCATCCTTACTTGACCAGAGCAATCTTTTATTGAAGAACACTGTTCTGGAAGATAAAAATATCTTCAGTTGTCTGCAACAGTAGAAGTTTAAGTTCAGCTGTCTCAGAATGAAAATATGTGTTCTCCACTATTTCTGAATAGTGTCAAATCAACTGTGCATTTATCACTTCTTTCATCAATATAGTAAATTTAGAAAGATGCTTAAATAGATTTCAAAGGATAATCACAAGCCATTTTTAATCTTCCAGACACAGATATTAAATTGTAAAGCTAGTATCTCCAAACTGGCCATTTTATATATATATATATAAAAATACAATTTATTACATTTAATTAATTTTAATCAGTGAAAGAGCTGAGTATTAAGAGTGAATTTTAGAACATGATTAAAAAGTAAATTCTGCTTAGGTTTCCACTGTCATCATTGTATCCTACAGAATCTTCTTCCAATACTGAAGCTAAATTAGCCACTTCTATTTTAGCAGTTCATACTCTGTGTTCATACATCTTTAATTTCAATATATTGATCCACTTTGAAATCTGTCTCTGTGAAAAAATTAGCATGTTGCACCAAAACATTCAAGATGGTTTGGGGAAACCTGTAACAAATATAGTCATCATAACTATTTTTTCTAGTTAAGACAGCATTAATTAATTTACTGTTATATTTTTGTCATGTGTAGGTCACCAAAGTAATGCTTCCTATTTATCTCCATGGAAACTACAACTCATTCAAAGAGCACAACAACACTACTCAGCAGAGCAAAGTCTCAGATACAAAATATTGTTTTTCAATATAGATGTCATCATTAGCTATGCATTTTCACCAGTGATGAAAAATAGCCTGCATGCTATGATCATAAAAATTTGCATGGCCATCTGGAATGTGGCTTGTCTTTTGTGTCACAGTCCCTACTCCTGAAATGCAACATCCACTACCTCACTGTGACCACACCTACTGTTTGCTCTTCATAAACATTCAGCAAGCATCGATAAATGTCAATGGATGCCATTTTTTTCTTTTGTTTATTTCACGTGGAGAAATTCAGTGATGCACCTTTACTTCATGCACACTTCCATGTCAGACACCATTTTGTGAGAATGCCTCTCTGCTGCCATCTGTCACACTAAAACAAAATGTAATGGAATATTGGCAGGAAGATTCGGCCTCTACTACCATACCACCAGCATCTGCCTCTCACATCGTCAGCCAACATAACAAAATAGAAGGCACTGCTTACTTTTGGAGCAACCCTCTTATACTGTGTTGTTTAACTGAATTCAAAGAGAACAGATTAACTGAAATTAAAAGTGACTTCATCAGTTATACTGCAAGGAAGTCTGTTGATAACATATCAATAATGTTAAATTTTTTATATATGGAAGGATTAACATTTGATATATATATGTCAAAATACTTATGATCTCTGTCAATAGTTCAAATCTTGCTGGGCACTAAATAATAAAAGCAGCTGAATGTTTTTTATCTCAGTCTTCAAAGTTGAAAAAACTCATTTCACTACTTTATTTCTAGTTTGAAATTGATCTGTTAAAAGCTGAGAATGAAAATATGAGACGTATTTTAAGAACACGTACATTCTTCTTTGTTTTAATTTCAGCATATATTAAAAAGTTTCATACACAATAATAGTAACTGCTGGCTATGTACTATTAAATTCCCTTAGGAAAACTAAGTCAGTGCAACTTCTCATTGATTTTTTTCTTAGAACTAGCACATAAATGAAGATTCCCAGAAAACAATAACCATATCTGATAAGTTTAGCCAATCTACTTTTTCAGTTTGTGGGAAGAGCCTATCTCTCTTTTGAGAGGCGGATGTCTTTAATTCATTTATTCTGGATGGCTTTTAAACAGTAGTCCCTGACTCTATCTGTAGCTGTATTTGCCTTTCTCACATTCAGACTCTGAGGAAGGGTTAAGTATATTATGCCATATGTTATCTGGATACTTTTGGGCAGATCCAACTTGAAAATAAATTTCAGCAGAATTGTTATTTTGAAGCTAATACTTCCACAGAACTGACACTCACCAGTAAAAATACTAGGTTTTGAACAAAACCAAGAAACAACTTTAACATGAGCTTTTTTAAAACACTGTACAATATTATGACAATAAGGAAGATATACATATTTCCTGGAAGTTTCCTATGGATTAATATTTTTACTTCAGGAAAGCATTTTGAAACATTTTTCGGGATCCCTCCTGAATAGGCCTGTCAGCAGCACAGCCTGCAGAAGGGAGGAATACAAGGCTTAGTGCTGAAATGAGAATGATACTGCACAACTCAAAACAGGAGATAGTTCTCAAACAGTAATTCCTATGTGGTTGTTTTTAGGATGTCTGCTGCTAGAAGAGCAAAATTGTTCTCTTAAAAAAAAAAGATAGTTTATCTGACATAGGTTAGATTGAAATTTAAATGTCTTTTAGTTTTTCATATGAAATTAATTTCATATTTACTTAAAGCAGTGATTCTCAGTTTGTAAGATGCAGAAGTCAAGTAATTCAAGGCAGTATCTGTGGGTCACAAAAATTGTCTGTTTTATCTGTCAGTAGATAAAAAAGGGAGATTTTTTGTCACTGATAACCATGCAGTTTCTCAGGCCAAAGGCAAGTGATGAGTAAGAACTATTCATGCAATACCATTATATATAAAGATGCAGTCACATTAAAAATAAAGTTTTTGATGTAGAGAATCATTTTATTTTTAATTGGTATTGATATATAAGTATAGCAATTCTTTTGGACTATTAAAACACATACTGTACATGAAAAAAGAGTGAGGCTCTTGAAAAATTCTTGCTTTTCTATGTTTGATACTAAAAATCATTGTCCAACAATACATTCCACCTTTTCTCTCCCCTACCATTTCCTATACTTATTGCTTCTCCATTGTGGCACGGGATGCTCTCAGAAGATAAGCTGGTGCAGATTAATATGTGTTTTCCATGCATTTTGCACAAAGATCAGCCTTAGGCATGCTGTAAATGATTAGTGAATAGATGATCTGGTGGTATAACAAACAATTTAATTAATGTGTCTTGTTTCCAGAGTGTCATTCATAAAGTTTGAGAATAAAAACTTCAGTACATGGCAAAATGTCATAAAAGTTTCCTTAAAATAATGCTTCCAATAGAAGATATGGAACTTCATACAGTTTGAATTGTAAAAAATATCAATCAGATCTTTATAATGCTATTGAGACAATACATAGCTAAATAGGTCATAGTTGGGAAATGCTCTGTTTTTCCTCCTTTTGAATTAGTAATCCAATCTGGCAGTATTATGATGATCTCAAAAGGTGTACATCTCCTAGCCACCATTTATAAAAATACTAGTGAGCACAGAACAGCAAAATACCTCTTAATTCATTCTTTGGATCTTCTCAGCATTTCATAAAACAAAAACACAATGTTAGAGGTTTTCTGGGGGTGGGCAGGAAAGATGTGTGGGTTTAGCACAGAGATGCCAAGGATTGCTCCCCACAGTCTTCAGAGATAAGAGTAAGCTGAATGCAGTAGGGGGTTGGCCAGGACCAGGAGGTTGCTACATAGGAAAACCATGCTAGTAAAACCATGCCATCCTAGGCAATACCCAATGAAAGGCTGCAGGAATGCACAGAAGACTGAAGAGCACGCATCAACATTTTTAACTTGATCAATCTGTTTCAGCAAAGGATGTGGTTACAGAGACAGGAGCTTAGTCCGATTACAGTCAAATGTCCTGTATAAGCCTAATCACTCATTTTGTGTTCTGTTACCAGGAGGGACAAAAGTATTTTATATCCTGGTGCAACGTAAAGCCTCATGTCTCTGTTGTGGTATTGTGGTTGAATAGTCCTTGTCTTGAACAGACGCAGAAACTGTCATCAATAATCCTTACTGATTTAAAAGAATATTCAGGAGGCAGTGTATATTGCTCCCATCTTTACTAAGAATTGCATATGCTCACTGACTGGCATGCACAAGAATTGTCTCTCCCTCCAAATATGATGCTACAAACATTATAAGACTTCTGTATTGTTATTATTATTGTTATTATTAATAATGATACTTCTATATAACCCTGAAATATGTTAAATGTAATCTGTCAAACGTAAGTTAAATGTAAATCTGCATTAAACTCCTATGGATTCTCAGAAGAGGCCCTCAGTATAAAAATGGTAATAGACTTGTGTATCAAATGTCAAGTTATTACCATACTTTGGGCAATACCAAAAAAAGAGTTGCTATTCTCTTTTCTTTTTGACTGGTAACGTGTATCTTGATAATTTGAAGTATGTCTTTCAGATATACATCTATGCATACAGTAAAAGTCCTCATTTCTGTATTCATTGCAAATCTAGGTATATTTTTCCATTGTGTTTTCTAGGTTTTTTAGTCAGACACATTTTTTGCAAGTACTATTCCAGGGCCTGGATAAATTGAATGTTTATAAAAGTTGTTGTGGAGTCCTAAAACTCTGTCTTGAATATAAACTGTTCACAGTCACTACATATAATATATATGTTTCACTTTTAACTATATATTAATAATTACAGACCTCTGGAATTTTGATGGCAACAGTATTTTTAACAAGGTAACAATACTCCTACTTGCACATGTTAAGATGTGCTGCTGTTGCTGTTTCAAACAAAATCCAGTAGAAGCTGGTCACTCAAATCAGAATTTCCAGTATTTTTGCTAATATACACATTTCCTGGAAGAAAATGGAATCAAATAAATAACATATCTTCTTGACAGAGATCTCTAGGGAATCATTATTTGGAAGAAAGACCTGAGAGTTTTAAAAACCACTTTTCAAAGAAATTTTATTCTATAATGAAATAGAAAGAATGGGAGAAAACTCTTTATGACAGCATTGAGAAATAATGTACCAAGTTCATCTGCACAAATCAGACTTTGGGTTTAGAATCCAGTAAATCACTACTGTCATGAGAATTATGCATGTTCAAATGATAAACAATACCTAAGTTACAGAGTGAAGTAGAGGTTATTCTTCTAATGAGTTGGGATTTTTTGTCTTCTTAACTGATTAAACAAAAGAAAAGTGAACTGGAGAGGAAAACAACTGTGAGGAAGAAAAAAGTATACAAATTAAATTTGTAGCACTAGTTAATTAATCTGTAACACCATGCACAAATAGAAATAAATGGTATTCTTTAAGACACCTGTTAGTTTAGGGCAAATTATTATCGTTGTTATTGTTATTGCAATTACAGTACCACAATAAAATGTAGATAAATTTTCACTCCTCAGTATGTCAAATAGTAAACTACTGCATTTGTTCTCATTTTAAAGGGAAAGGGAATAACTGACTCTCTCTGAAACAGCTGGAACACAAATCTTTTCTTTTCAATTAATATTATTTATATCAGAAATTTCCCATTTTTACTTGTCCCAGCTGACCACATCAGCATATTCCATTCAATTGCCATCTGTGTTCTTAGTGCTGAAATAGTTTCAGATGAATGTGCAGGCAGTCCAAAGTCCTGACTACAGATAATACTCCTAATTAGCCATTCCCAGGGGGTCAATGTGCAAAAAGGCACCAGTTTAACACTGTTAAAATGATTTCCAAAGAGTTCCCAACATCTTTACCGAAGGAATCAATCAGAAATTCTTCAGAAGAAAATGTAATTGCTTTCAAGGATTAAAATTTTAATCAGGAGTATTCAATTAGCAGTTAATGTTGAGATCCACAGTTTAGATTTTTATGTAAATGTACCATTCTTATACTCAGTCTTGAAGATAAATGCAGTTCATAGCAAATGCGGTTCTGTCTCTCAGCTCATCAAGTCAGTGATAATTTACTTTGAAGAATATTTTACGCTTGCTGCATATGGGTGTGGAAATCAGTTCACTTTTGCCCCTTTCACTGTAATTAATCTTCTCTGCATTATTTATGCGTGCCATAAGTAACATTTTCATTGCTGTGCATCCGGTGACTTTCACAGAATCACAGAATCACAGAATCACAGAATCACAGAATCACAGAATCACAGAATCACAGAATCACAGAATCACAGAATCACACAGACCTGGGTTGGAAGGGACCTCAAGGATCATGTAGTTCCAACCCCCCTGCCTAGCAGGGCCACCAAACATACACCTTTACTAGATCAGGTTGCCCAGGGCCCTGTCCAACCTGGTCTTGAACACCTCCAAGGACGGGGCATCCACAACCTCCCTGGGCAACCTGTTCCAGGGCCTAACCACTCTCCTAGTGAAGAACTTCCCCCTAACATCCAACCTAAATCTTCCCTCTTTTAACTTAAAACCATTTCCCCGTGTCCTGCTATTGTCAGCCCTTTCCAAGAGTTTACTCCCCTCCTGGGAGTAAGTTCCCTTCTGGTACTGAAAGGCTGCAATGAGGTCACCCCGCAACCTTCTCTTCTCCAGGCTGAACAAACCCAACTCCCTCAGCCTGTCCTCATAGGGGAGGTGCTCCAGCCCCCTGATCATCTTTGTGGCCCTCCTCTGGACCCTTTCCAAAATCTCCATGTCTTTTTTGTACTGAGGGCTCCACACCTGGACACAGTACTCCAGATGGGGCCTCACAAGAGCCGAGTAGAGAGGGACAATCACCTTCCTATCCCTGCTGACCACCCCTCTCCTGATGGAGCCCAGGATCCCATTTGCTTTCCGGGCTGCCAGACATTAAAGATATCAGACGAGCATAAGATAAATAATATATATTAACTGTATAGCCAGAACTGAGTTTGTAAGAGCTTATTCATATTTATTTATTCAAGAGCAACAATTTTGGAGATATAGAACCAGAAAAAAAAACCTACATGATTTCTAAAAATCAGATCTTAACAACTACAAATAAAAATGTCAGCAGCTTTTTTTTTTTTTAAAAAAAAAAACTCTTCTCTTTAAAATGTTATGTGTGCTGGGAGCAGAGGCTAAGTTGCATGTAATTAGATGTAAAAATATTATATCTGTTATTCTAGAATTGCGTCTCTTTATCAAAGTCCAGCTTTAGTTTTGTGAAGTAGAATTTTGAACTCAGAGATAAAATTAATTACTCTGTATTTTTAAATTGTAAAATATTGCATTTATATTTGCTCATTTTGGACTTGATGAATATCAAAAACCTCTTCATTAAAAACTCCCCATAGGGCATAGAGATGTATGAGACAGGCTTCCACAAAGTTCTTTTATTTTCTGATATATATCATACAATATTCTATTTTATCCTTACAGCGTAGTCAGTACACACCAAAAACTCAGAGAAATAGTTAAATAATTTAATTTCACCTTGAAAACTGAAGGCTGTGTCTGTTGTAATTGGCACAATTTATTCTTATGTAGAATCTAACATAAATAGCATTATTTGGAGTTCTGAACATGTGAAAACTTCACTAAAATTGATAAGTTTTAAATCTGACCCTCCACAGTTGTCTAACTTATGTCAATACTATTTATGTTTTAATGTTCCAATTTTTATTTGAAAATGTGTCATGAGTGTATAACCAAGTTCTTCATGTATACAGATTTTTTACATTGATTTCAATCCATTGTGAATTTGATCTCACAAATCTCTTTGTCTATGAGTTATAGCTTATTACTAAGTTACTTGTCTAAGTGTTTCTTGAACACTGACAGTATGGGACATCAACTACCTGCAAAAAAGCCTTTTCAGGTGTTTGACCACACTCATGGTAAAAGTATTTTTTCCTAATATCTAGTCTGAACCTCCCCTGAAGCAGCTTTGTATCATTCTCACTCATTCTATCACTGTCTATTGCAGAGAGGAAACTGGCACCTCCCTCTTGATTTCTCCTCAAGAAGATGTAGAAAGCAACCTCTTAGCTTCCTTTCCTCCAAAGCAGACAAATCAGTTGCCCTCACCTTCACTTTATAAGAAAAGCCTTCCAGTCTTTTTATCATGATTGTTGTATCCTCCAATCACTTCTGAGTACAATAACATCCTTCTTATTTTATGAGCCAAGAGCTGCATTCAATATTCAAGGCAAGAACACATCAACACTATACAGACACCTCTTTTGATCAGCTTGTTATCCTGTGTTTAATGTACTTCCAAATTCAATTTTCCCTCTTGGCTGTTGGAGCACACTGAAAACCCCTTCTGAGTCTACTGTCACAAGCACTTTTAGGCCCCTTTCTGCTGAACCACTTCTTTCCCAGGCTGTGCCTGTGTCCAAAATCACTTCATCCCAGATGACTATGTTGAAAAATATTGTTTTTCAGAATTTGATCTATCAAACAGTTTTATAGTTCTCTTTGTATTCGCAGTAGTTTCAACAAAAATAAATAGGAGGCATTGCTTTCAGAGCAACCTATTTTTTTTCAGATATTCAGATCAAGTTATCAAGTTGCTTTTTATCAGGTAATTTAATAAAAGAATAAGCTACTTAAGAAATTAATGTGTATGTATTAGTAATAAAAAACATAAACATAAACAAAACATTTCAAAAAACAACCCAGAGAGCAATAGTAACTCTTCTTAGTTAACAGATATTTGTTCCTCCCTCAGTCTTCCCAGTCTCAACCTCTCTAAAGTATTTGAGTTAAAACTTATTTCTCTGCACAAGTACAAAATCTACGTGGTGACTGTTCCAATACTTTTTTATAAATTTCTGATGTACAGAAAAGCTCTGCTTCTCAGGAAGGCCATAAAAATGCATTTATTTGAAGAACCAAATGAAGGAAAGAAAAGTTGGTGAGAAAGAATGAATAAAGAAAGCAAGCATAGTAAGAATCTTGGTCTCAGCTTCTGTTGTTCTTGAGCAGGCTCTTTCAAGTTTTTTCTCATTATCTGAAGCAAAGTGGTAGTCTTTTACTATCTTCATTCACATAAAATTCTTATATTTGACAAACGACCTACAAATCATTTACTTACATATTACACACCCTCGCATATTGTGATGGATTCATAAGTCCCAGAGACTAAAAGTTTTCTTATTTTTATAGGGATATTCTTCAGTGTTCCAACAATATAAATTTGAAGTGAATAGTTGTATACTGTTCCACTGAAATGCAGAATGTTTAGGCATGAAGATACTCTGTCCACTGTGTCAGTGTTTTATATAATTACCCTTGTCCGGACCTGCCTTCCCCAAATTTTTATTACTGCAAGGCATAACTTGTTCTCCCACTTACGACAACTGTGCTTGCAAGGGGGAGAAATTTTGAGGCTACCTGGATGTCCTGAAACATCCAAAGAAACCTTGTAAGTGGTGACAGGCATAATTGTTGAGTGGTTGCCAAGCCTGATACAGGCTTCTTTGCCGTCAGCTGTAAATTCCAATTTCTACTTATTTTCTCATCTTATTTCTCATTCATAGTGTATCTTCCAGAAAAGGAAATAGTCTTCATTATGAACTTTTTTGTTCTTTTTTCTTGCACTTTTCCTGAATGCTTCAGCAAAGTAAATTTGCAATGCATGAAAGTTCACTTAATAAAACTAATTGGAAAAAACTACTCCAATTAAGCATAATAAGGTCAGGATAGGTAAGGTCTTCAAACACACTTGTACTGGTAATGCAAAGAAACATATCCTTATTAGCCCTGCACTATTCATCAGACTTTGAATAGATATTCAGTGAAAACAAAACTAAACAACAACAACAAAACCCACAAAAATTCAGTGTTTAAGGTACATTTCTATACAAGGACTTTCCCCAGTTTAAGCAATTAATAATAAATTTGATGTTAATAATGTTTTTTAAGGCATGTTGAGACAAGTGTATTTTATTCTAACCTACCAAGCATATAAGTTTTTTAGCATCTGCAAAATAAATTGCTGGACGCAACCTCTTTATGAGATGCAGTGGTATAGTTTCTACCAAAACCAGTGCCCAGTACTTAATTATTAATCATTATCTAGGAATAATATATTCTAAGATAAATATGTAAAGAAATCCCCTTTCTGCATCTGGCCTAACTGTCTAGAGTCTGTCAATGGGATTCACAGCCATTTCTTTTTCTATAAAATAACAGCTGACAATATGGAGATTTGGAAATGACTATTTTCAGGTGCTGGGGACATCTCTTCTGTTCTAAGTTTTTAAAGAACTGTATTTTCTCAAGCTTATTTATTTATTTATTTAAATCAGGAATTTAGTAACTGTAGAACTTCTGTATTTATTCTTTTGAAGGCACTAAAGGGTATTTTAATAATGTGTTTATCTACAACTAACAATCATAATTAGCTTAAGTTATGGAATGCCCCAAATAAGTGAGGAATATGTTACATTCAGAAACACAGTTTGTGCTACCACTATTTTGTTAAATATTAGCTGAAAACATTATTTGCATCATTTGTGAGTTACATAAACCTTTTATAATTATGGCTTAAGGTAATATAGAAAAAGTTATTGAAGTAATTCCTAAAGATTGCTGCTTAGTGTACCAAGCATTAATCATCTGTTACGTCTATTATAAATGCAGAAGCAATTAAGTAGATCTGTGGTGAGAACAGGTTCTTGCCATGTTCATACAGAAGCATTTTTCATTGGTGTCATTACAGATTAAGATTGTGAGTTCATTTATTTACTTAGTAAAAAATAAATAAATAAATAAATAAATAAATAAATAATAAATAAATAAAAGCATTACGTGACACCAGAAGCACTTGAGGTATTTTAGAATTAAAGGCGAAACAACTAAATTTTGATAAATTGCATATCAATAAACATCGGTGAACAACTGTATTGTCCAAGAATTTAAGTTTTATTTAAAATATATATTTGGAATGACTCCACCAGGATTGAGAAAATCATTCCAAATGTAATCGGAAGAGGAAATAAATCTATCCGCCCCCTATATGTAGCAATAATTCATTTATATGTTACATAATTTATGTAAATCAATATCCTAAGCTCTACTCAGTTTTTGTTCAGAAAGCATGAATAAGTATCAGTCTCACATGCAATTACTTTTTGGGTCTGACTTTTGAATGTACAACCTGCTGTCCTTGCCCTGTGAATTCACTGAAGGCAATGAAAATGTTGAGTGAAAAATAATAAAAGACTGGCTGTCAGGCAGGCAAAAAGCTATTATTCGAGAAAACAAAGAAAGTGAAGCAGAAGTTTGGTAAGCTAACATGATTGCATGCATACTTTAATAGGCTTCTGTATTTTAAATGAAAGATTTTCTTGATGAACTTGGATGACTGATAATAATATTTTCCTGTTCAATAAAATATGGTTTAAATGCCATGTGAGGCTTCTGGCACCTTGAAACATGCTCAAAGAGCTTTTGCTTCTATGAGCATATCCATTTTGTTCATGTATATAAAATAATCACCAACCAAATCTATTGTACAGAA
Source organism: Coturnix japonica (assembly GCF_054131305.1). Lineage (NCBI taxonomy): Eukaryota > Metazoa > Chordata > Aves > Galliformes > Phasianidae > Coturnix > Coturnix japonica. The sequence continues at coordinate 39,728,956 of NC_140664.1, forward strand.
TTGTCAGAGCTAAAACCAAATTAGGTTAAACTGCATGTTTTCTTTTTCTTTTTAAATCTGTATAGCTTGAGAATGCTCTGATTTCTGAGTTTTAGTTACCTAAGAGTAAAAACAATAACTCATAAACGAGGTTGAGGAACTGTCTCATTTAAGAGCTTGAAAACATAGCATGAACTTAGATGCTGAATCTGTCAATTAATCCAAGATTATCTTGTGTGCTTAAAGTTTTGTACTCAGTGTGTAATTATGTTTTGGGCTCACCATCACCCATTCAGCTTATAATGGGAACTGTGTCATTTCAGTGTCACCTCTGAAGTGACTGAAAAGCATGCCACCTCTTACTCTAACTAGCTATGTCTGCTAATCAGTGGAAAGAAATTTAATAGGGTCTTTTCTGTTTGTTTTGTTTTGTTTGTTTGTTTGCTTTTTTGATTGTTTGTTTTTTTGTTTTTTGTTTTGTTAAATATGGGAATTTGTAAGAAACATCTCTATTTAATATAATCTCCTCTTCCAAAAAGCTTACCTATTCATACACCCGTGTATAGTTGTGTGTTACAATCCAATCTTTTACATGGAAGTCTTTGAAAGTCTACCTAAATGTTTAAAACAAAATTTCAAATTAAGGAGAACAGAAAAAGGGGCTCTACATGTAAATTTAATTAAATGATACCATCCATATTGCCTTCAAATAATCAGTAAGAAAAAAAATGGAATCAATTTATTCCGTAACTATGTGTAATCACAATCCAGCCCCATTAACTGTGCTGTAAGGAAAAAGCAACCATTAGGAGATCAGGGACTGCAGTCTCTTAAAACATAACATGACAGAGCCAGTTGTCTCACTACTTACTGTCTCCAGTAAGCCATTTATTTAGTGGAATATAATAAATATTCCATTATCTGTATATTCCTTTGTCAAGATTCAATGCCTTCTGCAAAGACAACTGTCTAATTTAATGCAACATAAAGCAGCCAATTCAACACAAGCAATATCAAGGCCATTTTCAGGCCAAATTATTGGAAGAACCTCTTACAAAATGCTCACGAAACACGGTATTGAATTCCAATTCTTTGTTGCATTGTAATTACCATCTCCTAATTACAAAAGTGAGTAGTAGCACTTTATTCATTTTGGTTGCAGTTAGTAGAACTTTATTAGAGGAAATGTGACATAAAACTAAAAAATAAGGAAATTTCTTTTGAGGAACATTATTCTGAGTAGGTAGAATTTGCAGTAAGATTTGCCCTAAACTCTCAAAGGAAAGAAGTATGAAATATAAAATAAATATAAGTTATAATTTTAAGTATTATATTTTAAGCATTACATATTAAGTATTATATATTGCACATTACGTTATCAAATATCAAATATTAAAATATGAACATTAAATATTATTTCAATTATTTATTTTTATATTGCAAACTGTTCCTATTTCAGGTGAAGGAAGAATTTGCAAGGATTTTAATTGCTACATGAGATATAGAGGTTAGAAAACTGGAAAAACCTTTGCAACAGATAAGGCAGTAGACGTCAATGCAGCATCTATCACTTTAAGAACAAGCTGAACAAGACATCTCTTATGAATGAGCTGTGAGTAGGAGATTCCTCCAAGCATGGGAATGGACTAGATCATTTCTTCTAACTCTCTAAGTCTTTGTATTGACAAAGTAAATTTACTTAAAAGGGCAGATTGACTGTTACCTGTACTGTAGTTCATTAGCTAGTTTCAGTGATCTAGAAATAAAAAATTGGTAATATATCTTGTACCTGCACCAAGCTAAGTTCTTTATATTAACTGAAGTCAAAGTTTAATATTCTGCAGCAAATGGAAGTTTGATTGAAGCCCTCTGTATTTACTACTACATTGCAATGAATTACAGGTATTCTCACTTGCAAAAATTGTAAACAAAACAAAGCTGAGGACAACCAGAAAATTAAGTACTACTGAAAGTCATAAAAAAACCAATGAAACAAACTGCAAAAGAGGACAAAAATAAGAAATCAGAATAATAATAATAAAAAAAGCTTTCAACATAAAAAGATGGAAATCACAGTTTGGAAAATGGTTTCCTGTACAGTTGGTTTCTGTGGTTTTGTTAGTCGTATAAAGGCCTTGCCACACATGGAAAACAGAAGAACATATGACATAAACTCAGGGAAGGATTAATGACACTGTATTAAGAATTTTTTCCAACCTATGAGGAAGGGCCAAATTTGGACATTTTTTCAACCAGTTTACTGCAGTAGTTTTCACAATATATAACATACTGTAGTCCTATCCTTCAAATATACAACAACCTCTTCCTCTTTCCCAGAGGAGCTGACATTCCTTGAAAGTATTCACTGACGTTCACAGGCTGAAGGAATTCACTTTTGCTTAAACTGCTGCAACTCGTGCAGTGTCAGTAAAAATTATTTGTAGTGAGGTTTCAGGGTTCTTTCTGCAGTAGAAGTGGACAAAGCATCTAATCATCAGAAAGTTTAGCAAGAGTCTGGAGGAGCTGGGCCCTGCAGTTATAAAGGCTGCCATAAGTTTTAGCAGATATAAATATCCAAACAACAGGATTTAAATATCATACCTGCCTCTTGCTATGATCAAAGTAGCAGTGAAAATCACTACTTGACTTAAAAGAGGAAGAGAAAACTTTCAAGTACAGCTGATAACTAAACATCTTGAAACAGAAAATCTCCCTTGACTGTTACTCCTTTAGGTAATGTTTGATGTCTCAAAGGAACTTGCAGGATTAAAGCTATAGTATTTAAAGTATATTTCTAAAATAAAGTTCTACATGGTAAGCCTTGATTCTTACCTCACATATAAACAGTAAAATATCAAAAAAAGGAAAAAATGGTTACACAAATACAGAATTCAAGACAGTCTAGACATGATTGACAAGAAGAGCAATTTCTCCTTGCCTAATAGCAACTATGGAATCTTCATAGATACACTGTATCAGTATCCTAAAATGCTGTAGTCAGCAATATCCAAAGTGATTCAAGTATTTTGGTATCGCCTAATGTAGAACATTAAAATTAAGCACTCAAAAGAAAGGGCAATGCTCAAGACACAATGATAACACCTCTCTTTGCTTTTCTGTTATAGTGCTGTATATGATTGCATGGGCATTCTGTTATCCTGCTTAGCCAGCAGACTGAAAGAGCGCTTCTGAAAAGCACCTGCCCATCTAATATTTTATCTGTGCTCCGTGTGTGGCCAAACTATGTCTTACATATATGAAACCTTCCTTAGAACAGTTATATTTATTACACTTAAAGACATAGATACAAAATACAGAACTGTCACTAATTTTTCACTTTTCTCTTTTAAAGAATTCATAGCCTTTATTTTATTTATTATTATTATTATTATTATTTTCATAAGACATGCAAAAGTCTGATTGCTGTTCTCTCATTTAATCCTACCTATTACTTATCCTACTTATCGTACATTCACTTATCCTACCCATTCTGACATTCAATTTGTAGCTTCAGTTATTTTTCTTTACACTTGTAGGAGTTAGAAAAATGTGATCCCAGTATCTTGGACTCTTCTTACAAAGCAATTTGCTGAAGTCATGGAAACCTGTGATAATAAGACCAAGAAAAATCTCAGCTCTTAACGGAATTCTGTAGAGAAAATGAATAGATTTTTTACAAAACATCTAATCACAATAATAAATTATTTTTCTAAATTTCCCTCATAAGCTAAGTATCACAAGAATATTTTTTATTGATGAAAGTAATGAATATCAGAATAGTAGATGGAGCTCAATAAGATACTAGATTTCTTGATGGGAATACTCAGGGCTATACAAGTTTCCTCAGGTGAAAACCTTAAGAAATGATGAAAGATTTTTTGGCAACTCATCAGTCTCAGTTTCTATCATTTACAAAATTGATGAACTTCTTATTCCCCTAAAATTTTCTAGGTATCATAACATGTTAAGTTTTACAAAATTTTTAACAACAGTATATGAGTAGAAAAACAGCAACAATAACAACTATGGTTTATCAACTTGGCACGTGAACTGGAGCTAACGAAGTTCTTCTTGGATCTTGGTGATTTTTCATTTCATTTTGATCTGCAAAATTATATGCCCATTTCTTCCAAAGAATGAACAGAATAAAGCTTTTGTAGAGGTAGGCAACACAGGAGAGCCTACATCAGGAAGAAAAGTCACTTTAAGTCAGTTTCACTTACAGAAAAAGAGGTATACTTTGCAAAACCAGCTCTGTCTATTCATTAGAATAGTCTTGTGATTTTCTTAGGTACTTCAGTGAATGCAGTGAAATACAAGGAGGAGAGATGTCTATCTGAGACTCATTCAACAGACATGGTAAAGACAGGATTAGTATCTAGTATTATTAGTAAGTATTACTTCTCAGAAAGGGTGTTCAGGAACTGGAATGGACTGCCCATGGAGACGGTGGAGTCACTGACCCTGGGGGAGTTCAAGGAAAGACTGGATGTTGTGTTGAGGGACATGGTTTAGTGGAAGCTATTGGTAATAGGAGAATGGTTGGACTGGATGATCTTTTAGGTCTTTTCCAACCATGGTGATTCTATGATTCTATGATTCATATGCTAAGAAGCAAGCGGAGGCTCTTTTGTTAAATCATTCAATAGAGAGAAGAGTTGATATCCACTTCTCCCGACAACAGAAACACGGTACCAGCTTTCCAAGCCCTCCCGCCATACAGTAGCTGGACAACGCACACGTAAAGGAGCACATACATCCCCTCTGGCATAACTTGAGCTCACAGCCCACCTTCAGATCTCTGTGGATTTCTCGCGTTTTACACCAATTCAGCCTCGCTACAGCTCCATGGGTGTCACTCAAGGTCTGCAGGCCCTCTTTCTCCGCAAACCCCACCCACAGGCCTTGGTCCATGAGGATTGACACCTGCCCTCCTGAGCAAAAACAAGCACTAAGAACAAGAGCAAAGCACACTGGATTCGCCTTGGCCTGGCCCAAGCCCCAGTCCTACCAGACAGACCCTGGGATGAAAATTGCTCCACAAACCCCAGATGGACACCAGCAAACAAGAAGTTGATCAGATCCAGTCCCAAGCAAGCACCTAGCCTCCCTAGGAAGCTCTTTGCCATCAGCTCCGTCATCTCCTCTCCTCTCCTCTCCTCTCCTCTCCTCTCCTCTCCTCTCCTCTCCTCTCCTCTCCTCTCCTCTCCTCTCCTCTCCTCTCCTCTCCTCTCCTCTCCTCTCCTCTACTGCACCTAACATTCCTCCTTCTACAAGCAAACAGGCCCAACACATGGTCGTAATAATACTTTCATCAAAAAGAAGCAGAGATGGCACAGCAGGACAGACATACTCAGTGTGCACGTTTGAAGCCATTTGAGAACCTAGTTGTTCTTGCTGCAGGACCCCTGACTTCTGTTAAAAGCTGAACGGTCCCCAGAACACCTGTTTCCATCAGCTGCCACCATCCAAAACAGCCAGCCTTCTTGCGGTCATCTGACCCAAACATCCCTTTTGCTCTACACTTGATTTCTGCAAGAGAGAGGGGATCTCAGCACGCACACCATCCTTCCAACACCCCATCCCAGCAGCAAGGGATCACAGCACTGGCACATCTGAAACAAAACGGTGTGCGAGTTTCCTGTTAGCACTCAGTGTGATTGGTTAAGCTTGGAAGTAGGACTTGAACAAGGAAAGCTTCTCAGCTCCTTGTAAGGCACTAAGTGATGGGATGATTTCCCATACCTGCAGAAATCCTGACCTCTGCCACAGGTGGGTGAGTGACACAAAAGCTGTGTCCTTGGTTCTCAGCCTTGCCTTCTCATGCTGTTCATCTTGCTCTGCAGCTCCTGCTCTGAATAGTCTTCTTATGTTCCCACGTGACAGGTAGAAAATGAAGACACAGCCCCTGACACCAAGGTCAGCTCTGCAGCACACATTACCTGAGGAGCACTTGGCTACTCATGCAAACTGCACAGTACAAGGAAGATTGTTGCATGTTGCACTTCTTCTTCTCCTGGCTCAGAAATTAACTTTCCTACATAGAAAATGGGAAAAGAAAAAAAAAAAAAAAAAAAAAAAGAAAACAAAACAAAAGCCTGACACAAAGCAGACATGATTGTTACTATGGAATTCTGGAGGGCAAAGGATTTGCCCTCTATATGAAGAAGCTGACTGCAAAGGACTAAGAACAGCCATGATCACGTTGAGAACTTGTGGGTAAAATTAGGGACTGAACCAATAATGGGCTTCTGGAGGTGAGGGTCTGCTCCAAGCCACCTGGTCTAGGGAACCTGTTGACGGGCCCTGCTTACTGCAGCTACCAGAAGCACCGCACTCACTGACTCTCAACTTGATGGGGGATTCCAGTCAGTCTGGGAAATCAGCATGGCTGGCTGCAAAGTATCTGAGAGACTGCTGGAGTGCACTGAGAATAACTTTGTGGCCCAAGCATTAAGCACACCAAGCAGAAGGGAAGCATTACTGGACATGGTGCATGCAGGGGTTAAGACTGGAGGTGGTCAGGGCTGTAGGGACCATGCCCTCCTAGAGTTCCTCATCTCACGGAATGCGGGCCTGGCAAAAAGTAAAGTCAGGACCTTGAGCTTCAGGAGAGTCAGGTGCAGGCTGTTCAAAGAATTATTGGACAAGAGCCACTGGAAAACTGTTTTTAGGGGCAAAGGAATGGAAAAGAGATGGTAACTTTCTCAGAAAAACTTTCTCAGATGTGAAGCTCTGAGCTCCATCCCGACCACATGAAATCCAGCAGAGGAGACAGGAAAGCAGCATGGCTGAACATGCTGGTTAAAGGGAGCAACAAGAAAGAAATGGAGAAACAGCAGAAATGGAGACATGCAGCCTGGTCGCTTTGGTTTCCTTCTCCAGTGGAGTGAATACACCAGAGGTGAAAGGAAAAGCAACTGACATCACTCAGCCAGACTTTTGCAAGGCCTTCAGTGTTGAGCGAGTTTCCTGATAGCACTCAGTGTGAACAAATCTACCACTGAGCAACAGTGTGAGCCCCACTCACCTCAGCAGAGGTCAACCTGCACCCCAGCCTTCCGCCTATCCACGTTCACACACACACCCATGCACCACTCTGTCCCTTTTGCCCACCCACGTGCACATGCCACATCGTGTGTCCTCATTTGCATTCACAGACGTCTGCAAACCATCCCTTGGAACACATATGTGCCAACAACTACCAGAAAACATCCCTTTGTATGCACCTGTGTGCAGCCCAACTCCTCAGCACACCTCTGTGCAAGCACACATATTTGCCACTGCGTCCACGCACTATCCATGTGTTCACACACACTCATGTGTCCACATCCCTTAGTGCAGCCCTGTGCGCACACACAGACACATGTGTAGCCCCTTCCTTTCACTCCCAAAGTGCACGCACACACTGGTACCACAATGTCCTTGCGCAGCTCCAACACTCTGCAAAGCCCTGTGCACACACATATATGTGCATGCTTGTCCTTGACCACTGACCTACACACACCTGAGCAACCCCACTGGTTTGGGCAAAGGATATCTGAAAATCAAGACAGTAGTTTTGGTCTCTGAGTTTACGCTCAGAGAAGTCTAATCCGGGACAACGCAAATCAGTACTTAATTTTCTTCCTCATCATTGTGAAGATAAATAAAACAATAGCATGTTTCCTCATTGTTTTTAATGTTCTTTTATATCTACTGTACAATAAAATTTACATATAAATATATTCAATATAAATTTATTTTTCCCATGAAACATCTGGACATTTTATAGTTTGAGTAAGAACTGTGTCTGCTCTGTGTTTCTTTCCCATTTACAAAAACCAGTGCTTTTAGGTTTATGCAAAATTGTTGAGGATGAGATCACATTTCTCTGCTTGGTTCATGCAGTCTAACTTGGATGCATATGACCTAGAAACATGGTCATCCAAGAATGTCTCAGGAATCAATGGAAGTAAGATTTAGGGTGAATGGGCCCTGGAACAGCCTCCCCAGATAAAGTAGTCACAGCACTGAGCTTGCCAGATTTCAAGAAGTATTTTGGACAGTGCTCTCAGACATAAGGTCTGATTTTTGGGCAGTCCAGTGTGGATCCAGGAGTTGTACTTGATGATCTTTTTGGGTTCCTTCCAAACTAGGATATTCTATGGTTCTATGACACTAAAAGTATACTTAGTCAACAATGTAAACAATCTATGATACTCTACTAACAGAGCATAGGATGATTCTGCCTGTATTAGGTGGGATGAACTCAGAATATATTCTAAAATAGGAGCAGTGTTCGGACATATGTTATTTCACTTGGAAAATCTAGAATAAACATACATGCCGCTCCAAAATGTGGGAACTCAAAGTGTCATTTTTGCCATTAATTTGCACGGGAAAACAAATGGTGACACCCAAATTCTGAACCTCTTGCTTACAAATACAAATAAGCCCAACAATTTTCTTGAAAGAAACACTCTGCTCTTTCACCCATCAAGCAGCAACACCAATGACTGGCAGCAGGATGATGAGAATTCTGCTGCTGTTCTTTGTAACTGAGCACTGGAAATTATCTAAGCATTTCTTCTTCCAAAACCCCATTCTGTTGATTGAGCATGAGCATGCCTTTAGTCACTCAGAGAAAGGAGGACATGAGAGGTCCATGGGCAAGATGGGACTCATCCCCTGTTGTTCAGGAGAGAGTGGCTCAGCGCTCGTGCTGCTGCCTGGTGCCTGGGACTGGAGGTCTGACTCCAAGTCCCCCTCCAAGAGGCTGGGCTTCTCCTCAGTGTCACTGACTTGGTCCTGCTTGGAGGTGCCGCTGTCCAGGCACTCAGGCTGTGTTTGGGCTAGGCTGCACTGCAAAGGCACCTGACCACAGTCCAGGCTGGTGACTGTGGTTTCTGGCTGGCTCAGGGCATCCCCTTCAGCAGAAGAGCTGGGAGAAATGAGTGACTGAACGATGACCTCCTCTCCGTCGCTGCTGTCACACGGAAGGCTGTTATTTGAATTGCAACGACTTGTGCTTCCCATGAGCTCTCTGTTGATGGAAGCACTCTCTGAGCCATCAGCACTCGAGCTGGCACTTCTGGCTTCACGAGGGCTCGATTCACCTAGGAAGGAGTGGATACACAGGGGTTAGTGTCCAACTTTCTCTGCCCATGGAGGCAAAGGCTTGGTGCTGCCTGTCAAGTAGGCTTCAAAGAGCTTGAGAGACTCCTTTGGGAAAACAGGGGTCAGCTGAAGATGTCAGGAATGGTCTTGAATGCCAGAAGGAGGTACAAGCCCACTGAAAGCATGAATTCTACCTGTGTTGCTGACAAGCAGTGTTTTGAAAGCTGGATTTGCACCCTTACCTGCCAGGACCACGCGTTCTGCTTCTGCGGGCTCCCTGGCACTGCTCTGCAGTTGGCGTTTGGCTGCAGGGGGTGGTCTACGCAGGCAGAAGCAAGAGCACCAACTGCCAGCTGGTGATTCCTTCCTCCTTCTGGGAGAACCTGGTCTGGAGAGAAAAACAGAGCATGCTGTCAGTCGTGGTGCAGGGTGAGGGAAGAGCTGCACCGAGCCCCTGCCAACAGTTGCTTGTTCCTGGCACTGCCTGGTTTCCACTGAAACACAGCTTAGAAACACGCTCTGTTTCAAACAGCAGAGGACGCTTATATTCCTACAGCTCAGCTGGCTACATTCCTCCCAACGATGTCAAGCAAGATGCAGAGCATGTGAGCAGAGGCTTCACAACCGGACAGGACAGGAGCTGGCAGGCGTAACTGCTTTCTGAGGAACTGTGCAGACATAAGGGAGGCTCAAAAGCATCTCTGACTCTTAAGCTAACACCTCCTCGGCCTCAGCTCACTGCCATCTTTAATTTCTAGCGCCAGCAAGTCCGACCAACAACTCTGCTTAGAGCAGAACCGGAACAGGTTTCAGGCATGTGGCCTTGAAATCTGGAAAACCCCAATGTTTCCTGATTCAGCCAGCACAGGCCAGGATAGACGTCAGTGTGGCTTTCTGCGTCTCGTGACTGCCTGCCCAACCAGGAAGGAAAGGCACCCTTGTGTGGCTCCACTGAGCCTGTTGGGCAACTGTGTGTTAGCTGAATCCTTGGAGATATAATGGACAAAAAGTAAACCAATAGAGCCCACCTGACCAATGATGATAGGGGCTGGAAAGGGAAGTCCTCTTTACCTTTCAGGTGGAAAATCAATGATTGTGTGGAATCTCCCTGGTGCAGCTGCGGGGGCTTCCTCCACTTCGATTTCACTGCTGCGTGTCACAGCAGGAGAGCTGCTCTGGCCTCTTCTCAGAGCCTGCACCTCCTGCAGGGTGAGCAGCTTTGTGGCAGGAGAATCCCACACAGACTCGGGCCCAGGTAGAGAACTCTGCCCTGCAAGGGAAAACCATGGGTAAGAGGGAGGATCAGAAAGCAGCAGCACAGCCATCCCCGTTCTGCATTTTTCTCAGACTTGAATATCCAAGCCATTGGAAGAAGAGGAGCTCAAAGTAACCGGGATCTCAGAGGTATGCTCGTGGCAAAGGACACAGTCATAATTAAGAGCTGCTCACTGTATCAAAACAAGCATAAAAAAACATCCCTGGAAAATGGGTCTGGGAACTCTGAAAGCTTTGCTGCCACACTTCAATCATGCTTCACCCCCATTCAAAACATCATAAAGGCAGGGATGGTTTTCTCCTTGTAAAGTCTGGCCTCAGACATTCTCAGGATCCAGCAACAGGGTGCCATATTCTCACCTAAGCCCAGAAGCCTCCTGTCCCGTTGAGAGTCAAAGCGTATTTGAAAGATCTTGGAGAAGGCCTGGACCGGATCAAGATCAAGCTAATGGAGGAAGACGCTCACCTTCTCCCTCTCCCATGGCTGACGTGGATTTGGAGCCGAAGAGGCCGTCTGTGTGGCTGATAAGGAAATCTTTAAGCATGGCAGTGTTAAATGGTGATGCACCCATCGGGTCATCCTGACGTCAGTATAACATATCTGTGTTTTTGTTCCTCTCACCTGATCAGCTCTTCAAATGAGATGGCTTAAAAAGCTGAACTTGAATAACACAGATTCAGAAGTACTACAAAGGTTGCATTGTTGCCTCAAATTATCACAAGGTGTTAGTGATCCACAGGGAAAGCTTCTACAAAACTAGGTTGGTGGAAAAAAAGTTGTCAGCATAGATGCAGCACAGTTCAGAAAAATCCTTGTCAAGAAATCAGTCTTTCCTGCTTTGCTTTAACACAATTAACTTATTAGGTAGCAGTAGTCCACTGAACTTGAGAGGAAGTAAAATTATGAGGAATGCAAATGAGTTCTGCACTTTGTAAATCAAAATTTGGTACCACAAAGTTTTCTAGTTATTTCCTGATATTACATGGCAGCAGCTGAATGCAAAACAGCTCTGAATCCTCTGATGGAAAGATTTGAGTTACCATTGTGTTTCAGCAGTGTCTTAGCATCTTGGTCTCTGCAGATACTGCTCTTCAAGAAATAGGGCAAACTGAGAATAAATGTCTTGCTCATGACTTCCCTGCATAGCCTATCCTAGCCAGATGAGCTAATACTTTCTAGAGGGAACTGTGCTCCTCAGAAGTGGTAAAATATATATTATTTTTTCAAGGTGAAGTTCCTGTCATGGCTCTAGCATCTGATTTGGAAATTAAATCTTCCCTGCTCCTCATATGTTACATAAGAGCTGGGAAATTAAGGCAATGCCTCTGAAATTCTGAGGAGTTACTTTGTAAGGTTCCAGCAGTTTTTTTTACTTCAGAATCAATGTGGATGTGTCTTTGGCTTAAAAACCTTCTGATGCTTTTCCTCAAGTTCTTTGAGAGTTTTAAAGCTGAAAAGGCAGTTGTCTATGTAGCTCTAAAGGGTCTCTAGAAAAGAGAACCTCAAAAGAAAGCACTCTAGAAGGAATCATTTCTCTTTTCTGAGCCTTACAGTTTTGCAACATTACAGATTATGTCTACTTACAGTGAATTCAGTTATCTGTTTTTCGTTTGCTTTAATACTCACTTAAAATGCAGTTATGGCCTCTGCCCTACAGAATATCAGGAAAAAGACAAAGAACTCAAGAATCAGACTGTAATTATTTTACTGTCATGATCCTGTCTGTCTGAATGCCTCTATACCCAAGACATTAGGCATGGGCTTGCTATTTACACGTTTTGCAGTACTCTCAACCTTAAAGTGTGTAACAAACTGCCAAACATACAGCTAGGCTAGTGCATGTTAGAAATTATAATTATGGAGTGCTTCAAAAAATTTCTAATATTATGCCATCTGGTGCACAGTGACATTAATGAATTTATAAGGGTAATGGAATATTTCCTCCATTCTGAATGCCTGAAAATTGGTTACTATCCACAAATTAATGACAGGTTTATCAACATATCAAAAAAGTCTCTTTAATTGGACCATTAAATAGTCAGCCAATTGCTAAATGCTGGTAATTACTGCTTAAATAATTATGCTCTATTATTTTTATCTATTTCACATCCCCCAGTCTAGGGATTTCCTACATTTCTAAATGTGTATACTATTTCTCATATGATTTATAAACAATAGAAATGTATTTTTCAATGGAGGGGAAAAAAAAAAAAAAAAAAAAAAAGATTTGCAATCCTAAAATTATTTTCCTGAAAGTGTTTTACAATTTCAGCAAAGTATAGAGTTTACCTGAAAGGAATGTTTATGCGATATATTCAATCCACAGCACCTCAACTAATGCTCATATATATCTTTTTCTCAAGGACCATATATTTATCATGTGGCATGAATGCCCTTTTTAATCTGGAAGAGCTGGGTAAATATTTCTCACCTCTTTTATCTAAGGAGAAATCAAACACAGTTGAAATTTAGATGAAAGAATAATGAGTAAGGAAATAAATTATTGTTTAGTCATCAACTTTTGTTTTTTATAGTCAGAAAGTCAAAAAGTAGTGCCTCCTATTTATCTCCATGGAAACTACAAGAGATATAAAAAGCACAATAACACTATTTGACAGAAGAAATTCTCAGCTTGAAAGAGCTACTTTTCAACATAGACACCGCCATCAGCTATGCACTTTCCCTAGTGATGAATAAGAGCCAGCATTCTGTGCTTCCAAAATTCTGCACTACTAGAAATGACCAGTTTCACAGCTGCTATGATGGCATTTTTACTAGGAAAATGTTGCCCACTCTGTCTGTCTTTCAACAGCTCAAACACATGGAAGTCAGAAAGTACCAAATCCAGAATATATGGTCAGTGCAATTGGACAGCCGAGTCAAGACTGGCAATATGCTTCATAGTCTTCAGACTAGTTTGTGGCCTGGTGCTGCATCTGATGCATGGACTCAAATGAGAACAATTCAAACAGTTTATTACAAGTTCTCACATCACTTATATACCTTCACAAGTTTTCTTTTCCTTGCTTTCCCATTCGCCTCTACATGTCAACAGAACATTCCATAAACACTCTTCAACTGTTCATGTGGGTGCTTCTCCAGTCAGATCCACGAGCTGTTCTTTCTTCTTCTAGAGGTGTTCTTGGTTCTCATGCTGTTTAGCTTGCTTTACAGCTGCTGCTGTATACAGTCCTTCTTGTATTCCCACAGCCAGTACTGTGTTGTGAGATAAAAGTCTGGAAGTTCAAGCTTTATGTTTGGTCAGTGTCGTGTCTGGACAATCAAATAATCTGTCTTCAGGAAATCTGGAAGGATCACTCCTTTCCTTTAAAAAAAAAAAAAAAAAAAAAAGTGAATCCACCTCATGGACTGTTGTTTTGACTCTAGCTAGAGTCTATGAGCTAGAGTTGACACCACATATCATCACTGCTAATGATGCAATTCCGGAAACTGTCATCTTCATCCTTGTATTAGCTCAATAGGTCCTGACAAACTTGCATATGGTGTTCTTCCTTTTCTACATATGTGGGAATAATTTGGCTCAAATTTTGTGATATTCTAACATTGCCACCATTGTTTCCAACACACTGAAGTCAAATTCTGTTCTGGACAATGTTCCCTGGTTGTAATCTGATGATTTGTGCAGATGAGCAGATCAAGATACTCTTCATTTTGTGGTGTGACAGTTGTGCCACTTCTGAAATACATCAACAAAACCTCACTGTGTTGACATCCACTGTCATCCATTCTCATTCAGCAAACGTCAATGAATGTCAATGAGTGCATTTTTTTTCACATGGAGGAATTCAGTTACATACGTTTTCACCATATGACTTCCATGTCAGACAACATTTTGTCAGATTGCCACTCTGCTGGTATCTGTTGCACCACAACAAAATGTAATGGAATAGTGTCAAAAAGGCACAATCTCTACTGCAGTACCACCAACATCCACCTATGATGTTGTGGGCCAACATAAACAGGAGGCATTACTTTGGGAGCAGATCTCATATATATATCTGTCTATATATCTATTTCAACAAAGTGAGTTTCACATTACAGAAGACAATATTTACAATATTCATTCGAATAGCTCGTGGAATAGATTCCAGAATGTTGCAACCTGCAAAAGCACTGAATTCAACATCATAAGAAAATGGATTCTTGTTATCATTAACTGTATAGGAATTATTTTTCTTCCATGTATTTGAAAATGTGAAGATGGACCCTTACTTGTACTCCTAATTTTAAACAAGACACAATACTACAGTTAGCCCAAATTTTTCCTGTGATTATTATTACTTTTAATTTTCAAAAAATTGTCAAATCTTAGAACAACTAGGTCAGAAAAGACCTTCAAATCTTCAAGGCCAATGTCAGCCTTACCTACCAAGTCCCATCAGTAAAATATTTTCCTTAGAGTCACATCTCTTAAATACATACAAGGCTGTGGACTCTGCAGGAAGATCATTTCAGTGTTTCAACACCATCTCAGTGAAGAAATTCAATTTAAATCTCCTCTGGCACAACTTGAGGCCAATTCCTTTCATTTTTTCCCTGTCACCTGAGAAAAAAGACCAGCATCCTATTAACTCCTCTCAAGTAGCTGAGGAGAGTAGAGAAGACTCCCCTCAGTCTCCTCTTCTCCAGACTAATCAATCTCAGTTACTTCAGTTACTCCTCATATGTCTTATTTCCTAGTCCCTCCACCAGATCTGTCGCTCTTCTCTGCATGTATTAGCCTTCCAATACTCTTCTTATAGTGAGGAGTTGAACTGTAAACAATATTCAAGGTGCAGTACTAAAATTCAACAGAGTTGGGTACAAGGGGACAACCATTTCCCCAGTCTTGCTGGCCGCGCTATCTCTGATACAGGCCAAGATGTTATTGGCCTTCTTGGCCATTAGGGCCCACTGCTGGCTGTGTTCAGATACTGCTGTTTCATGTGTGCATTTGAAGAAAACCTGAAACAGCAAAAAAACCAACAAAAATCAGAATAAATGAATTCCATTCTTCTTCATTGTCCATCTTCCCTTCAGAAAAAAGAAAAAAAAAAAAAAGAAAAAGAAAAAAAAATCCTAAGATTTTGAAAATAAAGAAAAATTTCAGTTCATAGTACATCTCAGTTACTTAGTTACCTAATTTAATATGGAATTCATAATATATATTTCACCAAAAAATGAGCAGCTAGGTATCTTGTTTCTGGCTGTGACTAAGCTGATTTTCTTCTTTGTGTCTGGTACAGTGATGTCTTTTGGATTTATGGTGAACATAACATGGGAACACTTCCAGGACAGCTGACTTAAGGTGACAAAAGGAAAATACTATATCATGTGATATAATGCTCAGTCATAAAATAATGAGTAATGAAACAGGGTAAGGGCTGGACATTCAGAGTTATGGTGTTTGGCTTCCCAAGAAACTATTATGTGTGATGAGTCCTACTTTCCTGGAAGTGGCTGAACACCTGCCTGCCAATGGGAAGTGATAAATGAATTCCTTATTTTGCTTTGTTTGAATGTGCAACTTCTACTTTGTCAAATAAAGTATTTATAGCTCAATCTCTGAGATCTCACACTTCACCTTTTCCAATTCTCATCCCCATTGCAAGTGATGAGAGAACATATAATAATAAAATAAAATTAAAACAAACAAACTAAAACAAAACAAAAAAAAGAAAAAAGTAAACTTCAAAGGTGCAGGGATACTAAAACATTGGACAGATCACTTGTTTTTCTTTTTTTCTTCTTTTCAATCTTAGTCAGAAAGCTAGAATGTGAAAACTTCTGAAGTATAAGAAAGCGTTGAGCTAAGGCAGTTCACCTAATGATACAAGGAAAAGTCTAGACAAGTTTCATGTACTAGGAAGGTAGAATAATATTTCACCAGCACTGTATCACCATGTCAGTCGTCAGTCCAAAGTCAAACATAAAAAAATAAAATAAATCTTTACAAGATAGGAAAGCAACAGATGTCTTTTTTGATCATCTACTACTGGAAAGCATTAGCTTTGAAACTAAAAAGTTTATAGACAGATACTTTTTGCAGTGGTGGGATAGCAAGTTTTTCTGTATTAAGTTAATGACTTGTTTTCATTATGGTGAAGCAGACATCTTGTTATTAGAACTTGAAAAATTTTTCGCAAATTTTCTTATTGCATACTGCAACACTAATTCTTGTTATAGGGCTAAATATTATAACATTTGTTACAGCACTTTATAAAACAAAACAAAACAAAACAAAAAACTAAAAACAGCAATAAAATATTTCAATTAATTTTCACCAGAACCCAACTTCATGCTTTATTTTAGAGAACTGAATTTGGAATTCTTAACTTAATTGAAAATATCATTATTTGGTGAACATTATTGTTGGGAACTTTAGTCATTGCATTGGACAGAAAATGAAATCATAAGAAGAAAAATACTGATTACTGTGTATTTAGTTCTGATATGGAAGAAAATGAACAGCTTTCAAGTTTTAAGAAGCAAGGTGAACTTAGCTGATGTGAAAACTCCAGACTCAAATTCCCACATTTCCTGATTCTGATTGTTTCTAGTCAAAACATTATCTATTTTTTCTCTTTCACCTGGCCTTTTCCTATGACAAGTCTGTGTTCACAATAATAATACCTACAGTAACCTACTGTAGGAAACCTGCTTTAGCTGGGGGCTGGATTAGGTGATCTCCAGAGGTCCTTTCCAATCCCTATGATTTGGTGATTCTGTGATTCTTTCATGTGAAATTACCTTTTTAAAATTAATTTGCTGCTCACTCGTGCTTATCAGTCATCCATCCATTCATTATGCTTTCTGACATTCACTTTCTCCAAGCCTCCAAACAGATCTTTAGGTTCAAACAGATATCTGCGCATTTTTTTATTTTTTTTTTCCAATCTATCAATTAATTCTGCTTTTGAGACTCCACATAATTCCAGTTTTTGAGCCTTCACATTCATTTTCCTCCTGAAGGACAATATAAGGTATCTCACGGGAAAATTTCCAAATATCAGTGGATTTTAAGTTGTTTGAGGTTACAGAAATCCAGCTCATACTGTTACTTAATATCTATCATTCTTCATTTAAAAATGTGAAGTTTGAAGGAAAAATAATTTGATTTTGTTGTTGTTGCAGTATTTTAATAAGATGCTTTCATTTCACTTCTAATCATTATTTAATAAAATAGGGAAAATTATACCTGAAATTACAGGTGTATAACTTGATTAATAAAAAAAAGAAGTAAGACTCATTTCACTGTTGGAGGTGGCAGAGATGGGTTAGAAATAATATTGAGACATCATTCTTATGTCACATATTTACAGGAATACACTGATTTATCTGTGAGGTTACATCACTGTCATCTTGAAATTTGCCATGTTCAGATCAGTAAATCAACTATCTTTAAAACTAGTTTGTAATTTCTGTATGATTTGTGATTGTTGTTGCTGGAAAGGGATGGTTCATTGAGTATTTGATTAAAAAGTCACATTTTAAGTTCAAGAAGAAATATTTGTTAGTTTTTTTTTCTTAAAAAAAAAGACAGAGAAAACTGTTTGTGAGTTCCAGAATAGACATTGTTGTGAAATATATTAACTTGGTAAATGGGAAACCAATTTTAATAATTCTATTTTTATTTTCTTATCTTAGATCTTTAAAAACAGATTCTAACATTCTGCATTTACAATTTTATCATTTCTGTTTAGCATTTTTCAGTCAGAATTCAAATACGTATGATATAGCCCAGTAGATAGATAATGGACAAATAGTATGGAACACATAATTACAGTCTGAGAGTATAAAAAAAAAAACAACAGTTGCTACCTACAAGCTAAATCCAAAACTTGAAGACAATGTTAATGTAAGGCACTGATTCTTAATGCAGTTTTTCTTCATGTACCTGTTCTCTTCCTCTTTTTATTTAATCACTTTATTATTATTTCACTTTAACTTCTGTTTTCATAAAATTGCTCTGAGTCAGTGGGCATAATGATAGCTATAAGCAATTTATAAAAAAAGCTTATATAATTATGCAGATCTTCAATGGGATAAAGATGCTATGGATTTTTTTATTTTTTTTTTTCCCTTTTCTTTTTTAAACAGAGAAGCTGCTTGTTTCATGTTACTTAACCCTCTTGGGTGATTTCTTGTGCTTATAGTTTCAGAGAACTTGAACAATGACTGCTTCAGAAATCTACAAGTAAGTTTTTTCTTTTCTCTTATAAGGTTAGATAATATCATGTTGGATGAAAAAAGCTTAAAAGTCTTTCTAAACATAATATAAAAAGAAATAAAGGAAATGCATCATAATATTTTACATTGCACATGATCTTACACTGAAAAAAATAGAGAGGAGTATTTCCAATGTAATTTCAAGTCATTAAAATAAATGCTTTCAAACTGAAATCTGCACTGAGAAATCTGAATGGAAAAACTAACATCGTGATTTTATTCTTTTGCAAAAGAAATATAACAAATGAACAAACAGAACTAATGCAGGAAAAGAAAATATAAAAAGAAGAAGAAATAGAAATGCACAAAAAATGAGTTTGCTTTCTTATTGCAGCTGATTGCTGGCTAGTATTTAGTTTAGTTAATTAAATCTTGTCTACAATAGTTTTGTAGTATTCATATAAGAGAAAGGGTTTTATAGAACAGTTTATTATGCTGCTCTCACCATCTGTAATAGTTCATTAGTCACATATGGTGATCTTAGCATGAGGTTTGGCACAAGTAGGTCTTGGCCCAAACATTTCCATGTTTGCACTCCTTAGGTGATGATAATTTTCTACACAGAAATCAGCTTGTGCCTTTTCAAATGGATGATTCACCCTTGTAAAGACCTTTAAAAAGAGCAATTAAAATCTGTAGATGAAACAGCTTTGTTATGTTGTTTTAATGTCAGAATAGAGATAGATGAAATGCTATACAAAATGTAATTTTTCTTTTAAGAAAGAAAGGCACTAAATAGGTTATTCCTCTTGGCTCTTCTGCTCCTGTTAAGTCAGCATGTGGGCTTTTTCACTCATTCAGCTGGCAAATGGCAGACAAAATCTTAACTTCTTCCTGAAGGTATGGAGGACTATAGAAAGCAATTTCATTATTGTGAGTGAATTTAGGATCCTGGACAGTTTGGTCATCAATCAGTTATACTCTGAAGATCAAGAAGACCAGCAACAGCATAAGCGCAGTCATGAGGAATTTTCTCTCATTAAACTGAAAAGAAAACAACCTGAGCATCTTCAGTCTATGTGTTGCCCTGGTGAAATCAGGAAACAGCAATCCTAGAAGGACATAAGGGACTATTGACTCTGAATCACATTGCACTGGCTCTTCAAAATTGAATTCTTACAGAGCGAGTATTCAGGCATGGCTTCGGGGCAGTCACCAAGGCTTCATCTCATAGCGGGAGACATATGCTAGCTTTAAGCTAACTAGGTTGGGTACTGCTATCAATGTAGCCATAGCAACACAGAGCTCAGACTGCACTCAACTCTAAACTGCTGCAGCGATGCAAGAGCACCCTGAATGCTTTTTGGTTAGTTTAAAGCTAGCTGGGGTATGGTTGTTTGATCTGAAGTGACAGCACTAAGCATCTACTCTGAGACTGATAGGAGACAGATAATTCCACTCTGAAAGTCTTTGTGCATATTGAATATCTGCTGGAAGATTGGCCTTTCAGACTGGGTAGTATAAGAAAGAATAATGTTTTAAGAACAAGTCATTTCATTTATGTGAAAGGCATGATAAATGCTTTTCTAGAGCTGACTGCTTGAACATTTTAATACTGTAGTTATTAGTTGCTTTTGTCTTTGACATTATTGAACACAGAAGAGCTCCAACTTTATCTTTATCCAGATACACTACACACATACACATACACTCAACTTTACCCCAAAGGATTGAATAACCTGACAGGCAAAACAGAATGCTTTCATATTTCATGGGGGTTGCCTTATGATAATGCATTTGAAGTTGTTAAATACTATAGATATTGAAGAATTAAATACCACCTAGTTATTAGAAAAGAAAAAGCAATCAACCAAACCAACCAAACAAACAAACAAAAAACAAGTAACAAGTGTAGGAAGTCCTATGGAAAAGAAAACTGATAAACAAAGGTTTTTTAATTTACAAACTGAGTATCCATTCTGTTTCCTCAGTAATTAATGAAAGAAAAGTAAATCAGAATTCTGATGGGACAAGACAATTGCTTTCCTTTAGTTACTGTCGTCCTTAATTGGTGGTGGAGCACTGTATTTAAAATGAATTTTGCTGTGAGATTTTTGAGGTAGTTTCAAAATTTTACTCACTTCTCACTTGCTTTTATTACACATCTTCATCTCCAGATGTTGTCAGATCTTTTCCATTTATTGATAAAGAATATTTAGTTGAAAAATATATATGTATTTGTGAAAATGTTGTAATGCACAAGTATCGGAAGTATTTTGTGACTGATGAAATAAACTGTTAGACATTTTTGGAACAGATCTTTTTTATTTTGTTTGTAAAATATTAATAGTAAGTCTCTTTTTACTGGGAGGAACATGTTTTGATTTCATCAACATGAAACAACAGGGTACAAACATTATTTCTCATTTTCATTTCATTAGAAATAATGTTTTTCCAAATTTTTGTATAGAATTAAATTACAATATCTGGAAAATATTATAAAATAAAATAATCTACAAGCCTTTTCTCCACACTTTAAACATCTACATCTTTATACAAAGAAGAAATCAGACTTATCCACTCTCATATGATTTTCATATTCTTTCACTAATATTACTTATAGGAACTTTATCCTCAAGACTAATTGTGAGAAAGCAATATTTACGTTAAGTAGAAACATTCCTCTCATCTTCCCTTTGTTTTTTAGTTCTGATATACGCAAAACCTTCTCCAAAAGAAGTGGAAGCTTGCTTAATTAAGGAGGACCGTACTGCCAAGATGAAACACTGACAAGTACTTTTCAGTTAGAAGTATTTTTTGTGTATGGATTTTGAGAGCAAACTTGGGTCAACTTTTGAAGTTTTTCTGTACAAAGCTTTATTGCAGAAGGTTTCAAATTGGAGGTAATTCCTGCAGGTGGTAATCCTAGTAGCTATGGTAAGAATACTGAACTTGACAGAAATTCAATAGTTTCTATATATACTCAGACTTATGAGGAGAGGCTAGCAACTCAAATTGTTTCTTGCACTGCACTACACTGTTCAATAAGGCCCTTCACGTTTCCTTGAGACTTCGTCATTAACCCATGTTCATCACTTTATTTTTCAGCAAACTGTTATGTATTTCAGACAGAAAACTTCTCTAACAATTCAGTGGCTGGGAAGATTCATTCAGAAAACTAATCATTTAATATAAGGGATACTAGGCAAAATTTGTGCTGGTCCCAGACCTATATGGTGCCAAAATCTTTCCAAATTCATTTAGAAATGGGAAGTAAGAGCAGCTTTCTTGCAGTGGGATGCTTGCCCAAACATTGACCCTAGAAGATAGCCTTGGTGCTTCATGATGAGGCAATTATGCTCAGGGGAAAAACAAACTATTTACTGAGACTCTTTTCATACAGTGGATCAAGAAATATAGCTATCTAGTTATAAGACTTGAAGAATAATCACAGATGACTTGTAACAACTCTAGGAGCTACTCTTGCATTCATTATTCTCTTGAAGCTGCCAATTCAAAAATGACTCCCACCTACATAGACAAATGAAATTTCTGATGGAGTTCACTGAACATTACTTGTACTAGAAAGTCAAGTTTTTGTTTGTTTATTTGTTTGTTTTTAATCTTGTACTTGACAGTTGTGATTATATCCCAAGAAAAAAAAGTCATTCACCGTTCTGAAAAC
Source organism: Coturnix japonica (assembly GCF_054131305.1). NCBI lineage: Eukaryota > Metazoa > Chordata > Aves > Galliformes > Phasianidae > Coturnix > Coturnix japonica. The sequence goes on from NC_140664.1 coordinate 39,751,164, forward strand.
CTCATCATCTCTTATTTATATAAGGTCACTCTTTAGTAGATGACTTCGGAATAGTTAACAGAAAAGTAAAGTTGGTCCAACCCTCACTGAGCAATGTTTTACATGAAGAGTAAAGAACCTGTTTCCAGTTTAAACCATCTGTAAGCTGTTCTCCTGTTTTGCACAGCTCTCTAGAGGCTGGGCAGCCACCCAAACATTTCTACCTATAGGTCAGGCACTGCACTCCCAGGGTTTGTCTGCTTGTGCTCTGGGATGGCTTTTGCAGAGCATCAGCCCAGCACTGAAGAGATGTTTGTTGGAAAAACTGTGTATAACCTTTGCAGGGGCTCAAACCCTGTTCCTCAAGGGATGCTCTGGCCTCCAGTGCTTTGCAGCTGTGCCTGTACTTGGATTTATGTGTCCTTGATCTGGATCATAAACCCAGGGTGAATCAGCATGGAATGACTATAGCCACTATTGGGCATGTTCTTCTCACTGGAGTATCACAAACTTGTGTCTTGCGTATACCCCATCAGCCATGCTGTCTCTCCAGCTCCCAGCTTGCCAAAGCTTACACAAAACAAAGGCAAGACTGAGGAATGGAGAGGTCTCTAAAAAGACAGAAGTACAGGAATGGTGAGGAAAATGTTACAGAGCACTGATTACAGGAGAATACGATCAAAGGTGTTTTGTCTTCTAGCCTTTCCAACACGAGTGAGAGCTTTGAACTAGAATTTGAGCAGGACTACACAGCCAGGAATAAGATCTGTTGTCCAGGGAGTAAGTTGAGGTGTGCAGCACTTTGCACAGTTGTGGCTTGGTGATTAGGAAGTACCAGTCATGTGCAGGTAGGTGGGGAGAAAATGCCTGTGGTTTCCTGAGGTCCAGGGAATCCCTTATATCCAAACCAGAGATTATTACTTTTAAGATTCTCTGAACCTGTGTCTGCACTTTCTTATACATTATGGTATAAATTGTTACTGGCTCAAAATTGCAGAAGGGGAAAGGAAGGACAAAGGAACAACAGGTGCTGCTGTGAAACGAACTAAATACATCCACCAGTATTGTAGTGGCAGCACGCAATAATACCTGCTAGTGAACTTAACACTCCTCTAAAACATGCATATCCTTATTCTGCATGCTAAATGTTTAATTTTAATACATGGTTTAAGCAGTTGTGAGATAGCTTATATGTGATTGTGTTCTGGTCTGTGAGAGCTTTCCCTTTGCTGTAGATACCCTCTCTGCCACACTCTGTGTTATTACTGTGTATTTAACTTTCTGCAAGGGAAAGTAACTGGAAAAATATTGCTCACCTTTGGTTTAGATCTTGGATTTGTTCAGCAATACAAGGACCACATTCTTACACACTAGACATTTTCCCAAATCCTATTCCAACCTCTGGCTTTTTGGCTTCACAGATTTCCTATCAGCACCATACTGTTCCAGATGAAAAGCCTGCAGGTATGAGTAAAGATGGTCTTTAGAAGAGAAAAGGCTTTGAAGCTCAGGAATGATTTATCTGTTTCTTTCCAAGTAATAAACCTGGGGAAACATTTTTGAAGCAATTTTATTAACCTGATCATTTGTATAATCAATTATTTAATAAAGTATGTCCTAGAAAAAAAACCCTGAAGAATCTGTCTGAAACATCTGAATAACATTTGGACTGATAGTAAAATGGCCAATCAACCTTCTGGAAATAATTTAAAAAATATGTCTCTGAATATACTTGACAGAGGAATACCTAGAGAGAAAAATAGGGTTATGAGTCTGTCTTCAAGTTATTTATTAGTCTTTCTCCACCACTACACCTGCAAAGCAGGGAAGAGACTGTCGCCTGCCATACTGAAGAACTTTTAACTACAGGCTCATTTATACCTCTTTCTGGAAGCAGGGCTTCATTTGGTGTTACGCAGTCTATACTTTCATTGTAAGCAAATAGGGTATGGTTGTGTTTTCTGTTTTTGTTTGTTTGTTTGGTTGTTGTTGTTTTGTTTGTTTGTTGGGCTTTTAAAAATTATTTACTTAATCAAACATTTTATGTCAGATTTGGTCAGTTTATGATGTGTTTCTTTATATGAGCTATTGTTTCTCTTTCCTTCTGCATAACCTTTAGTTATCTTCAAATTTACTTACTATTGCTCATGAGATTTCAGGTCAACATCAAACATATATATTATGAAAGAAATGAAAACATTAAAGAGAAGCAAAATCTAAAATACTGCTGACAGCAGTCTAAGCTGACTTACATAGTCACTTCTTAGTCTTGTTACATAAAAAGAATGTAGAAGAGCAGAAATAATATTTACAGATAATTTGTACCTTTGTCAATAAATTATAGATTTCTTTAGTATTCTTAAGGTAGGTATTTTCAACTGTAACGTGCAAAGGATGTTTTATTATCTGGTTGTGTGACTGTACATTGCCACAAAGCCTTCATGCTTCTAACAAATTTAATTTGTTTGTTTGTTTAGCAATTTCCTCTGAATGAGTGGAATTGTATTTTACATTTAGAAGTTCTGTAGACAGCAATAGACTGACTATAATTAAGAGAACACGTACCATTTACCCTCAGAAGCTACATCAGATTGTGAATCAAATTTCAAGTGCCTCCTGGATAGGAGAGAATTTCTGGCCATTTTTGCATTTTTTCAGGTTTATATGTCTCACAACAACTTAAATAGCTTCTGTTGGATTGTTCATTTGTTTGCCTCTGGGTTCTTTTATTTATTTATTCATCTATTTATTTATTTATTTATTTATTTCCATTCTGTCAGTAGTTTCATTTAGATTTCTGTTTAGGAAGCATTTCTTTTCTACAAAAGCTTCAGAAAATACTCTATATATACCTACGCATGTATATTATAAATTATATGTAAATTATATATAAATAATATATACATATATATACACATGTGTATATATGTAATTTATTTATTATTTTAAATAATGCATTGATTTGTGAAACCACAAACCATTGTAGTTAGGTACCTGACAGATAACAAAATGTGATTCTTCTGAGCTCACTGTTCATTACGTATGATTCAGGAATTAGCTGTGAAAAAGCATTTTTGAATTTTTTCATTAGTGAGGCATAAGATGAACAAAGTACTAAGTAGAAGGCTGTATTTCATCTTTAAATTCACATCTTTATGACCAGACAAAAGAAACAAATATAAGTTTGTGCTAAGATTTTATACTCATAAAATTCCCTTAAGTAACTAATGAGAAGAAATAAATAATAATTAAAAAAAGAAAAAAAAGAAAAAAAAAAAGATGGAGTAAAGAATCAATTGATTTTAATGGCAGAATATTATTGTAGAATTATTATAAAATAAATGTTTCAGCCATTATTTAGAAGCTATGTCCATCTGGACAGCTGAAGAAGGTCCTAATGTGATGAGTCAAAGATCAAACAGACATAAATGGTGTGATGATACTGTCTCAGTTTACAGCACATAAATATTTCTTGCTGTCTTGTCCTCCAGACAGTGAGATGAGGAGGCAAATGGTTTATTAACTAAAAAGATGACAAAATCTTTTAGTGCAGTTTCAAAGGACAAATTTTAGTTTTAGTTTTAGTTTTTGTAGGTATTTATGTTAAGCTTAAATACATGTCCTGTACTTAGTGCAAATGTAATCAACTGTGTACAGTCTCTCCTGTAGCATCAAGTTTAATTTTCTTGACCAAAACAACATTTAAAAGCAAAGTAAAAAATCAACAAGGTTGAAATAAATAAATAAATAAATAAGGATTTCCTTCAATCATGTATTGCTGCCACATACGTCTTCTGCATATTGGGAAACAGACAGTTTATTTTCACTCATATTCCTTTCATCCTCATCTCAAAGAGAATCCATGCAATTCTGTTCCCAGTAAATAGGCATTTCTGGGCAGCCAGTCATAATCCTTAAAAATGGATCTGAATATCATAGCAATAATCATGTTGAGAAAGCCATTACGCAGGTCATTTTTTTGTTGTTGTTTTATTTTGTTTTGTGTTTTTTGTTTGTTTGCTTGTTTGTTTTTGTTTTGTTTTGTTTTGTTTGTTTCTAAGAGACTGCACTTCATCCTCAAATTAATGAGTTATGTATAGAAACTCTTCTTGTCCAAACCAATTTCCTCTTGCAGTTTTCCTTTTTGTTCAAATCCCTACCCAGAGCCATGCAGAGATAAAAACTCCTGAAGATCCTTTGCTTTTTAAATTCAGTGGTACAGGCAGAACTTCACAGGCAGCTTGTACAGTACAGGTGTGAAAAAACTGACTTGCTGATTGGATTGACATATTCTGTCCTATAAATAAGCACAGGGAATTAGTGATCACACAGGAAATCATCCCTTTAGAAAATTATGGCTTTTATTCAGCTTTGAGTAAACATTCAAAAAATAAGCATACTGAAAAATAATCTGCTTTTTCATATTTATCATGTTTCTCTCTTTCCCTGAAAGAAGAAAGGATGCAAATTCACTGCAGTATCTATAACTTATTTTTTGCCTGGTAAATTTCTGCTGAATTCTGTTTACTTTTTGTAGTTTTGAATAAACTCATGTAATCCAGTTCACAAGACATAAATTACTTGCTTCTGCTGGAATTGAGTCATGTCAAGGCAGAATTGGCCTGGTAGGCTGTTTGTTTCCAGTTCCACATGCATCCAAGTCTGAGCATCTGGTGTGAAATGGCATGCTGAGTTTGTTAAGATCTCCATGGTCTTCAAATATTATTACAGAGCAAGGAAGATTTTACGTAAATTATCAATTCAGACACCATATGATTTATTCTGGAAATTATTCATTGTTTATTGTATTACTTACAGAAAAGCCTAGAAATACACAGTATTAAACAGTAATCTTTTTGTTAGGTTTACAGTAGTTTTGAATGTTTTACTACTTTACATAAAATTCTGTCCTGTCTTCTCCTTTATAACGACAGTATGTTAATGTTACTTGTCATTAGTACTCATATTAAAACTTGATTAGTATCATGCAAGTTTAATTCTATCAACACTTATTTCTTAGCCCACCTTTTCACATGGTCAAATTTCCACTGGAAGCAATTTTTTTTATTTTTATTTTTTTTACCAAAGATGATACAGCTTGCATGAATATTTACTAACATATCTATACCATGTTGATAAAAACATTGTTTTGCATAACTTTTTCAGTAGACTTTGAATGAAAAGTCAGAAGACATTTCATGCCACAAGTAGTAGTAACGTACCAAATTCAGCTTAAATTTATAAGTTCAGGAGTCATGATGGTTTTTAAATGATTTGAAAGATTATTATTTGATGTGATCATGTGAGAAAAATAAAAACTGGGTCAATTGAGGAGAACCGGAGAACCAAGAAATTAAAAAAATACTTTGTCTTTTTAACCGCAGTGAAAATCATTTTGAAAGATGCATGCAAAAGATAGTTGTGGCCAGAGGTAGCACAAGGACAGAATACAGTTAGTTCCCTGAGATATTTTAGAAAAGATAATTTATGTAATTTCTGTCATCAGAACTAAAAGAAAGAAAAAAAAATGCATTATGCTATCAGTTGTACCAGTTTTGACTTGAAGAGTTTTCAGCTAATGGTTTGGTAATCAGCTACTAAAAGAGGGACTGATTCACAGATGTGAATATCTGGACAATGCTCTTCCTTGTGTCCCTAGTAAACATAAGTGACCTGAGAAGACTCCACATTATTTTGTGGAAGTAAGTTGATAGCTCCAGTCTGTGTGATGAAATGGGATCATTTTAGACTGTTAAACTTTTACATGGTTCAGTGCAATTCAGATGAGACACCATTTAACAGAATCTGCAATTACATCTTCTGCCTCTAGAACTTTTAGAAATTTTAGAAGTCTTTAGAGTTTTATACGTGTTTTATGTTTTGTGCCTTTTTTTTTTTTTTTTTTTTTTCTGTGGGTGTGCTTGTCTCCATTACCTGTTTTCCAGTATCTGTGTATTTGTACTTATTCTATAATGTGTCACCAGAAAACTGTGGGAGGGACTTGGAAAAAAGTGAATACATCAGTGCCAAGACATTAATGTGAATTACCAGTGAAATTGTCACAGCAGATTTTAGGTCTCTCATTTCATTTTTGTTTAATGAGGTGAGGTTCATCTGTAAGCATATTCAATAAGCAAGTTGTATCTTGTGGTTATAAACTCCACAGACCTTAAAAACTGCACGGTTCATTGAGGCAGCAGTTAGGGAGCAGATGTAGAGACATCCAAATCCTGTGGACAAAAATATGTGGAGAAAAGCAGGAAGGAGTACTTTTTCTAGACAATATGAAAGAGAAGGGAAATATAAATACAAAACCTTCATAGAAGATGCTGGTAAAGGTTGCCTGAGGCAACTGATGGGGGGACAGCTTTGAGCTGACATCCTTCTGGCAGCAACAAGCAAAGGCTTAGAATGGTAAAGAAGAAAAAGTTGTTTGTGTTTCTATAACAATTGCTCTCCTAGAGACAATGAGGAACACTCAATATATTTCACATATTTTTCTCATGATCCATGTCTAGTTCCATTCCACACTACGGTCCCTTTTACGTAGAATCATAGAATCATAGAATCACAAAATTGGAAAGGACCTACAAGATCATCTAGTCCAACTGTCCTCCCATTACTGTTGCTACCACAAGCCACTAAATCATGTCTTGTAGCTTCTCATCCAGATGCCTCTTGAACACCTCCAAGGACGGCGACTCCACCACCATCACTGGGCAGGCCATTCCAGTGTCTGACCAATCTCTAAGAAAAAAGTTTTTCCTTATATCTAATCTAAAGCTGCTCTGGTACAACTTCCAGCCATTTCCTTGGGTCTTGTTGCCTGGAAGAAGATGCCTTCTCATCACAACCTCCCTTCAGGAAGTTGTAGAGTGCAATGAGGTCTCCCCTGAGACTCCTCTTTTCCACAGTGATTTGAATGCTTGATTTATGTGTATAGTGGGGACACTAAGACAATATTCCTGAGGTTGTGATAGTTAAAATAGCAAGTGGGAACCTTTCAGGATAATATTTGTTTGAGTTGCTGTGGTTACTGGAAGTTTGGATCACTGGCTCAGCACTGGAACAAGAGCTTCCTTGGGAGCACCAGGAGACACAAGTAGCAAAGGCCTCTGCAAGGAACCTGAAGAGTGATAAAATCAATTCAGAAGCAAGTACACTGCATGAACACAAAAGGAAAGTGTGAAAAATATTCTGTTTCTCTATTACACAGACTGCACAGAAAAGAAGGAAGTGATTGTACTCATCTGCAACTAGGTAGAGGAAAAAAGGCTTAAGCAAAATTGGTTGTCTAGGTGAAAAATATGTCACCAAACATGGGAAAGGTGGTTGCAGGAGAATTTTGGAATGCAAAGTCTTGCAAGGCAGAAGGATGATAGAAGGACCCCACAGATAGAGTGAGAAAGGGACTTCACAAAAACTGGGAAAGTTGTAGTGAAAAGATAGTTTATGTAGAAATTGTTACTAGAATGGGGATTGCAGACACTGGATCTGGAATAACAAGAGGGATGAAGTCCATAAAGATAAGGGTGGAACAGCCTGAGGACAGTGAGGTGATTAGATGTCCACAGGGCAAGCTGGAACCAGTTTGGGGAGTGCCTCTCCCGCAGGGTCAAAAGTTTACAGCAAGGAAGATGATGAGCCTTCATCCCTCTACCACCCCCATGCGTCTCAGGAATGTAATGAATATGTAGCCAAATTGCCATGAACTATTGATTATGTATTAGTTCAGCCTATATCTGTAGTACACTTTCTCCTAACAGTGTGTAAGTGAGGTGGAGCTATCCTCCTATCAATAGGGTGTATGTACATCATTCATTAAACATACCTGCTTTATAACTAATTGTGGTTATGGAGTTCGATTTTCACACATCAAGTCTACTCATATCTAAGTAATAATATAATATTATCCAAGGTCAATATTAATTCAAGAACATCATTAGAAACATCAAGATTAACTACAGATGTGCAACAATTGGAACTAATGAGGAAAATTAATTAACAGAATTGGTTATTTGACTGGTTTTTGGATGTAAAAGTGGAACTGTAAGGTGGACAAAAAACAAACAAACAAAAAACAAACAAACAAACAAACAAACAAACAAGCCAGAAAATATAAGAAATAGGAAATGATTAAAAATTAAATAAGAACAGAGGAGACTGGATCTTTCACAAGATGATTGTGGTCAACTATGGCTACAAATAGAATTGTGAATCCAAGACTACTGACTACTGGATTACCCAGTCCATCAGATATATGTCTGAAAACTGAAAAGGAAAACTGGGGTAAAGATGAATAGACTTAAACCATAATACTAAGACTTGTAGGAAGGAAGGCTGAGAGGTTTGTAATTCAGTAGCAGTTATAACTCATAATATTCAATAATAATAATTCTTAAGAGCTATTGTACAATATGCAAAGGTATTAACTGTAAATTAGTCACAGTCGTGTATTTATTAGTTGTTAAAATTACTGATTTTAGAATTGTTCTTTTAAAAAATCTTATATGTTTCTCAATAGTATTCAGCTTAATCAATAAACATTTTTGTGTTTAGATTGTTACTACTGAGTCTGCAATCTGAAGGTAGAGAATCAAGCTATGACAACCAACTACTTCACTGTGAAATCCAGCCAGTTCTAAATGACTTCTCAAGCCTTCAGTCATGAATACAAATCATTTGGAATGGCTGAAGAAACAAAATGAATCTCCCAAGACATAAAATATGAACCCTCCACAACCAATTCAGACACAAGACTTGGCAGCATTGGCTGCACAGCAACAGGATGAAAGAACTGTTCCAGAAATAATCAGAACATCAAGATTATGAAATGACCTGAGGTGACAGATGACAGCACCACCAAACAAGACTGCACAAAAGAAAAAAATACAGTAAACTGTATTCCCTTCTCCTTTATCACAGCAGGGCTTTTTTCCTAGTTTTTGAAGGACTCCTCAGTTGTCATGGTGTGAAGTCTAGAAAAGATTAATCAGAAGACATATAATTGGGTGCAACAGGCAGTCAGCTTCAGATAGTGAGGTAACAGACATATAATTGTGATCTGGCCTACCAAACCTACAGATAACTACATTAAAGTCTAGAATCAAACTGAAATTCTGAAGGTTTGAAACAGTAAAAGTATGCTAGTTTCTTTCCAATAGACCCAGGAAAAAAAAAGAAAAAAAACCACTGATCACTGAAGCATGAAACATACTTCAAGAAAAAGAAAAAAAATAAAGGATCCTTTAGATGTTGGTTATTCTTAGAGGAGTGTATATGACAAGAATCCTGTGAGAATGTTAGTCAATGCACAGAGGCTATCAGTCTCTGAATTTGCCCTGTGAATTAAAAGGTCCAGGCATTCAGAAAGAGGCAAGCAGGTAGGTATGTATGCTTGAAGGGAAAGCTAAGAAATGAAGCATCTCAAAATACAGTATTCCAATAAAGAAGAACTAACTTCTCTAGTCATTAATTGTTTATTAAGTATTTTAAATTTCAGCCCATGGCTCTCACTAGAAATGAGCCAGCATGATAGAGCACTCTCATATAAGAACTGTGGAGTGTGCCTTTGTCTATTTGCTCCCTACAGGAATCAGGGTTTGGATGCACCTCTACAGCGCTTTTCATTTCTGCCTAGCTGAGTAAATAGCTCTTTTTCTAGAAACAAAGCAGTTATTGTAGGAAAGGGGATAACTTGGGATGGGGTTATGAAACTTTCCTTAACTTATAACTTTTAGTGAACCTGTGGAAAGGATGATAGATGAAAAATATTGAACATCTAATACTTAATTAGAAGACTTCCCAGAGAGCACACTGAAAGGCAAGAGCAGAAAGTCAACACTAGAACTTGTCTCCCCGAGAGAAACTGTTAAGTCATTCCTTGTCTGTGGATAAAAATATGGAAGGTAAGACATAATGAAAAGGCAAAAGCCTACTAGCAGAAAGAGAAATTCTTTCAGTGGGAACACACTCTTGTGCATTTCGCGTGGGAAAAATTACTTGGTTTATTTGTTCTTAGAGACTCTTGCCAGAAAACTAGACATCTGCACAAATTCTCCCTAGTACTAATTTCATGTACTGGTGCTGATTTTCACAAATCTTGGAAAACTGATATAATTTTAAGAGATTAAAGGACTTTAAATGTAATTCTAATATTAGACTGGCAAAAGGAATTACTTTTTTTTTTTCTTTTTCTTTTTTTTTCTTTTTTTTCTGTATACCAAGATCAGTAAAGTAAAAAAGAATGAAAACTGTGTAAAATAGTAGAAGTATAGATGAAGGACTAGCATGAAAGAATTAAAAGTCAAAAAGCAAATTTTAATGTCAGACAGTATGATTTCAAGAAATGTAAGGTTTTCAGAAAAATCATTTTCTTTTTGATAAGGTAATAACTCTACTTGTTAAGACAGTCATGTTGTATGCACATTTGAATTAATTTCAGGTTGCGTTTTAATTTATAGCATTCACTATATGAAATAATAGTCCATATTTGGTTTATATTCAGGAGCTCATAAATTAAACTCATTGTTACGTACTAAAATGGAAGCCATGAGTGGAGACTCATTAGCATTTCATAGCAGCTCTGGCTGGCATGGCACTGTTGTGATGGGATGGGGCAACTTTGAGAGATCTTTTAAAGGCAAATTGGTGAAGACTCGTTTATCCCCATCCCTCATCCTTTGCTTGGGAGTTGCATTTATGTTTAGGACAAATGCCCTGAAAAAGCAGTGATTTATTTATGCTTGCCATGTACCTTGTTGATCCTTACCATCTGTCTTGACTTATGAATCAAATTTCAGCCTTTTTTATATCTATAGACATGTCCAGCAGTCACTGGGCTGTGGTTGACATCACAGGACCTGCCATGCTCTTCTTGCTGGAGCACTGTGGGACAGCATCTCTTGTGGTTGAGGTCACTGCCTTGTCATCACTGCTGTCACTTCTGGCTCTCAGCTCTCTGAACGCTGAATTGTAGATGGTTCTGCTTCTCTGTTACATGCTGTACAAACCATTGTTAACCATTTTCTCTAGAAGTTAATTTCTGATTTGCTGATGCCTTCAAAATTAGATTTCCGCTGTCTTCTTTCTCTAAAGTTTTTTAGATTGTTTTCTCTTGTGAGAAGATAGATAGATAGATAGATAGATAGATAGATAGATAGATAGATAGATAGATAGCAGATAGATTTGGTACAGCATTTTCTTCTACTGCAGCAGTAATTAAAGGAATTTCTTATGTGCTGAGAAGGCATAAATAACATGCAGACAAGAGCAATATGAATGGATCAGCAAATGAGGAAAATAAAGAAATAAGTAACTATGAACAGTATGCTGCTTTAGTATAATGGATATACTTATGGGCTGTTTTTGTTGGGAATGTCTGTATAGGCATGCAATTTTTCTTTGAATAAGCAGGCCTTTGCTGTCCAAAATACAGTTACTGAGGTGGTCTCTGGCAGTGTAGTAAGGGCTGTAGATCCTGCTGGAGGCAAACTGTACTGTTTAATATTGTTACTCTCTGTCTCATGTCTTTAGAGACACCAATCAATGAGGATTATTTTGATACCATACGCTCAGTATTATTCTACATTAATGCACTAGTGGTACTATATCATCTTTTCATGTCCTCAGGCAGTACTGGGGAGCTGGATTTATTTAGAAATAAATTAAAAGTGAAATTTGGATGCAAAACTAAGCAGAAGGCAAATATTATCCAAAAGAAAATAGACAATGCTAGCTACAAATAGCCTCAGCAGAGGAGAAGTAAACCACCTACCTAATGCTTAAAAGGATTTCACAAGAGGGACATAGAGTTAAGTGTGCCAGTCCTATTATGCGAGATACTTGAATGAGATGCTAGGCAACCAAAGTGGCAGGCTCAGTGGGAGACCCTAAATAGAACTGTATTTTACTTCAGTGTTTTTGGAGTCAAGAACTGGAGCTGATAACCTCCCCTTGAGTCCTCCACTTTGTGGTGACTATAACTTTAGCAGCATTATAGAGGCTTCTGAATGTTTCTGGCTGCATCTGGGCACTACCCTTGATTGTACTGAGGGCCTCCAAGCACTGTGAGGTAACCAAAGAAAACATAGTGTCACACAAACGTAGGAGATCCCATCAGCCCAATTTCAAAACGTCACAGCTGTAGAAAGCAGAGCGCTTTGTATCTTCAAAGGCACACATGGGATAAAGTCATACAGTTGTTTCATTTCATAGTGGATCAGCAGAACCACTTCATGAATGAAAGCTGAGCTAAGATCAGTATTTTTAAAAAGCTTAGCAATGTTTTGCTGGGTGGCATTTAGTCTTGAGTCTTCATTATTTATTCCTAACACAGTCACTAAATTATGTAGTCATTATGTCTACACCTTGCTGGCTCTTAAACAAGAGTCTGCCTTCCAGCAGAGTGTACAGTGAATTTCTGCATCTGCTTGGGTCAGACTGCATGTTCTTCTACTTGTACCTGAGCTACTAACTTACACTGCTAGATAAACACACCATCAAACACAGACTGCATGCTACTGTACTTATGTAGTTCCCTCTTCTGCAATCATTGTCCAGTCTTCAAAATAAATAGTAATATTTAAGCCCCCAAAAGTCTCTTATGAACAAACAAAATGTAAAGTACTCATTCCTGTGTTCCTGCATATGACTCAGGGCAAAGGGAAACCTAAATATTTCCCAGGCAGCTGAACAGTTCTATTCCAGATGTGCAGTGCTGAAGATGCTGCTACTGCCATCAGTAATGGCAGCATTTCAAAGAGAAAGGGAAAGTTTAAGATCCTATTATTTAACACGGATTCAAAAGAAAACTTGTTTTGAATTAAAAATAAATTAAAATTTAAAAAGAGAACATGTCTTGAAGGAAAAGAGGGAAACAAACAAACAGTACACTTTAAAATTCCCTGTTTTGAAGTCCCGGGAGAATGAACACACTCTTATCTGTGCTGGTGCTCCTTCTAACCTGCTGTGTTTGATACATTAGTAATTTCTTTTGAAACAGAGACTCTGCAAGGAAGATTAGTTTTATAATCCTCTAGTAAATCAAGTTTTCAGAGTTTCTGTGGAAATTTAAGAAAAATGTTATTCTAGTTTTTCAGCTATCATTTTCTTCTTTTTCAATTAACTTCTTAGTGCTGCTGTTCTCTAACTTTGCGAGAAATATGAAGAGGTTCTGAGCCATCTGTCCAGTAAAGCCAACAGGCTGAAACTGTGAGCCCTTTCCAGAGGATCAGACTCAGTGGTAGAAGGTTTATCAAAGAGTTCACAGAAACCTTAACCACTGTGAAGAGACTTTAACTCCCACGAGAAGTTCAATGAGAAAAACAGTGGAGGGAAAAAAGAAAAGAAATGTGGTATTTTTTCCTCTAAATATAGTTGTTCTTATTAGTTGATTTCCTGCAATGATAACAACAGGAAGAATTGTTTTAAATCAATGCTAAAGTTGTGCTAGTGTGCTCAGAAATGTGTTAAATGTACCGTAGCCTCTTTATAACTTTTCTCCTGGCAGCTAGCATTCTAGATGTGAAGTTGATATTTTGAGTGTTAACTGGACTTCAGTTTGAAAAAAAAAAAAACACCTAAAACTATGCAAATGGTATTATAACAAGTCAGTTGAATGTTTGCACTCATACATACATTGTGTCCATGGGGATAAAATATTCTTATGTCCCAGTGAGATACTGAATTTGTGGTATAGTTTTAAGAGAAAGCTAAAAAGGAGATAGCTTAGTTTTAATCTTTCCCAAGAAATAGGCCATACTTTACAGTGTAATATGATCTAGAATCCTTCATATGAGACTGCAGTAACTTGATGTAACAACGAATGACAAGTAGAGGTCAAATAGCAAGTTGAACTCAAGTAAACTTCCCTAACAATTGTGATCACAGGTGTGAGAAAATTGACGTGTTCATTTATACCACATTAACATCTGTTGCCACAGTCCTTAGAAAAAAACAAACAAACAAGCAAAGTCAGTGTATAAAGCTGGGTGATTATATGTGACAACTTAGAAAATATTTGTCAGCTTTACTCATTGTTCTATACAGAGCATGAAATTTACAGAGCAGAAGTTGAAGTATCACATGTTGCTGATTATCATTCTGGTATTTACTGCAAGAAGCAGAAAAAACAAACAAACAAAAAAACAACAAAGAGACAGGGCAGCATCAAGCATTGAAATAAAAATAATGTATATAAGGTACTTAAACCACATGGAAACAGGGAGCTTGGACTTTTAATGGCACTTTCCACTTTTTGATGTGCATGCTGGAGATCTTTAGGGTCACAAAGCTCTCTCTCTTCTCAGTTTTATTCTTAAGCTGTGGGGTTAAAAACTTGCCTTTTAAAACCTGCTGTGCCCTGACCATGACTTACTTTTTTATTCTTAGAACAAGTCAAGTTAAAATATCCATTAGATGACAAATTCAGAGATAACATGGACTTTCAGCACCAGTTGAATTGAAAGCTATGGAACAGATGCTTATATCACTCCAGCAGGAGACATTGGTGAGGCCTTCAGTTTTGGTTTCTGAACCCTTACCACAACAGTCAGATCTTATCAGTAAGAGATGATAAAGAAAAAAAAATAAAAAATAAAAAATAAAATAAATAAATAAATTTTTAAAAAATTAAAAAATAGAAAGACAGTGGACAGTGGATGGCAGTAGTATTGAGGGTGGAGACAAAAACATGACCTTGGTTAGACTGAACGTGTTGACTTGACAGATCTCTGAAGACTGTTCAAAACACTTTATTTTATCCCAACAGTATCTTTCAGAATCCTTTGTGCAAAACTGCTGGTCATTCATTTAGAAACATTTCCAGACATCAACTCAGAAGTATTGGCATTAAATATATCTAAACAAATGGGTTGGCTGTGTGAAAGGTGAGAAGATGATGGCTTTCTTCTGCTGTAGAATACTTTTTGATATGATAATGAGGTTCTCTTTTTGTAATGGGCCATAGCACCATATAGGTATGAGGATTTCACACTCCAGCAAATTTCAAAGAACTGTTTTCAGCATTCCAGGAAATTAAGTGATAGAACAAGGCTTTTTACTCAGTGTGCATTCTCTGCTCCTACACTGTACACCTCTAATGCAATTTACCAGTGAATTAAGCATATGATGTGATTTATCCCACCAACCTAATATTTCATGTTAGTCAGTGGGGCGACTGCTTTTACAGCTTAGCTTTAAAATGCCATTATAGCTGAGCACACTTTTGCTTCAGCAAAATGCTTAAGGGGCTCTCTCTTTGATATATGTGTATAGCAATGATTAACTTCAAGGTCCAGATTATTCCTTGATGCAAGCTCCCTGTTGTCGGTAGAACTAAAGCAGTGTTCATTGGCACTCATGACTGGCAGACTTTACAGAGACAAGATGAGCAAAGAGAACATATATTCATAAAACTGATAACAGCAGATATAAGAGGTAAATGAGGATGCATTAACATCTGTTTTTATGGGGTATAATATGTTGAAGCTGAAGTGTTATCTTTTACACTGACAAACTGAATTAAATAATATTTTGATATTCAGTGGGCAAAACCAGTTTCTGAACTGTCTTTAAATCTCCATGTAACTTGCATTTCATGCAGGAAAAGCACAAAGTAACACAAAAAGAGAAAGAACATTCACCGTCCATTATCTATTCTCACTGTGACAGCAAGCAAAGCTATATTTCTGCTTTATTTTTTGATAAGATTAAATTCCACATAATCATGAATTATCTCCACAGAAGTTTTTATTTGTTTGTTTGTTTTCAGGACCCTATTGTTTTAGGGGAAGGAGTGGAATTGGCCTTTTTATTTTCCTATTTATATGTATCTACCCATTTTTATCTTCACTATTACAAGCTGAAACTACAGACTCTTTCTGATCTCTCATACACCATGACATTTTACACTGTCAGGTAAAGGCCATACATTTTGTAGACTGCTGTAATATTGTTGTGGTGCTGAACATGACTTCAGCACACTGTTGACATTCAAGAAGGATGAGAGGTTTCATACTGTCCATGCTCCAGTCATTTTTTTAATCATTACTGCAGCCCTATCTCCTTTTATGTATGTTATGGTTTACTTTGTAAAAGCTATCTATAGTATACTGGAATGGGATGAAAAATAACGGTGTGTTGGTCATGAATTTTCCACAGATCAGAATCTATCTGCAGGCATTTTGGAATATCAGTTTCAGACAGATGTTTTGTTACTGAATATTAAAAGACTAAAGCACTCTCATATAGAGTTTGATATCACATAATAAAGGAGAAGGAGAATGCTGTTAAATAATGAAATCATTATTTATGTTGATACAACTGCAAAAAAATAAATTACAGAGTCTAGAGGTTTGTGCAAAAATACAAAACCAAAACCAAAAACAAACACAAACAAACAAACTACATCTTGCAAAAGACTTTTTCCAGCTTAGATAAAGCTGTGAAGAGATCAAGATCTCAAGCAGACCAATATAGTAATGACTCATTAAGAATTAATGGAGTGAGACTGTTTGACGTTTGCAAAAAAAGTTTCAGGTGGCATAGGGCACCAGCTAAAATCTGAAGGGATTTGCAGAAAATGCCATAGTCCATATTCTCTAGGAAATCAGAATTGTTTGTGACAGTATTTCCTACTGGCATTATGCTTAGGAAATAATTAATTTGAAAATTTGACAAGTGTAAAAATAATTTTTTTTTTAAGTTGTTGGAGCAGCAGATTTGAATTGGAGCCTGTGGAACAGAAATCATGACAGTACTTTTTAAAAAAATTTCACTTAAAACTGTAAAAAACAGTTACTCACTAAAATGTAAAATAATGCCTTGAAAAATCCTATTAAATGAAAGAAAAAGAGGCTAGGAGTAGAAACTGATAGAAAGAATAGAAGAAACAAGAAAAGTGGATCGATAGAAGTTGAAAAACTGAAATTAAAATATGAAGTATGAAAGGGAAAGAAAAGAGGGAAGAATGGAAATTAGAAGAATTAAAAGGAGAATATGGTAGGAAAAAAAAACAAACAACAAGATGAAAAATGAAACAGAAAAAAGGCAGTGACTTGGATACAAGCAAAGAGAAAGTGAAAAATGAAGAGGCTGTGTTTTGGTTTTCTTCATACACTGAATGGGAGAACTGGCATGTGGAGAAAGGCCACTATTTTCAAGCATTTACTAAAGGATTCCTAGGAATGAGCGAACGGCTCTCTACCTTCCACTCTTCCCAGAAAGCTGTCCAACATGCCTGAAGTTTATAGGTCTATATGTTCCCAGTGAATTAAAAGGTAGTACATGTTGAGAGGTGCAAATTGGGCATGAAAGACTGTAAATACCTTCCACTATTTAAAAGAAGTCTACAAGGAAGATGAGGAAGGATTGTATAAGGGAGAGTGGTGACAGGATAAGGAGTAACCATTTCAAGCTAAATGAGGGTAGGTTTAGATAGCTGTAAGGAAGAAATTTTTCACTATGTAGTTGATGAGGAAATCAGCTGCCCAGAGAAGCTGAGGATGCCCCATTCCTGGAAGTGTACAAGGACAAGCTGGACAGGGTTTGGGGCAACCTTATCTACTGGGAGATGTCCTTGCTCTTGGCAGGGAATTGGAATTAGATGATCTATAAGGCAGCCTCTAACACAAACCATACTATGATTCTATAATCTGTCATTACGACTGCACAGTTATACGCTGTTCTTACCCAATAATAATGAGAATCTATAACTCATTCTAAGAGAAATAGATAACGTTCACAAGCAAGAGAAGAGGATGGTAAAGGGAACTACGAGTATTTCAGTCATGAGTAAATTGAAAATAGGAAAGAGAAAACATTAGAAGCGTCAACACTTCTCTTCAAGTCCGATGAAGCTGAGAGTATTAAAACATTAAGACAGAAGTAAAAATTACATTCCCTTCAAAGGATAAACTTATATGAATGTATAATAATTGCTTGAAAAGCTGTGTCTTCATTTTATTCATCTTTTATTGTTTTATTTTAAGGAATGACCACGAGGCTTTTAAACATACATATAAAACTGAAAAACATAATTTCAAATGGCTTCTGAAATCAGTAAAGAATTGTACAGTATGTCAACACTTCCTTTCATTTCTGTCAATTTCCAGTTTCACCAGATTTTAACAAGATTCTTTAAATACAAAGATAACATAATAAGGCATCATGGATGTTGAAGTCTTTAAACCTCAGGCATTCCTCCCATATGGAAAATGTCATGTTAAAACCAACCTCAGTAAAATACTTCAACTAAATATAATATCGCTTTGTATTCCTCTGGCAAATGAAAACTTTAGTCTTCCAAATTTGTTCTTCAAAAGCAGTCACTCCGGGGATTGGGGAGAAGGCCCCCTAACATGGGGCAAAAAGAGTGATCTGCTTTCTTTGATGATGAGTAAAGAAAAGCACGATCCGCTTTTTGAATAGTGAGCACACTGCATTACTTTGTAGCCCTACAGGAATTTTATGTGATTTCATGGGTAGTTTCAGTAATCTAAAATACAGTTCACAACTATCTATAACCCTGCTTTTCTAGATCTAGAATAGTGACATTTATTAGCAAAGACAGCATAAATCAAGGCACTGGGAGGAATGTAGGACCACAGAGCATTTGCTCCTTTACTGGTAGTAGTCTGGGGGTTTGGTCATGTTAAATCATGGGTGTATGTCTATGGAATACATTTATGAAAGGGTGAGCAATAGTCTTCCTACCTGACAGAAAAGTGAATATAGACATAGAAATGTAGTCCAGAGCTGTAAGCACCTGGTACATAATGGCTAATTTCAGTGAAATCTGCAACACTGATTCTGGTTGAACTCAGTTTCACTTCCATGCCATCTTGGGTATTTTTTGCCGTGATCTTTAGCATTAGTCCAGTTTTGTTCAAATATTTTGTAAAAAATATGAAAATTTATGTGAAAGTTATAATTCTTGCTATAATGAAATTATTTCCATTGATATTTTGCCTGAAAGAAAAATTGACTTTAAGGGGACTGCGTGATAATCAAGAGAAAATATCATCCCCCCACATTAGCTTTGTCCTATGAATTCTAAGACAACTGGCCTGTGACATTTGAATTTGAGAAGTCAGGTACCATAAACATTTAGATGACTTGTTTCTGTTTTTCCATTCTGAACCTATACATAGTTTCAAACTTTGCTATTTTAATTTTACTTGTTTCCTTTATTATTACTATTATATATACATATATATATGTATATTAATTTAACAGTACTCTCTACTGATTTCAGTTTTGTGAGAGGATTCCCATGACATGGGCAGGAATCCTTGCTAATGATTTTTTATAGAAGAGACCAAGGATACTGAGCACCCAGATTTTACGGAAATTCAGTTGGATGGATCCTGATCTCCTTTGAGAAATCCCAGCCTGACTGAGTGAATTCCCACAAGCAAATAGGTACAAGCACATGAGAAAGGGGGTGAGCAGAAAAAACAGTTTAAGCTGTCTACAAAACAGAAGACCTGGAACAGTAACTGACTGGCTACCATTAGGATATTTGGAGGATCTTGGATTATCCTGTCTTCTTCCCCAAGGAAAAAAAACAAAACCAAAACCAAAACAAAACAAAAAAACACACAACAAAACAAAACAAAACAAAAAAAACCAAACCCAGATGTGATTCATTTTATTCATATTAAAAAACAAACAAACAAACAAAACAACAACAACAACGACAACAAACCAAACAAGAGATATTAAAAAATATGGTTATATGAAAAATAAGATGATCTGCTCTCCTTGCACCAGAGTGGGTCCTTTGGCTGTCAAGAACTGCTCCTATGCTGCCAGTTCCTATTTCTGCTATGCAGATCCCAGGCTGTTCCTGGATCTGTGTGCTGGCAGATGGTGTTCCAACAGTTCCTTCCTGCCACCCAATCAGCACTGTGCTCTTCTGGAAGGCAGCTCTTCTGGAAGAGACTGTTTTCCTTCTCTGACACAGCTTAAGAACTCTGCTTTGGGATGATTTAACAGCAAGGGATGTCAGGTAAACTGTGAGCCCTTACTGGGACTCCTAGCTTCCAGGAAATTTGTTGACTCAAAGATAGCACAGCCTGCTCTTAACACTTTCAAAAGTGAGAGGGAATGTTTGCATATTGTCATTTCTGGTTAGAACCATATCCCACACTCCTTGTGGGAAATAAATAGCCAGATTTCCTTCAAAGAGTGTAATTGACACCGGTGAAGGCAAGAAGAAAAACAAGGCTGAAAGGAAGAATAATTGATTGATGAGGGTGCAAAGCAAAACTGGTATAACTTGCATTTTTTAGTTTCTGTTTGTGCAAGTTATGAACTTCATATTTACAGATAGCTGTGTTTCTAGCAGTGATGTAATTCATAGTCCATGGGAAAACTGAATTACCATCCCATAAATTGCACTTCAGGATCTATGTTTCGGTGAACAGACATCAAACACATCCAAATACATACACAAGGTCAAACAGTCTTCACCAAATCACAGAATCATAGAATTGCTTATGTTGAAAGGGACCCTGAAGATTCATTAGACCAAAGGGCTCTTTTTTTCCTCTATGTTTATATTCTCTACTGGAGGTTAAGTTAATCTTTAATGTATTCAGAAGCAGAAGTATATTTTTATATTTAATCCATATTTGTCAAGCTATATAGCTAAACTGCCAAGCTGTCTGAGCAAGCAAACTCGCAATTTATGCAGCTTTCCTTTGGGTACTCCAGGGCCTGCACAAGCACCTATCTAGTTAATCACTCTGGATACTTATAAACACAGTTTAAGAATATGCCAATATCTCTTAGTTATTTCCTTATTAGTTTGAAAATTCAGATCTTGTCAACTTCGATTGTGTTTTTTTTCTGAACTCCCTGAATTCCCTTAGTATTGAGACTCACTGCTTGAAATGCACTGATGGACATTTTTTTCCTGTTAACCCATCCATTTTCACAATTTCAAGCACTGGAATGCTTAACACAGAAAGTGGTGTGTGTGTGTGTGTGTGTGTGTGTGTGTGTGTGTTTCAGTAGAACTTGTTGGTTGTTTAGATGGATGAAGAGCTACATTGTCACAGTGTGGTTGAGTAAATCCTTGACAATTCTTAAGAACAATTTACTCTCCTGCAAAGACACATTTCTCTTTCCTTAATGCTATTTGGGCACTATTGCAGTTTGAAATTTAATGTTATGAATAAGATCACGTGGGTATTAAATTTGTTAAATCATTACAACTGAGGCACAAAAGGCACTACACAGTTAGGGCACACATTTCTTTTCATGGCTAGCTTAAAAGTTGCTTCCAGGAGACTAGGTGGTAAATAAGAAATACAAGAAATAAGAGCTAGGAGAAAACTAACCTGAACAAGTTCCTTTGCCTGCTTGTAAGGAACTCTTGTCCAGATGTAGTATCAAAACCCAATACACAATGTGTAGATACAGAAAATATGGGCCAGGGATCTGCATCTAGCTGTTCTGAAGGATTTGATGGTTTGACCTAAAAGATCTTTGTGCACTAGAGAACAAATTGTACCAAATACCAAGTGGATGAGTTGCAACTCTGTGAACTGTATACACCAAATCTGCTTTTGAAGTGATTGCTAGAACTGTCCTGCTGAGAACCTGTTTGCTGTGCCATAACAGGCTTCAGCTCCACAGTAGTCAGGTCACCATTTTATTAGACCACAAAGAATTTAGTGCAGGCAGCTAATCCAACCAGATTATGCAGGCACCCATTTGACAAAAAGAAAAATTGTTCTGAATGCAAAGTGAATTAAAATTCAGCCTTTGCTTCTACAATATTAGTTATTGTAAAATAAAAATATTAATGACTAATCATGTCCAATAGCAAATATAATATCCTCTCCAAATTACTGCATCTGTTAGAGAATTTGGAAAATATTTTAGAAATAATAATATAATACATAAATATTTTGGAAGTCTGTTTCCGAAATATTGTCGCTGCAGAAGACTACAAGTACAATTAAGGATTTACCAACCAGATACTATATCCTAATCACATGTTTTGATAGGCATCAATCCTAAATGTACTAGAAAAGTTTTGCAAGGAATTATGAAATTTTAAATAGTATCATTGGCAATCTAAGAATAGTTTCGAGGTTTTTTTATTTCTGTTTTAATTTATGAAAACATATTTAAGCTCCTGAAATGCATATAAAATATAGATGAAAAAAGTTGTGACCATACGTAAACCATCTGTTTGTTGCACACATTATTTTGTAACTTCCATTAGGAGGATATTATTCAAATTTATTTCTATATAATTAAGTTAATTATGTTATTACAAAGCCAAGGAACTTCTGAGAAACATCAGTTTTAAGTATAAAAACCAGTTCCAGAGCTGGGCTTTAGATATTATAGTTATTTCTAAATAGCACAATTTTGTGACATAAACCTGAATTTGCTTACTAAACTCATCACAGTTTTTGTTGCAAGACAGAGGTAAATTTTCCTTCCTCATCTGCTCTTTGAGGGGTAATACAAAGGGTACTACTCTGACCTTTTTAGTATTCTAAAACTTGATTCGCTTGCCATTCCTATCCTCTTCTGTTTGTATCCTCAGCAGCCTGTGACTAGAATGGACAGTCAATCAAAACACAGAATATTGAAAAGGTCACAGAAATGGAATTTACTTCATATGCTTCTTAGGACACACTATGCCGTAAAGTAATGGTACCTGGTTTTGAAGATCTGTTTCTTCAAAAACTGAATAAGATGAAACCTTGTGTCCTCATGTGATAACACCTGTGACAGGAAAAGTTCTTCTTGTGACTGTGTGCATGGTATCATGATCAACAGAAATCAAAACAAGGAACAGGGTTCTTTAATTTCATTTTATTTAAAACAGCAATAAATTCAGTAAATTATATTTTCAAAGATTACTGGCCTTTAAATTCTTCTTCATTTCATTTCAGTGGATAAGTAAATGAGGTGGGAACTGTGCAGTCTATTAAAACAAGTTTGTCAGGATGGAAAAAATCGGTGTGCAGCTAATGTAAAGTGTTTGTAATGGTAAAAAATATTTGTGCTAAGGGATTTCTGTCTCATATATTCATGCTTGTAATGGCTCATCTTATAATAGCCTAGTATTTTGTGATTATGTACAATATGTATTTCACTGAAAAAATATTATTTTTTCGGACTTCTGGAGTGTTTTTCAATGTAAGCATGAATAGGTTCTTTGCTTAAGTGTAATCACCCTCCCCAAAAAAATCCATTACATTGACTAAATTACAGTGTTTAGTTCTACAGAAATGCAAGGAAGGAAAAATTAGGTCTGAAAAATTTGTCTAATGAATAAGCTGTGTCTAAATCAATATTAAAGTCAAGGATTCTTGGGTTTTGTATGGTAATCCCATAGATGTTATATCATTGCTTTATTAACTGGAAAAACAACAACAACAAAATAAGATTGAAATTGAAGACTGTATCAGGTATTTTCGTTATTTCAGTTTTAGAAATAAAATAGTAAGTGCAGATGTTTATCAGATGTATATTTAAAAGAGGCAACTGTGATGCGGTGAATAAGAATTAGGTGATTTAATGCAAAAGCTTCATACAGATATGGGATTTCTTGTGAAAACAACTAGATATTAATGTAAATGTTATGTTTAATGAGTGGTTCTTTTGGAGTTTTTCTCAAAGCAGCAGGCAGGGCTGTGCTTCAAAGACTAAACAAGATGTAAGAGCCCAGGCTGTGTCTATAGCAGCTGGCAGCATTTCGTTCTGCAGTGCACTTGCTAGTCCTTATCCTCTGATCATTCAGTCTTATTAGAGCACAGTACAGAATCTTGTCAGCCTCTACATTTGCATTTCCTTCTAAGAGACGTCAGAATATCTGGAGGGAGGAGGTTTCCACAGAGATTTCACTCTTAAACTGTGCAGACAGTGACCAGAAAACTGACTGAAGAAAGATTTCGGAATGACTGCGGTGCACAAGTAACGTTAGAATGGTTCTGTATCTTTACTATTTGATGAAAAACAATGGCTTTGAAAATGTTCCAAAACTCAGAATTTTAAAGTCAGCAGGAGATTTCCCACACACTTTGGTGATAATAGAGTATCAGGTGTATAACTGTTGCTTTCATTTACTGAGATTGCTAGAAATTTCTGTGGTAACTGCAAAAAAACTCACTTGAAAGGACATACATGACCCTATTACTTCTCCCAAATACCAACATGACACCTTAGACTAGCTTAGCTTTCGACCCTTGAGGCAAAACAAAAATAATAGCTGTCTCCTCTTTTCATTTTATGTTTGTGTCAAATTTATTGTTTCTTGCATCAAAGTCACTTGTTATTTTTAAATCTGTGAAAAATTCTTACTAGACATACTAACATAATAATAACATAATAGTATATAAATGTAAGCAGCAGTATTTCTGGATGTATGTGTACAAATGTGTACAAATGTGGAGAAAGACAGCAGTTCTATCTAAACAGTAAATTTGCTGGCAATGTCTTACTAACTTTTTAATTTTAATCAGGAAGATGGGGAAGGGGAGGACGGACAATTTAGGGTTACAGAGAAGGGAAGGCAGGCAATAGAAAAGACAGAAAGAGGCAAGAATTGAATAAAGCAGGGATAGTTACCACCAGGATCCAGCAGCAATCCCATTGCAAGACAATCTGATGGTCCGAGGCAAAAGAGCAGGGGGGGAAGAGCAGCTGCAGTGAGGCTGGCCTTGGACAGCAAGCAGGTAGCAGGAAGAAGCCACAGGGTAAGTCCAGAAGCAGGCAGCAGGATTTAGGTAGCAGATCCAGGAGAGTCCGCCAGCAAGCAGGACTTCCATAGTGAGGGATCTGATGGCAGACACCTTCTTCTTCAGTGTGCAGGTCTCAGATCGTGAGGAATCTGTTGTCAGAAACATTTCTTGTTCTTCTTCAGCATGCAGACATCATTTTGTGAGGAATCTGATTTCAGAAACCCTAACTTGATGGTTGCTGATCCCTCTTTTATCCTCCTTTTTTTCCTGCTTACATGACATCCCTGGGTGCTCGGATAAGAGTTAAGTGCATTGCCCTCTGAGATGGCCATATTCCTTGAGGTAAGAACACACAAAAGACCATTCATCTGCATCTTCTCTCTCTCTCCTTGCCCCTGGCCTTGTCCATATCTGTCCCTCAGACAAAGGATTTCTCAGCCCTTGACCAGGACTTGCTTGGACTTGTTGATCTGTGCCCTTCAGCAAGCTGTGAGTCAATGGTATTAAAAAAAATAGTCTCTTACAGGCATCTAACAAAAGTCCATAATTCATTTTCTTTGCATTGTTCCCTAAAACTCATTCACCTTTCAATTATCCTATGGCACCCACATTTGGAAACAGCAATTGCTGGCTTTTGAAGATAAGTCTTAACACATAGGAAAACAAACAAAGAAAAACAACAAAAAAATACATGGTAGTGTTTTTGAAAAAAATTCATTTAGTTGTCTGGTTATTACAGGGAAAGAAGTACTAATGTGAAGTGAGATGAAAAGGTAATGATTTAGTATGTGTAGTCTTTCTGTATTAAAATAGCTGAAAATATTTAAGATACATTATTCAAACTGTAACTATTCAAAAAATTTTAGCAAAAATCTACATACTTGTTGGACTTTTTCTGTATCAACAAATATTTTCATTTTCATCCTGAAATTCTGGTTTTCCAGGGCAGAAGTGTTTTATTTTAATATGGTGATGCTAAACCACTCATATGATGCCAGTGTGAAACAGACAAATGCAATTCTCTCATGCTAAGAGCAAAGGTCTGCTAAGATTTCACGAGTAATTTTGTACACTGAAGATTCATGTCAAAGAAAAGGGAATTCGATATAGAAGAGTTCTTGGAAATGGTTAAGAGAATAATAAAACAAAGAAAGCTGATCACAAAAGAGGAAAGTAAAGGCGCTAAAGAGACTGCTCCGTGGAAAGCAAATAAAACAAATTTCTGCAGGCTGGATAAAAACAGTTAATAAAGATGGTAACAAGTAGGAGCCATCTTCAATTTGGATACTCATCAAAATAATATGGACAAAACTTGTCATTTGTTTCCAAGTAGACATCAATTAAGTTAATCAAGATCACAAACTTCAAAGTTACAATATTCTATTACTAGTAAATTTGCTTTGCTTTTTTATTTTTTATTTTTTTATTTTTATTTCCTTGCAAATTGATATCTTATTTTGAATTGCATGATCAATATTGTTTTTCCTATTGTAGTGTTTAATTATTATTATATGTATTATTAATCTGAAGTAATCTGAAGTAAAAACAACCACCTTTGATGAACTCTGTCTTGCATATGAATTGTTTTTAGTGTTGTCATGTTAGTGGAAAAAAACATTTCTGTTTACTTTTTTGGAGCCAAAATATCCTGACACAGGTAAATAGCAGGAGGTTAAAGAAAACATTTTCAAACTTGAAAATGTCAGGGACTAAAGTACCTAAGAGAAAATCGTAGCAGTGGGTGGGATTACTTCACTGGCATTTAAGTTTGAATATTTTTCACAAGGTTTGGTGGCTCAAACTGACACTAAGGATCTCAAAATGAAAACCTTGGTTCTTGTCATTTAATTGAAATTGCATTGTGTCATTATATGGTCAAACTTGGAAAGCTTTTATTGTACTGAAAAAGTCTACACTTTAATCATACTATTCAGAGCACTGCCACTGACATGAAAGTGAGCAAGTCAACTGCACTGTGTTCACAGTGGGAGACAATAAATATTGTTCCTGCTTTATCCTTATTCTAGTCAGCTGGTTTCATCTAAAAGCAAGGTAAAACAGAAATACAGTCTCTGATAGATTTATTTAAAGTATTAGTTGGCAACAGAAAATGGAAAGTGCTCTTCCCTTACTCTACAGATACTCTTATTCTAAAAAAATGTCAATTATAATTGATTGTCTAGGCAGTGTATACCACTGATGTTAACTCACAGAGAGTTAATTATTTTGCCAACAGATAAGAGTTCTAATATTCCAACAATTCTTTATATACTTGCCCTGAAGAAAATTTGTACATTAAGTTTGACAAGTATTTTATTTTGTCTCTTTCTTAGTAACATATACTTACATCAGTTTTATAGCGAATAACTTGTTTGAAATGTTCTTTAATTATGAAAAGTGTTGCTGATTTACATGGATGAAGAATACAGACCGCTGTACTTACAGATATGGTTGCTTACAAGAGAGTTCAGGCACTAAAATGGGAAAAAGGGAGAGTTAAATCCTCCTTTGTGAAAAATCCTTAGTATTGCATTAACAAAGAATTTTAAACACAGCATTTGACTGCAAAACAGCATGATTATTTTTCCCCATGTTTTTATTAATTGGTAGCAAGCTGGTAATAAAAGTTTCACAAGGATTAGGAGCATTATACCCTTGAATCTATCCTTGATGTTACTATTCTCCCGTTCCTTTCTGCTTTTTCTTATTGGAAAAACCACTTGTACTCTACAGACCATTTAAATACTGTAAATGTCAGGGGGAAAAAAAAAAAACAACAACAAAACAAACAACAAAAAAAATGGAAAACCAAAAAAACATTTTCGTTATATCATAGATGCAAGATAGTTTTTGAAAATAAAAAATATACTCCTGAATCATTACATACCCATACTTTCCAGCAGCCTGCTTGGGAATATTGCGTTGGTACTGATATGTTCTGTATTCTATAATTATTGTTCAGAAACAATTTCAAACATTTTTGAAATAACTTAAAGAACATGTTTCTCAGCTTGTTTAAGATGCTATAGCATTATCAACTTACCCCTGATTTACCCCTGACTTATGCTTCTTGGAGATCCTGACTATTTTCTCTGCAAATATGGTCACTGTTAACTGCTCACTCTTTCTCCACAGATGAGGAAAGCAAGAGATCACACTAACTCAGTTTTCATTATGTTTACCATTTGACAAGGAAACAGAAACAAGGAGGAAGAGAATTCAAGTTTCTTACATTTAATTGCAAGGACAATCAAAGGAAAAACTGCAAATACTCTAATGAATTAAGGAACATAATCTGTTCAGAGTCAGTTGACATAAAGGTCAGTTCCTTTATTTCTAAAGTTAAATGGATTATAATGGAAAGTAATTGGAAAATTCTGAAATCCCTTCCAGTATTCATACTTTTCTCCCTCTTAAGAGTTGAAACTGTTCAGTTTCTCTCCTAATGCATTCTATGCTTCACAAAATAATACACTAAGTTTACTGGCTTCTATTTGTTAAAAATGTTCATCTATAAAATCCCACTTGGATTATATGTTAAAATAGATTTGCTTTTCAATTCTTTTTCTGGAAATTAACCATTATAAAACACCACTCTGAGGTCAACCTGGACACAGGCTGTGAAATCTTGGGCCCACTGAAATGAACAGCATCATTAAAAGTTCAAATCTGCCCAAAGCCAAATGTTCATTTCCTAAATGAATTTAGGTACTACAGAATGCCAGGCTTAGAACTTCCCTGTGCTAGAAATAGAAGAAATAGGCAATTCTCTGTGTGAGTACTATAGATAAGAGCAAATGTCATAGACAGATGATACCAATTGTACAGAACTGACCACTCAGTTCACATTATGTGTTAAGAAAATCTAATTCAATCACTGTTCTATTAATTGTGCACAAATGCTCGCACAGGGACACAAGTATGTGTATTTATAAGTACATAAATGAATATACAGTTATACAATGTGGTGTCCCCCACATAATAAATCTTCTTAATTCTGAGTCATATGGTTGATTTGCCTTTAATTTTTCCTAGTATTTTTTGTGACTTGCTTTAGACAAAACAAACAAATACTGCAAACTATTTTTCTTGCTTACTAACCTCTATGTCTTTACAAATTAATTTACATGTGCTTTAAATATTTGTTGAATCTGTTTTGGCTATTAATGTATTTATGTTACATTCCCTTTTCTTTTTATAGAAGAACACTTATTCAGTATGACATATTGCATAGTCTTAATCTGTAGTGGCCACATATTTAATAGTCTGAAATAATGAAAGTTCATTCTATATTCATTTGTGACTATTTATTTAAATCTTCATTTAAATAATTATTTCAGGCCATTAACACTATCCCTTCTGTTTTGCCCCTTTAGAAACATTATTATTATTTTTTTTTTCTCTGCAGTTATAGTTTCAATTGCTTCACCCTTGTTCCACTCTAGGAATCCTTTGTCTTCTATGGCACAATTACATGGTCACTATTTGACACAGTAATAAACCAAATAAAATTTGGAAAACCAAGACTACAACAAAACCCGCCAAAAACAGAAAGGAAATATATCCCTGAAGAAATGTTAATTCCAACTGTTTGAGTTGGAAGGGACTTTCAAAAGTCATCTAGTCCATCTCCTCTGCAATGAACAGGGACGCTTACAACTATATCAGGTTGCTCAGAGCCCCAGCCAGCCTTACCTTGTTTATCTCAAGGAAGGGACATCTACCACCTCTCTGGGCAACATGTTCCATTGCCGTACCAATCTTGTCATTTATTGTACCCTGAAATAAATAATTAAATAAATAAATAGATTAAAAAAAAAAAAAAATCACTGTCATCATCTGTTTCCCCACTAGAGCTGGTGATTTTGAGTCTTTGTGTTATTCCATGATGAAAGTATAGGTGGGTGAGACCAGAATAGATGAAACCTGATCTTTATCATGCTTTACTGAGGCAGTTTGATCCAAGGAAGAAAGAATACAAGTTTAGTGGGGAATTCCCACAAATAGTATGGGAAGTGCAGGTCCTGTCTCCTGTGGACGTAGAATGCAGCCTGGAAAGATCTATGTCACTGTATCAAAACACAAGGCTCCAGGGGAAACCACATAGACTTACCCATACCACACAGAGTAGAATTTGCAATACAGATACATGAGCATAATCTGTGTAAACTTGTGCCTATAATCAACAGAGAGGCCTGGAATTTCCTTTCCAGAAACTTACAGCCTGTGTACTGGGCTGCCTTCTGTCAGGATTTATTATATTTCAGCAGCGCACAGGCTTTTCATGTGACAAAAATATGAATAATTGAAACAAATGTAATTATTCCTCTCCCTTTAGTTTTTCTTTTTTTTTTTTTTTTTTTTTTGTGTGTGTGTGTGTGTGTGTGTGCAGTGTATATAATGATTTATTAATGACTTTTTTTTCTTTATTAAAAAGATACAATTTAGGTTGAACTATTTCTTGTTGAGAGAACTGTTAAAGTCTGGTTCAGTGTGACTGTTACATGGAATGGATGTAAGGTATGCAAAACTTTGAACATCACAGTGAAAGATACTGCAGAATAGTCACTGTAATGACATTCAAATGGTAGTAGGAGAACTAGCATAGCTAATCTGTCAACTGTTTCAGGTGCTGACATGGCCATAAGTCTGTTGGTGGTGAAAATCTGCCATGTTGCACTTCTCAGTTATCATTGAGACAAAGCTCACATTTCAGCAAACAAAAATAACAGTAGATGCTTCCAGGAGAGGCACCTTAGCAGAAGCATTTATCTAACATGAGTACGCTCCATTTTTAATGATAACAGATAACTGTTATCATTTTATATTTCATTGTTTTTAAAACAGAGAATAGAAGCATAATTTTGTGCAGAAGAAAAATTCAGTTCATGGAAAGAAGTACAGAAGGGTCAATACATTGGGGAAAAAAAATAAAGGGTAGTACATCAGATTACTCTGCTTCACCGGAGTACAATTCTGCAACTAGAGCAGAACTCAGTTCTGCTGCTGACCTTCAGGCAGTTCATGTGCTTCTAATTTGTCTGCCACTTGAAGCCAGTCTTCTCCTTCTTGAAGGAGAGATTGTTTATTAGAACACACTTGTACTGTCCCTAAAACAGGCAAGCTGTTTTCATCCTGGGCCTCCGAGTACTTCATGAACAGTAATAATAGGATCACATTCATAATTTGGAATATAGCTTCATCACTTGAGAACTTTAGAGGTCCTTTTAGAAGACAAAAAATAACAGAGATTTACACATAGCAATGCCTATATTAGTCAAGTATGAACTATGGGCTTTATTGCAGAAATTACTGAGCACAGTCCTGTGATGTTAACATAGATGATCAGACTTGTTTCTTCAGGCATTCCAATCAATGAATCAATGAATAGTAATGTGGTGGATTTTCTTTTCTTTGTTTCCAATTAAATTTAAATTGAATTACATTTTTTAATATCACAAATGCAATCTTAATATATGATACTGCCTGCAATATGGCCAAGCTAATGCCTGAGGAGAACTGCTTACTTTA
This sequence comes from Coturnix japonica, assembly GCF_054131305.1. Lineage (NCBI taxonomy): Eukaryota > Metazoa > Chordata > Aves > Galliformes > Phasianidae > Coturnix > Coturnix japonica. The sequence continues at coordinate 39,782,387 of NC_140664.1, forward strand.
AAAGCCCAGTCTCCTCAGAGAGCTCAATTTTGCAAATTTAACAGTGAATTAAATTGAGGTTTTGCACTATTTTTCATGTCCTCAGACCAATAAACATTAATATGTATAACCATTTCCTTGAATAATTGTAGAATCTAAGTTTTAATAAGGCATTATTTAGGATATTCAGAGGAAAAAATGTATTAAACCATTTCCAGGCGAGAAGTGTTGACTAATGCTAGAAAATGCTGATATACATTAGTCGGTGACTTCCAGTATCTGTACCCCGAGTCTTCTTTTTAGCATATGCACACCTTTTGTTTCAACCTCCCTTTTAAGAATGTTCTAGTGAATATTTATTTTCCCCTATCTTATCTTTTACATTCCTGATCTAAAAAGATCAGTATTTTCCCATCACTCTTTGCTGGCATAAAATTCAAATGTTCTATGTTTTTCTGAGTGCATCTACGTTTATATTGTCATTCATCACTACATGGATGTCTAGAAATAGCCCCATAATTCATTTTGTTGTAACAGTGCAGTAGTAATGGGAACATCTTTGACTCAATTCCCTACTTTAATGGATTCATGGTTACCCTCTATCTCGAGGTTTCAAAACTCACTTCATGTTCACAATAACTCTCAGACTTGATGATGCTAGCTACTTTTTATTGCTCTATTCAGAATAAAATATTACAAAAGCTATGCTTTTAATGCTGTGCATATCACCTGAAGTCTTGTAATTTGTGCACTGGAGTTCTTTGTCATCTTTGTACATTTGAGATGTTCCTGTATTCAAACACCAAGGGAAATTTGTATTTTTAAGTCAAGTAATTTACTTAGAAGCATATGAATTGCATACTGGGATTTAATTGTAATTTAGAAAGTACCAGAGTAATAAGATTACAATAGGAGCTCATGTGATATTTTAGGCTAGAAAAGAAATTATACAGAGTTAAAAATAGAAGATTTTTTTTTTTTTGTTACGAGGCAAGAAGACAAAAAAAATCTGCTAAAATGGCAACAATTAGGGACTAGTAAATGCTCTTGAAAATTTACAGTGGAAATCCTGTGAACATGCAGTAATTTTTTAAAGGCTGTAAAGTGGTTTTTTGATTTTATAAAATATACTGGTGACTTGAAAAGGAAAGATTACTAGTCTTTCACACTGCATCAATATTTTTTGGACTAGACATGATGTTGCTTGCCTGTGCATCTAATACAACATACATAGACCATTTATTGAAGAGATTTTATTTCTCTAAGAGAAGGACAGCACAGACCTCTAGGAGAACACTTTAGTGTTACCCACATGACCAGCTAGGAAGCATGCAGAGCGAGTACATAGTGAAACATTCCTCAAGCAGGAGTGCTCTACTTGCTGTAAAGGTATGACTCCTGGCTAAACAAATGAAGGGCAACAACTGTAGAAAATCAAAGCCCTTTTATTTCGGTCTTCAGAAATACTCAACAAATTAAAAGTGTTAGTATCATTTGATACTTGATCAACCCATGTATTTTTCATCAGGATTTAAACGGACATCTCTTAGTGTAGAGAGGCTCCTAAATTAGCTCAAATCTAATCAGAAATCCATCTGGCACAAACTCCCAATAAGTTGCTAGGTGTGATTCATAAAATCACATTATGTGTTTCTTCAGGGCATTAGCACTTTTCATGCATGCATTCTGAAATGAAACATAGCTTGTTCTTATTCCAAAGCACTGGGATGGTGCCATTATGCTAATGATGATACTACTTAGATGATCCAAGAAAATACATAGGTTAACAGGCTGAGTATGTTCCTAGCTGCACAATGAGGAAGTAAAATGGAGAAAAATAAAATCAGCCTTTTGTAACAAGAAACTGACAAAGTCTTTCTCCATCAGTTGGAACCAGATGCATCACCATTTCCTGATAACCCAAAAGCCTTGTCAGGGAAGTAGTTAACTAATACTTCATGAGAAAATAGAACCTTACAATATTGATGCTAGAACAACTCTAAACATGTTTATTATTCAAATTAGATCGATTTTTCTCTAAAATTTTTAATGTAAAATCCTGGTTTCTTGGAAGTCAATTATAACACGCTGCTTACCTTGAATACAGTCAGGATATGAAGAAAAATTTTAGTACTAGTGGTTCTGTTGAATGATATTTTAAACAAAAAGAGTCAGGGAAAATTAAATATGTACAATGCTACTTTCTGGTATACTGAAGACATTTTACTGTGCCTTGTAAAATCAGAAAGCAGTAGCATGAAGTTCATTTAATTTATAATGCCAGTAAAAACACAACATAGAGTTTCTCCTTTCTATCACTTTAGTAACTTTACTACTATATTAATAGTTAGATTTTTTTTTTACTATAGCAATTAAAAAACTAATGATTAATAAAATAAAAAGTGAGTAATAAAGCATATAAATATTTAATTAGTATTTAGTCTTACATGTTTTGCTATTCACAATTGTCCTAAACATCAGTGTATAAAAAGTTACAGATACACCAGAATTCTGATGTCTTTCAACTTTTAGGCCTTAGGGGATCATTTGAGGAAACAGTATCTTTATAATGATGAAAAAGATGCTCTGAAGACTAAGTCAGAACAAAGACTTGAGAATATATCTCTGCATTTCTTTCACAGAGTTGAACAAGGAAAAGGCAGAAAAGGGGATTAAGTATGTGTTAGAAATAAAGTTTATATATTTAGCATATAGCCTTTTCTATTCTAAATGATGCTAGTAAACACAAAATAGAGAAAATACAGTTTTCATCACACATTTCTTTAATGATGTATAAAATTGAACATACTTTGTTAAATTAAGTTGCATTATTCTTTCAGTGCAGTTCTTAACTTATATCCTGAACATGAATGAGAGAAACCACGTTCACATGCACAACAGCTAATAGGAAACGTGCAGTAAGAAGCTCTTTATCTCCTCCATGCCTGAATTTACTTGGTTTTTTTGGTGTTATTGTTTTTCATAAACATTCTGAGCTAATGAACTGCAATTACAATTTGCCAGAAATTATTACTTTTTATGCAGCTGGAAAGAAAAAGCAGATGCTACTGAAGACTGTGCTTGAAGGCACTTAAAATGAGGATTTCACTCGAATAAGTACAATGAGACCTGCTGGCTCAAGGAAGAGCACTGAAGCATAATGACTTTCCTCGAGGCCAAGCCATTCCACATGCCAGTGAGGAGTGAGACAATTCTAATCTCCATCCATTATTTTTATTTATCACTCTATTCATTCTTCAATAAATGTTTTAATTCTTTGCATTTATATTAAAATATGTTGAGATGCAGGCAACTCTGACCAGACTGAGCAGCACAGAAAACAGCTTGACACTTTAAAGCCCATCACACTGTTTCTTTCATCACAGCATACTTGCTCTAGAGATGTTTCTCTACCCTGCATGCAAGTGGCATTATGGCAGCCAAGTTGGTTGCCCCATTTCATGCTGAACATAAACAGACATAAGGGCTGAGAGTGAACCATGGGATCAGTCTAGCATGGAAACTCACATTCTTTTGATCTTTCTAAACAAAGAGCAGGAGGAGGTACAAGTACCTGCAGCAGTGGACATAATTTCTTCACTGTACTCTTGGCTCTAGGCAACCCTTCTAATTGCAATTCCTTTAAAAATTATGAATTAATGATCTTTTCTGTCTCCTAGTTGGGAAAAAAAAAAAAAGAAAAAAAGAAAAAAAGAAAAAAAGAAAAAAAGAAAAAAAAAAAAAGCCTTAATAGTTTTTGCATTTAACAATATATTTGGTAGAAGTTAATTTGCTTCCTATTTAGCAAGTCATGCTTTGAAGTTTCTTGGGGCAGTATTTTAAAAGTGAAAGGCTATTTTGAACCATTTCATGTCTGCAGCTGTAAGAGTTAGCCTGGCTATAAGAAATCACTGAGAATTTCCACATACCCTCCCACATGTCACTCTTGATTTCATGTAGCTAATTTTCTATCTCCAGGATGCCAGAGCACCCATCAAGGGTCATGTGCCTGATGATACATACATAAGTAGTCAGAGTGCTGGTGTTTTACATTATTTTGTAATGTACTTTTTTGATGCATTGTTTTGTTTTACACTGGGTCTGCAGAGAATCTTGCACACACAGATAATTCCTTTTGACATGTAAAGTATTAATTTGTCTGCACTACTAATTTGTTGAGGCTTATGCATTTTTGTTTGGTCATAAATATACTAATGAGCTTTTAAATTTATTTATTTATTTTTTTTTTTTTAATTTCATTATTATTAATTGCCAAATATATACTCAAAAATGGAACCAGAAACATACTAAAGAAGTGCACTACTATACTACAGTCAGCATGGCTTTAGTAAGAAGAGAAAAACAAGTTCTTGTGCTACTTTTATTTTTTATTGTCCTATGATGTGGAAGACTGATCAGAACAGACTTAAAAGCTTAACAGTTCTTTTAAAAGTCACTAGGCTGAGCAATCACACATGGCATTCTGAGGTTGGTATGAGTCAGTTGTTACCATCATTTACACTTCCTTAAAATTTCCCAGTTCTATCTGCAGGGAGTATGCATACTGCCATATAGAATCACCTGTGTACTCACCCTCTCTCAAATCTCTCTGGAGAAAGAAACATCTGGGTTTGAACCATATTGACTGGGACGAATGAGGAGCTGGTTTAGCATTGTTGAGGCAAGCAGCTTACTATTGTAGTTGGTCAGGGATCTTCTGGAAATGGAAAGTGTTCTTTAAGGGCTCATCCTACATCACTGGGCCAAGCTATTTCCAGGAGAAGTCATTCATGAGGATCCTCTTCTACTCCTATGATCTCTGACTTAATTTGCTGAAGTAGGTGATCAAGTAGTATAAAGCTAAAAGCTGCATGTTATTCAGGGTAAACCTCAAGTAGTTTCAGTTTGTAAGTGCTTTTTTTACATTTTCATCAGCACCAAGACTTTTTGTTTAGCTAGCTTGTATTTCATGGATTCCTAGGGATGTGTATTCATTTACTGTGTGTAAGATAACATATTTTACATTAAATTTTTAAAGATCTCCTGAATTCACACAGTGCTAAGCTACTACTTAGGATATTAGATCCTCTCACCTCCTCACATGCTCTTCGGTCCGGAGAATCAGGGCCTACTCAAACTGTGCAGCCTCATTAGCACCATGGAAACTCAGACAGGCAGAGGACAGAGGCACAGTTTACAAACAAGCCAATGACTTGTGATGGAGTTCAGTAAAGCAGACAGAAAGCCTGGGGACTTTTCCTTATTTCCATATCTATGCAAAGCTATAACACAATGTTTTTTTTTTTTGTTTGTTTGGTTGGTTTTTTTTGTTTTTTTTTTTTTTGTTTTTTTTTTTTTTTTTTATGCCATATTAAAAATAATTGGATGAATATTCTTCCCTGCTTTACCCTCCAAACTAATACTAGTTAATACTATTGTTAAAATGCTTGATTGTGGTTATTGTAATTCACTTACTTCTTTTTCTTGTGAAATTACAATTTCTAATTTCCCTCATATTTCTTCTCTTCCCTTCAGAATGTCTTATTTCATATGCACCAGTCAGCGGGGAAGTAGGTCTACCATGCATACCATGCATACATATTTTTTAATAGAAACTCTTCTGGCAAAAACTAAATGTCGAGTTGTACTGCAATTGTATAGCCAGTTGTGTGACTTTCTCAAAGATAGCAAATAAGCTGATAATTAATTCAGCTGTAAAAGATTTGAGTTGGACCCTCAACTCATAAAAATGAATGCATGTCCACTGCAATTGAAGAAATTGCCTTCTTTGCAGGCCCTAGACCTCTGTAGTAGATCTGAAATTTACATTTTAAACATCATAAATCTGCAAAAAATGTTCTTAACTTAAGCCAAAATGCTTCAGTTGAATCTCAATTCATATGAGGATTAATGTGCTTATGTCTCAAATCAGGAAAACAATAAACCACTAGACTTCTTGAGGTCATCCATGTGCAGGAAAATAATTAAGTCTAGATCTTCCAGATAAAAAATCAGCTGCCAAAATGCACAGATGGATTTTTAAAATATTGTTTAATAAGGTAAGATGACTAACAAATATTGATTCCTTTAAATATCTGACCTTTAAGGCTTAATCTTAAGCTGTTCCATTATGGCTTAAGAGTATGAGAAAACTGAAGTATGCACCTGTATGCATTTCTTGTAGAAAGATCCTTCCTTTGACCAAATCTGTAAAAGTAGTGATCTTGGACTAAGACACAGGAATGGCAGATTGATCCTGAATTAATGAATGAGACAAACTTTTTAACATTTGCTAGCAATCATGAATACAGTCTCTTGGAAATTCATCTCTTTGCAAGCCACCTTAAGTTTTAAAATGCTGTTTTTAAAATGCAGAAATTTGAACTCTGACCTTACCTGTTCAATTCTCATTTACTAGTTCTTATTTGCTAAGTGAATTTATTTGTATGGGGATATAAGGAGTTTACCATTTAGAGCTTGTGTCACATATATTCTACATGATTACCAACAAATGGGTGTTAGCTTGAAAGTCTTCTTATGCAAATGATTTGCAATGAAAAATCAGGTTAGCTGCAGCCCATAGGAAATCAGCCTCCTTGACTAGTATGACTGCAGAGGAAAACTAATGGAGATCAGAATAAAGAAGCTCGGGATTTCTGATCTGAAATACAGGGAGAAATGACCCCTCAAGCCACAGAGCTCTGTAGTAAGTAGGATGCTTTCCATGGCAAAACACAAAGTGAGTCTGAAGGCTGAGAAGTAACAGCTGTCTGTTAAGACATAGGAAAATTTCAGAGAACTCTGAATCTGTTGAGAATGCTGGAACAAATTTGTCATTGTTTTTCAATAGACATTATACTGCCTTTGTGAATTTCAGCAAATTAGCATTTATCTTTCTGTCTAGGATTTATGAACAGTGAGGCTACCATTTCTGAGAAGTGATGTAAGACAGGGGACAGTGTTTTTCATTTTCAGGAAAGGAAAAGAATCATAAATTTGTTTGATCGCTTTCTTAGTTTACAATACAAAGCATATTAGGTTCCATTTCTTCCTAGTTAGACCTAGTACAGGGATTCATTCCAACCATGTGAAGGCCTCATTGTAAAAATTGTAATTTGATTATAGATTGAAGGAAACTGAAGAGTAAAAAGTATTTTACAACGTACTAGATTAGCTTGAATCTTATACAATGGCTGAGTTTCTCTGGAGGGACATCAATTGTCTATCTTTGCAACACAGGCTATTATATTTAATTAATATATGTATATATTTATTCCCAAGCAGTTTACGTTGAACATCTGTAGAGATTATGCTATTACATTTTTTAAAAGGTTGATAAGAAGGTTAGCTTCTAAATCATCCCAAAGTGGGCTGAAATATCTTCCTGTTGATCCTTGAAGCTGCAAACATGATAGTTCTCATACACTGCATAGATTGTTTCTGAAGTTGATTAGTTTTCTACAGTTGCAGAAATCATGTGGTTTTGTACATTCTCCAAGCTTGCTGAGAAAGTAATTAAGACAATACAGATGTTACAAATACAGTATTGAAGATGCTAAGAAATTTTGGAAGTACCTTTGCATCGTATTATTCACTTTTCTTCTCTGCTTACAATGTCTGTAAAAGTATTTACCTACTATAGAACTATGAAAACAACAAAGAAATGGCCCCTGAAATTAAATTGATTTCTACTTTGTAAAGCTTAAGTAGACTCATTGTAATATAACTTTTAAAAGATTTGAATGGTGTATTATATCCTATGTAGCATTCCTCTTTCTTCCTATGAACTGAAAGATTTGTATTCTGTTAGCCCAATCTGTTCTTTAAAAAAGGAACTGAGTTCAATGGTTTGCCTAGTTCTTCCATATATTTGAAATGCTTCCTCAGCTCTGTAAATTACTTTGTGAAAGACCCTTTCATGCATTGCATATTCTTATTACTTGTATTGCTACTCTGAAATGTGAGGAGAAATCCTGTACCAAAAAGCTCCTTTCAAAAGAATGTAAGTAGAAGAGTAGAAAATAAAATAGGCTTGGTACTTTTACTGCTTATAGTAAAACACTTACGCATGGCAATTCTGATGGAATTCTAATATATATTTATTACTAGAATCAGCAGCTCACTTTGCTTTCTATGCATTGATTTTTATTTGTTCTTTTGAGTGCATTTTAAAGATGTAAGATAGTAAAATGTCTCTTTCCAAGCCTGCCTTTTTCACAAGCCTTTTCATGAACTTTTTATGAAGTTTCTAGTCTAGACCAAAATAATTAAGGAAAAATAACCTTGACGTTTATTCTGTGAGCAGAACAGTGACTTGTCCAATCACTATAGGAAAGGGTGGCAGATTGTGATTGATGCCTTTTGAAGAACTACAAAGCTAAGTGCATGAATGGTACCTTAGCTTTCTAACAGCGTATGACAAACGTGGGCACTGTGAGAAGCTCTTTATCCCCAAATGCTTTGGAAACACATAGCAAATTTTATATGGATGAGCCTATGAGAAGACCATCTAAAGAGCTAATCTAAAATCTCATTTTCAGAGTTGATTCTGGTGTTTCAGAAGAGAACATCTCCCTGAATATAGATCTTATATCAGGAGGATTAGGACGTCAGTGATTAATATGAATTTCAGTTTTAGACACATCGTGGGATTTCTATGGCATATATAAAAACTGAACTTGTTGAACAGCATGTCCCTTTTCAATTACAGTTTTAATGAAGAAATGACTTTTACAGGAAAAAAGCTCTCATGAGCTTAATATTATAAAAAGCTGTTCCTTTTTTAAAAATATATTTATTTCTCCTATCCTTCAATCAGATACATTTAGTTGTCCTTGGTGAAACAATAACATATTCATTATTTTGCTAGGCTTCACCATTTTTGTAATGAAGGGAACCAATTTCTTCTCTTTTAACTTTATCTAATTCACTATAGTTCCACTGGCATCTGGGGAAATGAAATGTCTGAATGAGATCTATAGGCAAGCTTTACTTGTTAATTTCCTAACTCCCAAACAAGGGTCTGAGTATGATATCAGCTTTTAAACTGACTTTTAACCCTAAAGGCCTTTGTGTACATTAAAATTTATCACAAAGCATTAAGAGTGAAGTTGTGGCTGGTGAAAAGTCGCTCCAGTGCTAAGCTTGATGATCTCTTGTATGGTAAGAAGAAAACAGATCAGCAATCTACTTGCCAACACTGCCGTCAAAACCCTTGATTTAATTCCAGAGACATTCAGAAATTTAGTAAATGTTTTAAGTTTTATTTCAGTCTGAAATTGTAAGCATTCATCTTTGTTCCAAATAAAAATGAACAAATTTGATTGAAAAGTCCCACTCTGTGAAAAATGAGTGGTGAGAATGTAGTACACAATCATAAATGTGTAAAAGGCCAATTTCATGTGGTCCAAAAGGTATTGAAAGTTACACTCATCATCTCATAAATGGTGATGTGGTGTAAATGTCAGTCACCAAGGAGCTATGGTTCACATCTTTTTGCGGTTTTTCTGCATTCACATAAGAAACCAATGACACTGAAGGATGTCTTTTGCACACACAATGCTGAAATTTCTATTGAAAAACACATCTACAAGGTACACATCAATGGTCTTGTAATTTGCAGTTGTGTCTTGGATATAAAATCATAATGTATATCATATACACAGAAATTCTTAGGAAAGAATCTAAGCCATCCCAGTGATCCTTTTAAATATCAGTAACAATTTGATATTTATGTGTAAAATAGAGATATAGATAGATAGATGGAAAGACAGATAGACAAATAAACAGATAGATAGATAAAGAGACAGAAAGAAAAGAAATTATGTTTTGATTAAGAATCATAGAATCCAGCCCATGTTGGAAGGGATCTCTTGTGAGAAAGGGGAATCATAGAATACCCTGATTTAGAAAGGATCCTTAAGGATCATCATGTCCATGCCTTACTCCGCACCAGAACACCCAAAATTCATACCCTATGTCTGAGAGCACTGTCTAAATGCTTCTTCAAATCCCCACTTCTCTGGGGATCCTGTTTCAGTGCCCAACTACCTTTTCAGTGAGACTGTGTAGCACCCTCTCTAGTCACATATTGAAAGTCTCCAGTGATAAGCAGTGTATCATGTTGCTGGGGATGTTGCTTCAGTAAATAATTCTCAGAGTAAAAAAAAAAAGTGTATCAACAAGAAATATTTCAATGCAACCTGTATTCCCTGTCCATTGTTTTCTCCACGTGGCTCTTTGTGAAAAGGGAGTTTCTATCCCATACAAAGAAGATACTTTTCTCCTTTGGACCCTCTCCAGACTGTCCATGTCTTTTTTTTTTTTTTTTTTTTTTTTTTTTAAATTGTGGGACCAAAACTGGAGACAGTACTATGGATGTGGCCTGAGAAGCACTGAGCAGAGTGGGATGATATCTCCATCTCCTTTAGTAATATCTCTGCAGATGCACAACCCATCTCACAGACTGCCCAAACTACTTTAACATTTTCTGTGTTTTAATGCAGCAGGAAGCTAAGAGCCACATAGTTGTTTGCTCTCTTTCCCCTCCCAGTGTGATGGGGAAAGAATCCAAGAAAAAAGAAGCAGAGTATATGGACTGAGATAAAGACTATACTAAGACAGAAAAGGAAGACAAAAAGTATAATAGTAATGACAATTATATACATACACACTTATATATGCATTTTTTTGTATAAAATCTAATAGATTTATATATAACAGTCATTGTGAAGGAAAAAAAAAAAGTCTAATTAAAAGAATCTTATGACTCTACTTGCTAAAATGTCATTTATTATAATAATGTAGTTTTAAAGTTACAATGTGATATGCTTGTATCTATTTTCCTTAAATATTGCCCATGGCTTCTGTGCCAGTGCTAATCATGGTTTTGAATGCCATACGTTCCATTGCAGCTGTTTCCTACTTAAATAATAAATACTCCATTTATTTCCTTAATAGTAGTTCATCAACCTTCTCCTACATAGCTTTACACTTTTCTTCATGAAAAATTTCCCTGTGCTGTTTGTGCTGCTATTAATCCTTTCTTCGTATTGTGCACAGGCTTTTGATATCTGAAAACTCCTGCTCAGTTGGACTCTTGATGAAATTTCTACCAGCCTTTCACTCTTCTTCCAGATATCAGGCAGTCACTTATATTTTTGTGATGGCCATATCCGTGAACTTTACATGGCATTTTACAGTAGTTCAGTCTCTGAGCTCCACTCTGTCATTTCAGTTCCTCTTCCTATCTTTATTATAGTGTCTGACTATTTATCTTAATGTACACAGAGGCAGAAAAGGTATTTGCTCAATAAGCTGAAGATCTTTTATGAGCATTTGACTCTATATCTTCCCATCATTCTCACACCATTAAGGATTCCAATGATTAGAGGATTTCTTTTTAAGAATTAATTATCCTTTGCAGGTTAATCAAACTTTTCGTCAATAAACCTTCTTATTGCAACAGCATATTTTTGTGTTTACAATTATCACTGTATTTTTTCTAACTGTATATTTACATTTCATTTGCATACAGCATTACTCTCTTTCATACTTATAATTGATATTTACTCTTTCAGCCTGATTTGAATGGAAGTTATTAAACTCACCACACTTCTCAGAACAAAACACTGTGGGTAAATAATCTGTCAACAATTTTTATTTATTTACTTATTTATTTTTCTTTCTGGTACCTGCTAACTGGTACAAAAATATTTTTTTCTTAAATGTTTAAATATAGCTAGATAGCTTTCGTCTAGTTCCTCCAATCTTCTATTCAAAGCCAAGCAGTCTGACAGAGATCTTTCAGCGCCCACGATTGATCTGTTAGTCCTTACTTTTCATCTGAGCTGCTGCATGATGGACCATATATATCCATTTTTTCTCCCTCTTTCACATGCTTTACTCTCTTAGTAAACAGTGAACAACCTATGACCGACAATCACAGGAATGAACATCATCAACAAGGTATTGTTGGCAGCCCCATGGAATCCTGCCCAAGAAATCTTCATTTCCTAAATAGAACTTCAGCATTTCAGCCTTTTGCTTTCCTTAATCTTTAGAGATTAAAGTTCTATTTGCCTATTCAGACTCTGGCCCTTGCCAGTCTCTTCTCTCTTGGAATCACCTTCTCCCATTGTCCAAATCTGGGATGTATCCTGCTTTTTCACAGCTGCTGCCATTGCTTTAACTATGGTTGTGTTGACTTTCTCCTTCTCTTTTACTTTAATATAGGGCAAGTTAATTAATTCAGTATTTTTTAGTCACAAACCTGTTAGAGCTATCAATCTGCTTAAATGCTTCCTTTCCTGTCAAAAAGGAGAAATATATCTCATCCTCCATTTCTTGCCTATAAACTAACACTGAAAGGTGCTGTATGTCAGTAACTCAGGCATGCTTAGCTGACTGTAGTGGGGTTTATGTCTCACAGATATAAGCATCATCTTTCACAGAGCCTTGTGAAGAACTGTGCTTAGATATGATGACATTATCCCACACTGTGATGAATTAAGTGGGATTTTACTTATAGCACAAAACTGGGAATTCTGAAAGCATCAGTTCACTTTTTTTTTTTTTTTTTTTTTCTCATTTAGTTTGGCTAAAATTATTTGCAACACTAATAGCTTCTCAATTTTATTGCATATGTGTCTGAGTAGAGGTATCTCTGCAATGCAGGCAATCCCTATCCTGACCTACCTCAGTTCCCCAGGTGCCTCTGTGCAATAGGTCTGAAGCCCTGAAACTGGAGGGAGAGGTGAGTGAGGATGGGGCAGGAGGACTGCCTCCAAGCTTGTCTAAGGTGAGTCTGTCAGCTCCATGCTTGAAGACTACCTCCTCCAGAAAAGAAAGGAGGGTGATAGTCATAGGTGACTCCCTTCTAAGAGGAACTGAGGGCCCAAAGTGTCTGCCTGCCTCAACCCACATGGAGGTGTGCTGCCTCCCTGGGACCCGGGTCAGGGATATTTCTAGAAAACTTCCGAATCTGATCCTCCTCTCTGATTATTATCCTTTATTGATCAGGCTGGCAGTGATGAGATCACTGACAGAAGCCTGAGGAATATTAAAAAACCCCTTATTTTAGAGGACTGGAGAGGTTAGTAGATGGAGCAGGCATACAAGTAGTATTTGCCTGAATTCCTACAGTGGCAGGGAAGGACACCGAGACGACCAGGAAAACTCATCTTATAAACACATGGCTGAGCGGCTGGGAAAAATTCAAGAATTTTGGGTTCTTTGATCATGGGGCGGTCTACTTGGCACCTGGTCTGAGGTCTGCCAATGGGTATCATCTGTCTCAAAGGGAAATGGATACTTGCCGGGGAGCTGGCAGGACTTGTAAAGAGGGCGTTAAACTAGATATCAAAGGGGAAGAGAATAAAACCAGGCCTGCTAGAGATGAGCCTGGGGGAGCGGTAATGGAATTAGGAGTGAGGGGCTCAGCTAAAGTGCATCAACACCAGTGCACATAGAATGGGCAACAAACAAGAAGAGTTAGAAGCCATTGTGTGGCAGGCAAGCTATGACCCAGTTGCCATTATAGAAATGTGGTGGGAACACTCCCATGACTGGAGTGCTGCAATGGATGGCTAGAAGCTCTTCAGGAAGGATAGGCAAGGAAGGAGAGGAGGCAGTGTGGCTGTCTTAGAGAGTGCTTTGATGTTACTGAGCTTATGGCTGGGGATAATAAAGTTGAATCCCTATGGGTAAAAATCGGGGAAAGGGCTGATAAGGGAGACATGCTGCTGGATATCTGTTATAGACCACTGAACCAGGATGAAGAGACAGATGAGGTGTTCTATGACCAGCTGGCAGAAGGTGTGCGATCGCCAGCCCTTGTCCTCACGGGGGACTTCAACTTCCCTGATACATGCTGGGAATACAATATAGTGCAGAAGAAGCAGTCTAGAAGGTTTCTGGAGTATATGGAGGATGACTTTCTGATGCAGCTGGTGATAGAGCCTATGAGAGGAGCTGCCCCATTAGACCTACTGTTCACAAACATAGAAGGTCTGGTGGGAGATGTGGAGTCTGGGGGCTGTCTTGGACAAAGTGACAGTGAAATGGTATAATTCTCGATTCTTGGTGGAGTCAGGAAAGGAAATAGCAAAACTGCTACCTTGGACTTCTGGATAGTGGGATTGAATTGTTAAGACTAGTAGGCGGAGTCCTCTGGGATTCAGCCTTAAAGATAAAGGGTTCCAAGATGGCTGGTTGCTCTTCAAGAAGGAAGTCTTGCAAGCACAGGAGCAGGCTGTCCCCCTGAGCTGCAAAATGAGACTCAGCTCTGGTGAGACCTCACCTTGAGTACTGTGTCCAGTTTTGAGCCCCTCACTGCAGGAAAGACATCGAGGGCCCTGGAGTGTGTTCAAAGAAGGTCAACAAAGCTGGTGAGGAGTACAGGCCATATGAGGAGTGGCTGAGGGAACTGGGAATGTTCAGTCTGAAGAAGTGGAGGCTCAGGGGAGACCTTATTTCTCTCAATAACTACCTGAAGGGAGGTTGTAGTGAGCTGGGGCTTGACCTCTTCTCTTGTGTAACTGGTGATAGGACTAGAGGGAATGGCTTCAAGCTGTGCCAGGGGAGGTTCAGGCTGGATCTTAAGAAATACTACTTCTCTGAAAGGATAGTTAGGCAGTGGAATGAGCTGCCCAGGGAGGTGGTGGAATCACCAGCCCTCAAGGTGTTCAGTAAGCATTTGGACATTGTGTTGAAGGACATGGTTTAGTGAGAACTATTGGATGGTTGGACTGAGTGATCCTGTTGGTCCTTTCCAACTTTGGTGATTCTATGATTCTTTGATCTACTCAGAGAGAAAGACAGAAGCTGCAGAGCAAGGAAAAGAGGAGCCAACCAACAAGCTTGTTCATAAGGCAGAAACTTTATTAATTTATTTATTTATTTTTCAATATTTAAGCAGAAGCTCCCAGCTCCCAGTGACAAAAGAACTTGTCTTACATAAACTTGTTCTGCTATTCAAACTACACATGTTGTATTAAAGTATCAATAGTATGGACAAATCCATCAGTCTGAAGCAAGCACCATGAGACAAAAGTTTTAGCTTGTTAAGAGAAGCCTTAACTACTACTAGCAGAATCACACACAAAAAATAAATAAAAAAAAAAAATTAAAAAAAAAATAAAATTGAGGATGCAGAGATTTAGCATAGATTCCCTGTACCATGCTAAATTTTGCTTGTAAGTGTTGTATTAAATATTTAGAAATACACTTTTAGAAAAGCATGGAGTTTTCACTGCAAAATTCTCAGTGACACTAATGGGCACTGCATGACTCATTTCCCACACATGGCTTTGAACATCCGTCCTACTTTGTGCTGTACAGTTTCTAGTGCCACTGTCATCATTATAACATCTCAGAATTTTCCAGTAGTGTTTTTAAGCTTTGTGAGTCACTTTTCCCATGATTGGGTAGTTCTTTTACTTATCCTCTTGTTTCTTTGTAATTTAAGATTTTTAATGTCTTACTTGCCTGAAAGAACCTCTTAAAACAAACTAACTTTAGAGAGACTAAGCTCTTTGCTCAGTTCTTCATGGAAACTGGCAGCTAAAGTAAAGAGCTGAACGTAGAAAGTGTGTAATTTTCTTTGACACTATTTAGTACTTCTGGTCAACAGCTTCTTTTGCTGTTCTTGAGAGGAGAATAAACTCAAGAATCCCTGTGTGGCAGCAAAGTTAGATGTTACAAGTGAAGGCTTTTTTGCTTATTTGCTTGTTTGTTTCCCAGGATTACCAGCTGTTGTGATTTCATAGATGAGCTGTGTCGTAGATCACCCCAATTTAATATTTGATATTTCCTTCTCTAAATATGCGGTTTCATTTCTTAGTTGTTTTATGTGTTTTTTGTTTGTTTGTTTGTTTGTTTTCACCCCATGATTATTAATTTATTTATGAGTCACTAGTGACAACTTGGAAGTTTTCTACAGGTCTTTCTCCACTGATACGATGAAGTTAGTTATGTTTAAATCCTAGCATGCAGGTAGTACTGAATCGAAGAATAATAGAATCACAAGGTTGGAAAGGACCATCATCTAGTCCAACCATCTTCCCATTACCATTGCTACCACAATCTACTAAACCATATCTTGTATCTCCTCATCCAGACATCTTTTGAACACTGCCAGGCATGGCAACTGCACCACCTCCCTGGGCAGCCATTCCTGCCTGACCACTCTCTGAGAGAAAAAGTTCTTTCATATGTCTAATCTAAACCTCTTTTGTTACAACTTGCGGATATTTTCTCAGGCCCTGTTTGTCGCCTGGGAGAAGAGGCCAAATGCCTCCTCATCACAACTTCCTTCGTGAAGCTCTAGAGTGCAATGAGGTCTCCCCTGAGCCTCCTCTTACCCAGACTAAATTATCCCAGCTCCCTTAGCCATTCCTCATAAGACTTGTGCTCTAGACCCCTCACCAGTTTTGTTGCCTTTCTCTGGACATGTCCTAGGGCCTCCATGTCTTTCTTGTAGTGAGGAGCCCAAAACTGAAAATAAAACTTGTGGTGCAGGTTCACTGGTGTTCAGTCCAGGGGGATGATTACCTCTCTGTTCCTGCTGGCCATGCTATTTCTAATGAAGGCCACGATGCCAGTGGAACTGCCTTCTTGGAACTGGTTAGACTTCAAGGTCCCTTCCAATGCAAATAATTCTCAGATTCTATGTTTGTACACAATAAGAAGTGATCTATCATCTGGAAAATAGGGGACTTTGTAACATCTGTGAAAATGTGCATGGTAAGTGATAATGCACAGCGATACCTCCAGTGTTAAAATATGGAATTTACATGCATAAGCTGGAGTTCCAGTGACAACATTTTAACAGTACTTGTACATTTTTAGAATTTCAGACATCTTTTTTTCTGATTCACATGTGCCCTTAGCACAAAGGCTGCCACTGTAGCACTGAAACTGAGACAGAACTGTAAGATTTTATTCTTTAATTATCTGAGGTGTTCAGTGCATTTTTTCTTTAGATGAAAAGAACTAGGCAATTTTTAGAACTGTATTAGCCTTTGAAATAAAGCTAGAAGGATGATCAGCACAAGATCACATCCGTACTTCTATTTAGCCTAAATATTTACTTTAAGTTATTGCAATGGAAGAAAGAGAGAGAATTATATATATATATATATATGTGCATACATCAGATCACAAATTTTGTGAAATTGAAGATGATAGACTTTTTTCTCAATTTCTATCCTGGCAACAAGCTAATATCACTTTTCCAACCCAAAAACATCATCAACAGTAAAAGGCATAGCTCTCAATACCCTCAAATCCATGATGTAGAAAATGAATGCAAATAAAGTCTAGCATATCAAGATGTGAATATTAGCACTTCTGGAATTGCCAAGTAAAGCACTTTTCTCAACAAAGTGACTACCTTTTCTTTGCTTATAAGTCTTCACTCCAAAATGAGGTAAGTAAAGCTGATGAATAGGATGAATTACTTAAAATACAAGTGACAGCTCACATGCATCAAACAGAACAAAAAGATATTTTCTCACTCTTTATTCATGGGATGTAAATTGTGCTTTAGAAGCAAAAATTTCTCTGCATGGTGGGGTGGAAAAGAATCAAGAACTTTTAAACCCAGGGAGCCTTTGGAAGCTATTTTAGAAATTGTTTTTTCCTGCAGGGTTCTATTGAGCTTAATGAACCAAGTGGGCTTGGCAGGCTGTCCTGCTGGCTTCTGCAGCCTGTGGGAAGTATGGTTACTCTGGAGCTCATCCATCTCCACATTGCATCTCAAAGCTGCAACTCTACCAGATGTGCTAATGGAACAGCTCTGCCACCTCCATTGATAAGCACTTAGATTTTTAAATTCCTAGCCTGCTAAATTACCTCTGTCCATTTAAAGCTCACACACACTGAACATGTTAACAGTAAACTCACCTACAAGCCTTTGGAGTATAATAGTGCTAAGATTAAGGCTTCCCAGGCCATTTGTACATTGCTTGCAAATCTCAGTTCAAAGCAGACATGCCATTAAATTGGTATACAGAATATCTCCTTTATATAAAATCTTCTGTATTTATTTTCAAGACCACTGCTATTCTTGTTTGAATTCATAGCCTGATATGTAGCAACTTGAATGGCTAAGAAGCATTTTTACAGTTGCTAGATGAGAATAGAATACACAGATATTTAATAAACAAAAACATAAACAAAAACAACTCTCTCTTCCTCCCCCCCAAAAAAGAAAACTTTTGTTTTTAAAAAAGTCGGTTTATTTAGTCCTGTAAATCCCATGAGAAGTTACTGATGGTTTTACTCTTTAATTTCCATAAGATTTTAAAGTCTGAAAAAAAAAAAATGAAGGAGATCAGTAAACAGTAAGATTAAATATAGAGATACCGAGAATCATTTTTACTCGCATGAAAAGAGAGAACTGGTGTTAAATTTCACATCAGAGGTAATATTGGAATTAAGAGAAAGATATTTTGGAAGGCTGGATGATTTTGTGATGTGGTCCAGAAATGAATGTAAGAAGCATAGAATATCTTACTTGTAGAAAACATTGTGTTATTGGCGTAAGCCCATTTGGTCTCAATCTAGAAGATCTGCAAATTTGTCCATCATCTAAAGCTCTCTTGCTGCTTACTTACACTGCTGAGGACTTTGCAGCAAAATCCACATATGACCTTCATCTATGCCCGGTGTAATCATTAGCAATAATTTCACTGATTTCAGTTAAGAATGGTATCTTGCGATGTGTTAAATAAAAAATAAAAAATTAAAAAAAAATAATAATAATAAAAAATCATTAAATTCATATAAACATTTCTACACCATGCTGAGTCATGTATGTGCTAAGGCACTGCAGCAGTATCTCATCAGTAACTTATACTCCAGCTCAAAAATACAGTCTCTTTTTCTCTTTTCACTCTGATTGTAGGAGTGTTTTAATACAGGTTAAACACATGATGTAATGTTGGAAAAGAGCTATAGAGTGGAAAATACTGCTGTATAAACTTGTGGCACATGGTGACTTAGTCAGCTGTCACTGAGTTCTTAGCATCATTTTTTGTTCCTACACTAGTGCTTCGCGAGGGCAGAGAAAAATATAACTTCTAATAGCGAGGCTTCAAAAGTACAGGAAAGTACATGATCTATTTCAATACTGTGACTGCACTGTCTCACTTCTATAAGAATAATACGTGATTGCACATCACAGACTAGAACTACCAGAGAGGGCGGCCCAAGCCAGTGTCAGAGAACATCATACGGTGCTTTTGAAGCATTTCATGTGTCTTTTTGTAACTCTTGTTTTGGGTTCTGGCCTATGTATTTTTTAGTTTAGCAACATTCCAGCTGAGTATGAACCAAAGAGATTGCGGAGCTTGGAGACCTTTGAATAATACAGAAGATGTGAACTGAAAAATTGGATTTTGCCAAGTTTTGTGGCCCAGGTGCTCAACCTAAACCTAGGCAGCCATTTTTATCCTCTTACCCAGCCTCTTTTCTTGCCATCCACTGCTACATATGGTCAAACAACTTTGGGTGGTCATTTTTCTATGTCAAACTGAATATAGCATGGTCTACATCTTTTGAGTGGTGAAAATTAGACATTTTGATCTCATGGGCAAAGAGCATTGAAAATTGAATGACTTGAGCAGCAGCAGCAGCAGACCAGTTCAGTTCAGTGGGATGGAAATGTCTAACCTTTTATTTTAAACACAGTGCTAAATAACTCACTGAAGCAGCCAGACTTTGAGTTACTGAGGAGGAGCTGTAGGGGATTTTTTTTTTTCTTCTGCCTGTGAATGGCCAATACGTTAAGAATATTGACAAGTCACACTTGTGTGGAAAAACACAAGTTCAAGAACTGAAGAGATGAAGAAATTGAGCCTATATTTACTTTGATACTGCTGTAGAGTGCAGTGAGGTTTCCCCTAAGCCTCCTCCATACTAAACAGTCCCAGCTCCCTCAGCCACTCCTCGTGAGACTTGTAAAAGAGAGGCATACTAATTCTGTGTATGTTTCACAAGACAGCTCTGCACAAATACTTTGCCATATTTGAATGCTTCTAACATTACTGTTATGGATCAAAAGAAAAGTAAATGTAGCAAGGATTACTGAGAGAAATGTACTTATTGGTTCCAGCAAAATGGCTGCAGGTTATAACTGATTAGCTACAGGTGTCTTTTAAGCTAAGCACTCAAAGCATAAAAACTAAAAAGCAGTGAAGTGAGAAGAGCAGAATCAGTTAAAAACAAACAAACAAACAAACAAAACCCCTTTGGAAGGAGTCATACATACTTCAGAGTTAAAAGACTTATTAGATGACGGTTACAGCCATAATTTTTCCTCATTCTGCTTTGGATCACCTCAACTTTTTAAATGATATGATCTGAAAAACCGTAGGATAAAGAATATCCTTATTCCAATAGAAACTGAAGACCCACAACAAAAGCAATGGAAACTGGGAACCTTCCCATTGATTTCAGAGGACTTTGGTTTGGATTGACCTTAAACTGTCCTTTTAAAGAAGCCTTCACTGTAACAAAATGAACAGGGCATAGGTATAATTTGATCAAAAACTGTGTTTGAGATTTATTTTTAAAAACTAGACTGCAGTCAGTTTCCATGACTTAAATACACATCTTTTTTGGGTAAAATGACAGATATTATTTTGTTATCTCACTATGAAGAGCTAAAGATCATTCCAGTATCAAAATGTTAAGCTCATTTACTCCTATTTTCTCAATTTCCAACCTTGCTATGCACAGAGAAAAAAAATGAGTGTAGCAGATTGTGCTGCAATTCTGTGATTAATACCTGCATATCATTTGCTTCTACCTCTGTTGAAGTATTTCAGCACTACACAGCTATTAGAATTAATTCTTAAGCCATCTTTAAAGCCCACACTGAAAGAGAAAACACCTACAAATACTGTACTGCTGCATTTTTCTATAAATGAGAAAGTTCTACTCACCTAAGCATGGGCTCTGATTAACATGTAACTCACCTTGTAAACTACTCATTAAAAATTGTCAGCAATCATAAGAAGTTAGATTGTCAGACTGTCTTCATTCTTGTTCATCTGAGACCAATTTTCGGTGACTCCACCATCTCCCTGGGCAGTCCATTCCAGTGCCATACCACTCTTGCTAAGAAGCATACACTTTCCTAATGTCCAGACTGAATCTCCCCTGCTGTAGCTTGAAATCATTCCCTCTAGTCCTATCACTAATGACATGAGAGAAGAGGCCGACACCCAGCTCACTACAACCTCCCATCAGGAGTTACAGAGAGCAATAAGGTCTCCCCTGATCCTCCTCTTCTCCAGACTAAATATTCCCAGTTCCTTCAGCCTCTCCTCATACGGCCTGTGCTCCAGACCCCCCACTAGCTTTGTTGCCTGTCTTTGAACATGTTCCTGGGCCTCGATATCTTTCTTGCATACTTTGTAATGTATTTTCTGAAGCTATTCAGACCATTTTCTATGTTCTCCAAAAGAAAAAAACAAATACAAGAGTAAAAATAATATCAAGATTAGAACAGTGCTCATATTATATTGTCAGAAGAGGCAAAAGTGTGCAAAGGCAGAAAGCTGGATTTTTTAATGCTACGAAAATAGAGTCAGTGGAAGAAAGAGGAAAAAAGAAGAAAAGGTGGATTTATCCTTTGCACACATAGCCATAAATTTCTGACAACATAATAGAACTGAGATTACGACTTGGCTATGATATGAGTTGTCCAAAGTAAACCACAGAGATCTTGGCTTTTGTTTCAAAATGCAGATCCTGAGAGTCTGAAAACAAAACAAAACAAAAATGCAAACAAGCAAACCAACAACAAAATAATAATAGTAATAATTTTAAAATATTTTTATTTTAATAATAAAAATAATAATAACTAAAAAACAAAATAACACAAATATGTAAGCTGCAATTACCATGTAAACATAGTGAATGGATATTCCTTTAACATTTTCTAGAATTTATCTCACTTTGGCTGTAGGATGGATATATAAACTATTTAAATTGAATTAACTATGCCTACATGAGTTTATTACCTTCCTGTGACCTGCATCTCATATTTTTGTTAGTCTTTTCAATACCAGTATGAGCTCATATTCTTTTTTCCCGAAGTTGCCTTATTCTTTCTGTGATTGTTGATGTTATCTGGGGCTTCTGTTCTCTTTGGAGCACTGTTGGTGGCCTATGAAGCAAATGGTTTCTTCTGTCTTCTTACTGTAAATGTACAGCATTAATGAGCCTGCCAGATGTTCATTTCAAACAATCTTAACTTCTGATGTATTCATTTATTGCTCCCAACTTTGTGGGTGCTTACTGTTTACTTTTACAGAATTTTCTTTAGAGCAAATCTTTCAAAACAAACCTTCAGTTCTTCCCCAAGTTGTCTCTTCAAGGTTTATGGCCATGACAGAGAAAGGGAAGAGTAAGACAGCCATTTACAGCAGTCTTTGTGCTGACAAGTGGCAAAGAGCAAAGCTTCAGATTTGCTCTTTTCAGCTCAAGTCCTCTGATGCCTGGGGAGATCCGTAGCCAAGGAAAAACCTATAACAGGTAGCTTTTTGTACCTCATTACATTTCAATCAAACAAACAGGAAGGTACTCTGATTCTTTATTGTCCTAAACAAAATATTGATGATATAGCTTTTTCTTTTGCTCTTTATCAGTCTTTTATTTGCAAGATGCACACACACACACACAAAAATAAATAATAATAATAAAAAAAAAATCATGGTGTTTCTTTTAGCAAGTGAACTTATTGTCAGTGGAATCGGGCAGGTAGTGTGAATGGGAAATCATATTTGAGGCTACAATCTTTCATTTCTGACATTTTGCAAAGAAAGAGGTCCCTTTGGCTAAGTTTTTGCAGCTTCATGTATGACATTTTGTCATTAATTTTGACTGGAGATTGGGTGCTATTTCTACCCAGAAAAAAAAAAAAAAAAAAAGAGAGAGAGAGGGAGAAATATGTCAGAGATGCATGCATGCAAGCAGCTCATGTTCTGAGGGATGTTCAGGTGCTGTAATTGTCAGTTTTGAAGACTGAAACCCACAGAATCATGACAGACTATGAAGATAATTATAATTTTTGAAACAAGCATTGAAATGTTTTTTGTGTGTCTCTCTGTTTGTGTAACTCTACATTTTGCAAATAAAACATTGTGAATGACAATCAATAGAAATCAATACAGTGTAAATAAATACAAACTGTAAAACAGTAAGGCATTTATGTTTATAAATTAAATGTATTTTCTGCAATTATGTAGTGCAAATTTGCTAATAAATCTCAAATAAATGTATTTTTTTGAACCAGGAATAAATAATCAACAGGAAGCATAACCATCCAAATGATTTATAAGCAAGTTCTTGACAAGACTGTGAGGCCCAAAGAACAAGAAAAGACTGTCCTATGTTTATTGTGTCAATCCCAAGGGCCTTCTGGGTAAAACAAAATTGCCCCACTCACCTTAAGGATTACTTAGACACCACAGAAAGATTGAAAAGTACTTTTAAATTGTTCATCTGCACATTATAATAAAATCTATATATTTTTTTTCTTCTTTCAACAATAACTAGGTAAATATATATATATATATATATATATATATATATTTCAAATTTAAGTAGGCATATAAATATAATCTCGGAGTACTGAACATGATTTTGACCTTACTTGGAAGAATGACACAGTTCAAACTGTATTCAAACAACAACAAAAAGTTTATAATTTTCATTAAGTCTGTAAACAAGGAATTTCTTATACCTGCCAAATACCAAGAGACAGTTTCATAGAATTGTAGAATCATAGATTCATATTCAGCTCTCTCATTTTCCAGAAGAAATCTGAGTCCCTGTGAAAAACAATTTCCATCATTGTTTTATCCACGAGGCTGGACAGCTGGACTGAAGGTACGCCAGGTATGGGAGATGATGTCTTCAGCAGTTTTAAGTTAAGTCATTCCTGGAATAACAATACATATCATTTTGTGTTATACTTGTGTGGGAATACAAGAAAAGCTGTTTAGAGCAGCAGCTGTGGAGCAAGATAAACAACATACTTGCAATTAGGAAAAAAAAAATAAAAATAGTGGGCTTCAGTCACTGGAAATTTATGTTTACTTCTAAGGAATTTCGTTTATTTTCACCTGCATTTGATGAACTCCATGTTTATAAGCAATTTGGGAAGAAGAAAAGTTAAAATTGTACCTGACTCATGTATCCTATCTTTTCTGTTTGATTACCAAAACAAACCAAAAAACCAAACAAACCAACAAAGTACAAAAAAAAGTACAAAGACAAAGTACACACATCCTGCAATGGGTACAGTAGCACACTGGTTGCTGTAATCATTTTTTGGATGTTTTTGACAATGTTGTTTAAGTAACTATTTAGATGTTACAGTTTGTATCATGTATGTATTAAATGTTACAGTTTTCATTTGAGGCCGGTAGGCCTTAAAATTATACACTGTATATGTATATACCTGTCTCTCTATATGCATAAATAGAGGAACATCAACCTTGTTCAACCTCTGAGCATAGCCATAAAATGTTTAATACATCACATTCCATTTTACTATTAATTATTTATATATATTATTCAGGGACATTTAGTAACAAAGATAAGTCCTTGGAGTGGAGACATGGGGAAAGGTATCAGACAGAAACAGTACCAATGCACAGATGGCTATGTCACTTGGCCTTCAGCTTTAAATCTAATAGGCCACCTGAGGCAAGATGACACACATCCTGTCATATCTCATGGCTTAATTGCAAAAAAAAAAATAAATCCTTGCTTCACTAGAAGCAAAGAATTTTAGCATGAACCACTGATTATATACAGAATAACAATTTCCGTGGACATGGCCAGAGCCATTGAAAAGAGTTAGACGTGGTTGTTTATTAAGTCAGAAAGGATTACTTTTTATTCAGCAAAGTCTTTTATAAAGGGGGTTTATATCACTGAAATGCATGGTGAGTGTGTATAAATTGAATCCCTCACCAAGTCTCAAGTGTCAGCCACTGTAAATTCAGATTTATGCTCCTTTTCACTGGCTGTTTGCAGAAGCAATTCATTTTACTAGATTCAGAAATCTAGCAGTACTTTATATATGCCTTACATTTTAATTTTTCTTTCAACATATATCTGAGAATAAAACAGCAATGCAAGCAAAAGAAATAGAATACTTTTGATTTTTTAAGAGACATAATTATTGATTACTGAAGTGGGAACAGCTTGAATTACTTTTGTCAATCCTTAAATAATCAATTTACACTGATTTCTGTTAACTGTTATTGAAAATAAGCATACAAAATCCATTATTCTGTCGTGACAGGCTTTCTGCCCTCAGTGTTTGATTTTGAATATGACATTTGGAAATAAGAACTAGTGTTCATTGGAAAATGTATTTAAATTAAATGATCAGACTGTAAAATCAATTCTTTGTTAAAAAATTAAACCAAGCTACAAACACTACTGTAAACATAGCTCTTAACAAGCTAAAACTTTTTTTTGCTGGCATTGCCAGATAGATACATATATTTTCTAAAATTATGATAACGAAGACCACTCCATTACCTTTTACTCTGAGAAATGAAGAGTTACCCAAGCTATCTAACTGCTTGCTTCACATCAGTACATCAGGACTACTAATCCTATGTTATGAATAAACTCTTAGTTGAACAGTTTTCTTCATTTAATGCTAAAGAGGTGTCCCTCACTGCTGCTGAAGCTGTTGCTCTTTGGAGAGTACTTAGATATATGTGAATATCTAAAGTTGCACTTTCTGTGTGTATTTCCAGCCAAGCTCAGAGCATATTTACACAGCTTAAACTGAAATGCAAATGTGTCCTTCTGAACTTAAAAAGAAGTCAAATATAAACCCCATGTATTTCAAGGCTGATTGTTGTACTTCATTGAGTAGTCATCATCTAAAAAACCTGCTATTTTTTTCAGAGAAAGTCTCTGAAGCTTCAGAATGTTTTATACAACGAGAATAATAATTTAATAAGATGTTAATAGAACAGATTCCTGGTATGCCTGTTGTCTTTAGCTAAGGAACAGCTTCAACCTATATATGATCATGTCTAGGCTCTGCCTAAAACCTCTGTCTAAAACCTATCCAAATTGCTTTTCCTTAGATAAAAAGTTCATGATAATTTTCAGAAACTACATGATAAATATTCCCTTGGAAGACACAATGCCCAAAGCTAAAATATAAATCTCACTTTGATTTCATGCCCTTAAGCCTAAAATTAAATCCTCAAATATGCAAGATATGTCTCTTTTCAAAAGTTCTCTAAATGCAAATATGAAACTGTATTGATATTCACAACTAAGATTTTGGTTATAACTTAAAGGAGAACAGTATCACTCTAATAATACTTTTTTTTTTTTTTTTTTTTTTTTTTAACTTTAAGATGCTAGAAACACAAAAAGCATAAACATCTAGGGGAATACTTCCAGAAAAAAAAGCAGAGTAAGACTGCTGTAGGGAAAGCAAACAAACAAATAAATAAGGAACTGAATAAATAATAAATAAAGTTGTTCAAACCTCCTCACTTTATCTTTCATTTCCATCATGTTCCTTTACTGGTTTCAATGGAAAAAGCTACGTAAACCCTGTCACCACTCTGGTAATATTCCCAGGAAAGCAAAAAGAAATAGTGCATATAAATAAAGTAGACTTAGAGGATATCTGCCTGCTCACAATGTAGGCCTTTATATTACTGAATGTTCTTATAAAATAATAAGGTAAAATTCTGGCCCCACCAACATCACTTAAACAATGTTGTTTGACTTTAGTGGGTCAGGAATTATTCAGTGAATCACTAAACCAGATCCATTGGTAAAAAGGTCAGATTCTTGCTATGTTTATTGCTGATTGGCTGAATTAGGCAAAGTATCACCTGCAGGTTGAGGGAAGTGATTCTTCCCTTCTACTGACTGCTAGAGGAGGTCATACCTGAATTATTATGTGCAGATCTGGGCACCACAACACAAGAGTAAAGTGGATGTACTAGAAAGGTCTGATCTTGGGCCAAATAGACACTGAAGGGCCTGGAGTTCCTCTCCTATGAGAAAAGGCTGAAAGACCTGGGACAGTTCATCCTGAAAAGAGGAGTCTGAGGAGAATCACAGCAATGCGTACAAATACTTGAAGGGAGGGTTCAAAGAAGACAGACCCAGTCTCTTTTCAGTGGTGCACAGTGGATAGGATAAGAGGCAATGAACACAAACTGGGACACAGGAGGTTCTCTCAGAACATCAGGAGCACTTCTGTGCTTTGAAGGTAACAGAGCACTGGCACAGGTTGCCCACAAGCTGTGGAGTCTACTCCCTCAAAAGGGCATTAATAGACTCCTGGGTGTCCCTGCTTAAGCAGGTGTTGGGCCAGATGGATGCAAAGGTCCATCCTCTGTGATGGACTGATTCTGGACATTCTCTCCCCAAGATGAGGTGAGCTGCCTAAATTGGATTCAGCAGCAACATCAGAGTTCCTTGAGCCACCTGCATCTTTAGCTCCTCTAGGCTGGTGAACATTTCTTATACCCTTCCAGACAACTGCTGTTATCGTCTGTCCAAAGTACAGGACAATTTGAATGTTGTGTCAATGACATGATAAGTAGTGAGAAGACTAAGTAATGCTCTCATAATCCACTCTTAGTCAAGTGCCTGGCAGAAAAGGGTGAATTTTAATGTTTTGGAGTTTATCAAGACATTGAATACGTGTTTTGCTTACTTGGCCATAATAGCTCACTACTGGAACACATTAAAAAAAGAAAGAAGGCATGAATGCTTCCCTTTTTCAGTTCATGTTGTCATTTAAAAATATGTGGCAGTTCTCAATACATTTTGAAGAGATCCTGAGCCTATCAAAATACTGCAATGGGTTCAAGCCGTTTGGAAGATAATTGCAGAAGAGCTCCTACTCTAGGAGTTCTCCTCAGACATATGAAAAAATGAGGCACTTGTGTGGAATAAACGTAGGGAAATGGGGCATTAACTGTAACTCACATGGAACTGAGTTTTCGTCATAATGTAACTGATTTTGAGATCATAACTCTAGATTAATAGTACATATATTTTATTTAGACTAAGTTATTTTAAAATCTGAATACATCACCATATTTTTATCATTTTAAGTGGCTTCCCCCTTTTTTAAATTATAAAAAAAGAAGTCTCCACTCTGCTGTCTTTCAGTTAATTGGATGATTTTTGACTATCTGTCTAACTGAGAAAAAATTTGGAATGATCATTAAAAGGTGTCATACTGGAGTGGCACAATATTCAGGATTAATTTGGACACATGGCAAAAGTGGATGGTTTAGATATCTGTCATTTGCATTATTATGTTGTGGTCTGTGACACCCTAATGAAAGTTATCAAGAATATACTTAATAAAGAGAAGGTTTAACAACCTAAATATCATGTTTTGCATACATAAACTTCCTGAAATTGACTTAGATCTCAGTTCTCATCCATTTACTTTGTGCCTTTACGTAGGTCTGCACCTTTAAACTGATGACTCTTCAGAAGCCATATGAAATGCATACATCCAAAATTCCACTTACAAAAACAAGTATTCAGCTACACTTTCCTCAAAGTAACTTCTAATCTATTCATTAATTAGCTCTTTGCTGGCAGAAAATAATAATAATAATAATAATTAAATTTTTAAATTTATTAAATATAATTATTATTACATGTGTGTATATGTATATGTATATGTATATGTATATGTATATGTATATGTATATGTATGTGTATGTGTATGTGTATGTGTATGTGTATGTGTATGTGTATATGTATATAGAAGCAGATGATTTTAGGGCTGTCATGGTCTGTCTCCACACAGAAGATGTTTCTAAGAATGGACTGAAGATCTGAGGTCACTTCACCATACACAAATGATGCAGCAAAGGAAATGTGAAATCTAAGAAAACTTCACTCAAAGAACTTCAGCTACTGCTATTTGTTATACCCTTTCTCATCACTGAAAGAATGACTTATTTTTGCTTCCCTTATTTTTGTTCCAGAAAAATGTTCAGTGGGGATGAGATTAATCCAATTCTCTTTTTCACTTTCTTTTTTTTTTTTTTTTCTTCCACAGAAAAAGCAGAAATTAAAATAAAAACAATAACCTTAATACAACAATGAATTTCTAAGAATTCACATCACAAATATTTATCCTTAAATGCTCAGTAGTGAATTCTCTAGTGAGGTCTTTGTGTGATAGCAACTATATATGTGTATGTATGCATTTTTATCAGGATGTAAACACAGACGATTTTTCTTTCTGTCTCCAAAATCTTTAATAACATACTTGTCCCTTAAGTCAATATGAATTATAGTCTTACTTACATTTACTTCTGAATATCGCAGTTGAAGATAAATTTAGTACTTAGGGGTCTGCTAGTTTTATTGGTTTAATAATTAAGTATCTTACCACATCTGAGTGGATATATATTAAATGGAAACAAACCATGCGGAATGTGATGTGATAACTGCTCATATATTTTGAGAGGCCAAGAACTCTCAAACAGCAGCTGAAACAGTGACTGAAAAAGTAACATCCATAGCAGGGTATATTATGTCTATTATATTAAAAAAAAAGCAATGAATCAACAAGATTTATTGGACAAGGGATCAATCCTTTAGTCAGGGAGATTCAAGCAGGAAGGAATAACTGGGTTCGTTCTAGAAATGATAGTGGACAGTACAGTTTAGTTCACCCAACTTTTTGGCCCTCCACTACCTGCCCAGTGTGGAACAGCTGCATAGATAAAAGAGAGCATACAGTCACCCTGGCCAAAATTTTCCAGCAGAGTTTACAAATGATTTCCTGGAAAGATTATACAGCTTCTGTGTGAATCTGAATCTGGAAGTGAAAAACAGGATTGCAATAACTCTGTCTTACCTTACCTGCCCCAGTGGTCCCTGAAGGGATCGTGCATGGTGCTAATTTTGCTGGATCCTATAACAGACAAGTCTACATGTACTGAAAATACCTATGATATCTTTCCATGCAAGAAAGTGTGAGAAGACTTCTGTTGCCTTTATTTTCTTTGTTTTTATAACTTACCATAAATCTGTTTTGAGTGGAAAATTTTCTGACCAAAGGACGTAAAGCAAAATTCAAACACAGGAAGGCAGATGAAAAAGATCTTTGAAGCCTACGGCTTTTTGTCTGATCACACAAATTAAAAAATAATAAATAAAACAATAATAAAAACAAAAAACAAAAGAAAAGAAAAAAAAAAACAACAAAAAACAAAAAACAAACCATTGATCTTTTAGTTTTTAGAAGAAGAGAGAGAAATCAGTGTAATATATCCAGTATTCCAACTGGCTTCTTTGGCTTTCTTCCTTTCAGTCTCTTCTCACCTAGAGAGAACATAAGCTCAGATGGATATAACACAGTCTGTAAGAAAAATTTTTTGCCTGAAAAAGAGGAAAAAATGATGAACAGAAATTATGTTAGAAAAAACAAGTCTCCTTTGTAGGTTCAGGAATTATGCCACACAAAGGAACTCTTCTCTAGCACCTCCAATTCTCAACAGCTTTCCATACAAATTTCAGCAACTCGCTATTTCCTTTTCCAACCTTGGTGCTTTTACTGTTGTTTTGGTTTTGGTTTTTTCATGGGTGTTCCCCACCCCCCCTCCTTTTTTTTTTTTTTTTTTTCCTTCTATACCTTAAGTAGCAAAAGCAAAACTACCTTGAGATTTACTAGTGATTTCTGTCTAACCTGCTACACTCACATGAAGACTAAGTTAACCAACTCTATTGTTTTCTCTGTTCACTGAGCACTGTGCAATTAACTTCAGATTCAAGATCTCACTGCAAAGGTTATGCCTAGAACATACCCTTTTTTGTGTTCAGATAAAGTCATAACTCCCACTGGGGCTGAACATTTAATGACATTGTGTTCCACGCTATGCTCTGTACAAAGTCTTCCAGAAAGAAGGCTTTAGTACACATAAAAATTAATTTATTTAACATTCTAATATCTTAATCAAATTATTTAATAATAGCAAAAAGAAATGAAAAGACACAATCTCACTTTTTGTGTGTGTGTGAGAGAGAGAGATCTTAAAACAGTTAGCTATTAATTTCTTTTAAATGATTTAATTTTTATCACAACACTGTATAAATGCCATAAGCTGAATCAGTATAATACTATGAAAATACATGGTATGTTATAGTGCCAGCCCCATCACCAAAGGGCAATGCGGAGAGAAAAACACAAAAATTCAAAGAAGGTATATCCCAAAATTCACAGGACAATCGTTGTCATCTGATCCTAGAAGCCAGTGATGAGTATCCCATCCACTTTAAGTAGTTACCTTAAAGACAAAAATAAATAAAATAAAATAAAATAAATAAAAATTAAACCTTTGAAAAATCTTCTCTTTTTACTTTCTTTTGATATTGACAAAATAATCCTTTTTGATGAAGAGCTTTGAATACTACTCCTTATTTTGGCTTTTGGAAATGACTGCACAGCAACAGCATTGGCAAGCTTTGCAAATAGTTTCTGGGCTGAGAAGCCCAGAAAACCTTATCTTTACCACTTTTTCATTGTATCATTCTGTGATCCCACGTTAGATTGCATGTCTCAGCCATTTGATGAACACCCGATGGTGCCAGAATGGTACACCTTTCTAGGCAAAAAGATTTGGTCACAAGGTTACATTGCCCTCACTGTTGCCAATGAGACAGTATAAGATGATTATTTATGTGCATGTAGTCTGAAGACAAGATTTGCATTTAAACAGATGATAACAAAATCTTTCTCATAGAACTATGGGTAATTTGTATCATTGATACAAATGAGTATGGCTGAGCTTTCTTTCATTCTTTAAAGTGAACAGGAATCTTCCCGAAATCTTCGGTTTAAAAGGTAATTAGTCTTCAAGTCTAGATTTTATATATTTTTTCAAACAACTTAAAAAGTTATGGTTCTTACTTGGAATTCTACCTTTTGAGAATAAATAACTAATTTCCACAATAACACTTTATGACACCCTGTATGCTGTACTATACCTGATCATTCATATATTTCACAGACTTTTTTTCTTTACAGAGCCATTGTTGATCAAGTGTCTCTTGAACTACTGTGATGGACTTTAAAAGACACAATCCTTATAAATAGAGATTTGTCAAAAGAAATCATCTGAATTACTACCTCTGAGTCAGTAATAGAAACCTGGATGGTCCCTGTGTTAACATTTGGGAGTAAACACTGAAAATTAATCTTTGCTTGTCATGGTACGTTAACAATGCAGTATGAAGAATGCTTACATAGTAATCAGCATTGTTGCCTTTAAAAAGTAGGTTGGTGAGTATCCTTTTAAACCATTTATTGAACTTAATCTTTTGAAATCCACAGTGACAGCACTTGATCCAGAGCTGATTACAGCAATTGTTAAATGGTATAACAATTTGAGACCAAGCTTTGCACTTTGAAAGCAGAATCTCCCTTACAGAACAGGGTAAATCCTGCTGGCACAAAGAAAGGACTATTCAGTGATTAAACATAGCTCTTTAGTTCCACATTTGACATCAGAGATAGCAGACACCTTTCTTCCACAGGTGATCTGCTCTAGGAACATGCTCTGAAATGCTTCATGAGGATAAATCTTTTAAGAGTAACTCTGTAGGGAGTTTTTTAAGAAGTCAGAAAGATTCTTAATATTACTTCACTGTTTTTCTGTCTCATGTGCTAATAGTACTAGAGTATTAGGAAGGGAGGAGGGGAAGGAAGGAGGGAGAGAGACTGCAGTACCCTCTACAATTTTACTGAAAGATCATCTGGTATCTGGCAGAGCATCGTAACATCTATTCTCCCTTAGTGATTCAGTACTGCTCACAGGGCTGGAAAGCAGACATGAAATGAGGTAGTACATACAAAAATGCCAGATAAAATTATTTCAATCTTCACCATATCCTCTGAACATCTAACTTCACCTTGCATTGTAACATTTCAGTAAATAACATCCTCTAGTCCTTACACTAATATACTTCTTTTCTTTTCAATAGTAATTTTAATTAATTCATGCTTTCTGACATTTGCATTTGTCTTTAAATGCCACTAGATAACAGGGTTTTAATCATTCCAAATAGCTTTTTAATTATAGACCTAATTACTTTTGCAGAAGGTTAAGCTGCACAAACAGGAATAAAACTGTTTGCTTGTGCTCTGCGTTAAGAATGATGTAGTGTTTTCTCATTAGGTATTCTGTAAACTTGTTCGGTCAGTTTTATGTGACATTGAAGGAAAAAAAAAAAAAAAAAAAAGCCCCATACTGTATATCAGAAGAGTAGAATTAAATTCTATGACAGCTTAACACCCAGCTGTGTGGAACAGTCATTGATCTTGTAATTAATTATGAAATCAAAGTAAGTCATCCTTTTACATTACAGTGGCCATTTGAAGTTGACATATCTGAAAATATAAATTGGAGGAAAACATATAATCTTCTACAGTGTAAAATTTTTCTTCTCTGTAAACATTCCTTTGCATGTTGGGAAGGGGGTGGGGGGAGGATGTTGTTCATTTTGTGTGTGTGTTTTGCTTTGTACCATCCTTTGTTTTTGTGTTTTCCCACAAAATCTTTCCACAGTTAAGTTTCTACTACATGATATTTTTCCACTTCTGGAATAACAGAAAAAAAAATTATTACTGGAAACATTTTACCCCTCAGCTGGACAGTAGCCAGTTTGCAAATATAGAAGTAAAAGTTAATTTACACATCACCTTCTTATACATTCTCACTGAAAGATACTTTTTAGTTTGTGTATAAAGAAGGTCAGAAAAAGGTCTTTGTTGACTCTTTCATTCCTGTAGAAAATCATGCAAGGTACATCTATAATTCATTCACTGTTATACTCGAATAACTGTCAAATGGTATAGCTTAGTTCAGCAGCTGCATACATATTTTGTTGTGTTTGTTTTTTGGTTTTTTGTTTTGTTTCCTTTTGTTTCATTTTTTCTGATGCCATTTTTCATTTTATTTATTTTTTTTTAAAATCATACAGGTAGTTTTAGCTCAGAAAATTGAAACTTAAATATTTTCCTGTTCCTATAGTCCAAACAGCAAACCAAATTAGAACTGTGGAACCAAAATGTATTCTTCATCTCTGGACTGGACCTTCATTTGAGAGATTGTATGTCACTAGGGTTAAATAATCTCAAGATTTCAGGATACTGTTTGTTAGACTTTATTTCATTTTGCTCTTTACTGAAGATTTAACCATATTACCACGCATATGTTAGGTACTGTTTTCTTCTTTTCCCATAGGCATTTTGATTCTATACAAGTTAACTTTGAGTACAGGTTGTGCTCTAGCTGTCTGTTCTTCAGTCAGCACTCCTTTCAAGACAGATAAAATAAAAATAAATTTAAACACAAAGTTTAGGACATGGATAAGAATTCAAAGTCTCTTACTAAACAGTGTCATGCATTAATAAGAGGTGCACTTATGTACACTTAAAGCTAGTGATGCAATCACAAATATCTTATTTTCAAACAGTTCAATATAGAGATTCTGTTATCTTCAAATGAGACACTAAAGAAATGTCAGAATTTCCTTTGACATGCTTCACTTCGAATTTGTAATATAAATGAATGAACAGAATACGTGTTTTCCTAATTAGATTTGGAATTGCTTGAAATTGTTCAAATTTTGCACATGCCACATATATGGTCAAAACATGCTCTTCTTTATTCAGCAACATATATGTGTGTTTTCATAAACTAATGGTAGAAAAGAGCAAGACAATTTTTAAAGTGAATTTGTTTGTTTTTTTTGTTTTTGTTTTTGTTTTTTTTTTTTTTTTACAGTATATTTTGGCAAAGTTTTTTATTCTGTTCTCAAAGTATAATTCTGGATAAGAAGTTTATCAAATAGCTAAACAAAAACATAATACAGTGGTTGAACAATTAGCTGAACTATCAGGCAAAAAAAGCTTATAGTAAATGGAGTAACATCATAGTGGTAGCTAGTCATGAGTGGGGCTCATTTTTAGAGTCAGCTCTCTTTAATATTTTCAACAATGGCTTGGATACATGTCTGGAAGTTATACTAGGTAAGTCTGTGAATGATGATAAATTGGGAAGAATTGTTGATTATGTTAAGGGTAGAGAGACCTTCTAGAGTGATCTCGATAAATTGTAGGGCTGGGAAAGCACCAGTTGCATAAAGTTCAATTACAGCAAATAGGACAAGGCAACCCTGGATATTTGCGCAGACTGGTGGACAGGAGGCTGGGGAAAAGCCCCACAGAAAGGGGTTTTGGAGTTTAGTTGACAGCATGGTGAATCTGAGCCAACAGTGTGCCCTGGCACCCCAAAGGGCCAACCATGCCATGGGGTGCACGAAACCTAGAACTGTCAGTGGGCAAGGAAATGGATTGTCCTGCTTTGCTCTGTGCTGTGCAGCCTCAACTAAAGCACTGGGTGCAGGTTTGGGTGCCACAATATATGAAGGACATATAATTATTAGCTTCCAAAGGAGGGCTTCAAAGATGGTGAAAGATCTAGAGGACAAGCATATGAGGAGTGGCTGAAGTCCCTTGGTTTGCTCAGTGAAGAGCAGAGGAGGCTGAGGGAAGGCTCATGGAGGCTGCATCTCCTCCTCACAGGGTGAGAAGGGGCAGGGCTGAGCTCTGCTCTCTGCTTACAGTTGCAGGACACGAGGGAATGGCATGGAGCTGTCAGTGGAGGGTTAGGTGGATGTCCGGACAAGGTTTTTCACCAGAGGGTGGTGAGCATGGAACACGCTGCTCAGGGCAGTGGTCACAGCCCTAAGCTGCAGGAGTTCAAGTAGCATTAAAACAGTGATAGACATAGTGTTGTCTTGAATAGAAATAGTATTTGAGTTTGGAGAGCCAGGAGTTGTATGCAGTGAACCTTGCAGGGCCCTTCCAACTGAAAATATTCTACGATTCTATATTTCATGAATCATAGAATGGTATTGCTCAAAAAGGACTGCAATGATCCTCCAGATCCAGCCCCCACTCTATGTGCAAGATTGCTAGCCACCAGACCAGGCCGCCCAGAGCCATGTCCAGCCCAGCCTTGAATGACTCCAGGGACAGGGCACCCACAGCCTCCCTGGGCAACCTGTTCCAGTGTGTCACTACCCTCTGAGTGAAAAACTTCCTCCTAATATCTTACCTAAACCTCCCCTGTCTCAGTTTGAAACTGTGACCCCTTTTCCCCACATTGGCAGAAGAGAAACAAAATGAGAGAACGGAGACTGCAAGGCTTCACTCACAGTTACCAGGGGCTATTTTGAGGAGAGTTTCCTATGGAAACTTTCTCTGGTTTGTCCGGAAGTCTGGCTCTGTTCACACTCGTGTAACTGGTAGAACCTTTATGTTAGTTTGACACTCGTCACAAGCACTCTGTTTTGTGATCCTCTGAAGCTATTCTCTGGAACATTGCCCACTTCACTTCATAGTGAAAACAGTATGAGGTGATGTGAGCACAACCTACACATATCTCTGCAGTGACAAATGTTGAGTCATAACAACTACTTTAATCTTATGCAGAGAGGAAGATAACAGAAGAATCTAGACATAAAAGTTCTCCTTTTACCTATAAACTAAGAGCAGAAACTAAATATATACACACAGAGCATACTGCTTCATTACTTTAAATTTTCTTAAAATATGACATTATTTAAAAAGAATGAGTGATATATAAAACAATGTTAGTGCCATTTAATTTTATAGCAGAGTTTTGTTATTACATATATAAATGAAATATTACTAACAGTAAGTGCAGCCAGAAGTACTGCAATTACCAACATCTGATCTGAAAAAGTTACTTACCAGAAAAAGTGGTAAATGTTTGTTTGGAAACTTACAACTCATGTAGTAGTGAGAAGACATATAACAATGTCAGATTATGAGATTGTTAGAGGATGGAAAAAAAAAAAAAAAGAAAAAGAAAAAAGAAAAAAAACACCTTTAAATTTCTTACATTAAATAGTGCTTAACTATCAGATTCTTTTGTGGATCTAAACAAAACAAAACAACCCACATGTGTTTGAAAAATAGTTCAGAGATTTTTTACAAAAAGAATAAAAATAAAAATGAGCATGGTGTGTCTTTTTTATAAATATCTATTCCACATTGGTAATATTAATTTTCCATTGTACTCTTAAAAAAGAACTCTACCATATAAGTCAAGTAACGTCTGATGATGAAAGCTTCTTCCTGCTACTGGAGGCATTACAGTCTCCAGACTCTCTTCTTGTTGGGGGACTTCAACCACACTGATGTCTCCTGGAGAAGTAGCACAGCAAGTTGTCGGCAAACCAGGAGGCTCCTGAAATGCATTATGGACAAGTTATTGATCCAAGTAGTAGCCCAATCAGAGGGGATGCAATGCTGTTTACTCCCCTCCTGATTATACGTTGATGATTATAGGCGCAATGAGGTCACCCCGCAGCCTTCTTTTCTCTGGGTTGAACAAGCCCAGCTCCCTCAGCCTGTCTTCACAGGGGAGGTGCTCCACCCCCCTGATCATCTTTGTGGCTCTCCTCTGGATCCTCTTCAACAGCTCACTGTCTTTCTTGTACTGAGGGCTCAATACCTTGACACAGTACTCCAGATGAGGCCTCACAAGAGCAGAGTAGAGACGGACAATCACCTCCCTATCCCTGCTGGCAACCCCTTTCCTGATGGAGCCCAGGATACCACTTGATTTTTTTATGTACTCATAAAACATGTAAGCTGCAGGCACATTTATAACAAAGTAGCAAGTTCTTCATTTAATTATATACAGCAATTAAACTGATTAGAGTAAATGCAGGATTGTAGATTCTCTTACATTTACACTCTTATGGTGTGTAAATTCAGGGAAACTCTGGTGACTTTGAGAGAATATAAAATTTATTTAAAGGGAATGAGCACTAAATTTGGCTCATAGACCTCCTTATAATATTCAGCTGAGAGATGACAGCAGATGTGGTTGACTGATTTCTTAATGCCTTCTGAAAACCAAATATTGTAGTATTTACCAAAAAATTAGAGGGAACTGTATACTTATGAGCTGCAAATGAATAATTAATAACAAATAATTTATTCTGTGAATTTCACCTTTTCCACCAATTGAGTAAATTGTAATATTCCTGAATATATGTTCATTAATTGAACTGCTTCAGTGAATAATTCTGACTATTTTCTTAACAGGACTATGACACAGGGAATATTAAGAAAACAGATTAGCTTTAATTCAATGAAATAGATCATTTTCCTTGCGTGGTATATTCCTAGAAAAATAATTCTTAGAGAATTTACCATTAAACTGAGCAATGAAAAAAATAATTTTGACACTAGTCAAATTTTTTCCTAGCACCATATTTCTGCTCTCTTTCAGGCCATAGTAGTTTTTATTCCATTCTCACCTTCATCTAGCAATGTTTTTATGTTTAGTTCATTTTATATATTTGAAGCAAGCCACTTACGACACATGCAACAAAACATCATTGCTCATTGTCTGTGATCTGTTCCAAATATTGTAGAACTGAATAACATTTTCAGGTGATAGAATGTGGAGGTTGGCTTTGTTTTTCTCCTGAGCATGTCTGGGGTTAGGGACTGTTTTGGAATCAAAGCAATTAAGCATTCCAAATAGAACAGACTTCCAGTAAAAGTCTGAGCCTTCAATTTAGAAAAAGCTCCTATAAGAGATAAATGAGAAATTGATTTTTTCTTTTTTTTTCAATTCAGATGCTGAAACGAAGCTTAATATCTATTCAGCTTTAAATTAATTTAGTTTCTGCCCTTGCTGTATTTGAAAGAAAAAAATAAAGTATAAGAGAAACAAGAAAACAAACAAACAAACAAATAAACAAAAAAAAGCCTGTATGTCATGCTATGTCATGTTAAACTACATGCATGATTCCAAAGAAAATATTTAATTTTGTCAAATGGAAAAAAAAAAAAAAAGACGAGCTAGAGAAACCAGGTGAGGGAAGTCTATCATTTAAGTAGTACGTGGGATGAAAAAACTTTCTTTGCTTACTTTAAGCAGGTCAAGAAAGTATGGGATAAGCAATGCCTAATAGGAAAAAACATAACAACTAAGCATTTCAGCATAGAAACCAGAATTGAAGCACCGGTCTTTCCAGATACAGAAGGGTCTGCTGTTCAGCAGGCATGTTCAGCTTCCGTCTGAATGCACAGGATTTGTAGTCAGTGTTGGGTCCTGAAGTTTGATCTCAGTGTCCAGAGATATTAGAGTGGATCACTGATTATTTGCTGCAAATACATCCAAGTTTTATTCCTACTGACATCAGGGCACGAGGAAATGTTGCTGATTCAGATTTCATTGCAATATGCAGGAAAGTTGTTTCCCCATTTCCCAAAAGAAACACATGCTCTGAGATGGAAGGGAGGCTATCCACCCAAGTTTATAGAGCAAGTTCCTAATGAAGAGAATATCTTTGCTCCTGCTTCTACTCCAGTGAATGCTGAAAGACTTACAAAAAGTAGAACACGATCAGCGTGCTGTTGATGTACATACTTATCTCCTACCATCTGTGACATGCTGTTGAATCCACACTCAAATGAAGGAAATAAAAACATGAGAAACTCTATTTCCCATGTCACCAGTGAACAGATTATCCTCTAGAATACGCTGCTGTGCTAAGAACAAATATTTCCTCTATGCTCTAAATTTGAAAGACAAGACCAAGCATTCTGTAACCTTAGCTGCAGTTCATATGTCCTCAACACAGCTGAAGTTGATTACAAAGGAAAAAGATACAATTTGTGGTTCACAATGGCCAGAACCTCTTTTAGTTACATTACCAGTCTCAGACCTAGTCTAAAAATGGGATGCTTTGACTACAACTTTTTCTCATAGGAAATGAATTCAGAATCAAGTTAAAAACTATCATCTGACTTCTTCAAGTTCTCAAGAGAGCGGTACAAAAGTATGTGTCAGATGCATAGAATGAGCTCATGACTTGTCTCTCAGTTGAGTTTCTGTATCACAAATAGAAGTATTATCACAACAATTCACAGTCACAGCAAAGAGGCCAAAGATAGTTGATGGTTTGGAGACTAATATGCTCCCTTAAGTACATGCCTCTTTCACACAAGAATATGAGCAGTGCTGTACAGCCCTAACTCTTCCAGAAATATCTAGTGAGTAGTTACAATGGCACCTTAAGGCAGAAACAAATCCTTTTCCTTCAACACCACCGTCTCCCTCTCTAAATTTTTAAAGATCTTCTTATTCATTTTTAAACATATAATAACTGCAATAAAAAACTAACATCTTTAATGGGACTGAAGTCATTAACTTGGTCTTGTTTTATATGCTTTTATTTTATTTTCTTTTTTTTTTTTTTTTTTTTTCTTTTTTCAGCATCAGCTACATGCACTGTCTGATATTTATAAGCTAAACTGCAACAAGTATCCTGAGACAATTAGTTCAGGTTTCTCATGGATTTTAGTGGTGTTCATTTACAGAGCAGACACATTAGCAGTATGTCCACTGTACTACTGAGGAAAGTACATGACCTTTCCTAGAAACTACTACTTCTTTTCCTGCCCAACAACATCTGTAATTAGTATTGTGGAACAATTAAGTATGCAATATTTTAGCTGTGTCCACCACAGCAAAACACCTAGTCCTTGTAGCCCTGGAATCTAACTAGAGACTATAAATAAAGGAAATTATTAAATTTATTCATCTATTTTCAGGACAAGAAAAAAACAAATAAACAAGCAAACAAAAAACTGAGTAGAAAGTGGGAAGGGTTTTAGAACACAAAAGCACAGAGACTGTAAATCTTCTGTAACATTGCACTGTTCACTGCACTTTAAAGTTAGTTGTCCTGGAAACATGAAATAAAACATTAAATAAAAGAGTAATTTTAACAAATCTGAAAAAGTGACAAACAACCAGGTTACATACATTCATGTTTAATGAGTCTTAGACTGGACTTGCTAGATATTCAAACAAATTTAAGTTTGGGTGAGGTTTTTTGTTTTTTGTGTGTTTGTTTTAATGTTTTCTGCAGCTCATCCAGATGCTTGTGTTTATTTAAGATAATTTAATGTGGTAAACATAAAATGAATGTATTCCTGAAATAAAACAGGAAGATAGGTTTATGATTGGCAGAAGAAGGATGAGACAGCAGAGGGAGAACAGCTGCTTTCTCTGCATATTTTTTCCTTTATGATGTCTGTTACCTTAGGATGTCACTTTCTATTTCATCGTTGGGTATGGGTTGTCACAAAAACTTTGCGTAACCCAAACTGCTCTGAAGCTGCACTGTATGAATGCCCTCTCCTCATGCACACCCACAGCACTAAATGTGACACCTCACTGCTTCTTGGCTTTAATGAGAAACCTCTGTTTTCCAGAACTCACTTGGACATCAGTAGGGTATACCCACATGCCTTCAATCTCTATTGGAAAAAAAATTATTTTAGGAAGGGATAATTCATTCTTCTTCCTCATGACTGAGCAGAAAGGACACAGGATGCCCTTGTTTATGTTAAGAGTGCCAATATGGAAAGAGGGATTTTTGTCACGCTTTTAAAAGAGAGATTGATTACATTTTGCTAAACAGATGGTCTCTTGGTATGGAATAACTACTGAACTGAATACAGCTGAACACAGAAGCAAGGGACTTAAACACTTTAACAGTTTCAAGAACTAGGCTTAATGCTTTTTCTTTTCCTTTTTCTTTTTCTTCTTCTTTCTCTTTTCCTTCTTCTTTTTTCTTTTTCTTCTTCTTTTTCTTGAATTAATCCAGTCAGATTTCTCCCATACCTTCATCAAGAGTGAGAGAATCTTTCTGAGGCACAGCAGTTAAAAACATTCACATGTCAATTGCAATTTACAATTCCAGATAATAACTTCTCCATGACAGAGACCTATGAAAGATGGATACGCTTTGTTTTCCTTCTTTAAAATATACAGAAAAAATGATTTATTTAAAAACAGGAAAAGAACAGAAAGGTGGTTGAGAAAACCTTGATTTTTTATTTGATCAGATTCAGATTTTCTTCTAATTTGTCTGCCAATTGGTACAGGCCAATATGTTTTATCTCTGTTACAGAGGCGCAATGAGGAAGCAGTTATATCTCTGAGTTGTACCTGGAGGCATGTGTCTGTCAGGATATATACTATCCCTTGTTTATAGCTTTGCTTACAAGACACTATTCAGCTTACAGTTGTCTACTGGGTAGTCTAGTCCTCTTCTACACTAACAAAAGAGGGTACCTTTTCATGCATTCTCAATTGCTTTATCTCTTTCTGCTTTTTAACTTGACAGCATAAATTACTTTCTCAATTTTGCACAGAATTCTGGTCATAATAATGAACACTTCATTTTTTCAGCCAGTCCTCATTTGAATGCAAACTTTGTACTCAAGATGTGCATGGCTGATCTTGATTAAGATATTCCTCTCTTTCTTACATACATAATCCTTTGAAGTTCCATGCATATGGAAAAAGAATAATATTGGAGTGGGGATCTGCCTTGCAAATCTCAGAAAAGTCCAACCCTTTGATTAGGGTCATCCTTCTTGAACATGACATAAGCACTTTAGTGGTGCACTTATTCTCATGGGATGGGTCAGATTCTGTCATGCCTAAAATAACTGAATCAGGCATACTCAGTTTAAACTATCTGTTTATAAATTAAATTATTTTACAAAAATAAAGATGACATGATCTGCCTCACTGAACAAACAGATTATTTGCATGCATGGAAATCAATCTGATATTTTTAAGAGTATTTTTAAGAGTATTTCTGAGTATGTGTATATGTGTGATAGAGGGAGAGGGAGAGAGCGGGCTACATTGAAGCTATAAAATATGTGGGACATATATTTAATCCACCAAGAGATTATGAATTCTACTCAGGAAGTATTTCAGGTTTACCTGGTAATTTTGTGAACCCATTTAGCGTAGGTTGGAAAGGGGAATTAAGAATGCCATATAAAAATACCTCCCATACTAAGAATAATCAAAGAAGTAATCTCCATGTGCCTAAAAAAAGGAGGATTTCAGCTTAGCTGTATTCAAGAACTCTTCATGTTGTTTAAGTGCAAAAGAAAAAGAAGGGATAAAGGAATGATATTATGCTTTCCAGACAATTTGCAAACAGGGATGAGATAATTAGCAGCTGTTAAGACTAACAGTGCTTAATATTCTATTTCTGGTTGTTGATATTAATACACCAAAGTAATATCCTGACTTACTTATTCTAATACTTAAGCATTACAACTAAAACACTTCTTAAGTGCATCCAATTAAACATTAAAACCTTGAGGCAGTTTGCAATGTCATAACAGGAATGTCACTGCTATGGACTTAATGGTGGCATTCAAGAAATGTTGCAAATTGCTTTGCTTCCTTCTACAGCATAAAAACTAGATTATCTCTTTAAAAAGGAAGATTTTAGAAATCCAAAGGCAATGTTAGTACATTGCTCTTCTCATAAGACCAATATAAGCTTCTTTCAGATATGAAAGGAATCCTAACACTGACCCAGGGAAAGTTTGGGGAGCTGTAGAAGCTGTTATTCTTCTCCAGAAATTCAACACACAGCACTTTCACTTTGGTCTGAACAAGAAACTGACTGGTTACTTCTGGGCCTTTCAGTAAATCAGGGAGAGAAGATCTCCAGCAACTTCCACGTTTCAAGAATGCACGTGTTTCTTTCTAGTTATTGCCTTTCTAGAGCAATGAAACAAAACAAAACAAAACAAAACAAAAATCTTTTTCTATGTTTTCATACAAAAATAATTTATCTGAAAAGTCAAACTCAAATTGAAGGGACCAGAGGCTTCTAGGGGATGTTTTCTGCTCACAGTCGTGGCTGTAAATGTGAAATCTCACTCTAAAAGGCGTCAAGTAAGCAGGAGTTCAACAATGAAACATTAGGTAATACCACCCAGACTAGAGACAGAAAAGGTACTAATACAAAAGAAAGAAGATAAAGCCAGAACATAAAAAGGACCTTATAGGTACCACATGTGTTTTAGTTCTTTTGTATTGATAAACAAAAAGGTCTTTCAATACTTTTGTTACTGACTCCTAAATAGCATCATAAAAAAGTTGCTGG
Source organism: Coturnix japonica (assembly GCF_054131305.1). Taxonomy (NCBI): domain Eukaryota; kingdom Metazoa; phylum Chordata; class Aves; order Galliformes; family Phasianidae; genus Coturnix; species Coturnix japonica. The sequence goes on from NC_140664.1 coordinate 39,826,469, forward strand.
GTTATCTGCTGCTTGTTTAAAGAAAAAGAATTGTTGTGCATTACTTTTACCTCAGTTGTGAAAAAATGCCTAAAATCTTAAAAGAAAATTATAAATGACATATTTTTAAATGAATGGTAACAGTGACTCTTTTTATCTACTGTCTGAATTCATTTGCTCAACACTGTTCTACACCTGAAATCACTGGAATAATCTGGTTGTTTTCCATCTAGTAGTAAAATCCAGCCAACAACTCCACTTTATACAAAGTTTGAAAATAGCTTCTGTACATGTTCTGAGATGCAAATCTATTGCTGTGTAAGGAAAGATGCTTAGGCTATTTCACAATCTTGAATGCTAATGATCACTTCAGTTAAAATGCTGCACACAAAACATTATGCAGAAGTCTCCTCCACTAAGAGACATATTTGTGAATCACAGTCAATAGTCAACATGCAAATAAGGTAAATATGCATTATTTGTCTGGCATTTGCCAAGCTAGGTAGGAAAATTTAATTTACAATATGAAATCCCAGATATGGAAGTTTTTAACTGTCATTTTAAATTAAATTATATCATTCCCTCATTTAAGCAGCCAGGAATGTTTTGCTTTTCATATTTTAAAATGTCCAGAGAAAATTTATTCTTTCTTTTTATTTCCCTCTGCATAATACTATAATACTACAACAGGGTAATAAACTTTCTTAAGGATTTTCTTAAGGGTGATATCTTCATCAAATATATCTTTTGCATTAGTATATTAAGAAAATTCCTGTCATTATTCTGCAACAAAAGCTTTCCTGCACTTGCTCTCAGAGGAAGAGAGGTTGAAGGCAGCTGCCAGATTTCCTTATGATGTCCATTCAAATAAAGATGTCCATTCAAACATATGAAAAAAAATATTTTTTAATTGCCCATTTTCAAATATATTAGATATCTTTTATGGACTGAAGTGTGATTCTTTTGGTGTTCTAGGGACAGTGGATATTCTAGCATCCTCTGATGTGATTACTTTCATGTTTTGTTGCTTGTTGTTTTTTTTGTTTCCTTTTCCCAGAAAAGTGACTGTGAAATGCCATTTATGATCCATATGTGTTTTTTTGATGTCTGCTACCATGGTGAACAAAAGCTTCTCTGAGGATCTACTTCTTAAAGCAGACTTTGCCAAGGAAAGAGAACCAAAAATCCTTCAATTTGGACTTCACAGAAGTGTGTGATTAATTTCAAGACTGGATTAATGTCATTTTCAAAGAGTGCAGGAAAATTTCCTGGAAAAGATAATCTGAAAAAAAAAAAAAAAAAATTTCCAGTTTCCAGTTGTTGATGTGTCTTATGCTTCTGAGTTTTCCCTGTACAGCAGACTGCCCCACTTAGGTATCATAACAACAGTTTGTCTTGTGTTGCAAAGCAACTCATCAATTTTGACATTTTGTCTTTATTTCTGATATGGATTTCAGAGGAAGTTAAGAAATAGAGACTTTTAGTCCCAGATCAGCAACTGGGCTTTAGTTCCCATATGAGCCTCATAAAGAACAAAGAAACACGCAAACTGAAAGGACAAACAAACAGTCATTATTTTCAAAATGAATTATGCAAAACAGACACAGGATCTCCATATGAAGACAACATTACCCAGAAGCACTTCATTTGCAAAAGTTTTCATTGTGTGCTGTAGTCAAAGTGGTCATTAGGAAGAGGACAGTTCTTCCTAAAACCAATCTTCTGATAAGTTTGTCTTTTACTGTCTGACCCCTCCTTTACAGCCTTAACACAGACAAGCAGTTAAAGACTTAAGTGCAAACACATAAGCAAATATTTATATTCAGAATGGTAGCCCACAAATACCCCATTCATATGGGCTGCCACTTGCTTTCCTTAAATATCTCAGGTACTTAAAATCAAAGAATGAGTGGGATGTGCTATATTAGCAAATAATGCTTTAGAAATGGATTATTTTTGTGCCTCTTATGCTTACTTTTTAATTTAACTTTGGTTTTATTTTCCTTTCATGCCCACTACTGCCTTTTAGCAGTGGTCTTTTGAGTGGCTATGCTTTGTGACTTGGAGCATTGCTCATTAGAAGAGCAAGGAGAGTGCAGAAAATGAAATTGTTTGGCACAACAGAATGAATTACTTCAAAGTGAATTTAAGTGCTGACCTTCGACTTGAACTCATTCAACAGCAATATGCATATTATAATTTCTCAGTAGAAGTGTCAGGAAGAGAAGAATGATGCAATCTATTGGAGTAAGAAATCGCAATTTTATTCTCATCTCCCTTCTCAAAATGTCAAAAGATTTTGGTTGTTCCTTTGGAGCTCTGAAAATGTTTTTGGACAGTTTAGGAGCAGTTTCTCTCATGCAGAAATTTAAATCAGACCTACCTAATAATTGATTTTGAAAATATATATTTTTTAGCCTTATTTTCTGTATTATTATTTTTTTGTAACAAAAAAGCCACACAGATACACTGTATGCTTGTAAAAGAAGAAGAAGGAAAAAAAAAAAAAAAAAAAGGGAATTCAGTTTATTTTACTTAATTTGGGATTTTTTGAAAAGGACTGCCCCTAAGCAAGAAAAGAGGAAAGTTTCCCAGTTCTTGCCTTATGATTGACATTTTTTTTTTTGCAAGACTGTTCATTAAAACTTGCAAAAACACGAGCTCCCTAAAATAGCCGTACAAGTTTAAGAACAGTTTGGAAGCCTTGTAATTGGAAATGTCTGTAGGTTTCAGAATCTGCTGCTCAGATTTCACTGAAGTTTGCTGCTTTCATTGTACTTTATTCTGCCAGCTGTATCTGATCCAAAAGTACAGAAACAGACTTGTTTAAACTCAGCCATTGTGTAGTGTTTGTGATGTGTGCATAATGAATTCTGAATGCAAATATATGCTGTAAAGTGAAATACTGAAAACCTGTATGACAAGCAGTAAAGCTGCACAACACAAAATGTGATTTTATATAATAAATATTCACTTCTGTCAAATATATAGGAGCTGCTCAAAACAGAGCACTCTAATTATGCGTGGTTTGTTACCCATTCAGTCTCAGCTATTTGAACTCTTTCTTTTGAAATTCTTGACCTTAGCTGAAAAAGGAAAGAGAAAAGAAAGAATAAATACATACGCTGCTCCAAAAGTAATGCCTCCTACTTACTTCTATGGAAACTACAACCAATACAAAAAGCACAATAACACAATTTGATAGAGAAAATAGTTACAAAACACTGTTTTTTCAGGATAGGTGCTACCATTAGCTGTGCCTTTTGGCCAGGAAGGAACAAAAGCCCGTATTCCATGCTTGTAAAAATCTGCCCCATTGGAGGTGATCCACTGTCACTGTCACCAGTTCTGAAATGCACCACCCATCACCTCTCTGTGCTCACATACACTGTTTTGTCTCCATAAACATCTAGCAAGCATCAATGAACATCAAAGGAGGCAATTTTTTTCTCAAGGAGGAATTCAGTTCTGCACCTTTGCATCATATGCACTTGTCAGACTTCTGACGTGCAGCAACAAAACACAGTCCAACTGGTGGGAAGATTCATCCTCTACTGACAATACCTGATTCTGACATCGTGTGCCAACAAAATTAAAAAAAAAAATTTAAAAAGGCATTACTTGCGGAGCAGCTCCCATACCTGATTTCTAAGAGGTGAATGTTTAGCCTCATCATCCAGTACCAGCAGAGTGTTTTTCCATTTAATTTTATTATATTTAGCCTCCTTAAATCCTTTGGAAACCATAGGTTTAGCAGTAAACTGTAGCTGTTTTAATGTGTTTTGTTTTTGTTGTCATTTCATTTGTTTGTTCATTTGGAATTTTTATTTTTTATTATTATTATTTTAATCTGAAAGAAGCAAAAATACCAATTGTTGAAACTGTAAAGGAGTTGTATAGCTGCAGGAACATGGACAGTATTTTGTCCGCAAGATAGTGTAAGCTGATCAATAGTACAGTTTAACTCATAAGGCTATACCTGGTACAAACAATTCCAGAATTTAACATATGAGAGACCCCGAAAGTTTATAAAGCCACACACAACACTTTCTTCTGCCTTTAGCCAGTGGTCACAATGTAGGTATAACTGATGTATGAGGGCTGCTCTGAAAGTAGTATCTCCTATTTTATTATGCTGGCCCATAAGTCTCTTCTTAAAAGGCCAAAAATGCAGAAAACATTCAGGAATTGCTCATCCAGGATTTTGCTGAAAGTTAAATCTATTTATGGAAGAATAGAGAAAACAAGTGCAATGTGTAAGCAGGCTGTTTTCCAATTCATACAGAGAATTTACACCATCAGATGCTTTGCTTTGAAAATGTTCACTTTTCAGAGTATTTTTTACAGGCAGAGATACTACCATTACATTAGAAACCCGAATATCCATTGCTTTAACAATTGCTCCACAGTTTCATTTTCTCTCACAAAAAATTTATTTTTGTGAACTTAAAATGTACTCTTGTTCAAACACAATATTTGTGCCTTTTTTCAGTACAACCTCCTAGAAGATCATTTATTCTGGAATTTCTTGTTGTCTAGCTCTTCTCATTTTAAAATTTATTTCCTTGTTCTTATCTATGATATTTTGCATCATCTTAGTTACAACTCTTTAAGAATTTATTATTATTATTATTATTATTATTATTATTATTATTATTATCACCAGCTTCAGATTTTTTTCTTCTTTCCTGTCATGCTTTTATGATATTTGGTAACCGGTATTCCACACCATAACTTGACCTTTTGACAGCTGACATTATATTCTTATGGGCATTAATGAATTGATCTAAAAGAACTGTACCTGCTTTTCAATATTTTTTCATCTAAGATTGATTTTAGACAAAAATAAATCCATAGTATTATATCAAAATTTCTGCAGTTGAATTCACTCCTATATTTTTCAGGTACTCTGAGATGTAATTTCTGTAAACACGAATACATTCTCATGCTGTTTGAGCTATGATCCTGTATTTTGGTGAAGTAGTTTCTCATTTGTTTTGCAAAGTTTACAGAGAGACATTTTGCAAATAGAAGCTGACTTTGCTAAGCATATTTCAGAAAATTTAAATAATAGAGACAGGTGCAAGAAGAAAGAACTCACACAGACTCATTTTGACTGTAAAAAATATGGACTGAAAACTAGTGCCTGGAGGTGTTCGGTTCAACCTTACACAACAATCTTGTAAACAGACTGGAAACAGTCTTACCTTCATCTGCATTCAAGTATTCTTGCCAAGACATCTCCATCATAAGCTCTAAAGCTACATACCATTTTATGATACAGGTCATCTTTGAGGAGCCTCTTGGTCTGCTGAAATGAAATGATTTTTCAACTCCTGTACCTTCCTGTCCACATGACACTCCTTCTATGATGGAATGACAGAACTGTTGGACAAAGGGATGGTGACAAATGTCATCTACCTGGACTTGGAAGGCCTTTGATATAGTCCCCTACCTTATATCTAAATTGGAGGGATGTGAATTTTATGGGTGGGCCACACGATGGATAAGAAATTGGTTGAAAGCCTGCAGACAGAGGGTAGTGGTTAATGGTTCTATGCCCAGGTGGAGGATGGTAATGAGTGGTGTCCCCAGGGGTCTGTTGTGGGACCGGTGTTCTTTAGCATCTTTATCAGTGATATCGATGACAGAATTCAGTGCACCCTCAGCAAGTTTGCTGATGACACCAAGTTGAGTGGTGCTGTTTGCACAGTGGAAGGAAGGGATGCCATTCAGAGGGACCTCTACAGATTTGAAAGGAGGGCCTGGGTGAATCTAGTGAGGTTCAGCACAGCAAAGTGCAAGGTTTTGCTCCTGTGCTGGAGTAATCCCAGGCATATATACATCAGATGCATCTCCATCAGAAGAGCGGTGGCCAGCAGGGATAGGGAGATGATTGTTCCTCTCTACTCTGCTCTTGTGAGGCCCCATCTGGAGTACTGTGTCTAGGTCTGGGGCCTGCAATACAAGGACAGAGAGCTGTTGGAGAGGCTCCAGAGAAGGGCCACAAATATGATCAGAAGGCTGGAGCACCTCCCCTACGAAGACAAGCTGAGGAAGCTGGGCTTGTTCAGCCTGGAGAAAAGAAGGCTGTGGAGTGACCTAATTGCAGCTTTTCAGTACCTTTAAGAACTTTTTCAGTACCTATAAGAAGTACCTCTAGAAACTAGAGGGAACTCAACTCTGAAAAAGTAGATAACAGCAAGACAGGGGGAAGTAGTTTTAAGTTGAAGGAGGGAAGATTTAGGTTGGATGTCAGGGGGAAGTTCTTTACTATGAGAGTGGTAAGGTGCTGGAACAGACTGCCCAGAGAGGTTGTGGATGCCCCATCCCTGGAGGTGTTCAAGGCCAGGTTGGATGGGGCCCTGGGCAGCCTGATCTACCATTAAATGTGAAAGTTGGTGGCCCTGTGGCAGGGTGTCAGTGAACATGAGGACAAGAGGGAAGTGCACTGGGACAAACAGCTCAGCCACACACCAATATGGTTAGATATATATGAGTCACTTTCAGCCCAAAAAGCCGTACTTTTATAGCAGACAGACTAGGGCATTTGAAAATCATGCACACTAATTTGAGGAAAGCTACTGCAGTAACAACCCTAAAAACCCCCTTCAAAGCTGTGAGCCATTCATTCTTTTCCTAGAGGTGTCCTTGGTTCTCATGCTGTTTATCCTGCTCTGCAGCTGCTGCTCTGTGAAGTCCTTATCTTGCTCCATAACTGCTGCTCTGTAAAATCCTTCTTGTATTCCCATAGCAGGAGGGTTGGAGATTCATGTTCCTTGAGGTCACTTCCAACCAAGGCCATTCTCTGTCTCTATGACAGAAAGGTCACACCATTCCCAGATCTCATCTTGAGACTGCACAAAGATGTGATGGCAGGCAAATGTTGAGTTCTAGGAGCCTGGCAACCTTTCTTTATCTCTCAGCATAGGCATAAACACTTAATTCTAAGAGGAACAACTCTCTAGCATTGCAGTTAGACAAACAAAAGGTGTGATTTTTCCCTGAATTTATCCTTCCAGTATGTGCTGCATTTGGGATGTTGTCAATATCTTGCATAGGGTTTTGCTGAGTCAGAGTGAGAAAATAATTTTGATTAGGAAGTCCTAGGATCTACCTATGACAGAGTGAATCCAGAGGTAGAGTCCAAGGCTAGTGGCATCATAGGAAATAGTCACGAAACCCCATAAAATATTTGAAAAAAAAATACATCTTGCATTGCGTACATGTTCTTCACTCTGCTGAGAGCTCTCTTTTTGTTTTTTTGTTTTGTTTTTGTTTTGTTAAGCAAATTAAGTATGAAATACAATGATTCTTTCCCCCCTATGGAACCGCTTTTCAGTTCCATAGCTCAAACACAAAATCAGATATTTGCGGTGCTTAAGTCAAGAATCATTAACCAGTAACAAGGTACCTCAGATCTGACTGATTCTGCTGATGTAAACCTAGTCCATCCTCTTGGTCTTTGTATCACGGTGTAAATTCTCATGTCCTAATTGTTTCATTTTCTCTTTCCTTCTGATCTTTTGTCCTTTCCCCTTGAGCTTATCTTGCTTTACTTCTCTTATTTTCTTATATACCCTACACAATCATTTCTCAGCTTTTATATCACTGCTGTATCACAGTATCTTCTCCCCTCCAGCCCTGTGCAATTGATTTTTTTCTTAATCATTTTTCTTTCTTCTCTTGCTCACTCAGGTTTCATTTTCCTTTCCTTCTGGTTCTTCCTCTTCTTTATCTCTATTTATTTTTCCTCCCCTGCTGCTCTTCATCCTCTCTGGTTGCCCACTTTCACTTTCTCATCACTGTTATCGTTCCACTGATTTCTACCTCATTCTCCATCTCAGTCTTTCTGTGCATTTTTTTTATATGTGTATTAATTTATCTATTTCCAGTTGCTTTCTCTGAAGCCTCCCAGTGTGCCCTGTAGCTCTTGTGCTTTACATTCTTCTCTTCTGTCTACTTTCCAAACTTTTAAAAAGTTCTCCTAAGACCCTGCAGCCTTTATAAAAAAAAGAGCATTTTTTTCAACACAGATTTTCTTTTGGATTCCCTATTATATTGGCCTGTCCTCTTAAAAAATCTGTGCTTTGAGGGAGACGAAGCAGGAAAAATAGTTTCACTGCAGCTACAAAATATAGAGCAAACTGGCACAGGCCACAAGAAACATCCCTTTATATATACTTAAAAATAATAATAATGATCATTTTACAGTTTGTATCTCAGAAAATAATTTCCCCATGGCCATTAAATTTAAAATGGAAGGAAGGAAGGAAGGAAGGAAGGAAGGAAGGAAGGAAGGAAGGAAGGAAGGAAGGAAGGAAGGAAGGAAGGAAGGAAGGAAGGAAGGAAGGAAGGAAGGAAGGAAGGAAGGAAGGAAGGAAGGAAGGAAGGAAGGAAGGAAGGAAGGAAGGAAGGAAGAATCAAACTTTTTATAAACTGAGAATTTTCTTCCTCTGATTAGCACAGTGAAAAAAAGATTTAATTTCTTTTATTGGGTCTGTTGTGAACTATTACACTCAGAGATTGATCGGTTCTCTCCAGATCATTCAAATACAGACATTGATTATCCAAGTCATCACAATATAATGCTATTCATTACTATTCCACATCTTTGTCAGAACAGGCACGACAATGGCTGAATGTAAATATACAGTACTACTAGTCTAAACAGAGTTTAAGTAATGTCAATATTGTCTTCAGGTACTGCTACACAACTCCAGAGAGCCAGCAAAATACAAGCTGAACTTGTAAAACAAGTGAACAAGTAGAGTTGAGCTCTACCTGCTGCCTCTTTCCATCCTTTCTATCCTTCCAGCATTTTTTTTCTTGAGATTTACCTATTGAACATCAAATTTTAGACTTAAATTAAGGCTTCAATCTCTGGTGTCCCTTGTGTGATATTTCACTGCTTACAGAATATAAATTCTGTAATTTTCAGTCATAACAAATATTCTTGTCAAAATCTTGAGCTTGCATACTTCTAAGAGCATACTGTAAAAGTTACAGTGGTTTGTCAAACACTATTTTAATGCAGCCTTCCTTGATGCCTAATAGGCAGCCATCAGAACAGTTTAAAATCAACAACAATGGTGAGGAAATAAAGGGAATACTAACAATCTTAGTAGCAAAGTAGCATTGCTACTGAGTAAAATAAATTGCTTTCATGCAGCGTTGGCTATCCCCATGACAACTTATGCCTCTTAAGGCAGTGGAATTCCAGTTCTTCTTTCGTTGCCACTACGGGGCAACTGTTCTTCCTACAAGAATACCCCGGTATTAATACCACATGACTTTCAAGCTCCTCGTAGATTTTCTGCTAATCTGAAAAAACATGTTACATTTTTGTAGAAGCAGTTAAAAAAGTAAAATAAAATTAAAAAAAAAAAAAAAAGAAAAGAAATAATAACGTTTCTGCACTACTTTTTGTCACTGAGCACTAGTCATGGATTATTTTTGAAATAAAATAAAAAACTATCGGGATAAAAAGGCTATTAATTATGAGAATAATTTTCATTTTCTTTTTGTTCTTTTTTTTTCTCTTTTCCCCCGAAGTGTTAAATCACATATGTTCATTAGTAAAATAAGTTTTCTCATATTATTTGCACATTACACCTAGAAGAAAATGTTTTGTTTTGTTTATCACATGGCTTTTATTTTTATGTACTTTTGTGGCCATTTTTTAGCTTACAAATTAGATTATCTGAGATCCACTCAGACAAAAAAGATAACCTTGAGATAAAGGTTCCATTCTTGACACCTCACAAACATTTATATGACAAAGGCTTTTAAAAATAATGTCCTGTGCACTGAGTTAGAAATTTTTAAAGCCTTTTTGAGACATTGCTTTTCTCAATTTATCATGTTGCTCAATTTATTATGTTAATTTATTGTGTTGCTTTTTTTTTCATTTATTTTTAAAACGACTTATTTATAGATTTATTCTTATTGTCACTCTCAAAGAAGCCTTTCCTAAAATCTTTCTATAAAGTTTTGGATCTTGAAGTACTTTAGAAAGAAATGTTTGATTTTTATTTGTTTAGGAAGTAAAAAGTGAATATATAAAATAAAAACTTCTAAGGGAATATTAATTTTATTCTTAGAAAAAAAAATAGCAATAAATGGAACTTTCAAAGATGTGAAGATGTTAAATGAAATAAGTCACTGTCAATTAAGATTCTACATAGGGACCATGCCAAGGGACCATAGAAGAGAGGAAACAACAGTCTGAATTTCACAAGAAAACTGGCAGGCTAAAGTAGCTAATAGTCTTATTCTGTCTTTGAGTAAGTATGAATTAAATTTGTAGTTGGCTAGGACTTGCACTGCCCAAGGGCATACATTAAGAATATTTTAAGGGTCAATTTTCTCTATCAATAAACCACTTTTTTTTTTTTTTTTTTTTTTTTCTTTTCCCCAGCCCCAGCAACTGAAGTGCTTCAGAGAATTTGACAAGCTCTGTTGTACAATAAAAATACTGCCACTTGCCCACCTGACATAATATTTTCTATGGTTATTTTTTGGAACATGCAGCAGTGTAACTATTTTTGTGCACAACAATTCAGAAGGTGAAATACCTTGAATAAGCAGACTTGCAGCATCATAGACTGTAATAATATTATTTTAGTGTCCCGGGGAAAGAGGAGGAGGAGGTAGTAAATAAAAAGAAGGGAAAGAGTAGAGGGAAAGGCCAAAGGGAGCACTATGATTTACCAGAACTATGTTTAAATGTTTTCTTGTCTAAGAAGGATAATTATTTTTCTCTGGAGAAAATAGTGAAAATAGAATCACTGCATCAAACTATATTAATTTTTTTTTATTATTTTTCTCCATAATGTTGAATGAACTGTGGAAAGTGAGCTTCTCTTGCAATCTGAAGCAGCACCCACGATTAAAAAGACCAATCACATGACAAATGTTCCATATCTACATAATTAACTGTAAAGTGTATCTCAATACTTTGCATAAAAATACAGAGATTCATTTGATCTGGACAAAAGCAGGACAATACTAGGACAAGAATGAATATTCTTACTAACAGCAGCTAAGAATTTTGATAGCATTAGTAATTTATTTTTTGTTAAATTTGATATGCATGTGACATCACACGTTAAAATTTAAATTCAGGAGGAAACTTCAGCTGAACAGATAGAGAACAAGTGAAAAGTACAAGAATCATGAGGAACTTTGTTCAACAATTGGGCTATCCTTCAATGTTTAATTTTAAGTTTCACCAAACCAATTAGGATTTGATGGGACATGATTGGGTATTCTTGACAGTGCCTGAGATAGGATTTCCATTACACTAAGACAATGCGTAAGCTTTATTGGGCTGAGAATGCAATCATACATTCAGAGATGAAAAAGATTTATTGCAGGAAAATTGCTGAGGCAATTATGGAAGGGAAAAGCTTGAGCAGGCTGAATGGTTTTGTACCTATGTTCAGATTTTGACCTACACAGAAGCAAATATTAGAAAGAGGTTAGACATGACAAGAATTGCTGTCACATAGAAATAAAAAATTAGAAGTCATCTCAAAAACAAAAATCAGGCTTTTAAAGGTAGCAATTGAGATACTGGATCCATGTATGAAACTTCCAACCTGACAGAAGAAGGTTAAGAGGTCAGAAAAAAAGAAAACACATCGTTTTTGAAAGTAAATATATCAGAAAAATAAATTTCAAAAGATTGAATGACATTTAGAGAAAGTATCAATTCACAGCTGCATGGAAGTTAGGAAAGGAAAACAGGAAAAAGAAGGAAGGACTTATAACTGGTTGGTGATAAAAGATTTAGACAAATCAATATGTCTAAGTGTCAGGCAAACAAATATAGCAAGGAGCAGATAAATGTTATTTGTACAATCACATTGTTTGAGCTACTGACTCAATTTAGGGACAGCTGTCTAATAATTACAATAAAATAAAACATTCTTCGTCAAAAATAAAATGGCAAAAAGGTTCCCAAAGTCTCAGTAACAGGTTGTTTTTTTGGTGGTTGTTTGTAGTAAAGTAGTAAAATATTAGTGGTGTAGTTATTACCATACACCAGTAAATACTGTATGACTATTTCACATTTTCTCAGTCCTCTAGGACAGATGCTGTTGCATTGCATTTTTTTTCCCTTTCTTAAATATGAACCCAAAAAGGTGCAGGAAACATCACTCACTGGCCTGGCTTTGGTTAACAGCAGGTCCTTTTGGGAGATGAATTGTACAGATTCCTATCTTTGAGCACAGAAGATAAAAAGCCCATGGAAATAAAGAACAAGAAAGTGTCATAACTTTCTATGGCCTGATGACAAAGAAAACACAGATAGGAAAGGGCTCCCTTAACCTGGAGGCTCTAAGGTCTGTAACCAGTTGTCTAACTTCTGGATGGATAGATTTTAGATCACTTTAAGCAAAGACAAGCTACTGGAAAGTGTAAGTGTAATTTGATTCTAGTTTAAAGCAAAATCTCATAGAATTATAGAACTCAGGCATAAAAATGAATGAGATGGTTATATAGAAAGTTCAATTGCTAGTTTAGAGGTTTTGGATGATCTTACTGAAACTGGGTTTATTGCAAGCAGGGCAATCCTAATCAAACATACACAAATGTCTTGTTCTGCCTCTTACACAGAAGAAATATAAAAAGTATGCTCTTGGCTATAAACTACTGAAAAGCAAATTGAAATTTTACACAGGGTATTAAACAGCCTTCCTCATTGGTAACTGCTGGGTATGAAGAGTAGAGACAAATGACCAGCAAACTACATAATTTGTCTGATCTCAAACTGTCAAATTCACATGTACTATTGAAACAGAAAATCCTCCTGGGCAATCACGGCACAGATTCTGAAATTTAGAGTACTTGGCAGATGAACTGCCAAGGGTTTGTATGGCTTTTGGGATAAGTGAAAGAAATCTATAGGCTTTTTCATCTTCCTACCAATTGGCAGTAATTCCTAAAGGGATACTGGCTCAATCTGGAATCACAGTAACACCTCTTCAACACAAAAATTAACTCCTTCAGAACATTCACTACACGACTGTTCTTGCAGGATAAGGGAAGCAGCCAGGTGCAAGTGTTGGCCTTTGATGGTTTCCTAGATTAACTAGTGGGACTAGTTGTACATTCAGGGAAGCAGATATAATGGATACAGGCATACAGTAAGAGCTGGGAGCTCAAGTCTGTTCTTTGCTATATAAACATCGAGTATGTAAATGTGTGTTAAAATTAAAGTAATCATATAGTCCTTTTTTCACATACTGTGAATCATCAAAATAAAAACGTTATTTTAAGAACTTAAACTCAGTAATGTTAGGCTTTTCACGATGAAACGTTTTAATAAGTGGAGTATTTCACAGACATCAGCCAGTCTTAGCTTACAGTTGCCCAAAAGAAAAATGAGTGACTAGAAGTATAAACTGGATAGCAATTAGTGAAGACTAGCAGATGGCAACTGAGCACAGCACTGGCACTGGAAAACAGCAGAGCAGACAGCAGTGCTTACAGGGATGACAGATTGTGTAATTGGGAAAAAAAATAATTTAAAAAAAAGCTTGAATATTCTTGTGCCATTTTCCCCAGTGTCTTAGTGGCAGACAAAGAAGCTCTTTGCCCATTAGACCTTTAGAAGTTGAACACGATGTTTACAGTATATTTATGTAATTTTGTTTCTGTCATCAGAATGTAACCCTTTCTTCCTAATAGCTATGATCAATAACAGAATATTGTCACAGGAAGTGCAACTTCACTGTGAGAAATTCTAAAAATAAGAAACCAACTGAAATACATAATAATTCATAAACTAATCTTTTTCTAAGCTTCCTTATTTCTATGAAATATTCCTGTTCCCTAAACGTAGAAATCACTGACAAATAGAAGCTTTTTTTTTTTTTTTTTTTTTTTTTTTTTCTAGCAGCAGGCTTTGTTTGTCTGTCTGCTTATTTCATACATCCTTAAGGCAGATGTGGAATCTACCCAAGTTCCCACAGTTCCTTCATATACAAGTCCTTCAGTAATATTTTTACGCTGAAGGAAGAGGCTCCAAGATCGCCATAGTTGGATCACCATTGTCGAGTACTTTCTTGTTTTTTCTAACCTGAATAGGTCGTCACTTACACTATTAATGATTCTTTAAGTTAAATTAGATTATACTGTCTTTAATATTATGCATTCCTGTTTGATTAAAAAAACAAACAGCAACAACAAAAACCAAACACAGTAATAGAAAATGTCTTACCGCTTCCAAAATGAAGTGAAAACAAGCAGTAGTTTAGACAGTTTGATCAGTTTTGAGTTAAGAAGTCCTCTCTTCTTCTCTGTAAGATAAAGTATGAAAACAAAGAAAAAATGTGCTATGTCTAAAGCAAAGAAATGATAAATTGAGTGGAGCATTAGATGTATTTCTAATGGTTTTCTTTGAACAAGACTTATGTGGCATGTTTATACTTTTGAATCAACTTAATTCAGATAATAAAAGTTATCTAAAGATCAAGCCTAAAAATTGGAATTTAATTTCTGTGAATAGTTTACAATATTTGCTCATGGTTCACAAATCCTGTCATAAATCTACTCTAAAAATGTAGGAAAAAAAAAACAAACAAAAACACAAGGAAATTATTGTTGAAAAATGTCATAAACAAAGCATTGCTGTTACTTTTCTAGTATAATATATATTTTTGTAATATATTAAATTGATAAATATTCTGAATTATTAAAAATGTATTTTGCTAGGAAAAAAAAGAACGTGATTGATAAAAATACTTTTTACTAGCTTGAGACACGTGGAGAGTCTCACTGATGTGAAAAATCCCAGTTCTCTGATGTAAAAGTATGTAGTCCTAATTAAGTTTGAACTTTTTTCATGTATTATACTTGAATAGCACACAAGATAAGGAAGACACATTCCTGTCATTTTGGTATGCTTATGTTTAAACGCATGCTAAGCCATTTTGTAAAGGCATAAAAATTGATATGCTCTATCTTTGTATTCAACAAACATCTCATTTTTCATGTGGATGTAGCCTTTCATCTTCATTATCTAACCACTGGCAAATTCAGCACTTTGAAGAAAAGCATTAAAACATTCACAACAATTTATCATTTTGAAAGGAAAAGGTATGTTTAAGTGAATGGTAACTCCAAGTTGAATCTTTGACAATTATCATCCTTGAAAAATAAACAGGTAATAATTCTGTTCAGAGTAACATGCAAAATGTTGTGCATAATGGCATCTCTTTATCTCCATTTTCCCTTGGATTTTCTCCCAGAAGAAAGGCATTATACACCTACACTAATCTTGCAACCATACATCTTAAATGCTTTGCTTTAATTAGACAAAAGAAAACTACAGGGAAATGAAACACAACCATAATATCATTATATTGTAGCATTATAATATTATAATATGCACACATATAATACTACTGATTTGGTCTCTGAATTTTGCTAAAGTGCTGATGATCATCTTTATAACAATCTAATATATGAATTAATTAGAAAGAAAATGGATGAGAAGGATTAGCTAAGATCAATTAGAAATAAGTAATAAATTATAATTACTAGAAACAGCTGTAGCAAAAAACAGGTTAAGAAAGGAAGAAGCACCAAGTTTACCTTAAGGGTGATAAGTAGAGGGGCAACAAGTACATCAGGAGCAGAAAGATATTGCTGACAATTTGGCGAGAAAGGTATACTCTTCAACTCAATTTTAGGTTGCTTTATTTTTCCTCTCCACACTATATTTTGGAGCTTCAGAATAATACAAATTATAAATTAAGCCATTTGGACCAACCTATGGTGAAATTTATATCATAAATGTGTGATACTGAATCCTCATTTCTGTGAATGGAATAAAAATTGCCATATTGCCCTTCTGGGTGACAGATAGTTTTCCCTATCCATCATCTTTGCTTTTTTTAGTGTTAGTTTCACTTTCACACTATTTGTTGTTATCGCTTAGGCAGATAAACTGCTAGCATTATTCTTAAATATTTTATTTTTACTGTTTAATCCTTGACTCAACAAGCATTTGGTATTCAGAAAACAGAACAGGAGATTCAGATTAACAGTAACACCTGAGTAATACATATTTAACAAATTACTACAATGCACCAATTTTGTGCATCAATTGTGTATGTCTTCATACTGCATGTTTCTCTTTTGTTTTCTATGTTACTGGCACACATCATTTCCCTCATACTTCTGGATTCATTTCTAGTTCTTAAATTAGGGGTGCATTTGCAGGAGGACTGTAGTCTGCAACAATCAGTTTGAAACCTAAGTGATTATCACCTATTACTCTGTTCAGATCTGAGTGAAGGCACTGTAGCAACCAGTGGGCATTACAGGACTACAAATCAGCAGAAGTTACAAAAATATGGGGCAATGTCACAAAATTTTTGCCTTGAACTCTGCCTTAGTTTTCCATTTTTGGTCAGGAGCTGCTCAAGTTCATCTGACCCTCATAATGGTGTTTTGGGGTTTTGTCCAAGAGTTCACGTTCTGCCCAAAAGAACAGCCCAGCCCTGTAAGTTTCCTTACTCTGGTAGGATAAATCTTACATTACCAGGATCTTTTTCATCTGAACATATGTACAAATAGACTTTAATGGAATTATGAAGTCTTAAATAAGATTACATTAGATAGTCCCTCCTCTCTTATCTGTGAACTTTAATCCATATTTGTTTGTGTCTCTGTAACTAGTTTGATTAGGAAAAAAATAGTACAATTCTTTTACCCTTTTATGAAAACTCCAAAAATCTTCTGGAACATCACTGGACTTATAGGCAGCTGTGGTGCGTAAGTCATGAGATAGACAGTGTGGAGGTGATGAGAGATGTCAATTTAAATCATGCTTAAGAATGATATAAAATGAGCAGAATGCCACTGCAGTGCTCAGAAAGCATGCTAAAGGACTAATTATTTTACAAAAGAGAGAATTCCCTTTGAAACTCTTGGTGAAAGGATTTTTTTATTTTATTTTTTGAAATTATTCCTCTTCTAGACAGCATAGCACCATACTATCACTCACTCTTCTCCCTTCACACTTAAAAAAAATAGCAATCTTAAAATATATTTCTTTGGTATTATAAGGTTTATTTCACAGTGGAGAGTTGCAAGTTTTATAATCAGAAAAATATTTATTTTGGAATATCTAATGTTATTTACATCATTACTCTGCAAATGATCCCCATGTTTAATTATTATTCCTTTTTCACACTGGCCACCTTCAGGTAAGAGCAGCATATCTTCCTCTAGTTGGAAATCACTGAATTTCCAGAGGAAGACTGCTAGATTCTTGCCTGCATAAACACACACATTCTCTATGCAAAGTTTGCTCAGATCATGAAAGAAAACAAGTAAACCAGGTGTTACTGGCTTACAGAGTCAATACGTCATTATTCATAGAAGAAAAATCTTTAGATTCTTTTGGTATTATCCCACATGGTTATAGAAGTCTAGGATTTATGACATGAATTTTGATTTCTCTCGTGTTTATGTATTTATCAAAACATTCAAATTTCCTCTCAGCCAAAAGTCTTTATAACCATGTCAGGGGTAACAATACAACTGAAGTACTATAAAGTTTTGTGAAGTTTCATTTTGGCATTAGTATGAATACTATAACAGCTTTGCCCATTAAATTTTCTGTGATAAACAGAAGTAGAGAAAAGTTCACTATTTTTAAATATCAATTTCCAGCAAAATTTTGAAGCTGATGAAATGTGACATTCTTCTCAACAATTATTATAAATTCTTAGTGTTGAAACTTTCTTACAAAAAGGGTGTGCAGAAGAAATCTGCTGCCTTTTTCTTACCAAATTATCTCCCACAATCTGTTTTATGGCAGCTGACCCCAAATTTTCTCAGTCTACCACAGCTGTGAAGCAGAACACACAAAGCTTAAATTTCAAATATGTTTTGTTTTTAAATGTAACAGACCAAGCACAGAAACAGCAAGTTCTGATTTATGAAGTCAGAATGAAAGAATGAAATTGTACAGATTACTCCAGAAACAACTGAAGTCTATAGCTATTTAGAAAGTATAAAAAGAATAAATTATATATATACACCATTGATCTAGGGAGAAACAGCAGCAGAATGGACAGAACTCAGAAAAAGAGAAAGAGTTATTAGGAGAAGATTACTTGCCTGCAGTTCTATTAGTTTCTGCAGTGGTGGTCGAAATCTTATTGTTTGAATCATTTTAAACTAGCTTGAAAAAGTCACCATAAAATGGAACTATATACTGGCAGGAAGATGGACTGACCACACAAGTTAATATGCCTTTTCTATCTCTACATTTCTATGAATATCACAGTCAATTGGAATTGCACTGGGAAATCTAAGACTGCTGATATGGAAAATATCAGACTGATGCCTTACACTCATTTTTTTAAGGCACCAATCTGTAGTACTGTAATACAACTAAATCTTTAGTATTTGTTATTTAGAATCCTTTGATCCATGAGAGAAATATACTGAGCTTTTATAAATTGTGTATTAAAAAAAATAATAATTGAATTATTCCTTCTGCACTTTCCACTGGAAATTTCCAAAATTCTCATATCATTCCCAAAGAAATTCAGTACTTCACTTAACTCTCAAATAAAAAATATATGTAAATATTGAAATAATACTAGGAAGGTGCACATAGGTTAAGTCTTCCAACCTTTTGTGTGCATTTATTCGTTCTGGGAGAGTTGCATGGGCTCTTCTTTGAATTCAGTTGTATGTCTGCTTATCCCAGTCTCATTTATAGCACACTGGTGGCAGCTGCTGTGCAAGACATAGACTTGGCTGCAGTTTGCATTTGCTGCCATGAATAGACCATTCAGTGATAGAGAGAAGACCAGTTATACAATGGAATGCTGGATCAGTTGAGAAGACAACTGAGGGAATGTACAGAAAAGCACACCAGTACACACGAAGCAGCACAAAAAGTGACAGCAGTGACAAAATTAACTCTCATTAAACTGTGAGAAACACTCAGCAGCCTTTAAACTGCGACACAAATGTCACCAGTGGTATGTGAACAATGATAAAATTTAAAGGGTGAAGTAAGAAGCTGTAGGGATAAAAAATAATAAAACTTTTACCCTGGGTATTTGGAAGTTGTGATGCAGTAGTTTTTAAAGAGGGAAAGTTGTAGGAAAAGTGGATGTCTTGTGAAACATTTCTGGAGGCAGAGGATACATTCTCATCTGCTATGTACTGGCACTAGAGAAGCTCATCTCAGAAAAGGGATTTAGTACATTACATTTTATCTTCACATAATTCTGTGGTAAGAATTATGAGGTAAGAATTAGCACTGGTAGGATAAAGGCCTGCATGACTTTATCCTTAGGCTTAATGCAAAGACTTTGGACAGCACCTTTAATATTGAACATGACAACAAATTTTGCTGCTGTTGTGTTTTCTCGTCATGAAGTCTTGCTGCATGTGTATTGTTAAACCTCACAATATATATATATTCAAAGTAGAAAAAGTAACATATTTTTGGCTACTTCTCATAAATGCTTAATTTGCATCACAAGTATGAACATTGGTTTCAAAAATATTTTTTATATAATTTATATTTGAATAAGTCAATATTTAAGGATTGCTTAAGATCTTCTAAGCTATTCCTTCATCATTTTTCTCTATATAGGGAATGTTCTGACACTGGAACAATACAGAAAAAAATACACATACGAATTATGAACAAGATCTGCCATCCTATACTGACATAAAAGAAGCACTTCCCAGAAGTGTGAAACCTAGAAAATGCATTAAGGTTTATTCTCCACATCAACTGGAAGTAAGTAAATAAATATTTTGTGACTTACTGGAGTGAAAAGCAGACTATGAGGTTTTAAATGAGTTTACTGTTGATCACACCTTGCTTCAACACTATAACAGAAAGATCTGAACAACTCACAGATGGTTATTTCCAACATTAATAGAGATCCAAAATGATTAATGCCTGTAAAATACTTACTGAAATTACAGTCCTGCAAGATATTTACCAAAGCTTCCTAAATTTCACAGAATGGTCGGTTAAAACCTAGTTTAAATCTTTAACACACTGCTGGGTTTTTGAATGTCATGTTCTGAACTGAAGAGAAATTGCTGCTGCATTTAAAGTGGATAGAACATATTTAGGTGTTCTTTTCCAGCACTGCTTTCTATGCTTTACACTTTTCTACGCAGATGTAAGATCATGCCCCATTTTTAATCCATGTTCTAAGGGCACTGAGGCATCAAATGATGGAATCAAACTTAGAAGAGGAAGTTGGTCAGAGAACAATGCTTTGTGGTATGGGAAGGAAGAAAGAAGTGGCAGTACTGACTGACTGGAACAGACGGCTTCACTTTGAAAATCATGGAACATTCCCCAGCTCTCAGATTGAAACTTAATTCCTTTTTTTTCAAAGTTATGCTTTTCTTGTTGTGAAGTTCTTTGGTCTATTTTACGAGTTTTATTATTTTTAAATTGTAGACTTTTTTTTTTTTTTTTCTTTTTAAATAAATTGTGGATAATAACAGATAATAACAGAGAAAATCACACTTTCAACTTAGAAGCATGGTGAATAGTTATATGAATTCTGTATAATCTATTAAAGGCATCTAAAATTTACAAGAAAATTATACCCATTTGGCTTACTGAAGTAATATAGACAATATAAGAGTTACAGCCTGTGAGAAGTTAAGAAGTATCTATAAGTTGATGCGAAGTCCACTAAGATAAACAGAAAACTTTCCAGCTGCTTGCTATGCCATGAACTGACAAAAAAAAAGAAAATGTTAAAAGATCATATATATAGATGGATGCATGCATTCAGAGTTGACAGAAATAAAAGAAAATGACAGGTTGTTGTTATACCTCTTTCTCTGAGTTCATACATGGTCCTGTGTAGGCAATAATACGAGAGGTCCTCAGATCTGAAGGCAAGATCAGAGAGCAATGACTGCACCATTTGGATGCAGCCAACCTCAGTCAAAGTGCCTAGCAGATAAATAAGCATTGCTTTGATAAGGAAAAAATAAAGTGGTCACAATAATAAAGTGAACTGCGAGTTACTGCTTTCTCACTGCAAAGTCTCTGCTGATGGTTGTGTGCCTGCGGTGCATCAGGCTGTTCCATGCAGTGACCAAAAGCATTTAAGTTTAATCATTGTTTACAATTTTTTGCACTTATTAATCACTCACTACAGCTAAAAACTGGTAATTTCAGTGTGAATGGTATACTTTGTGAGTACTCCATAGAAAAAAATCTTTTTTTTTTTTCCTGACATTGTATATTGCTCCCCTAGTTATGAATTATTCATTGTTAATATAGAAACCTTGATTTGATAGAGCAACTGCAACCATATACAGTATTGCTATTGCTAGTAATAAGGCTGTAAATTTTGTGCTGAATTTGCAAGTCCTCAAGACAAGTCTTTGTCAGGTCTGCTTGATCTGAACTCCTCTGAGCTGCTTGCCATTTTGTTCTACTTGGCTTACCTGCAAAAGCAGTGCATCTAATTGATCTATGTCTTCTTTGTTTTCCTTTTGTTTACCCTTATGTGTAACAGGCAAGGCTTGATCTAGGTAAAAGTAAAAAACAGTTATTCTATGTAAATTGAGATAAGACTCCAGTATATGACACATCACAGAGAAATACAAACTTGAAACTCAAGGAGACACAAGATACAGAATAGAGGAGTTCAGGCATGGGCTGGGGAACAAGCTTGACACTGGTGACCCCCACAGTTATAAACAAGTCAAATGGTCAATTAAAGGCATCATATACAGTGAATTCAGATGTAGTGTAGATCTAAAGATCAATGAAGAATAAACAAAGGTCTAAGAGCATGTTAGCAGATGTCTAAATGCGACCCCACTAAGATCCTAGAGGAAGAATTCTTCAGCATGAATAACAGGGTCCTCTCAGTGAAGGAATGAGGGCAGGAACTAAGTACATTTGTATCAGTTTTCCCTATATTATTCTTCTTACTTTTTCTGTTACAACTAGGCATGTACTAACAATGACTACACTCGTCTGTTAAACTAACATAATATTTTTCATTTTATTTTTGTATAAGGTATGCTTCTACTCTGTCCATAAACATGATTTGGAATACAATGCTATATTACCTTAGGGTATTTCAAATGAGCCACCAATTACAGACCTTAATCATGTTCTACAAAAGTAAAGGATGCAGTCATTCCAAATTGCTCTCTTGTATGCCTTCACAATCTGTTGCCTATTATGATCTAGTTTAGTTTTGGGAATCAGCTTGTCAGTGCAGATACTTTTTCTCCCCGAGGATGAAAAAATACTCTGACAAATTTGGAAGAGGAATGAGAGAAACACCAAGGGAGAGAAACAAGAAGGTTAGGCTATATTTTTCTCAGGATTTCTGGAGAATTACAATTTATGGAACAGGGAAGACAGATGTTGGGAGAATAGAAAGGGGTTTGGAAAATATACAGTTTCCTAGAGGAAACAAAACAAAACAAAACAAAACAACACAAACAGACAAACTAAATGGGAAAATTGGTCAGCAAAAAAGCAATTAAAAAAAGAAGTTTTTAAGCAAAAATGTTCTATCATGAAGTAGAAAAAACTAACCAAAGAACTTGTTGGAAGACAGGCAGTATATAGAATGTTAAATTCTCTGTCTAGGGTCTGCTGCTGTGGTGGTTCGTACCTATTTAACTATTTGCACATTCTCGCTAACACTTGAGCTTGGGCCAATTAGCAGTCTCCCAGACAACAGGCAAAAACATTTCAGGGAACAGAAAGAAAAAACTTTATTGTCAGGAGGTAACACAGATGAGCTTGACCTGCTTGGTTAAGAATGGGGAGAGAAAAGTGAAGCTGAGGCATGGGAAAGCAGGCTGTGCTGTGTCATGTAGCTCCCTGGACAGAGAAGCAACTTAGATATATTTTATGTACTAGCATAGATACAGTCGTGCCAATTGAGACTACTGAGAGGGAAAATAAAAAGATTTTGTTTTGTACTGCATTCTTTGGAAAGATTGATGCAATAATATATGCACAGTATAATGGCTATTTACGAAAGAAACTTGGGAAGACTGGAATACCACCGTAGTTTACAGAATGTAAAATTTGACAAAGGTAAGCAGTAGTTAACACAGAAGTAGGAGCTGATACTATTGGTTTCAATGATGCAAAATTTGTTTATATGCCCATAGCAAGTCAAAGTTATCACAAGTGGTCTTTTAAATGATGAGAGATGGTCATCATGCACAACTGGATTGGTGGCTGTGTAGACTGCAAGTATACGTACAAAATCCTGGTTTTTGTTCTTCCTGTGAGCAATTTTCAGAGAGCATGATATTCATGTAGTCTGAAAACCACAGTATAGCTTCAACAGAATTAGGTTTCAGTTTAATATACTGTAACATGAACATTGTGAATATCTGCCAGGCCTTTTATAATTTGAGAAATAAATTACTATAGAAGCTGGTGAAGTACAGAAAACTACTTTTAAAATCACTAATTTTCTTCTCCAAAATGAGAACTTGAAAAAATAAAATAAAATGAAATGCTGAGCATCTAAATCAAGCTTAATGTTTTCTTTAGCCTTTGTTTTTCATTAGAATCAGTTTTGCAGAAGCAGTGACCATTTCATTTTGTTTAACAGCCAACTTTAAACAATCCCAGATCTTTTAGGTTAAATTCTTGTTTCTAAAATGATTCTAACACAATACCTTCGGAGAAAACATACAAAATAAAAAATCCTTAAGGACAGCATTGCATTTCAGGTTACAAGTAGTAACGACTAATATCTCACTAGCATCATGAATTATGTCATGTTATTAACCTTATTCTAAGTAACCAAATAAAAGCTACAATCCCATACTGAAGTAGGTAAAGAGGTAGGGGATTTTGATTTTATGAAAAGCTATCAGTGTTACAGCTCAGGGGTAATTCTATAGCATTCCTTCTTAACTTCTATTTTTGTCGATCACGGCAAAAATTTCAGACTGAAAGACAACCTTAAAATTACTTTATTTGGGACAACTACTACAATTTGATTTAGAGTTTAAAATAACTCAACTATTAAAATAAGAAACTGCGAAAAACATGGAATTTTTCATTTTATGTTCTCAAATTGAGACACAATTCTAACTGTGCTATTAGAGATCTGAAAATGTCATTTAAAGCTTACAGAGAATTTTTCATGCAACCAAAATAGATCTTGAACACACACACACACACACATGTATATATATGTATTAAAAATGCCTGATATCTGCTACTGTTGAGATTTAATTTATGTCTAGATTAAAGAAAAAAGTCCAAACCCAAACTAAAAAACTCTAGACTGTTCTGTCCTGACAACTTCTACTTTAAGTTGCACACTAGAATTCTATATTTCATAATGAAAGGGCAAACAAGATCTACTTCCAATATAACTACAGGAGATTGAAATAGACCAGGAAAGGTAATATAGTAGGCATATATAGAACTACATATTGTACAGATTGCACAGATCTGAAACTAAAAGAAAGGAGGTGAAACACTTCAACTATATTTAAAACATGTCTGCATATGGTCATAGTTCTGTAAATATTTATCCTTTCATGGACATTAGATGACAAAACTAATTTTATGTCACGTGTGCCAGCCTGGTGATGCAAACATGTTTCAAAATCAGCTTAATTAAAAGTCAAACATCAGAAAGGGCCTTTCCTGCCTGGTTAATTTTCCTGCGCAATCAAGACAGAGGTAAAACAAAAGATTCTACATGAAAAAAATTCTCCACAAAACAAACACTGTAAATGTTAAGCATAGCATGCATATGTGAGGCTAAGAGTGATGGAAGACACTGACAGAAATGGACTCTCAGACTAGGCTGACTTGAGAGTTGAAGTACAGGCTCTGAAAGTACACAATGAAGCAATGATGTGTAAGGTTTAGCAGACTAGAGAGCTATCACACACTGATCTGAATGTTTTGTCTCTGGTTGAAGATTTCCAGGTTGTTGGTGTTTCCCATGGATTCCCATGGCAAGGAAGGAGCTTGTAGTCTTCTGGGGTTCATTTCCAGCTTGAGTACTACAGAACAAAATCAGCAAAATATCAAGTGGTATTTTTGTTTTCCTGTAATTGTAATCCCACAAGAGTAAATACACTTACTGTTAATAAGTTTCCTTGTTTTTATTTATTCCTCATTATATATATATCATATTATTTATGTTGCCTTTTTTTTTTTTTTTAATAGAGTATTGAGAAAATAAGCATAAATTGATTTTTATGAGCAATGTCTCCTTCAGAAAATAATCTTGCTATGAAACTACATACAAAAACTTTCACCTGCAGACTTAGATTTTCAGTTTGTTTCTGCTTGCCATTGTTTTATTTAACACAGTGTAATATCCATTATTTTATCAGTGGTACTGGCTACAAAAAAAAAAAAAAAAAAAAGTCAGATTAATGCATACAATTTTTCTTTTTTTAACTTAATTCCCTCCACTTTAATGAAAAACATAATGTTTCTTAATTTTAAACCCAAGATTTAACATCTATTTGTGAAAATGATAATCAAAGTTAGAGAAGACATACTTCACAGAATTCATATGAGATTTCCAGAGACTAATATAAGCTTCTCCATTGTACTAGCAATTTAAATAGCTGCATTTATAATTGTATGTGTTTTATTGCCCCTAATGGCTATATTTTTTATTTCAAAAACTTTATTTTATGCAAATGTGGGTTAATTTCTATTCTCATTATTTGAGGAAGCTGACAGTAGATCAACAATATAGGAATAAAAAAATAAAGTCAAAATTAAACATTAAAATGAGCTTAAATATGCTGGTAGAATACTGATCCAAAAACACAACTAAGGATTATATAAGTTCTCACTGAAGATAACCTCAAGATTAATTTATTTTTTGTATTACAGATACCAACAATATCAACACTTTCTACCTCTCAGAAAGCTTTGCATGTAAAAAAAAGACAGCTTACAATAGATATTACTTCCAACCTGAGAATCCTAACATGATATTTAAGCTGCTGCATTTTTTAAACCTGTATTTAAAGTACAGTATTCCTACAGATTGAAATGGATGCTAGACTTTGAAAGGCTGATTTTCCCTAAAAACATATGTATGTTCAAGGTTCAACCATAATGTAAAATTATGTCATGTTACTTTCTTTCCTGCTATGATATTTGTAATGTATTCTGGTCATTACATAAAAAGATCACCACCATATTTGATATGAATTAATATATAACATGACATTCCATAAACTGTCAATGATAATTTGACATTTCTAAATGCCAATTGTGTTGAAGTGTTGTCTCATGTACTATATCAATACATGACTGAATATGAAAGTGAAAATGAGAAATGAAATTCAGGTAGAGTTCTTTGTAATTAAGTGCTCTATTTTGCTAAACTGACCCAAAGGGAAACACAAAACATATGAAGAGCACGAGTCAAATAACTCATAGCAATGATGACCAGGAAAACAAAACAAGATGATCTACCTTTGCATTCAAATCCAATGACAGCCCAGAGGATAAATAATAGGAAATGCAATTGAAATAATAGGAACATCTCAAATGAAAAGTCAGACATTCCAAGCATCATTGTTGTTAATTATTCTTTTGTTCTTAAGAACAAAAGCATACTGACTCCACATCTTTCACTATTTACTTGATGCATCTTACTTATGGATGCTGGAAATATAGATTCTAGTCTGACATTTATAATAACGATCAACATAACAGAATAATAATGGAAAAAAAAACCAACAAAATAAAAAACCAACAAACAAAAAACAACACAAACCCCAAATACTGATTTATTATGAATGGTGCTGATATTTTTTGTTTCATTTGGACTATAATTTGTACAAACACACACTGATTTTTAAAAAATATTTCATTAAAAATGATTTTCTATCTGTTATTTATTTTTTCAAAGCTGTCCTACATTATTCTCATTTCCATTTGAGATTCTCAGCTGCTTATTTTTATGAAGTTGAGTTTTATTCCAGACTTAAATGTATGTATTGCTAAGAATAAGAAACTTGGATTAATTTGGTTTTTTTGGAAACACATTCTAGTTTCTTTGTACACCTTGACTTGTTCCACAAGTTGTCAAGTAAAATTTTCTTTTAGAACTAACAGAGAAACAGTTGGCCCTTAATGTTCCTTGTTACAGACTATTGTAATTATACATAAAATTTATACTGCCACTAACTTGTAAAACCCAGAGACTCATGCTTTAATTCTCAAGCTATCTAAAAAGTGGTTAATGTTAATGGCAGTTTTGATGCTTAATCCCATCATCAGCTTTAGACATCCAAATCCAAAAGCGACACTGACAAAATAAATTAAACAACAACATTTTCATTTTCTAAATCCCACCAAAAAGCTTAAGAAATGGAAAAATGGAAGTAAAGAGCACTCTCTTACCTGAAGCTTAGCAGATCGAAGACCAGATAGAGCAGAACATTGTGGTTTCTGTGGCGCGTCACTTCCCTGAAGCATCATGATGCTTTCTTGTCTAGCCCAAGTAGCAGAAAGTATCTGAAGCCTAGAAGGGTGCACTGCCCTTATTCCTTTATGGGTTTATGCTGGAAATGGAAATCTGGCATACACAGTCTGTCATTAAAAATATTCTGCTGATAGGATGCTATTTCTTTTAAAAATAAACCTTCAGAGTCTCTCTGCCACATTTGATCTCAGCTACCACAATATTTTGTCCTTTGCTTTGTTAGACTGTAAGCTTTTAAAGCATTATAAACTCAAGAAGAATAGGAAGAAATGTCAATATGTCTTAACTATACCATGCATCCAAGTTCCCAGAATGATACTGATTGTTACCTGGAACAGTAAATGGCATTGCTTTAGTCTGGAATATTTTATGGGTTATTTCTATCAATATCTGTTATGCTCAGCATTCAAGTTAGAACCACAGTGTATTTTCATTGTTACTGGCCATCAGTATAGTATATTTTAGGCATGATAATTATCTATGATTAGTAATTTTGTCATTTACAAATTGCAATTGAGTAATCATCTGATGTTACTTCATCTGATAACAATAAAATAAAAACTGCAGACTGCAAATGAACTGCTTAAAGCCATTTCTCTTTGTCAGTCTTGGAATTCTCATTTTTGTATTTTATATTTGGTGTTCCCATTCCATATAAACCTCAATATATAAATGTTAATTCTTTGAGGAGTTGCTCTATCCTTCAGTCCTGATGGATTATTTCATGCAGCATCCCTAGGGCAATTTGCCTCCAGTTCTGACATAGCAGCAAACCTTTGCTGACAGAGTCAAAATGGGTGCTCATGCAACACCTCTCCTAGCCATTAAGGAATCTAAAGCAACTCATTTTGTCTTAGAAAGGTCTTTGGAATAACAGTAAATAACAAGGTTATTTATTTATTTCTGTCCAAAGCACAGTATAATAAAAATATGATTTTGAGTGTCACGCTTCACTTTTCAGTTGTGTGTAATGGCATTATATGTGATAAATCTGGGCAGGTCCCTTTGTTTGGAGGAATTATATGTATGGTATCTGCAATTTGAGCTTGTAAGCATCATGCTAGGCTCTGAATGTTTGTTTATTTGTTCATTCATTTGATCATTCATTCAGTTCTGAATACTGCATCCTAAAGAAAAAAAAAATATTAGCTATGCAGAAAATTGCACATTTTTGCTTCGGATCTACCTTAGTTTTCTACTAGTCTGTAAAATAAAAATTAGATAATATGGGATATATATACATAAGCATAAGAAAGTGAAGACAAAATGTTCACAATACAGGAACAGGGTTTGCAAATAGCATTCTGCTAATGTGTATCCTCAGAATTAGTGATAAAGTGTAAATATGTGCTAAAGCCATATCTACTGAGCTTCATTAGACTGTTAAAATAACACTGATCTGTCTATGCATATACATATGTTAAGGACAAATAAAACCTAGCGTGTAACAAAAGGATTTGTCATCTCAGTCAGCTGACCATATTGACAAAACACATGCAAGGACAATAACTGCTTCATAATTTTATTAATTAGTCCTGTTAGTAGAGAGATGAAGAAGAAAAAATATATCAGTGAGACACAGAATATATGTTTTAACAGGATACAGATAAATAATAGAGGTCATGGTACTTTTAGCTGTGTGACCATTCTTTGTAACTAGCCTTTGGAGAGCAGATCTTTCTATTTCAGTCTCTACAAAATATTGCCATCTAAACCCATCAGTTGCAGTGACTCTTCACCTCTTTCAGTGAAAAATTCTAATTTATTGCCTTCACCTTTGAAAAACTCCATGGCTACCATCTTTCTCCTAATAATTTTTTTTTTCTTTTTTTTTTCATTAACACGTTTTTTCTACTTTTGTTAGGTACTCTCTTCCTCTTACTCATAATTATTTCTTAATAAGTCAGAAAATGTCTTACAGGCTTACCTCCTTCCTATATTACAGAAAATAATGAATCAAGCAACTGCATTAGTGTTATACCCAATCACTTATCCTTGTTATGACTGCTCTCCCTGCTTTCTTTTTCAAAATCCTCTTCAATACCATCTCATAACACCATACAGTTAGTCCTCACTCCTGCTGCAAGCATATTAGAACTCCAAACTATGTCAAGAAGAAATCCGGAAATAAAATAAAATAATAGATAATATGTTGTACTTTGTGTTAGTGAACAGAAATCATGAGATGATGAATTACTAAGCACCTTCACATTGTGTTATCAAATATGTTTGTTGGTTACCGTGTGACCAAAAAACATAGTTTTAGTATAGCAAATTCAAAACATAGAAATGAAAAAATATCAAATTTTTCCAGCATGTATTAATTTTCTGAGTTCAGATTGGAAGTCCACGTCATAAGACGTAAAAGTTGTATAGCTTCACTTTTAAGTGATGCCTTAACAGAAGTACTTAGGAAATGCAACCCCAATCTAAATCTAAAATGGGGATTTTCTTTACTATATTGGCATTGAGTAGTAGATTTTGAACATATATGAAAATCCATTCTTGAGGTTAACTCAGATTTCACAGTGTTTTATTGTTTTATGTTGTTTTTGTTGTTCTGTGATTTTACCCACATTTTTTTCTTTATTTTCAGAAAAAAAGGTTTTCTTGAAGAATTGAGTAGACTCAACAGCAAATCCATTTACAGTCCAGCAGCCTTAGACTCTTAAACACAACTGTAACTGTAACCCGATGAAGATAAATGACTACTTTTTCCTCAGCCTAAAGACAACATATTGAGTGTGCATTAGGAAATACATTGGTTTACCTATTAACTCTCTAGCACCACAACCTCTAACACAGGCTCAGCTGAATTATACACAATGGGGTAACTCAGTTTAACCACACGTCCTGACTTGAATTCTATTTCCTGAATGTACAATAGTGAGCACAGACTTTTATCTCAACTGCTGAAAATAAAATGACTCAATGTACTGGAGGGAAAGTGAGGTAAAATCATTTCATAATCAGGTAAAATACACCTACTTAGAAACATTGTATAGGTCAATAGTTACAATCATTCAAAATAATTTATTTTCTTATCATAGGAGGAACAAAGAGATCTTCGAGTGAAAAATATCTCGGGGGATTTAATTTTTTTCTGGGTGAATCTGAGGGGGATTTGTGAGGAGTGAATGATATCTGAATAAAGGAATTTATTTGTTTATTTATTTATTTATTTATTTATTTATTTATTTATTTTTCTGTTCTCTTCCTTTGGCACAGATTAGTGGAAACCCTAATGAATGGTATATCAGTGTCATAATGGGAGAGAACAATCGTGGATGTCTAGAGATAATACTTCCTACAGTTTCCATAGCATCAATTATCCTGTGTACATTTATAAAAACTGTTCAAATTTGTCAAGTATGCCTTCCTAATTCAATCCCTAAAGATGTTCTGAAATTCTTTAACACTTACAACTGTTCAAAATACCATAAATCTTATGGGGGCATCTGTAGTCTCCTTAGTCTAGCTGGAGCTAGACTATAGACTATCTAGCTATGCCCAGATGTGATACTTTACTACTGGCGACTAAACTCACAACTGAAAATTCTATTATTCACAGAGTATGCTAATGCTTTCTCAGCACAAATGAAAAGGGAAACAGTTGCTAAGTTGATGGTGGGACATCATAGATTAGTGACTTCTGAATAGAACTTAATTTTAAAGCGCTTCTCAAACCCTAGGTATTACACATATTTGAAGGATAATAAGTTATTTATAACAGAATGACAGCGCAGAAAGTGATTCAGCCATTATGTATATGCTCAGCAATAGCTCAAAAACAATCTTGGTTTTATAGAGACAAGAGATGCTGCCCATGAGATAGTTATTATCCCCAACTCTTATCTGAAGATGCCTCTTATGAATTTTGGCATACATTTGGATAGCTGCCAGAGAGCTTATTATAAAATGTCACCTAAAGTACAGATATCTCTTCTATCAGCAGTGCACTACAGAGTGCCACTTTGAAAGTTGAGCCCATGACATTGTGTCGGAAACAAAAGTCATAACAAATGAACCAGAGAGGACTTGGCACCATGCTTCATGACTTTCTTATCTTTACACAAATTGCTACAACAAAATATGTTGCTTCTTAAAGAAAAATGTCATTTCAGACCTGGAATTATGACATATGGTTTTTAGTCAGTTTAAATAGCCTGGGTTAAGACTATGTCTTGTCTGATAAACATTTAAGTTAATATTACAAAACAGTGAAACATTTATGAACGTTAAATACAAATCTGAAAAGTGGCCTTAACTTTTTACCATCTTATCTAATTATGATTTCTTCTATATATAGCTTTAGAATTTCCCTTTAAATAGTGAACTGCCAATGCAAGACAGACTTCTAACAAATCAGAAAGGAAAAAAAAAAAAAAAAGAAAAGAAAAGAATTGGTTATTTTTTTACTCTCTATTAATTGAAGGTAAAACTTTCTAATTCCAAGCCAGGAATTTACACACATTTTGTGCGTAATATAGTTAATATGTTTTTTTTTTTTTTTGCGTTTCTTTTTTCTAGTTTATTCTGAAGACCACTTTCTGTACCTTTTTTTTTTTTTTGTTCTGTAGACATAGATAAGAAAGTGATGAACCTAACACTCATCAACCATTATTTATTATCCTGTGTTCTGCAGTAGAAGATCCAATAGCCACTAAACACTTCTATCAATAGAAATATGTGTTTTGCATGTATTAGAAACTGAAACCTTGGTAAAAGCTGCATATGACTTGACTGACTTATGTTTTTGCAAATCTTAATTCTTCCATCATAACAGGTTAAATAACGGAAACTGCAAAAGGCATGAAATTACAAAAAACTAAATACATTTTTATATTTACTGAACACATAACTATACTATACCAGTAGTTATGTTTAGTCCATGTTTCTCAGTGAATGTTTATGTAGGATAACCATATCAGCTGTTCTGAAAAATTACGCCTTCCAATTAATATAGCCATTTTGCCACACCATTGTGGGCATAAATATGACAGCAGAGATTGTTGTTGATGGTTCTGTTTGAGGTCTTATGTGAGAGTGTAATTCTGATTAATTTTGATGCTTTTGAACCTGAGTAAGAAACTGCTATGCAAGACATTATTCTCTCTCTCTCTTTTTTTTTTTCCCCACACTTTGTCTGCTGTTTTTTCCCTGAAATACATCTTACAAATTTATAATTATCTTTAATGATAAATATCTAGCCATGCATTTAGTAATATACAGAAAGTTCTTTTACAGATATAAAGTGATACCATCTCACTCTTTCACCACTCACTCTCATACAAATAGATGAAACCCAAGGATTAAATTTGTTTCTTAAACATATCACTCTTTCAAGAACATGGTTTACTTAAATACAAAAACAATCTGCTGGCATTCCACCAGTCTTACAAAAGGACTGAAATTTGTGGTACTTCAGTACTCAAAATACCATATTTATGTTCTGTGCAACTAGCTACGCATCCAGGTACTCTATTGTGGCATTTACTGTAGGGTATGTTTGATACACTCATTTTACACATTCAGTAATAAAATCTCATTATCCAGATATATTTTTTCCAGTTCTAAAAAGTAACACTGCTGTTTGTAAAGAGACTTGACAGTGCTATCTACGTTCTGACACAAAAACAATAATTTACAATTCTTGTGATGTTCCAGACAGCCTCATCCTTTTAAATAACAAAAAGTACATCAAGAAATTTTACATTAAAATGCTGAAACCCCTCTTTGGTAAAAAATCTTTGGGTAAACAAATCATGTGCCAGAGTGAAATATATATTTCACCATACATTTTGTGAGGCAGTAATCATAATCTTCATTATCTTTGCTCATATAGTGATTTATTTATTTATTACAAATGTACAAATTTTGTTAAAAAAACAACAAAAAACCAAAACATTTTGCATAAAATCCTACTTTTAAATATTCCTACTTTTAACTGTGTACAACTTCAGAAACCAAAGCCCTCTACAATTCTACATGTACAAGCTACAGAAGACAAGGATGGTTTCAACTTTTCTAGCATTCATATCTCTCATGGAATCCATTGTACAAACAACATAAACCTTTAAATGGCTTTACTAAATAAGGGAGATTTTATGATCCAGGTGTGGTTAATTTAAGTCTAAAATCAGAGAATCCTTAGAGTTGGACGGAACCTCTGAGGCTCATCTAGTCCAACTCCACTGCAATGGAGGGACAGCGTAGGTAGATCAGGGCCTTATTCAGCCTCAACTTGAAAGTCTCCAGGGATGAATCATCAACCACATCAGTAAGTAACCTGTTCCAGTGCCTCAGCACCACCACTGTAAAAGAAGATGCATGTATCAGCACAACACCTCATCTAGGCTTTCAGAGGGATGGATTTGTAGCTAGTGAAGTGATCTGTATTTTCTTGATTCTGTCATGCTGCTTGCACAAAACTTTGAAGCATGTTATATAAACCAAAAGTTACTCTGAACTTTACTCAGGACTGTTTGCCTTGATCGCTTTTAAGTGTTATGGACATGCACTCCATCGCTATAACAACTGGAGCAAAATGCTGTGTTAATTTTGTTCTGACTACAATCTACCTCTACCCATGTCAGTAGAAAAATGACTGATCTATTTCACGTGAGTCACCAAGCAGATTTCAAGAAGCTGTGACTTTCTTACACTACCATTTTGAGAAAATTCTTTAATTAGGCCTTTGTTAGACAAATATGAATGACATTTGGAGAATAATAATAATTAATTCAAGCCTAATTTATGAGAACACATTCTAAACTAATATTCATCCTATTCAGGATGAAACTAAAATGGACTATTATCAGCACTGCAAGCCTACTTAGAAATGAACAGATTCTATCAGTGATTAATGGTCTGTATTTTTTTTGTGTGTGACCTAATAATGAGTAAGGAAAAGTTTCATGTATTTGATTTCTTTCTGTTAAATTTCCCGTAACTCTAGGATTTATCTTCATTACTTTGTCAGAACCTCTGTTCTCTGTAAGTGTACAGCTCATACTCACAGATGTGTTCAATTGTACTCTGTATTTCATGTAAACTGATCACTTGAGCATCACAGCTGAAAGCACTTTGTATTAATAACTGTTATGAAAAAGGATACACTGTACAAGAGAATCCTTGCAGAACCAAAGGTTCATGCATTGTTTTGGAAGAATGTTCTTCATGAAGCTCACTGACTCAGCTCACAAAGTGAATGCATAAAATGAATAAACGTTTAACAGAAATAAAAAATCTAATGGAAATATTTTAGTCACACATGATTCCAGTGATCCCATGTCCTTCTCACAATTAAAAATGGAAAAGAAATCAAATGTTTAAAATAGGTCTGTATTGCAGACCTGCTAATAATCAGCCAGGAAAAAGGATGCTTATCACTGATGTTAGTACATCTACTGCATTTTGAATAAAATGGAGAATATCCCCTGAGGTGTAAGAAGTGAATGTAGGAACAGATATACTACAGTACGTATATATGTATATATATATAACATTTTTACAAGTTTACAGTTTGTATTTATATAGCATGTAAGTTTATAAGTTTATATATATATATACACAATATATTCTCTCCCATTGAATTGTCTTAAGCTAATTGTTTTTCAGAATTTTCAAATGGCTTTTTAAAATAAAAAATGAAATACATTAAATGTGACGATAAGAGGAAAATTCTTTTATACTTCTTTACAGTCACTTGTTCATCTGTCAATATGTTTCAGTGTAACATGCAATCTTATCTGGACTGTTATTTTAGACAGATGTGAGACATACTTCAGTTCACAAATCATTCAGCAAAATTTGATCTCAATGAATAACTGAAAAATTTCTTCCACATATGAAAAAAAAAAAAAAAAAAAAATCTGCATAAAGAATTAAATTATCTTACATACACACATGGATATTAAACAGTTAAGTTCACTTTCCTAGCAAAGAAATCCATGCACAGTACTTGTTCTATCACTCTAAATAGTCCAAAAAATCTTGAAATTACTGATGTAGCCTTTTCCCCCCTTTCCCCCCCAATATTTACATGAATTTTGACAATTTGAAAATTTCATAAAATTGCTCTTGAGAACCTGTATTGCACTCAGTCGCTTTGCACAAAATTCATATTTTAGAGAAAGAGGGTATTTGCTCCTTCCTTGCTCCTTCCAAACAGTGACTTGGCATAACTCAGACAGTAGAGGGGACAGTTTTGCATTACTCAAACTAGTTTTAACCCTTCAGTAGGTACTATGAAAGCCTTTGCAGTTCTATATACTGTAGCTTTAGTTACAAATTTGTCACTAGCTTTGTGCTTTTTAAAAACAAGTTAGGGGCAGGGAATCTGTCAGCTTTCCCTCCATATTAGTAAAGCAGCATTACACTCAATTTACGTATTTATCAAATTTCTTGAGAGGTGTCAATAAAATTGTTTGTAAATGAACCTACAAACTTGCATCACTGCCATTAGGTGAGATAAATGTGCATATACTGGTGGGACAGTTTATGTTTCAGGTATAGGAAGGGTAAAATCTGCAACAAGGGTATGAAAAAGACTTATGCTTGATGAGAAAGGAAAAAAAAAATAGGGTATTAAATTTTGATATGCATTTATGCTCAAGCTTATCTGATATACTATATGATGTTTTATGATGTTCTGCCTCTTTTCAAATGTCAAGGTGAGGATCCCATATAATTTCCTGGATTATCTACTTGCTAATACAGAGGAACAATTTTTAAGACACCTAAAGTGTGATATATCAAACAGCATGTTGATGAAGAAAACATCTTCTGTGTAGTCCTTTCTGTAAGAAAAATCATAGAATCACAGAATCATAGAATCACAAGGTTTGAAAGGACCTACCAGATCATCTAGTCCAACCGTCGTCCCTTTACCATAACTACAGAAAACCACTAAACCATATCTCCTAGCTCCTTATCCAGATGCCTCTTGAACACTGCCAGGGGTGGCAACTCCACCACCTCCCTGGGCAGGCCATTCCAGTGCCTGACCACGCTCTGAGAGAAAAAAATCCTTCTAAATAAATAAATAAATCTGGGACACAATTCTCCTGTATTTCATATGTTCATAAACATATATGTACTTTACATAAATGTGCCTGTTTCTCTTGACTAACTACACATTGACAGAAAGTAAGCACACAGAATGTAGACATCAGCACTGTCTGACAAATCCAGCTCCACAGAAATTATCTGTAAATAACAGAAAGGCAATTAATTAATGAATTAATTAAAGGTTATTTTTGTTTCATCCTGTGAGTTTTCCTGTCATTGCCAGCAATCTGTAAGTGCCAAACAAGAAAATCACAGAATCATAGAATTGTAGGGGTTGGAAGGGACCTCTAGAGATCATCGAGTCCAACCCCGCTGCCAAAGTAGGCTCCCTATACCACGTTACAGAGGTAGGCATCTAGGCCGGTCTTGAATATCTCCAGAGAAGGAGACTCCACCACCTCCTTGGCAGCCTGTTCCAGTGAACATATATAACATATATACTTAAGTTATACTTGTGAAAGATCTAATTGAAAGTATCACAAAGGTATAAATATGCTGTTGATTATCACACACCAGTATTTATATATCTGAGGATATATAGGTACACACACACACACACACACATATATATATATATATACATATACACACACACACACATGTATGTATGTATGTATGTATGTATACGTGTGTGTATATATATGTGTGTGTATATATATATATATATATAAAGCCATGTTCTCAAATAAAGAGTAGAACTTAAATGTTACAAATTTTCAAAAATCTTAGCTTTTTAAAATTTGGAATGTTGGAGGTAATGTTGGAGGTACATGCATTTCTGTAGCATAAGTTTCAAAAACAGAACAGAGTTCAGTGTAGGAGCCTTGATCTCTCTTGTCTTCCCACTAACCTGTATCAAGTTTGATCCTTGCTCATGATCTGCCAAAGCAAAGCAAAATTCTTGTAGAAGAAAAAATAAAAACACCACAATTCCAAGGAGCTGAGTCTAGCTCAAACGTTAGTCAGCCATAAATAAGTCAACACTTCTAATGCATGCCTGCAGATTCTATCAATATCTTGTTTTGTGCTTATTGGAGTTAACGCTGCTAAATAGATAAGGGCAGTGCAATTAACAGTAATAATGCTGATATCAGTAGTACAATTTTGTGCACATGACAATGAATTATGAAAGAAAACAAAAATAAAATCCTTGCTGAAAAGATGTGCAGTCTAATTTGACAGCATAAACAAGGAGGAAAAAGTGTTTAACAACTTATGCCAATAAAAAGCAAAGAAGAAGGATGGGCATAAATATCATTAGTTACACAAACCTTTCACCGATGCCTCATATTTATTATTTATTCAGTATTTCATAGTTTTGTTAGTCCTCCTATGAGGTTCTTTTTTTCAGATTTCTCTCAGTCTACTTGTATAGTCAAATATATGCAACTGTTGGCAGAAGTTTCTACTAATGGTTTGCAGATATTTATTTATTTATCTATTTACTTTTATTTATTTATTTATTTATTGAGATATGGAACAACTTTTGTAACATGCTTCCTATTTCCATGAATATACTGATTTAAATACTGTTATGAATAAATATGCGCTAGGCAAGAAATCCAATTTGTAACCAGCATGACTCCACATGTCATGACGTCTAGCATAGAACTGCTGGCTCAAGTCATGAATTCACAGAGCACCTTTAGGCATTCAAGATAGATATGCATTAAAGATTTACTCTTCAAACAAGTATGTTCAGAAAAACTCT
This sequence comes from Coturnix japonica, assembly GCF_054131305.1. NCBI lineage: Eukaryota > Metazoa > Chordata > Aves > Galliformes > Phasianidae > Coturnix > Coturnix japonica. The sequence continues at coordinate 39,864,734 of NC_140664.1, forward strand.
GTCTCTAGTAACATGCTCATCTAATTCAAGAAGCGTGTTTGTGCTCAGAAGGGAAAGAGGTCTGTTTTTCCACCAAATGAAATTTAATGCATAATCTCTTTGCAGAATTAAGGTCAATATCCTACCAGTAATAAATTCAGCATCTATGTTTTTTGCAACAATCAGCCTCTTGATATCATAAACGTGATAAGCTGAGAATTCCAGAAACTATTATATTGTGTACTTCATTTATTAATTGAATTTATCTGTTTTGACTTGCTCTTCTGAAGTGAAACAAATGCTGGACTGTGCATATAGTACACCATAATTCGAATTAAGAATGCAATCATACTCTGTATTCAAGAAATCTCTTTCAGTTAGTGAGCCAAGAGAAAAGGACAGTTTGTCTCTAAAAAATGTGGAGTGGGATTCAAATTTCTCTTCTAAGTGAAAATGTCACTGTACAGCATTTAATGTTCAGGCTTCCAATAACTGCATAGCTGAATTAATTCAGCGCTGTTCATGTGATCTAGAAAATAATTTTTCTCTTTGTAATTAGGTGGACAAGTAAACACATATATTTTGAGATGTTCTACTATAATTAATACTTCTTATCTGTTACCAGATCAGCAGCTGAAGAACAAGTCCAACGGTGTTATATATGTCTTCTTAGTACAAAAAAAAAAAAAAAAAAAAAAAAAATCTGGAACAGAAGATACTAAAGACAAAACAGAAAAACAGAGAAGTAAAAAAGTAAAAATAACCAGCTCTTGTTAACGGCTTTTAAATTATTCTTAATGTAGATATAATAAAGAGGAGAGGTTTAAAGAAGGAAGAGTACTTAACTTCCTTCAGCAAGTTCAGATACATTCCAATAAAGAGCCCTTGAACACAACTTTTGGTCTGAGTTGCAGTAAACTATCAAATCTTCAAATCTTTGGAGATTTGTGTGAATATATTAAATACATAAATCCTCGTGAGTCATTCTAACCAAAGTCAAAGCAATGGTCTTCAATCTTAATTTGAAATTTAGATTCCCTGAAAGGGTTTCAATATACCGTATATTCATTTTAAACAATCAGAAATCGATCCACTCCACAAAGTGATTAGATCTACAGATATTACGCACCAGTAATCTGTGCCTTGGCTATGGATACAGAAGAACATGAAACTCTTTTTACCTCCTTCTTTGGAATAATCCCCTAATTTATAGAATTTGTGTGCATGCAATTCATGAAACACAGTCCACAGAGACAGGCAGTTTTTAACAGGTATCAAGCCAAGCTAAGAGTAATTATAAAGGGATTTACTGCAAGTAAAAACAGAGAAGTCTTAGGGTGATAAGAAAAATTGTTTAAACAGAAAGATTAAGAAGGGAAGGAAGAGGTTGATGAACATTGCCTATTAGATAGAAGCATTACATGAATCCTTTGTTCACTTTATGTGTCTTTACAGGGGTGGTCAAAGATAGATTCATGCAAACTGCCTGTTTTCTACATGATAAATTTTATTGACTTTAAAATATAACTTAAAAAATAATAATAATAGAAGTCTTCATGAACAAGCAGCAAAACATCTTCTTTGTATAATATTGTTCTGAACTGCTGAACTACTTCTCCCCTAAAAAGTCTCTCTGATGATCTGACATGCTTCTTTCTCATTTATCTTGTTTTAATTGAAATGTAGAAAACATTTTTCTCAGATCACATGCAATTCTTCAAGTATTTCATTATTCTTGCTTATATAAAGCATTTCCTGTTGCAAAAGTTTTCTGCTGTTACTGAGGTGAGTTTATTTCAACCATCATAAAAAAAAATATCAATCTGTTTGCATAACTATAGGTAAACGCAATTCATTTTTAAAAATAATGTTCAGTTTCAACTATTGAAGAGAAATCATAAACAATTATGTTCCTGACTTAAAGCGTAATTTATGAGCCCATACTAATTCTATTACATAAGGCAAGAAATATCTAATATGGTAATTTTTTCACATAAAATGTGTCATAATCCACCCTGCCTCACACATACCTTTGGGGATACTTTTTTTTCACAGTAACAGCTCTGCAAAAGCAATGATTCTTTAGGCGAAGCAACTCTGGTTTAATGGGGACATACTGGCAAGAGAGATCAACATGAGGGAGGTGGAATATGTCAGCTGTCAACCACTCCTATAACTCTCAACTAGTGAAGCCAAAGCATGACTTTTCATAACTTAAAGTTCTACTTTGTTTCCTGCATCAGCTAATCCAAAGGGACTAATCTGGCAGCCAGAACAAGAGCTCTCTGATAGTCAGGCACTGCAGAGCAGATGTGATGCAGAACAAGATTTGCCAGCTCTGTAACCTGAGGGAACCTGCATGTAAGGAGAATCAAAGTCTGGCTGTTCAAACCCGCTGAGTCTGTTTGTAGTTCCATTAACATGAAAGGAAAATATAAGGTTTTGGCTCAATATATAGCAGAAATTAACCTTACATTTTTGATGTATTGACTTGTGATCCTTCTAGGGCTAAAGCTAAACTGTCTAGCAATATTTTTCAGCTTCTAAACCAAACTTACATAGATAAGAAAATTTACATTAGCAAGAAAATTTTTATAATTTAGGAAAAAAAGTCACCAAAACCCAAGCCCAGACAGACATAAGTGAACAAAATAGTGAACTCAACTCTCATTTACATTAGGCCATTTTTTACTACTTTTCTACAGCAGAGAGGTTTGGAAATATATATATACAGGTAATTTATGCCTTTTTGTATGTAAAGGGGGATGAATGGACTGAGCACAGCCCTGCCAGAAAAGACCATAGAGGTGAATGGGAAGCTGGACATAAGCCAGCAGTGCTTCCTCACAGACCGGATACCCAACTGTATCCTGGGCTGCATCAAAAGTAGTATGGCCAGCATGGCGAGGGAGGTGATCCTGCCCCAGCCCATAATTGAGCCACTGCAATTCTAAGATTCAAAGCAGTCAATATTAGCTAAAAAACTCCAAATGTGCCTGTATTTTCTGCAACAATTAATATTGTTATTCATCATAGAATATCTTGAGTTGAAAGAGACTCAACAGAATCATCAAATTCATCTCCTGTCTACACAAAGAACCATCCAAACACTGTATCATGTTTCTGAAAGCACTGTCCATATGCTTGGTGCCATGACAACTAAGAATTTCATTCAAACATCTAAAAGTCTGCAAATTGAGGAGATGCTGTCAGGTGAGAGCCAGGAACCCAGTCATGGAGGATTATATTCTAGAACTTGCAAATTGAAATGCATTATTTATCTCAACTTAGAGCAGAAATAGACTACTGCAGAGTGGTCTTAAGCTTTTCAGCAGTTGGAAAAAAACAGTTGGAACAAAGTTTATGTAACCTGTGGACAGAAAGCTATTTGGTAAATAAATTCAACAAATGTTTATAAAGAGCAAATACAAAAGCAAATGAAATTCAGAATAGCTAGCTAATTAAATGTGTGCCAGCTAAAATGAATGTTATTCATAATAAATGGTTAAACTAGTTTTTCAGACGACATACCTATTTCAGGAATTATTTTAGAAGGAACCATAATTAAAAACAAAAACAACAAAAAACAAATAAAACAAAACAAACAAACAAACAAACAAAAAACAATGAGTAACAGCAAGAATTGACATCTTTCTCTGAAGCACGGTGTGTTTGTACATACTTGTGATGCACGGTCATTCTGCTAAAGAAAATTGATAATTCTTTTGGTATCTCTTTTGGATATGTTCCTTTCGAATTTATCCCTTATCCACCTCACCCACTTTTCCAAAAGAGCAAAACTGTTGATTTTTAAGGGTACTTCTAGTGTAAAAAATGTACTGAACCTAATATAATATAGCTGGAGAACCAAAGCGTTCTTTTTATAAATGTAATTCTACAGTAGACTACATGTTGAAATTGGGAGCACTTTTTAGAAAACCTTTGCATCTAAGAGGCAAAGATTCACCATGTAATGATCAATTCCTTAATAGTCATTCAAATTAAGGACCCTGCTGAAAAGCAGCTTTAGATAAAGACTTCAGAGAATAAAGATAATCAGACAGAAGAACACATGGTAGATATGGCTACGGCACCAAAGAAATTACCCCTTTATTCTGAAAGCTAATTCCAGGCACAGATGGCTATTGAGCAATAGCCCTTGACATGCCTGAAACAGAAGTATTTCTTGGCTCGTGTTCACTATCTTAGACACAATGAAAATTCACATAGCTAAAAAAGTTAATACTCGAACAACGCAGGTTTGAATTTAGAGTATATTCTCCCAGTCTGGCTAATGTGAGAGATAAACTTAGATTTATGGTTTAAATTTCTATTATTTAAAATTTTTAAATACATATACAAGTTTCAGCATTACCCCTTGGCTCTGAGACATGGGAACATCCAGTATTGATTCTAAAACTACCTGTAATAATCAGGGTTGTGTATGTGAAATACAACAAATTCCTTGTTGCAACATCTGATCTAGTATCCAATTTACTAGATAAAGCAAGAGCCACTTCCTTCCGTTGGCTGCCATATACACTGGCAGTTTATTAAAAAACATCAAAGAACACTTTCTAGAAATTTATATCTCACTATCAAAAAAGCTTGTTTTGATATGCCTTCAGAAATTCTGCACTCCTTTTAATATCATATGCTTAACAGATTACTGAAACAGCTGATGTAGATATTGAACTGTGATTCAAGTTTGAGGAAAAATATTTCCTGAACTAATGATTAGCAAATAGTTGCATTAACTGAGCGGAAAATTGACAGGTCTTTCAGATCCTTATTATGTGTTTAATGTGAATCAGAGAAGACTTCTCACTACCTGAGTTAGTCTGAAAAATCACTGTTTAAAATGAGATCAAGACAAAGATTACAGAGTTTGGACCTCAGTGGGTATGTGGGAACAGCCACAGAAAGGAGACAGTTTTATGCTATATTTTTTCATACCTCCAAATATTAGAAGATTTTTGCATATCCAAATATGCACCATCCAGTTCCCCTTTCTTGGCACATAAAAGGCATGAAAGTAAAGAGTTCAATTTCCAGTTCTTTAGCTTCTAAATGCAGGAATGCTGTACGCAGACAATTTTTTTTCTTAGCCAAAAGATTAGGACAAAAAACAACAAACAAAACAAACAAACAAACAAACAAAAGTGATACTTTGAAAATATAATGTATTTAATAAGCACTAAATATTAAGAGCATGAGTCTCAGAAGTTTGGAAGCCTTATATGAAGTGTCAGCACTTGACTGAAGCCCCAGAAATATCCAAAGATTTCTATAGCATAATGAAGAAGTGTATGTACACAGAAGTGTTTTTATACACATGCTGATATTGGCCTTTTCTAAGTCTATGTAACTTCAAAAACCAGTAAATAAGAAACTTTCTTCTAGAGAGTAATCAAGACTTTACAAAGACAAATGTAGAAATAAATTAATAATAATAATAATAATAATAATAATAATAATAATAATAATAATAATAATAATAAACCTAAAAACATCATATGTCTTCTTAAAATTTTGTGATTTAACCTGGGATGTAGCTCAGCATCACGCAAGCATCCACACATTCACTCCCAGTGGGATGAAGAAAAAGGTGTGAGAACATAGATGTTGTGTTGACAACAGTTTAATAAAAACAACCAAGTAAAAAGAGATGCACAACTTAATTAAGACCAGCTGACTGATACACACCCAGACCTGGAACAACAGCAGCTTCCTCAGCCATTTTCCCCAGTTATATTGTTTGGGCCAACTATTCTAATTGCATCCCCTTACAACTTCTCATGCACCACCAGTTCCCTCACTGGCAAGGCAACATAATAAGACAAAAGTCTTATTATGGCATGCTTTGTCACAACCATAAGGGATGCTCTGAACCTAATGCCATCACCTCTGCTAGTGCAGATTTTTATGACTGTGGCATACAGGCTCTTGTTCATTGCTGACAAAATTGCATACCTAATGGTGGTGATGACACTGAAAAGTAATTCTTTGTAGCTGAGAACTTGCTCTGTCAAATAATGTTACTTTATCTTGAAAGAGCGGCAAGTTGTAGTACATTTAAGTCAACTTTGAATTTAATTGTAAGATTTAATTATTTTTACACTATATTCATTCAAGGTACATCTTGGTTTTCATAAGACAAGCAGAAGTTCTTGAATTTAATCTGTCTTTGTGATCTATACATGCTAGTCTGCTTCTGGGCTGCTATTGCAATTCTGATTTTGAGTCAATGACTGGTAAATTCACAGGTATCATGTAAACTGCAAGACAGAATCACACAATCACAGAACTGTTTGAGTTGGAAGAGACTTTTAAAGGTTATTCAGTCCAACTCCCCTGTAACACACAGGGACATCTATAACTAAATCAGGTTGCTCAGAGCCCCATACAACCTAACCTTTAATGTCTTCAAGGATGGGGCAACCACTAAATTTCTGGCTACTCTGCTCCAATGCCTCTCCATCCTTATAGTAAAACAAAACAAAACAAAACATTTTTCTTTATGTCCAATCTGAATTTCCCCTCTCTTATCTCAAAACCATTTCCCCTTGCCTTGTCACAACAGTTCCTGCTAAAGTGTCTGTCCCCATATGAGCTCCCTAAATGCAGTTACACCTTGCCTATGAAAATATCATGTTGTATTAAGGGCATTTATTACTACAATTTCAGTAAGTTGGAAGTTAAATGACATGCAGAATAAATACTGCTATCACAACTGAATATTTGTGATTACTTGTCATTCTTAAAAAGATACATGTATGTCTGAGTTTGCATACTAATTAAAATCAACTTCATTTATAGATATCATCTTCTGTTGGTAACTTATCCATTGCACATAATTTAGATTTTAGATCTTTGTTATCCACAAGATTTCTTTTAGTCACAACACTTCAAATGCACTATGATGTGTAATTTCATTCACCCAAGAAAAATTCAAAAGGGTTTTTTGTAAAGAATCACAAGAACATTTTAAAAAGCAATCTTTTACCCCTATTAGCTTTTAAAGACAAAAAGGAAACTAAAAATCTGCTGAGCTATATTTTAACACTACTATTTGAAAACTACCATGTTAACCACTTGTTGAAAAGGTCTGAAGTAAAGCAAAATTATGTGAATTATAAAAAATCTTCAGAAGGTTGAACATGAAAGTGGAAGAGTGCTAGAAAGAATGGAAGGGAAACTAAAGGAAAAAAAGATTTGCCTGGAATATTCAAATATTTGATATCTTCAATGTTGTAGAAAACTGAAATTGAAGTTTCTTAAAGTGTACATAGTCCAACGTTTTCCAAGTAGGAGTTATTCAATGCATAATGTAACAAATGTTGCAACCCCATGACAAAATAAATAAATAAATAAATAAATTACTCTTACTCTAGAAAGACAGTTTACATCACCAAATGTCTAACAGCCTTATATTTTTGGGCAAATATACAAAATTATGCAGTACTTTTCATCAATGAAATTTCACAGCAAATTCTTGCTAAGCTTAATTCATATCCAACATATTTCAGACACTCAGGAGGATATCGAAATATCAGAGGTTTAGATGTCAAATTACAGAGCATGGAAAACAAGATAACTGACAGTAAGTAAACTCTTTCCAAATTTCATGATTCAGATAGGAAAATTAGATTTAACAAAAAATAAATAATAAATAAATCAGATGCTTCAGTGGGTCATGATTCCTTAAAAAAAAAAAAAAAAAAAAAGTAAACATGTAAACAAACAACAGAGCAGAACAATTTATAGATAAAATTGCATATCTAAGGAACATGAAAGCAGATAATTTTCAGCTAATAAACTTGAGAAGTAAGATAATAAAATATTTGCTAATAATCTTCATGAAACCTGAAGGAAAGAGAACAACTCCTAAGCTTCATAAAGACTGTTTCTCAGCCTGCAGAAGAGACCAAATTCCAATAGTGCAATGGGACTACAAAATTTCTAAGAGATATTTTCATCTGAGGAACAACTAAGAACTACCCCTTGGATAGGCAAACTCAGTCCATTTAATTCTCCTAATGCACACCCAGTGGTGCTTTTTAAAGCCCAGCACAAAACTCAAAGGTAATATTTAAAAATCCTAAAGGCAGATGGACATTTCTGCTTCAAAGAAATGAATTTAGAAGTAAATTCATGAAGAGTGAATTTTAATATATCTAGAGATGCTACAACAAAGTCATGTTAAGTCAGCAGGAGACTGAAAAGAAAGCATTGGAATAGAGTCTGTGAAGCAGCACATAATTGACTTTTGGAAGGGAAGACTGAAATGATACAAGAAAACACAGTCTAATACAAAGGACTGCATGTAAATATAGTCAAAGAGAAAATTAAATAGATTTTGCGAAGGCTTCATAAAAATGGGACAAGCTATCGTAGTCATGTCAATCATTGCAGATGCTCAATAAACTTAAATCTGTTTTAACAAACTCAATCTAGTTTTATATTTTCTTTTATAAAGATTCTTGAAAATTGGTGTACATAACATGTGGACTTATGCTCACAGAACAATTGTACTTCATATAGTACAAGCAACATGCAGCTGTAAGCAACATAACAGAACAATTGTGTCTCTATGTATGCTTCATCATTGCCATCTACTCTTTGCATTCACATTAGATTTTACTGACAAGTCCAAAGTCATTACCTGCCTTCCATCAAACCTTTCTTTTTTTCCCCCTCTTTTTGTTTTCTATGGATTTTTGGTTGGTTGATTTCTTTTGGTGTGTTTTTGTGCATTTGTTTTATTATGTTCTGCTTTCACCTTCTGTCTCTATTGCTTTACAAAAACTAGAAAAAGACTAATTCTCTCATAAGCATTTGAATAGCCCACTTGATGATTTCCAATGGAAAATTATGATTTTTTATCCACATGATCATTAAGATTTTTTAATGAATGTTACCCTGCAAGACAACAATCCAGACAAAATAGAAAGAAAACAAATTCTTTACCATTTATAGACAAAGTCATAGATGTTGCTTTCAGGGAAAAAAAAAAAAAAAAAAAAAAAAAGTCTGAGGAGCAGAAGAGATTAGAGTGTTAAGATCAGTTCATTTGATTTTTGTTAATGCTCTTTATTTTCCCCAGCCATGTATGGAGCTCTGTACTTGTCATTCAGCAGTATTTTAAAGCATCATAAGATTATGCATATTTAAAGCCTTCATACATTGTAGTAGGATTTAAGTTGGGAAACAGCAAATGCAGACTGAGCCACAGTGTTCAGGGAGCTGGGAGCCTGGGGTGGCAACAGAAGCATCAGGGCAGTGCTCTCAAGCACATGGATGCTGTCCCCTGGTACCCCATTAAGAAGATCCAAGCTGTGCCATGCCAGCGTTGGCCTCAGGCACATACATCCAGGACACCAGGTGGAAGAATCTGCATGAAGCAGGTGGCGACTTTTCACTAAAAGAATCCATGTTATGCAACAATTTAAGGGCTCAAATGAATAATGAATGCAGGCACACTTCTGGAAAGTTTTTTTTCTTCCATTACCTTCCTTGCAAAGCCATTAAAAAGCATTTAAAAATGACTTGCAGCATTGCTTGTGATAGATGTCAGCATTGCATGCTGAAACCTTGCAACATCTTTCAGAGAACAACAAATATTTTCACATATTAAAAAAACAAAACAAAACAAAACAAAGCTGGAATGCTTTGCTGCTCAAAGCATCCTAGAAAATGAGAGTATCCAGGAAATCATAGGCTTGCGATGTCCTAAACATCACCTTGAAATGCACCTAGATAAAATAAAATGCTATTCACTGTCTTCTGGATGGATATTCAGTGAAACTTAAAAATTTTTTGCCAAAATGCTTCCCGGTACAATTTTTAACCCTACAAACTCCCAATAAATGACGGAATGAATTTATAAGTTTAAGAAAAGCAGTACATATAAACTCTTACAGAGAAACATCTGAAAGAGTATTTAAAATAATAGCACTTAGTAGACTGTTGTTTTATTTACAAATCCACCTAAATTTAGGAACCTAAATAAAACAGCTATTATATGTTATGACTTTATCTTTTCTCTTGTAGGATGATGTTGAACACATGAATATGATGAGATGCACTAGAACTGTGAATGTACAACAGCTTTCTAGACTGTAAAAACATAGAACCTAGCTTAGGATTATTCATTTAGATACTGTTATTCTTCCCTTTGGCTTCTGAAAGGATTGTGCCTCTGTATACACAACATAGAATAGTGAGTGAAATGTGGCTGTTAGAATCTTCTCTGCTATTTTAGAGATATGGTCATGTGGGAAATGCTCAAATCCTCACTTTAAAATATCACAAGTTTGATTGTTTTCCAATTTTGTTAATGTCTTTTTCTCTCAGTATATTTTTCTTACCTCTTACCAGCTGTGCTCAGTGTGACTTCGAAGTACAATGGGGTTCAATCTGAAAAGTATGCTATATCAGTCATGCTAAACAAAAACTAATATCTAAACTAAACCGGTCATCTCTAGACATCTCAAGTTTCATCTAGAATAAATGAGAGCACCAGATGAAAAAAAGCTGAATAGAAGTCCTGTAAGTTGATTTACCTATTTTAATTTCATAGAATCACTGCATCCTCAGAGTTGGGAAGGACTTCGGAAGACCATCTGGTCCAACTCCCCTGCAGTGAACAGGGTCTCCACAGCCAGATCAGGTTGCCCAAGGTCTGATCCAGACTCATCTTGAAAGTCTCCAGGAACGGGACATCAACCACATCATAGGGCAACCTGATTCAGTGACTCACAAATCCTACTGTAAGAGATTTCTTCCTTATGCCCAGCCTAAACCTACTCTGAGTCTGAAACCATTTCCCTTTGTTACACCACCACAGACCGTGTGCCCCCTTCTTTCCTGTAGCTCCTCTTGAAGATGACAAAAGGCTCCCTTAGACACTGTGCTCCCTTAGACACAGTTCTCTAAGAACTTCAGTGATGTCTGTTGAATGAGTAGCAGAACAACATTTCCTTTGAAGGACTTAGTGGGAAATTTGTTTTTGTGACAGTGGTCCTAATCCTTTTCTGCAGACCATCAAATGCAGAATAAGCTCTGATATTTCAACTGGAAACGAGAATATATTTGAGGAAAGGACAGCAGTAAGAGCTCTTAAAGTTGACATACAATGGAATTTCTATTTCAGGTATGAAACATTAGAAGTGTTAAATGAGGGCCAGGAATCAATTGTGTATAAAAGGAGTAATGGTTTATAGCTACTTTGTAAATTGCCTTAAATGTATCAAAAGGCTATTCAGAAAGCTATAGGGCTGTTTTCAAATCTGCTTCCAAAATATTTTATCTGTGCTTGGAAAAGCCTTTGATTATTTGCTTTCCCATCACCCGGTTTAGTACAAACATTAGAAAAGGTCTAAAGCTGCTACTTTATTTAATTATTATTTTATTTTTAAGATTTGGTTCGTCAATGAAAACTAAATTTCTTCTTTTTTCTTCCCCCCCTGAAGAAGGCCATTTTTATCAGCACATGAGAATAAAGCTATTTACCATATCTGTAATGCTCACTTCACTACACCAACTGCACTGTTGTCTTCTATCATAATCTTTGGACCTTTTTAATTGGAGTAGCAACCTTCTATCTGCTGAGCTCCTAACTTGTATCATGGCAAGTCCTGTAGTTATTACAGTGTTAAAACCTATGAATTTCAGCTGTATTTTAACATATTTCTAGGGGTTTAAAAGAAACAAGGAAACTGAAAATGAAAACAGACACATACAACCCTCACAGCCTTATAAATACAAATAGTTTCAGCATCTGTCCATACATACTTAAATACCAGGTAGTCCACATGGAAGGAAACTCACAAGTACAACAAGAACAGGAGAAAATGATCAAACAGATTCTTTCATTCACTAATGAGATCCAGTAAGAGTCTGTGTTTTTCTTATCCTGTTGCTGGTTTTGATTTGGTGTCAAAAAGAAATATTCCCTGACAACTGTACAGTCCTACAAGATGAACGTTACCACTTAAGTAGTTGCAGAACACATTATAATGGAACATTATTATTAAAATTAAAAAATGGGGGAAAAAAAAAGAATAGTTTAGTTATATAGTTTCGTTTCACCTAAGAGCATTTGCACAGAGACAATCACCCAAATCACAAAGTTTCATCTATTCCATTCTTCAAGGTGAAAGTGCCTGAAGGGATTCTAAAGGAATATCCTTAAATAGACAAATATCTGTTACAGCTCCACGGTGTTGCTTGACATCTTCAGTAGAAGTTTATGTATTTTACATTTTAATAGCACACAGTTTTGTTTTATCCGTGTTATGTTTAATATATGTTTAAAAATAAAAAATAAAATCAAGTTCTGAAAGAAATCCTGAAACTGTGTATTTGGTATGACAGCTTTTTTTTTTCTTTTTCTTTTTTTCTTTTTTTTCTTTTTTTTTTTTTTTTTCCCCCCATCTTTTCCATCTTGCATATTCAGTAGTTTCATTTTTGATTTTCCCAGATGATTATGTTCAGGCACTTTTATCTCAAAATCTGCATCAAAATATTTTTGATGAAGTTTCACTATTCAAGTATTTGCTTCCAATATTCAGTCATCTACATCTATTGTCAGCTGTCAGTTTATGAAGTCCTAGAAAGTATTCCCCTTCTGAATTTAATTAGCAATATTTGGATAAATACAAAATTAGCTTCCTCCCCCCTTTCATTTTATTTATTTTTTTTTAATGGGAAGATTTAAATACATTATAATCTGCTGATCTCTGGAGAGGAACTGTGGAGTGGTTTACTCCAGTCCTAAAGAGTGATTGCCTTCGGATTACATTTGGATTTGAAAGTTTATAATTAGACTATTTGTAACCTACAATGATATTTTTTTAATTTCTGTAATTGTTGTAGAGCTTTTACTTGCCTTATAAAAACACAAAATGAAGTATCTGATAGTTTTAGGAGATAAAAACTGGTTTTGCTCTTCATTTGACCAAGTCATTGTATAAACACAGACTGCGAAGAAAAGTAATTACAGGAATAAAAGTATTCTAAAGAACAGAATAACTATAAATTCTGACTGTGACAGAATCTCTAGATCTGATTTTTATCTTTGAAAACTGGCCCACAATGGATTTTCAAAAACTTACCTACATCTCTCATACTTAGAGAAACAACTAGTGATTATTGTACAGTATTAAGACAGCAAAGCTATACTGAAAGTTATGAAAATATAGGTTTGAGCCAAATGAGCAATCAGTAGAATATCCATGGGTATCAATCATGCATCCTCTTGTTGCACTTCAGTGCTGCATCCTGAATGACAGAATTATCAAATTATTTCATTTGACCACAGCGTCCACGGTGGATCCGAAAGATGACCATTTGCAACCCATCATAAAATTTGCAATATGCCATAATTGTAGCCACAGTAAGTTGACCGTATCACAAGGAATAATATAATACTGTTTTGTAAAACACTTCTACCATAATAAAAATGCCTGTTAACTCTTAAGCTTTTAATCAAAAAGAGGAAAGAAAGGAAGTTGAAATTGATCTTCCAAACATGCATTCCTAAGTACTTGCTGAAAAAGCACTGCAACTTCCATCAGCTGTCTGCTAAGCCCAGTAATCAAAACAATGTGTAGTATGGCCAATCACGTACACAAGACAGCTGTTTTGAGGAGTACTTGTTACAGCTGCAGGGAGCTGAGTAACCACAGCTACCAATCAACAGTAGATGAAATACAACACCCGCACACTGTTTTCTTGCTTGCTTCAGCAAGCCTTAACATGCTGCAGACAACACAAGTAAGCTTACTAGGATTTCCTACAATTGTTGAAAAAATAAGTGTCGAAATTGATTTCTTACAATTGTTCAAAAAATATCTGTTGAATTTGATTGTAAGCAGAAGAAATGTCACTAGAAAAACAAAAAATGAGACTGTTTTGTTCTTTCATTTTTAGAAAATCTGTCACAAAATTTTTCATCTTATGCCAGTTTAATACAAACAAAAAATTATGTACAAATCCCTGAATGTTTTCCTGTTCTTGTTAAACATGCAATTTTTTGTCCTAACATAAAAGATTCTTCTAAAAAAAATCTATGCAATATCTCACATACACAGATCTGCATAGGAAATGGAATTGTTGGGCCTTAATGATGACAAGAAAAAAAAACAAAAAACAAAAAAAACCTCACAAACCTTAGAAAATGTTTCATGAGAAAAAGACATCAGCATAAGAATTCAGACTGAATATTTACCAGGCATTTCTTTCATAATGACTGAAATGTTCTGTCACACTGCAGCTAAATTTTATTTCTCCGTGGATTTTATTTTAATTTCAGATAAACTATTGCTTACTTAATTTATTTAGATAAGTTCATGTATTAAGAAGGGTGACAAATTCTCAAATAATAAACTTTTTTGCCCTAAAAATTTCCTATGATTTGAGACTGATGTGATTAAGAACAGCCTGCTCATGTCTGCATTATTTTAAACAAAACAGGAATAAAAAGAAAAATGCGTAAACCATGCCCCTTGACACACAAAAAATAGCCCTGTCAGCTTTTCTCCACTTGGAGCATAATTAAGTACTATAATGTTGTAACTACAAAACATCACAGCCTTACTACGTCCTCTCTGTTTTACAGGCTTTGAGCTCATTTGCATGCAGTGTGCTTTCTTCTAAGAAGTTAAAAATATAGTCACTTCAGTGCAACTGGATGCAGATATGACACTTGGCATGGTGGTCATGTGTTAACATTTGGATGGGTCCAACCAACTAAATTAGGCACCTAAGTACTACATTAATGTTTTTCTTGAACACTTCTGGAGATGGTGAGTCCATCATTTCCTTGAGTGGCCCGTTCCAATAGCACACCAGCCTTTCAGAGAAGAGGTGTTTGCTAATATCCAACATGATATATAAGCCAGAAGCAGTATTTGAGTTCAAAAGCTCATTCTTCTGGAAAGAACATCCTTCCTCTTCTCCAAGTGAGATTTGGCTGGATGCAGTGAAGAACTTGTATCGTTACCAGCAGCAATCAGAAGAGACAGTTACTACAATGGAAGTTAAAATATAATCTCCCTTGATATCACCCAGTACTTTACTAGAACTCCTATGTAATGTTTATAATCTTCTGATGAATGTATTCTAAAGAAAATCATGTCATTATGTTTTAATTACTACAGGGAGTCTTGAGTGTAAGGTAAGTGTCATTATTTTCAGTGAAGTCCTTCCAGACTACAAGGCCTGCACAACACTTATTTGAAATTCAAATTATTTTCCTTTTTCTGTTAAATAACCTGCAAGTGTCTGGAAACCAAGATTTAGTTTCAGACAAGTTGTTTCTGAACTTCTAAGTTTTGTGTAAATTTCAATAACTTACAGGCTTTTAGGACCTAGAATAACAGTGATTATAATGGAAACACTGACATCCTTGCAGCTGTAAATGTATTAGCTACTACTGTAATAATCAGTGCATAACTTCTTTTAGCTTGCCTTTTAGTGAACTGAGAGATGAAAATCTTCATTAAAAAGTATCATAATAAAATAACTGTAGCTTTACCTGTGATTTCTTAATATTAGTTAATGTTATTTCAAACTCAGAAGTACCAGCCTGAGTGAAAATATCTAGAATTCATAGCTGGACAGTAATGAACAGCTCACATAGCCATGAAACACATCTATCTCTTTAGCGTGAACATGCCAGTATGTTGAATTGATATTAATTTTGATGTTACAGTTTTGTTCACACTAAGAGCAGCTCTGAAAATGTTCTGAGAGCAGCTTCATGTTCAGAACTTTCACATCCAGTATAGGGGAAAAACATTGAAATGGTACTAGCAAAGTCACCTCACCCACATTATTTTATAAAAATTATGACTTTTCTTCATAAATCAGGATTAAGAATTGCTAACTCCTCACCACAACAAAACAAGCCAGCAGGATCTATTACAGACTGCAATTTTCAAAATATTTCACTACAGTTTAGTCCTTATTATATTACATTATATCAGATGAAATAGATCCAGTAAAATACCTATTGTTTATGCAGTTATCACTACTTTGGTTAATCATTCACTGCTTTTTTTTCCCCACCATGACAAAATCATTAGAGAGCACACTATAATTGTTTTACTTTTCACTGATAGTATTTAAATTAAATTAACCCCTTTAAAGTCTACAGAACTGCTGAGACCCACACATACACCATACATAATATATTTACTGTTTTTCTCTTATTTTATATACAGCAGTCCAGTGCTACTTAAAAACGGACACACTAGTTTAGAGAAGCAATTCTACATTTAACCTCATTATTGTAATTATATAGAAATATTAACTGTGAATTTTGAAAGATACAAGACTTAAATCTAAGTTTTAAAGGTCTCAGAAATTCTTAAAAATAACAGCTGTTCCTATTAATTTCTTTTCTTCCCTCAAAGTAAAACAAAGAATCCTCCATTTCTTTCTCAAATCCTGCACATCATTTGTTATTTCTGCTTTTTTTAAAAAAGGATATGTTCACAATTGCTTGAAAATCATTCACAATGAGTTCATCAGTCAAATTAAATCATACCTGGATTATTGAAGTCAAGTAATAGTGGTAACAGTGCCAGAAAACTGACTAATTTGTCAATATACAGTTGGAGATGGAAGTTACTATGACATTTTGTTCATTATATAACCATGTCTTCAGTCACACTGCACTTAGACTTGAGATCAATTTTCCTCTTTTCATTTTGTGAATACAGTGTGCTCTCCAACATGGTGTCACATAGGTTTTAAAAAGTCTATAATTCCATCATTAACTTTTCACTTACACAGTCCCTCATGACTCATTCTTTAATGTTTTTTCCCTTTCCTCTCCACATCTTCATTTTTCCTTCACTCACTCTGCTCTATTAAATTCCCAGAAGTTTATTTACACATATATCCAAGAGGAGTTATATATCCAGACACTGTAACTGGAAAAGATTTTTCAGAGTTTTTCAAATTATATGCATTATAAACAACCTTAAGAATAAAAAAAAATGGAAGTGAGAAAGTATCTATTAAATTCAGAATACAGAAGAGTGATATCTCTAACAAAACTCTTAGAAAATTAACTTCATTTACATCCTTGTGTGTCCTACAGATGAGCCTTATATACTACAGCTGCATGTATTACATGCCCATATATTTTCTGAATAAAATACCTCTCTGTTCCACAAAAGGGATAGAATAAATTCTAGATTATATATTCCCTCTAGAATAAAAATAGGACTAGGAGCTTTACAAGGAACAAAGATCTTTTTCATTTTAAACACAACTTTCTACAGCACTAGAGAAGCATAGGCAACCTTCTGTTGCTCACTAAGGAATGCAACCAATATGTGCATTTCAGATGAGCAAATGAATGGCCACAGGAATGCTATTAGGCTTTAGCAGGTATGCATCTCATTCTATTTAACTTAACTAGACAGCTAATTCATAAAGTAGCTTCAGCAAAAACAAACAAACAAACAAATAAACAAATAAACAAACAAACAAATAAATAAAATCTGTGAAAGAGCATGAATGTTTCCTCTTTATGAAGTTTATGAAATGCCTTGAAAATAATGGGTCCTTTGATATAATGCTTATTCAAGTTACCTTCATGAGATAGTTTAACAAAAAAGGAACTCCTAAAGATCTCACAACAGCCTTATCTATCCGAGGCAACTAGATAAAGGTCCTGTCTTTTACTTGATTCATAGATGGAAAAGTAGACTGTGGTTCATCAATAATATTGCCCACTCATTAATGTACCTTTTTCAAAGAAATAAAAAATGATAGTGCTCACATTCTTTGCTTCTCTACTTTTCCCAGCTAAATTTGAAACTACTACCCAAGCATTTTAGATGAAATTATATTAATCCCATCCTTACGAGCAATAGTGATTCCTGGAGCTTATGTACCCAAACCAGAATTTAACTCAACTTCCTTAAGACAATCTAATGTGTTTGCTAAGCCACTCTTCACTATAATTGAGAAGTCCCCAGTGACTAGAAAAAAGGAAATATCATTCACACTTTTAAGAGCAGGAAAAAGGAAACCTGGGAACTACAGGTTGGTAATCCTCACCTCTGTGTCAGGGAAAATCATGGAACAAATCCTCCTGGAAGATATGTTATTATATGAAGAACAGAAATATTACATGAGACAGTCAATATGACTACAAAAGGAGAAGGTGACTAATCTGGCAAAAGGACAACTGCTTTTATTTACATAGACTTGTACAAGGCTTTTGACATTGTCCTGCACCACACTCATCTTTAAATTGGAAAGATATGGATTTGAAGGTTGTAGTAACTGATGGATAAAGAATAGGTTTGAAGGTTTCAGTCAGCGTGCTGTAGTCAACAGCTTTATACCCCAAGAAACAGAGTCTGGTTACAAGATGTGTCCATCCTAAGCCCTTCTACAGTAGATGTATTGGCATTCTTATTAAGAAAGGTTTCTTAATTTTCTTTTTTCTAACAAAAAAAAAAATGCTAAGAAAGTTAAGAAATATTATGTACTAGTACAAATATAACCTATCACAGAAAATGTATATACTAACACATATATATAAATATATTATTCTGGTTTCAGCTGTGAAAGAGTTAATTATCTTCAGTGTCTGGTTTGATAGTGCCAGCTGAAGTTTCAGGATAATGTACACATTTTATATAAAATCTGAAAACAGAAAGAGAAAGCCAAATTTTCTTTTATAACAAATCAATAGACATATAAAGTTTAAATTCCAAGAAAAACAAAAATCCTTAATATAAGTTAGTCAATAATACAAAAGATGAGAAGTCTTTGCAGCCTTTTAAAACAAGTAGCAGAATATAGAATGTCTACACAGAAAAAGCATCATTAGGCTCACTGAATTTCTAATTACATCTTTGTTGTGGACCACACAATTTTTTAAAGAAAAAAAATATATACATATATATATATTTTGCTAAAGGAACATTAAATATTATGAAACAAATAATTTTCAAATGATTTGATCAGGTACTATTTCAGTTTATTTACTCCTTCGTTGTAAGTATGCAACAAATACCAATATTTCAGCCAATACTGATGTGAAAAGAATCAGGTACCTAATGCAACTTAAACTATCTGACAACATTTTTCTCTTTAGTAAAGCTGAATGCAGTAGTAGTTTCACCACACTGAGACAGAAAACAGCAGTTTCCTTTTACTGTAATTCTTAACTCTGCTATTCTACAAGTAAAATAAACTGAAAGCAATGGAAGTGTTTCTATCAACATTTGCAATCGAATGATTAAAAGCTTTTGCTTTGAAAGTATTGCCTTATTTTTCTCCATTGAAGACCTACAAATAACACTGTTTGATAGAGAAAATTCTAAGCTACAAAACACTTTTTTCAGCACAGTCATAGTCATTAGCTACGCATTTTTACCAGCTAAGAAAAAGTGCATTCTGTGCTCATAAGAACTCACATAGCCTCCCGGAAGGTGGCTTGTCTTGCACAGTGCTGTCACCGCTGCTGAAAAGTAACACTCATCGCTTCACTGTGCTCACAACCCACTGTTTGGTCACAATAAATATTCAGCAAGTGCTGATGATTGTCAGTGGGTCCAATTTTTTCCCCACATGGAGGAATTCAGTGACACACCTTTGTTTCATATGCACTTACAAATCAGGTGCCATTCTGTCAGACTGCCCCTCCTCTGCTGCCACCTGTCACACAGCAACAACAGGTAACAATATTGGTGGGAAGGTTCAGCCTCTACTGCCATACACCAACATCTGCCTCTAACATTGTGCACGAACATAATGCACTCTTCTGGAGCAGCCCTCTTATTTCCCAAAGGTTAAGAAAAACTGCTTGTAATTGAAAGGAATATGATGCAATTGTTATTTGACAGTGACTACAAATGAAATAGATATGAACCAATAACATGAACAGTATGTTATTACATTTTCATAACACACTCCAGTTTTTCACTCCTTCAACAATAAAAAAATAAGGGATCTCAAGTTTAATAGGAAAAAAAAAAATAAAAACAGGAGCCAAAATGAATGAAATATCTTACTTTTACAGCCATGGGAACAATTTGTAATGTAGCAAATGCAAGTGCAATAATAAGTTATGAGAACAAGACTGACATGAATAAAATTACTTTATAGCAGTAAAACTGTACAAAAAATAGAAGCAAATTAAGCTCATTAGGGGAACAGCATCAGCCTATACTTTAAAATCACATTAACAAAATGATTTATATGCTGAATTAACACTACAAAGGATGATGTTTTTTTGGTTTTTTTTGGTTTTTTGTTTTCTTTTTTGTTTGTTTTTTTTTTTCCTTCCCCCTCCTAAGTAAGAATTAGGGCTGCTCCAAAAGTAATGCCTCCCACTTTATTACATCCACCACAACATTAGAGCTGGATGTCAGTGGTATTACAGTAGAAGCTGAACCTTCCTGAAACAGTTATGAGAAAAGAGTGAGTCCAGTGCAAAAGAAATAGCTCCTCACGCACCAAGGTTATTGCGAAAGTTCACTGTAACCCAAGAGAGACACATTGGAGCAGGCTGCCTCCTGCAGACCATGGATGCTGATCCGCACTTGCAACCTCAGATGAACCCACAGCACAGTGCTGGATTTAGCCTGAAAGAGGCTAAGCCAGTGGAGAGATCATGCAGGAATGGACTCCTGGATGAAAACACTGCTCATGGAGAAAATTTCAACCACAATGGCACAGACTACTTCACAGGAGCTGCAGCCTGGGGAGAACCCATGCTGTAGAAGTCTACTCCTGACTCCATACTGTGCAGTCCTTCATGGAAAAAATTCTTGAATAACTGGTCTGTGGGAAAGATTTATGCTGGATCCAGATTAGTATAGGAAGGACTTCACCCATGAAAGGAATGCCATGCTGGAGTAGCAGAAAAGTGTGAGGAGGAAGAAGCTTTCCATAAGAATATCAGATGCTGTGGTTTAGCCACGCATGCAACTAAGGAAGATGCAGCCATTTGCTCACAAATGTAGTGAAATGAGAAAAAGAATTGGAAATAAAATAAAACTACAGGTTGAGATAAAAACTAAGACAGAAAAAGGAAAAAAAAAAAAAAAAAAAAAAAAGAGTGATTGCACATGTGTGTATAAAGCAATTACTCACCACCAATCAACAGACCAACACCTAGCCAACACCCCAGCAACAGCAAGCCTTTGGTCAACTACCCACAGCTCTGTGGTATTCCTTGAGATGTCAGGTAGTATGGAACAATCCCTTCCCTAATTCATTCCATTTGTCCTGGCTCCATCCAGTCCCATGCTGCCATGCCATAAAGGAGCTCTCCTCTGCAGAGTGGCCTGTCCTGGTCCTGAGCACCTATCTATTGTGCAGGAGCAACTGAAACCATAGCTAGTCTGTCATCTTCAGAGTTCACAGGTTAAACTAAATATGTAAATCAGAAATTCAGCACTGACTTGATCCTTCTTGTGCTCCATGTTAAAAGTAAGCAAGACTTTTGGACAGAAAAAAAGTCAATTAGTAATATTACATTCTTAAGAATGTCTGCAAGAACCTGATTCACCCACCGCTCTAAAAAAAAACAAAAAAACAAAAAACCATAAAAAGTAAAGAAAGTAAGCAATACAATTTTGGGAACTGGATGACAGCTCATCCAATCTGTATTATTTTTGTTGTGAGTCTCTTGATTATAACACTTCAACAGAATTTCTTCAAATCAAAGCTCAGTCATTACTTCCAGTATGATGCTACAGCTCTCTACAAGAACTTGTCCCAAAAGGCAGTAGTAGTAATAGAGCAGTATACCAGGCTGCCTGAGCAGTTTTCTAGCACTATCCTAGCAATACTTTAGCACTTTT
The DNA here is from genome assembly GCF_054131305.1 of Coturnix japonica. Taxonomy (NCBI): domain Eukaryota; kingdom Metazoa; phylum Chordata; class Aves; order Galliformes; family Phasianidae; genus Coturnix; species Coturnix japonica. Next base: position 39,886,558 of record NC_140664.1, read on the forward strand.
TAAGTCTTCAGTAATGCCATGTTTTTAAATTAACGCTGTGAAGTAATAGTCCAGCACATCTCCACAGGCACTTCAAGTTGGATAGAAAAAGAGGAGACTAAGACAAAAGTGCTTCATGACACAAACAGCCTGCATCATCCATAAACAGAATACATACTATCTGGCTTCTTGTATTTATTTTGCAGGACTAATAGAAACAACCTTGCACTCATTTCACATGTACTCAAAGCATCTGCAAAAATATGAATGTATTAGTGGCTGGCATGTCTGCTTCACTGCACACATATTTTAGAACCCGCTCTGGGCATCAATTAAAGCACCCAGCACTTCAGAAGCTACACTGATCTACACCTCTCATTTCTTCTCTCCTTGTTATTAATAGTGAGGAATAATGTAGGGAAAAGAAGGAATGAGAAAGAGATTGAGAAAGGGGCTCCCTCATCTCATGGCTGGCAACAGTACACTTGTTTGGGCAATTCTGAATTTTCCTGTTTGGCTCTGGCAGACTTTGGTGTTTTATTAATTAGTAACAGCATCAAAAGGATCTAGCACTGTGACTAGAAAACTTGCTTGACCTTGATGCCGTAAGAAAAGACATGCTCAGGCCATTTGCCTGAAGCTACAGCAGAACTAAATTTTGCTGATACAAAAATTGAGAATAAAATAAGGAATTTCAGCTCATGCAACAAGGATAATGTAATACACTGGAATTTCTGTATTTTTAATAAATGCAGTGAGACAGATTTGCATATTTATTCTATTTTTATTTTGGAAAATATTTTTTTTTTGTTTTTTGTTTTTTTAATTTTCTGTAAAGTATCATATCACCCTTTTTTCTTCCACTATAAACATATTGACCTCTTCTGATTTTGTAGATATATGTATGTTTTGTAAATATATGTAAGTAACTGTATAAAGTGGGAAACTTAGTATGTTGGATCAGACCTTATATATATATATAATATCCTTCAATATTTTTTTATATCAGAACAATAAACATACAATAAATATAAGTTCATTATTTATCTTCTTTTCTCATTATTCTAAACAACCATTCTTGCTGCTCTGTTGCCTTTTGATTTAAACCTTTCTGAATTGTGCAAGCTCAGCAGCCAAGGTGTTAACAGCTTGCCTGCTACAGCATTTATCCATTCTTTATGAAATTAAATACCAGACCCTTTGTGAGAGGGGAAAAACCCTGAAGTGTGATCTTGAGAAAGGAACAGTTTCTGTTCTTCGGATTGCTATTCTGTGATATCTGAGTGTGTGAAAACTGATGGCCATTAATGACACTTCAAAGAGACAGAAAAATTTCCAGGACCCAGGAATAAAAAGGCTAACAGGGGACCATGACTAAGCCTGTAGCTGCAGTGCTTTATCAGTTTCAAGATGCATCATATTATTCAACTAAAAGCAGCACCAAATGCCTTTAGGAAGAAAATTTCTGCACTGTTGTAATTCTATTTTGGAGTATCTCCTTATGCTTTTCCCCTTCAATTTCCACCTCTTACAGTAGTAGATATTTAACATTTCTCCCCTACTTTTTGAGTGTGTTCATAATGATATTGGCTCCTGATAACAAAACAAATAAGGAATGAACAGCAACTGAAGTTGACTGCAAGGAGATAGAAACACCACATAGTTGTGAATTCAGATACAGTTAATGATGTGTTTCTATTAAGGTAAGTTGTTTCTAAGTAACAAAGAGATGCTTGGAAACTCACTCAGGCTTTATTCAAATACATGTTTTATCTATGTTATGTCTTACTGATTGCATTATACTAAAGAAAAACAGATTTTGAAAATGAAAATGATCAAATATGGGGAAGTGGAAATATGTTTTATCTTCTCTCCCATATATTTTCTCATGCAACATTAATTCTATATGCAGTATGAATTTTAGCAAGAGAACACTTGGAGCTGTGGCAATAATATTTCTGTGACTTCTAAAAAGATCCCATATATAAACTTAAAATCTTTCAATGATACATTCAAAAGATGGAGAAACCTTTCTTTGGTATTGCCCCTGCTGCTGCTCTGATGCTTGGTTTTTTTGTGTTTTTTTTTTTTTTTGTTCTAGGCAGCATATGTGAAATCAGTATATTTTAAAAGAATTTGATCTGGAGCATATCTGAGTTTCTCGGTGCTGCAATCATATGAAGTCCCATGTGTACTTGAGCATATGTAAGCAATGTCAAACTTTTTACAGATAGAAAATGTTGTGGGTGGAAGAGAAATGCAGGAGAGCAGCAAACAATAAAAAGAAGAACAAGAATCCTCAAAGAAAATTATAAAGACAGAGGTGAAGAAGTTATGGGGAAAAATTGGGCTATCCATTACTTGATTGGATAACAGTACTGTGGAAAGAGGGAAAGAGAAATTCATAACTGAAAGGAACATTAGGAGAATAAAAGGCATTGACAAACCTATTTTTTAAATTATTTTCTCTGCAAAATAGTCCAGAGTACATAGGAGAATACTTTTGAGATACATGGCCTCAAGAGACAAGAAATAAATGGAGAACTGGGAGCCATGAATGGGAGCAATACACTGGACTCCTTGGCATGTTATAGGCTGACTGGGAATAAATTCCTTAGACCACTGTTTTAAACTGTTCTCAAGTTTTGCCAGGCTCATAAAGAAAGTTGTTTACTGAAATTCAACGGAGCATGGTAAAGTCAGACTGAATATGACAGTGTTTCAGCCAGGGGAGGCCAGAGCGGGCCAATGTCACCAATCACTGCCTCTCAAGATGATCAGTAAAGCCATAAGGAAACTGTATAGGGAGCCCCAGGAAGACATGGCCCAATCTGATGGAGGCAGTATCTTCCTGCCTCCTCATGGCAAAGGCTGTGATGCTCCATGAATGCCTGTGTTCTGAGGCTTGGCTCTTTCAATGCAAAGTATTCTGAAAAAGTACACCAAAGAGTTACTTAAGAGTATAATCTAACAAGATTTTTGTGGAACTTGACCCACTTATTTACTGAAAAGATGGCAGAGTCAAAATGTTAGTGCAGGCAAACCCAGTTACAAGCAGTTAAAGAATTTTAAACACACATGAAGTGCCAAATTCTGTCATCTTTATGCCTGTAAATTCAGAAATAGAGTATTACATGTTTAGCTTTCAAAAAACATACATTTTTCTCTTCTATACAAGGCTCTCATATTTTTAAGTACTTGCCCCATGCCATTTTTGCGCACACACATGCACACACACACTCATGCAGTCCCACTATCTTCCACCAACAAAATACCTCTCACTTCAGCAGAATGTTAAGAAATCTTACCCTGCCTTTCACCGGGCAGCTAGCAAGACCATCCTGGGGTGCATCAGCCCCAGCACAGCCAGCCAGATGAGGAAAGGGATTGTCCCGCTCTGCTCTGCACTCTGAAGCCTCACCTTGAGCACTATACAGGTTAGGGTGTCACAATGCAAAGAGGAAATAAAACTACTAAAGAGTGTGCAAAGAAGGGCTACAAAGATGCTGAAGATTCTAGAGGGGAAGGCATATGAGAAGTGGCTAAAGTCTCTTGGTTTGTTCAGCCCAGAGCAGAGGAGGCAGAGGGTGTTTCATGGTGGCTACAGCTCCTCACTAGGGGTAGCACTGAGCTCTGCTCTCTGCTGACAACTACAGGATCTGTGGGAACGTCATGGAGCTGAGTCAGAGGAGGGTCAGGTGGAAAGTTTCTTTGCCAGAAGGCAGTGGGCATGGAACAGGCTGCCAAGGGCAGCAGTCACAGCCCCAAACCACTGGAGTTCAAGAAGCATGTGGACAATGCTCCCAGGCATACAGTCTGATTTTTGAGTGATCCAGTGTGAAGCCTGGAGATGGACTCGGTCCTTTAGGTCCTTTCCAACACAAGATATTCTCTTATTCTATCATAAACTAATCTTAGTGCCAAATTTCTCACCCTATTTTATAGGTGAGCTCTATGAACTTTGTGAGAAAACCTAGCCATGGCAGTGTTCTGTGCCAATAACAGCTTATTAAAACTTCTGTGCCAGCAGACAGATATGCAACTTGCAAAAAATGTGTTTTTCCATCCCTTAGTCTTAAAATCTCAAAATTCCTTAAACCTAAAATCTTGCTTTGAACCTAAACCTCTTTTCCCTAGTTTCATTGGTCCAAAGAAGATACCAGCCCTCTTCAGAAGGGCAGAAAATTCAGAAAGAGAAAAAGAAATAAGAGAGGGAAAAAAAAATATATGAGATTTTTTAGCTTTCCGAATTATTCTCCATTTCTCAGTCCCTTGAGGACTTCATAAGCACCCCAAGCTACTGCACTGAAAATTATCTTATTCTGAGAAGAGGATTATTGATTCAGTCTATTTGCATTAAAATGTTCTTTGCATTTCTGTATCTTCATTTCCTAATACCAACTGGATTTTGAAAGCATAACATGCCATAATTAATCACTGAAATGTTTTGTGCATATAGTAAGATTTTTTCCTTTTGAAAGCCTTTTCTCAGAAATGAAGGAGAAAGAAGTGTTTATAAAACAAAATAGTTTCAGGATTGACCAGTGCAGGTCAGTCAGGGCTGAATCTTGCCAAATGAACATGGCTACCTTCTATGACTAAATGACTGTGGGTGGGGGGCCCTTCTGACCTGAATAATTTTGTGATTTTAAGATCCACATATGAAATCTTTCCTGAGGCCACAGTACTGCTGTGAAGCAGTAGGAAGTCTGTTATTCTCATTTTATGTGTATTGTGGAGGTTGAGATGTCTAAAATTGCTGAAGCTGTTGCCTTAGAATGTTTGACTCTTTTTTACCTCCTGTTTAGTGTCTGGGAAATTGAAGTCTAGATCCCCAGAAGTTATACTTATGTGGTGAAATTGTCATTTGACAGCAAGACTTTACTGTATGATTTTTCTTCTGCTTGTAGCCATACTGACATTATTTTCATTAAATGATGGTAGATCCTTCAGTTCCAAACAGGATTAATCTTCTGTCTTGCCTTGTATTTTTATCTGCAAATCCCCAGTGTTTGTAGCATCAAATTTCTAACAGTGAAGCCACTGAAGTTCTTTTGAAAAATGTATTGACAGCTAGTGGTTCTTAGTTCGATTATGCTGTTTCTTAGTGTCAACACTATAAACTAATCAGCCTTAGTCCACAGATTAGTTAGCAAATTTTCTCTGATCGTGGTTTCTTTTGACCTACCAGAAAAGGTGTTATGAATGATAGCAATGATGTGCTTAAGCTTTTACTTATCTGCAAATTACATTAATTTGTGTATGAAGTATGGTTTGTCTCCAGAAGTTTAGCGTACATCACATGTTACCTTTTTACATAAGTCTGACATGATAGATTTGGTACAATATCTGTTTTACCGAGGCTTTTTTTTTTTTTTTTTTAACTAGTATAATGTTATATTTATTTCACATAGATTCTTAAGAACTACATTCTCTTGTTTTAGAACAAGAACTGGACTGAGATCATTTGTAAATTATTAAGACATTCTCAGAAGTATAGGCATCTTGAAGTAACAGTCTTAATTGTTTTCTGTCAGAACTGGTTTTCTTGTCTTCTTACAGCAGAATATCTGTTCATATGTGCTAAGGAACTGACTTCTTTTTATCCTAAGAAACAGTTTCGCTGTTTAGACATTTTAACACAGTTGAGGTATAAAATACACTGAAGAGACCTTCACAGTGTTAAGTACAAGGCAGGGTGAAGTTCAAAATGAAGGATGTTTTTGTAGGTCAGTTGCATTTAAAGGAAGTAGAAGAAGAAATCAATCTTAATCTGCCATTTATGAGATTTCTTAGAAGTAGTTCCTATAACTCCAATTCTCTGCTTCCCTTATTTCTTTCCTATTTTGATTGAAAACTTCTGAGAATGTGTTTTTATTGATGGGATAACTCTTGAGTCATGATGTCAGAGAGGCAGTCTGGCTCCAAGTACATTTGAAGAGCTATATAATGGCATCTCTTATGATCCTGGCCTTTGACCATAACTCCATCTGAAGCTACACTTTTCTATTAAAATAAAAATAAAAAAATTATGCTGCTTTCTTTAGAAAAAAATGAATGTAAAAAGTCAAGGTCTTGATACTATCAAATTCTTTTACATAGGTTTCTGTGCAGTCTGTGGGTGTCTTGCCAGTGACGGCACTGGGAGAAGAACTGGGAGAGGAACGGACTCATTGTAATTCACTGGCTCAGTAGAATAGTGTATAGTGTCACTAGTAAGATCCCATCAGAGAACAGCAATGGGAAACTGGTTTCCTGACACCAACTATGTACCTTACTGTGCTGAAGATGAAAATAAAATGTGAATACTACTGATCAGAACATATTACAGCAACAAGCAGAAAGGAGTAAGTTTCATTTTCCACATTAGAAAGGAATATACTCTGTAAAGGCTAACTATTCCAAAGGACAGGTATCCTGGGTATATTCTAGGTAAATGATAGGTGTCCTTGGGATGCTTTGCATTAGAGAGAGCTGAGTGTCTGACAGATAGTCACAGTCAGATAATCAAAGCTGCCTGAAATAGTAAAGAAAAAAGCTAAATACATATTTAACTGAATCAATGACTAACTGAAGATATATTAAGATTTCTTTAATGTTTTGTGGTGTTTTTTCTTTTATGCTGCTGCTTATTTCTAATTTCTTTTTATTTAGATTTTTTTGTGTGTTTGTTTTCTTTTTAAAGCTGTTTGATAGTCTTTGTCATGAAATGACAATCATCAAAATTCATTGATTCATTCATATTCATCTCAAACTGTCTTTCACTTAGGATGAAATCTCAGAAGTGGACACAACTTTAAGCGCTCTTTTCAGTGCATCCATAGGCTGCCTTCCAAAGGTTAGGTGAACACCAACATCTTACCTTTTGTTTTCTTTATTATTATTTTTCTATGCATCACGGGATTCCATGTCTTTTCTTTGGAAACTTGTGCTGCCTTTTACTTCTTTGTTGCTGGTGTCCATCTCTAGTCCCCCTTGCCATTTCTATTTGTCTTTTAGCTTTGCTCTGCTCTTCAAGCTTTATCTGTGCAACTCCTTGGAGCTTCATGCTGAAAAGACATGACTTGACTGCAAGCTTTCAAGAGTCACAAATGAAATGAGCTTAGGAAATCTATGTCTCTTGATGCCAGGTGTGAAAGACTTTCCTAAATTCGGTACTTTTGCTAGTCAATTACTGAATCCTGTGAGAATATGTGAGAATAATAAAATTATGGGCAGTACTGAAAGGAATTCTAGAGAGTAGAAACAGTCTTGATTTAGTGGAGGAAAGTGCTATTGATTCCTGTCTTACAAAACAGAGCCTCAAAGCAAATGAAATCCATTACTCCCAAAGTCAGATATTTTAAAAGCCACAGTTCATGTAATGTTCAAATCATAGTGCAGTAAAGTTGCTTTTTTTTTTTTTTTTTTTGTTCTTACTCTTGTACATTTCTGCCACCCAACGTGCAAAGTTTTGCCACTGAACTGTTCAAAGAACTGTTTCCCTAATAACTACAGTCAGTATCTCCACGGTTCCCATTGCAGCTGGGTTATCAGTTTGTCAAGCCTTCTCAGTCAAACAGGATCCATCAGTTCAAAATAAAATCTCCAAGGAAATCCCAGAGATTGCAGGAAATTATTTTGGACACTTGGAAATCCCTGACTTTGATTCAGCATCACTTTCAACCTCCAAAAAAATGGCTAGGGAGAACAGGGATCTTTGAAGTGCCTCTGTTTCAACTAAATAAGCCAAAATCACCTGAGCTCCTTCAAAAGCTGTGGTTTACTTGAGGTCCTGATGTTGTCAGTTCTGTTTTTTCTTCTGTCTTCTACTTCTCCCTTACATGATCAGCAACATTAGAAACACCTCCTCATGAAAGATCCCCTCTGAATTAAAGCATGGAAAACTGCTGTTTCTTTACTCATTCTTTGCCTTCATTGTTAAAATGGCCTCTGTTTCCTCCTATATTAAAAGATGCAATACAAACTGCTGTACATAGGTACCAAGAGAAGGTCAGCCAACTTTCACCCTCGCCTTCCTCATCTGACAAGAAAATATTGCCTTTGGCATACTGCTGGAGGATCCTTTTGGGTAGAAAAATTTTATAACCATAGGGCATTCTATTCCAATTCTCTATCTTCTTTTTGTCCTTTTTTTTTTTTTTTTTTTTTAGATTTTTAAATTGCAACATCAATTAAGAATTTATAAGGCATCCTAGTTAATTATATGTAACAATTTTCAGGTTTCTGAGTTACCTTTCAAATGTTTTCTTTGGAACAAATTAATGGATATTCCTTTGCATTTTATGCAAAAGTGAGATAATTTCTGTAAATGAAGATGAGCATTTCATATTATGTTTTATTATTTTATGTAAACATACACACACTCCTTTATATATGTACGTATATGTTACATGCATACCTAAATATGTATATAAGTGCATTTTTTCTCCCCCATCTCTCTATCATACCTTAATTTATAAATCAATAAAATCATGTAACACATAAATTAATAAACTCAGGTAATTAAAATAAGCAGTTTTAGTTACCATTCTGACCACAAATATGCATTTATATCACCTAGCCTTTAATTTTTGTTATAAAAGAAAAACAAAGTAAGCATGACAAACACATCTGAAAATAGAGTTCTTGTAGATCTGGATTAAAATAAAAATAAGATCTTTAAAACAAATTTAAAAATATGATCCAGTGGTACAAAAGTATCTGTTCTGTTACTGTCAGAGTCTGCTGCGTGCAGTAGTGGTGATGCTGGCCTTCTGTTTAAAATCTTTGTAATTTTGACTTTTCTCATCTCTTTGTAGTGAATACACTCCTTAACTGTCTTCCACACAGGAAACAATGACTATTACTGGATGTGCTTTTAGCACTGTTATGCTCTGATGTACCTAGCACAACCTGAAAGTGTATCACATGAGCATCGGGGAACAGCCTCTAGTCAAGATCATCAATCAAGAAGCTTAAATGTCTTTATTAAAATTACCATCTACCACATGTTCACAGAATCACAGAATCACATGTGATCCTGCCATTTGAGCTTGAAAAATGTGCTATAGAAAAATAATGTTAGGAATTCTTTAACTTGTGATAAATTATTCAGGTACAGAATATAGAGACTTAGATCTTTTTCATATCTAGGTATTATTAACTTACTATAGCCACACTGGATGTGTAGCATGGATGTTAGAGCTTTTGTGATTTCATGTATCTGTTATGTCATTGATGAGGTTTGCAGTCACTGTGCAATAATAAACATTCATTAATTCCTTTCCTACTGTAGATGTTTGTGTTTTCTCTCTTTCCATTCTTAAAGCAGAATTCTAGCAAATCTGTTAGAGGTAATACATACTCATTTGGAACCTTTTAGTTGTGACAACACTTTACACAGCAGGCCAATATAGGAAGATTTAAGCTTCAACATCCACAAAGGATTTGAAATTGCACTGAGTATTCCTGGCTTATTTTCATGGAGTCTGCTGGCAAAATCTTATATAAAACCTTTACACAAGAATTTAAACACTTTATTCCTTTCTACTTGTTCATTTTAGAGATCTCTTCCAGAAATTAATCATCTGCACAAGTGTAGCTGAGGCTGTGACCAACATATAGAAAAAGGCTGATACAGTCCACTATACCTCACAAAATTTAGAGCTACTGAGGTTAGTGCCATAGATATTAACTATTATTTTATCAGGAATTCCATTTTTTTCTTAACCTTTATTTAAATAAATGATTTTGTAAAGAGATTCAATGACTCCTGGTATTGTAAATTAAGTTATATTAAAAATTGGAGCTGGAATGTGGGGCTTTAATATGATATAAGTTCTCTTTTATATAATATTTTTTTCCTGATGAATAATTTGCAACTACTTCTCATAAATCACAAGGTATAATTGAGAAAAAAGAAAAAGAATATTCATTGGTTCAGAAAGGAATTTTCTTTATTGTTGCTAATACAGTGGAGGATAAAAAAAAATTGGAACTCACTTAAGTATTTATATTCTATAAACTTCTTAATATACAGCAAAATATTATATTGAGATTATGAATGTATGTTTGCTAACATTAACAGTATGTTAATAGATGTGTTTAAAATAAAAGGATTCAGTGATACCTCGTTGTACATTGTGTCAGAAACTTCAAATTGGATGCAAATGTAGTACAGTTGTGTATTGACTTATCACTATTACACTGATTTAAAAAAATATTTGCATTGTGAGATATTGTTCTAATCTAAACAAAAGCAAGGAAATATATATTCTCTATATATTCATACATAAATAATGAGATTATAGGGAAGTGATGAATTACTTCAGCATTAGATAGTAATTCAAAATAGCACCTGGAAATTTCCAGAACTACACAATAATGTAAAAAATTAAAATCCAGTTTATTGAGAGAAGGAAAATACTTTGTGTGTGTGTGTGTGCGTGTGTATACATTTGTAGCTATTTGTAACTTTAAAAAAAAGTGGGAAAAATCTGCATGGTAGTTTCTAGTTCAGCCATTTAAGGACCAGGTAAGCATAAAAATAGTCATGATTAGCAATTCTTCAAGAACTGTTCTTGAAGATTTCTTCCTAAAATACATAGGACAAGTCTGATAAACATACTGATGAGAAAAAGAAGGCTAATGCCTACCATATTTTCTTTCAACAGTTAGCAAATGCTGAGATGATGTAGTTTTAAGTACTTGAGATTCCATTTTTGAAATTCTTGCCTAGCATGAGGAACATTCAAAGTGAGAGTCAGTCAGTTTAAACTGCCACTTGTACCATTTTAAGACATTCCCCACTGAACATCCTTCATGCAAGGCAGTCAAAAAGTGGAACTTGGGAGAGATCACAAAGCAAACAGGAGCTGAACTGTCATAGATCAAAACTGAAAGTAAGGTCTGTTGAAGGACTAAAGAAGCAAAGACACTATTCCTTACCCTGTTTTTATTGTAATAGTTAACCAATATCTTATACATTAGGCCAAAATAGCCATAGTTTAGCTGTTCATTTATATCTATATCCCGTTCACTTCCAAAATTATGGATTTCTCTGTTTCGAAATATCTATAGAAATGCCTCATACTTCATGCAAAAATTGTGAATCTTTCTCTGTTCTGTTTCTGTCTTTGTTTCTCTTAGCTTTATACTACATTTTATGAACTGGATGTTTATGCATGTGCTTTAAAAGTGCATTTTCAAAGCGAACTTACTGTGAGATAACATTTGAAAAACAAGTAGACATAAAATGTATAAGTTGCATCAAAGTTAAGAATTGTCAAATAATTATTTGGAGGTTATTTCAGAGTTTTTTTCCAAGCAATTCTAAGAGCCACAGGGCATAAGAATATCCACATAAATGCCATGGTTGTTCTTTTGACATTGATTTTCAAAATACATGTCAAACAATTTGCACTGTGTACTGTACAAATGTCAGTCAGAGGTAGAAAGATGGCCACGAGGGATGATAGTGGTAAAATGTTGCATAGTGTTAAAATACTTTGGTGGCAAAATATCAGCAATAATAAAGTCAGGATAATAATAATGAAAATCATTACTTCTTTATACATTTCCATATATGCTAAGAATCCATCATGATGCAAACTAATAATAATAATAATTTTTAAAAAATTATCTTCCCACATTTTCATTCAGAGGGAAGCTGGTCCCACTGAAGAGTACCTTATAAGGAATCTATATTACAGTAAGAAAATGAGATCAAGGGCTTGGGCACTTAGATTCAAATTCTCTTCAGTCTTGGATGTGGGAAATTTGACTCCCAACTGGTAGACGTGTAGGAAAGTTCACTTGGTAAGAATCACAGTTTTTGGTCAGGAACTAATGAAAACAAACTAATTACAAAATTTTAAGGAATGCAAACAATTCAGTTCACGTCATATTATCCACTATAAAGAAATTCTAATTTGCCAGATTTGCACTTCAATTAAATTCTGTTTCAGTGTGAACTAGAAATAACAAAAATTAATAATGCAGTTAGATACAACCCTAGAGCACCAAAGTTCAATAAACAATGCAGTGTAGTTCCCAGTCATGTAATCACTGCATTTCTAATGTGTACAAAAAATGATTTAAAACATAAGCAGACATGTGCAAGTGCACCCATACTGTATGTAGAGAGAGATATCATGAAAACATACATAAAATGAGAATATGCACATATTTTAAAAAAATTCTTTGGGTCCTAAGATTCAAATTCTGCTATTCATAAGTATACACAAGTTTTAGTATTTAAATAGAGAAGAGCGCACAAGAACAAACACACACATGTATGCTTATATAGAAATATGAATTGTATGTGTTAAGAGGGCAGTATTTTTACATGTATTTTCACTTTTGAAAGTGTGAAATTATAAGCATGAATGGAAAGTTATCAATGGTTAAACAATAACACCTTAGTAATTACGTTTTGTTCTTTTTTTGTTGTTTGTTTGTTTGTTTTAATTTAGTGAGGAATTAGATATCATTGACCCTGCTGCATTTTTTCTGTGCCTGATATGCTTTCCAGTACTTTACTGAAGAGAGTAAGTACAGTTTTGACAAATATTGAATTTATAGCCATTACTTGCCAAGCCCTATGTTTAACTCCTTCGTTAGTCCTAAAAATGTATTTCACTCATAAGGGGAATGAAAGAACAAACCATATACTCTCACTTGAAGGAACAGTCATATCTATAGCAAAATTATTGAATAATCTTAAGTTCTATTTTATAGTTAAATATGACAAACATAATATTCAGCCCATATGGAACATTTGGAGAAGACACAGGAAAAGTGTTGGAATACACGATGCCTGAAATTTTGGATGGAACATTTATCAGCACAATCTGAGTATTGCCTCCTGTTCTTTTTGTCCTTACAGCAACATTGTAATGAATATGCTGGACACAAAAGATAGTTACGGATCATTGTTAGAAGAATTATGAAGTCATCTGCCCCAAGGACAGCTGGAAATTGGAAGCAAGGGTCGCTGAAGAAGCACAGAATTGCATTGTGCAACCCTGTTGCACAGTCACTGAGAGATTTTTATCCTGTCTGAAAGTGCTCACATGAGGCTGAGTGTAGAAGCTATAACTGCAGGAACACCTTGCTGTTTGCAGTGTGATGTTAAGACAAGTATTTGTAGAATCATAGAATCACCAAGGTGGGAAAAGACCTACAAAATCATCCAGTCCAACCATTCACCTGTTACCAATATTTACGAATATCTAAAAGAGTAATAAAACCTGCATTCTTTGGAGAACAGAAAAGCCCATTCTGTTTTCAAAAAATACATGAAAATCACAGAATCACAGAATCACAGAGCTGTAGGGGTTGGAAGGGACCTCTAGCAGTTATAGTTTCTTTTGCAGTCATTCATTCAGTGCAATATATCAGTCCAAATCGTTCATATAATTTCACAAGGCAATAAGTGAAAATGATATACATGTTGTACACATATAGATAATCAAAAGTTATAAACTGTGCTCTTGTAATATTTTCCAAAATGTGCTAGACTGCAGTTACCCCCTGAATATGTCAGAGCCGGTTCTAAATACTTATCCCAATCTTATTCTAGTTGAAATCCATTCATTTAAGTTGATTTACATTATTATAAGACTGGTAGAATGTGAGCTAGAAAGAAAGAATCAGGTCAACATTTTTTAATCAGAATTTTAATATTCACACAGTCTGTGTGGTATGTAGGTTAACTTCATAACAGCTCCATAAAGTGAATTGATATACAGCACTGTATCACGCCAAAATGCCACTACAATCCATAATTTAAAACTTTTCCTTTGAAACTAGCTAAATACAGATTAAGAAGATAGATTGAATGAGCCCACCATCTATCACATAAATAAAACTATACATCAATGAACTTGCACAGGCATTCTTCTTTGTCGTGTCCTGTGCTCTGTGTGAGTAATACATTCTTGATTAGCTTAGAAACATCACTAGAATTTTACATTTTAGATGTTTCATCATCTAACATATATTGATGTTTAATTTAACTATATAAGAACAATCATTGCTGATTTCTTCCCAGAACAGTGAATTTGTGTTATAATTCTTAATTGCTTAGTAATCAATTTTTTCCACTTCTCAGCAGGAAGATTAAATATTGAATACACTTTTTTTTTTTTTTTTTAATAGCAAATGTCATGTAGGTGTTTGTCATATATTTTCAAAGGAAAGGGCTACTGATGATATTTTATTTTTTTTTTGGGGGGGGGGGGGTGGGGGGGGGGGAAGGTGGAACAAAGGCTTTTCTAGGCAATGAAATGTCTCAAAATCTGGAGGGGCTTTTTTTGTAGGGTTTTTTTTTTATGTTAAGAAAGATTTAAGATTTTGTTCTGGTGCTGATTAATGATTCAATTCTATGAGTATTCCACATGTTTGAGATTAAGTACTGTCATTTTATCTGTTAAATTATGCTGTAGTTATTGGTATTTCTTAGAACTGGGGCACCAAAAGTGTGTCCCTTTATAGATAAAAGTTCATTAGATGACAAAGAAAAATATATGCAGATAACTTATCTTTTATCCACTTTGTTCATTTTTCATACTCATGTCTACTGTTCCTGTGTATATGCTCAGCTGCATTAGAGGAACTGATTCACATCAAAATGACTATGCCATTTCAGTATCCGCATTTATTTCCAAGGTACTCTTTGCTTTTATTTTTCACTGTACTTGCCCTCTTACCCTGTCTACATTTGATTTCTGCTTTTTTCATGACTCATTTCATGTTTCAGTACTATGTAACCATCATGTCCTTCTCTGCTCCCAGTGGTCTTAGTAGAGTATGCATCCCATTTCATCACACAGTAGCAGTGAGCAAGTATGAGAAATCATATTGATGAGGAAGCAGCTTGCTCATCTGCTCATCTGACTACCAATTTAAGTAGTGAAATAAGCATTCCAAATAATGAAGAAAAGTAACTTTTGGTAGTTTACTAAAAAATGTTGTCTTTGACCACATGTTAAATATAAATACATGAGTTATAAATCTATTAGGACTGCGGCTATTTCACCAACTTTCCATTAACAAGTAGTGAAGTCTTCTAAGCAGGAGACTAGCTTCTCTATTTTAATTCTTTATTAGGAGTCTGTAACTATTTATCTTATCTTTTTCTTTGAGTGTGCCTTAGAGATCCAGAGAACCACTGTCACTAACATCTGTTGATAGGTGTAACTGTTATGTACCTGTTGAGGGTGATACGGAGAAAGCGCTGTGCACTGATTATTGCCTAAGAGGGGTGGGTGTAACCTGTAGCATAAAGCTATGTGAAGAAAGGTGTGTGAAGTGAAAATATGTCTGGGGAAAGTACTTTGCCACATGTTTAAATATTTGTCTTCTGTTACCAAGTATCTAAACATATTCCTAAATGTTAATTGTCAATAAACTAACAGAAATTTCCCACACTGAGTCTGCTTTGTCTGTGGCAGTAACTGGTGAGTGATCTCCCTATTTTGATCTATGAGTTTTCTTTCTTCTTAATGTTTTCTCCTGCAAACTACAGGGAAAGGAGGTGTGAGCATGAAACTGTGGAATGCTTGGCTACCAGACAGGACCAGTACACCATGCTTATCCAAATTCTTACAAAATTTATTCCAAGTTACAATCTTCCCAGTCACCTAATGAAAGGCTTTTGCCAGTTTTATGCCATATAGGTGGTGCTAGGAAGTTTTAGGTTGAATGTGACACCGTGCTTACACTTACATACGTGTCATGTCGATACAACTTTAACACCTGAGTGGCTTGTCATAAAAATTGCAATTGAGAAGAAGGGGTTAAAATAGAGATAAACTTGTTGTACTAGACTAAAATTGAAAAGAATTCAGGATAGCAAAAGAAATAAAATAAAAACTGCATTCAGTATTGCCATCAGATCATTAAAGCTGTCTGAAAAGACAAGCAGCATCAGGTGAAAATTAGATCTCTAATGAAAACATGTCAAAATATATGACATTTCATCACATTCTTTAAAAAATCTGCTAGAAAGAGATGTAGTACAAATCACCATCTGTTGCAACAGCCATGGCATCAAAGTTCAGGTTTTTTATAATAATTTTTTAATATCATCTTTTGAAAATCAAGTTAGTCAATACTGTACCTTAAAGACAGTTAAATATTCTGCTGTTCTCTTATGTCCTTGATAGCTTCAAGTTGTAAAAAGAAAAGAAAGAAAAAAAAAAAAGAAAAGAAAAAAAAAGAAAGAAAGAGAAAAAAAAAGGATGTTTTATTTCACTAAATTAAAAAACAAAATTGGCTTAGGAAAGATATCCTTCCACACTGCTTTGGTAAGACATAAAATGGTTTGTTTGAATGTGAGGGACATGGAATGACTACAAAATACTTATTTACCTTTTTAACAGTGTTTATTTTATGTATTCTTCTCTACTAAATCCAGTATCTTGGAAATAGTTTGTAGTAGCCCAAAAAACCAAACCAAACCAAACTAAAAACTGTTATACAGACTCACTTGTATTAAAATAATTAATGTTTAATTACAATTATAATGTATATCATTTATTCAGTGAAAAGACTCCATTATTTCTAGTGTAAATGAATATCTTCTGCAACATTGGCTGCTGTTTGAGCAAGTGAGGAAATTTTTATGTTTCAGTGTTTATTTCAGTAGAAAGCTCTGAGCCGTTATTTAATATCCAATTTTTTGAAATTGTTACATTTGATATTGTTCAGATTGTGGTTTTCTTGTTTGCTTCCTTTTGTTTCCAGTAATGCAGAACTGTAATCATAACCTTCTCTCCAAAGTTTTAGAAAAAAACTGGGGAAGTATAATTGCATTCCTTTTATGTCTTCTGAGCCCAAGGAAGAATTTGTTATGGGCTCAGATCCTTTCCTTTGATTCTGATTTTTTGAGGCTTCACTGTGTACAAAATAGAAATTGTCTTAATCAGTGTCCCATTTACCTTGCAACTATTTTCCATTTCTCCTGCTGTCACTTGAAAAGGATCAGTTGTTGATTTATGCTTTTCCTCTCAATTTTGTACAACATCTCTTCCTTCCCCATGATCTAGAGTGTAATAGAATCAATCTTCACTTCCCCAGTTTTGCAAGTGAGTGGTAGGTTTTAGAGATTTTTTTCTTTTCAGGTTGACAAGGAAAGTGGATTTATTTCTAAAGTTTATTCTGTTTTACTACTTCAATAGTATTGTGAAATTCAAGCTTCTCGAATTCATATCTTCCTTCCTTCCTACAAGGAAATTCTGTACCTACATTTGAAACATATAGGAAAACCTCTATATAAAGCATCTAAGGTCAGATGTTCAGATGCAGCTGGAAGATAAGTATTATTCCTAAAGTGTGCACGTGCATACATCATTAGTGACTGTCTCTAATTATAACTGAGCTACTTGCCTATTTGAGACAAACACAGCTACAAGCCATAGAGTCATAGAATCCTGAAAGTCTGGAGGGATCTTCAGTTCAACTCACCTGCAATGAACATAAATATCTACAACCAGATAAAGTTGCTCATAGCCTGGTCTAGCCTGATGTTAAGTGACCCCAGGGATGGAATACCTGCTAGAAAGTTTGTTCCCTGCCTTCTTACAGTTCCTCTTTAGATACTGAAAGGCTGTTCTTAGGTCACCTTGGAGACAGTGGTGACACTAAGACTTACAGAATTTCCATATATTCTGCATGTCTCTTTATGCATTATACTTTTTGTTGAGAAAAACAAACAAATCTGTGTTCTGATCAAAACTATTGGATGTGTTACATTTAGTTAGTACAAATACTACATAGACATCCAAGTAGTAGAATGCAGTTAAATATATTTTGTATGTATTTCTTAAAACAAAACAAACAAACAAACAAACAAACAAACAAAACCACCTCACATTTAAAAGAACAATACATGTGCCGAAGAACAGTATATGTGACGTATTTGTGTGAAACTAAAGGTATTTGCTGGGTTATGCAGTAGTATTGCATTGTACACAACAGTTAAGGTTGAAAGAATGTAAATAATTAAAGGAAGAAAAACTGAAGAAAAACTGAAGTGATCTGGAATATTTTTCTTTTTTTTTTTTTTTTTTTTTTTCCCCATATTATTGTAATGTGATATTGAATGAAGAGCTCATCAAAAAGTATTACTAATCTAACTGCAGATAGAATAAGCAATCTGCATATTCGTTTTTTTTTTTGTGAAATCATCCTGTCAAGCCTTTCTGAGTTTACTGTTAAACAAAAAACAGAAGAATCATACAAATTCTAAGCTCATACATACAGAGGGCAAAGTGCCAACACGACTTCCTTATATCATCTCAATGAGGAAGTAGTATTGAAGGAAATAACTTGAATTTAGCAGACTTTAAGGAAATCCAAGCAAAGGTATGAGAACATATTAATAACAAAACATTCCCTATCAATGGACATGATAACCCATGAGACTGCAGCTCTCTATTTTTTTAGTGTTCAACATTCCCCAGTATTTTTTTCAGGATGTGGTGATATTATGTGCCAGCTTCAGGGCTTCTAATAATGTCTGCATGAAAAAAAAACATTTTTACCACACTTAAATGCCATATAGGTTCCTTGGTAGCAGCATAGTAGCACAAGAAGTTCTTGGCTCCCTCTTCAATCCCACCTGAATTAGGATTATTGATAATTCCTTTTCCGTAATTTTACATTACAGAAACACTGTTCTTCACCACCTCCACCTAACTCTTCTGGTTGAGAAATGAAATCTCTCATAAAATATCTCTGCCATGTACATGGTGTCCACACATTAACTTAGTGCACAAGTAGGTGTGAAAAATCACTGAAGATATTTTCAGGAAACACTATCAGATAATTTACTCTGATAAGTCTGGAAAAAATATTTTCTTCTCTTAGGAAAGGGCTATCTTTTAGAAGTGTTTGAAAGAACTGCATTTTAAACCTGACATAGACTTCCCTGGGTTCCTAATGTTCCATCAGTTCTAGAATGCTTTGATTAGCTGAGTATTTAACTTCCTGCATTTCTCTCAGACTCGTTGATAAAATGTAAATTATTTAGGAACAACTACTAAATGTGGCTGTGGCTTAGCCATAGATTTGTATAAGGGATGAGTCTTACATATCTTTAATTCTGATGATACAAATCTTACCTTCATTAGAACTGCTGGATATATTGTTACCATAAGGAAATTTTTTTAAAAAAAATATTATTTATTCAAAACAATTTTCACTTGTCTTCGCATGGAACGAGTGAAAACTCTCTTCATGGAAAACTTAAAAATCGCAGGCATTTTAGTTATAGAACAGTTTTTTGGTTTTGCTGTTCTTTTAAAGATGATTTATTTGTTATTTGTTATTTATTTTATTGCCAAAAAAAAAAAAAAAAAGAAAGAAAGAAATTAAATGTACAAAATAAGTTTTTTCAATTTTTAATTTTTTTCCCCTATAGACAAGTTAAGCATTTTAAATCTCTTTCTTTTGATAGGCTAGTTGCTTAAGAAAAGAACAAAGCAACTGGAGGTAACTGCTACTAATCAATAGGAGCTATAATAATAATTTCTTTAACCCCTTTTATGCTCGATCATTCAGGGTAGGAAATGTCACTCCTAAGAAGGATGCATTTTCAGACCATAAAAATAAACAGTTGTTGTTGTTGTAGCTGACTTTGGTGAGGCTATTAGTGTGATAATAGATCAAGTTTGCATAAAGGTTGTATAGCAGGCTCACATGACTTCATGTAAGAGCAAAAAGAAATCCTGCTCACTGCCAGAAGATATAGGTATAGGAATGTGTACTGATAATGAGTAGGAGAGTAGATTAAACTCATACATTTTATAAATAGTGCCCCAGATCTTGATGGCAATAATGACTACTATTGAAAAGTATGCAACACATTTGTACAACCACAGAAAGAAATCCATATTGTTGTACCTTATGCTGTACCTGTCGTGTGAATAAATGGAGCAAATAACTTATGTTTTGCAAAGCTGTCAGTCTAGCAGATTTTATGAGTGCTAAGTTTCAAAGGAAAAAATAGCATTTTATTACTTCACTTACCTTCTTCCTGTGGTTTAAATTGTCAAAGAGTTACCTGGGGTTTCAGCTGCCCAGTTTCTTTTGACTTTAATGACAAAAGCATGGCTACAGCCCCATGAATCTCTATAAAAATTTACCCCATGTGTTGTTCTAATCATATCTGCTTAGTTTACTGACAAAAATAAGTTGTTAATATTGTCAGTTCAGCACAGCCAATGTAACTGCTAAAGAGCAAACTGAATTGCACTCTGCCTCACATATTATCGAAAAAATTGTCAGCCAGCTTTTGATTCCAGAGTTTTTACTGCAAGTGATGATTAGCGTTGTGCACAGCTAAATGACCAGGCAGTTCAGTTTGTTCTGGATAAAGCTTAGAAAGTTCAAATGGTCCTCTGAACCTTTTCCAAATCCCATGGCTCTTCAAAACTGAGCTGGCATTCTTGGTACACTGTGTGCCCAGGCATCTCACAAGTTAACTAGTACATTGTGTCTCAGATTAGGTGGAAAACACTCTGAGAGTAACTTTTATTACAGTGTCAGTGTTGTATGCAGCAAAGATATGAGGAACTTCACAAGCTCAAATTTTAGGCATGTATATTTAATATCTATTAATGGGGGAAAAAGAAAAAAGAAGGGGGAAAAAAAAAAAAAGGAAAAAAAAAGGAATTTTATTTGAATTGGAATAGATTACTTGTCCCTAGCAAAGCTGTAGAGAGTCCTTATAGCAGCAGGGACTTACCCAGTTGATGAGAAGAATGGGTATGATGATGGGCAGTCAATGTTAAAATTAGTTAAGGTACTTCAGAAAGTTCTCCCTTCTAGAATGGAGTAGGAATTCTGTCTGATGAATAAAATAAAGGAGATACAGTCCTCATGAAAGATCTTTAACTTTGTAGCATGGTGTTTTCCCTATATCTTATGATCTTGATTCAGAAAGATGGTTTCCCTGTGATTCTGGAACTAGAACACAAGACAAATTTTCTCCACCACATATGTGTGAAATGTGAAAATAACAATATGATGAGAGCTTTTTTGCCAGTGCCTCACATGTTATTAAAAAAATCTCAAAAACTCCTTCGTTTTAAGGGAGTTTATTTGTATGCATAAATAAATGTTTAAGCACTTACATGTTTAAACTGCATAAACGTACAGTGAAATGAGCAACTATTAACTGGATTTTAGCAATGGATCTTTCAATACAGATTTTGAAATTTGTACTTCTTGCTCTTTTATAATGTTATTGTACAGTATGACAGAGATGCCTGAAACAGGAAAGCTACATTAGATGTCAATCGTAAAGTTCAGGCTGCATTTTAAACCTATGTCTGCAATGAATTTTGACTAACAAGGAAGTATAGAGCTATCCAGACAGTCACAACATCTAAAAGAAAATAGAACCATTACCTCAATATTTGTCTTTACTTTTATGCTGTGTGTGTTTCTGCCACGAGGGCAGTGGTTGTTTAAAACATGTTATAACAAAATCAAACAAACAAACAAAATTCCTCTTTTTTTTCAGCCTATAAGCACAAATTTAAGAAAGAGGAAAAAAAAAAAAAAAAAAAAAAAAAAAGACAAATGAAACTGATGGGGAATGCAATGAGTTTCAATGAGAGACCTGTAGGCAGGAAGATTCTTGGGGTTCTTGGCATTCCAAGTAAACTGCAGCCTCCAGTTGCATCACCTGGCCCTCCAGAAACAATGCTTGTCCATATTTACTACTCAGCTGCTGGCAAGTCAGATGACATCTGTAATTTTATACTAATTATGTTAGCTTTCATCAAGGACATCTGGCTTTCCATTCCTTTCTCTGGTAAAAATAAATACAAAATATATTTTTGAGAAATGATGTGCAGAGATAGATTTTAAGTTAATGGATGATGGAGTGCTTGAAAATGCAGGTCTATAAGATAATGTAGCATATCAAAATTTTTCTTGAGCTAAAGATTCAATTTAATGAGCATACTTACATTTCAGTAGCCATTATACATATAAAAAGTTTCCAGTAATTAGGGAAAATTGGCAATGGAATATACTGAACAAATGACTCTACTTTTTCAGCGCATACTGGGTAAGAAAGCAGAGGCAGAGATTTTTAAGTGGTAAAACTGGTCAACTATGTCTTTATTCATATATTCACCTTTATTTTTATACTGTGTACCTTTGTTTCCACGTTTAAGTCATTTTGCAAGTTCTTTTTTTTTTTCTTAGGCTACTCACAACATAATATTCCAGGGTTAATTACCAACATAATTAAGTCTACATCTAATGATTATACAGTGTCACATTCTAAGCTTCTATTAGCATTCCCTCTACTGTCATCAAACATAAAACAAGTCACTTTCAACACCCTAACTAACTTGTAGTGTCAGCTTTTATTAGGTTTTTAGATGAAATAGCCTTTATATGTAATAATGTTGTTGAACACACAGTGATTTTAATCTTCTGCACAGCATTTTCCACAGTTTACTGACTTCTTTTATGGTAGAGCAAGGGGACAACAGGAGGACTCTTCATTGCTTTAGAGTAATTGCACATTATGTCATGGCTGTGCTTTCTAACTCCACTGTTAAAGTATTTCCACATTACCTTTTATTCTCATTAATTTAAATTTTGGCTGTTGTGAGTTTGTTGTAGAATAGAGAAGAATACCAAAAGGGACAAATTCAAGGCCTGGAATCAGAGCCTTTGCAGTATTTGCTTTGAAACTAGTATATTTATTGATTCTTTAATCTCCCTTTTGAAGTTGCTTATGGCAAAATTACAACTTTATTAAAAATAAAAGTAAATAAAATCACTTTCTGCTATCAGCCAAAATGTTTCCAAAGTTACATAAGCATACACCAAAAATAACAAATGATCTGATCTCTTTATTGCACTGCGGTCCTTCTCATTTTTAATCATATGAGTATTCAAAATTGTGGTTTCATGAGCCCCAAATGAAATTCAGTATCTCTATTTCTGCAAAGAATGTCTTCCCCACTGCAGTCATGATTCAGCGCATATCTTTAAGTCACTTCTAAAAAGTGTAGAAAATAGGATTGAATCACTCCTGTCTGACCAGTTGGAGATACACTTTTGATATATTTTCATAGTTTAGAGAAGAGGAATTTTGAAGTATGTTAGATTCTTGTCTGTGCATGGTCTATATTCCAATAAACATAAAGATGACCAGTACTGACTTCAGAGATGGTACAACACTTATTCTATGTTTATCTTGTTAAAGATAGGCTTTTATAGTTATTTGAGCAGACATATTATTCTGAGCTATTTTCTAGTGATGAACATTTTTTACTTAGCAAAGCCAGTTGTACCATATCATTACCTCAGATGGAAAATCATACAAACAAAACACATTTCATCCTTATGTTCTGCTACTAAAAAGTATGACAAAGTGATAGCTAAGGAAACTTATTAACCTTTTTTTTATTTACAGCATCTGAAAATCTATTTGAGAGGGAAAAGATATAACTAACATACCAATTCACTGCCTAACTTCTCCTATTTTCTGTGGCTATTTTTTTCTCCAGCAGGCCTTCACATTCCTGGAATTGTTTAGAATAGAGTAAGAGTCTTATGATAGCTTATGTTCCAAAGATTTTTCTACAAATCTTCGTCTTCCCATGTAAATCCCTACTATAGAAAACCTTTGGACTGGGACTGATTTGATTAGGGAACTCCCAGAATTTTTGATCGGACAGACAACATATCCATTGCAGTAATATATTTATCACCTTATCATCATTTTTGAATAGGGGGGAAAAAAAATAAATAAAAAATAAAAATCATGATATATAATATCTTTTGCTGTAACTAATACCATTTTTCAGTTCTATTCAGTCTTTATTCAGTCTATTCAATAATGAGTGTTTATATAACTACCACTTAATGTATGTCTTTTACTATTTTGTAATTAATTATCACCTGAAAAAAATGTAATTTCAGGAAAGATGACTTTGTACTTTGGCTATACTTAGATCAATAATTACAGATGTTAGGCCCTGGCATTCAGAACAATAATCAGATATCAGAGAAAGTGATTATTTCCTTGTATTTAAGGTCTTTAGGTAGTCAATGGAGAAACAAACGTAGTTCAAAAATAAGCTCCTTTAATAAACATCAGTTTACTGGAATATCTGTCTCTCTATTGACTGTAAAAAGACCTGAGAACAAGAAGATTCCTGATGTGCACAGGAATCTGTATCACAAGATCTAAATCTTTCTCACATTAAAACCAGTGAAAATTATTTAATCAAATGCATTTCAGACTTTCAGGAATATACTGGATATGCCTTCCCAAGTGGTGCTCTAGGAAAGCCTTGAGACTTACTAAGACTTACTGGAGGAGTTCCAAACTGCTTGAAAGCCTTTAGACAAATCAAATAGTTTTAACTGGAGATAAGCTTTTTTTATTTTTTATTTCTTTTTTTTTTTTTTTTTCATGTTTCAAAGAGAAGTGCTTTTTGAAAGCAGACCAAATGGAAATTTCACTTTATCTCTTACAAAAATAATTACATATCAATCGTAATTTGAAAAGGATGTTCACATGGAAATGCATATTCAAGTAAGTAAAATGAAAAGGATCAAGTCCATAAATAAGAATGAATGGACTGACAAGAGTAAAGCAAAGGTATATTTGTTTACAGCATTCAGTGCTATGTCTTTAAAAAGCTGGTCTGGCTTATAAATAAATCAGTTCCTTTGGCCCTTAGATGATATCAACCTAAGTGTAAAAATTTAGATAAGAGCTTTTGGATTTCAAATATTAGAACAAATTAGCAGTGTGCTTAAGGATGATCATAAAAAACTTGTGGTGTCTACCCATCAAATATTAATTAATTGAATTTTTAGTTTGACACCAAATAAGGAACAGGACCGAATCACTGTGAAACAGTTTATTCTGAATAAAACGTAAAATTTTAGATGTTGAAGTCACATTGCAGGATTCATTTCCCATTACTGGGGCTGTCACAACCAACATGCTGGTTCTCCTGAGTGCAACTCTTTGTGCGTGCTATGGTTTAATGTAGCAGATAGCTAAGCACCACACTGTCATTCACTCATTCCCCCTCTTTCCCAGAAAGGTGGGGGAGAGAATTTTAAAAAAAAAAAAAAAAAAAAAAAAGTATAAATTTTCTTTAGAGACATGAAAAAAAGAAAGTGTTTAAGATTCTAAGTGAAAATTTCTTTGTTATGAAGTAAGGGCAGCAGAGAAACAGGTTGCCTACTGAGGTAATTTCAGTACTTCATCAGACAAAACAACATCTGACCTGGTTTGTTATTGAATGTAGTCCTGTTTAAATGGGGGGTCCCTGGTTTTCAACTGAAGTGCTCTTCCAGCCAATATTTCACAGAATCACAGAATCGCAGGGAAGGAACCTCAAGAAATCATTGAATCCTTCTAAAGCAGGTACCCTAAAATTGATTGTACATGTAGGCATCCAGCCAGGTCTTGAAAATCTCCACAGAAGGAGACTCCACAACTTCTCTGGGCAGCCTGTTCTAGTGTTCCATCACCCTTATTCTAAAGTTTTTTCCACATGTTCGTACAGAACTTCCTATCATCAAGTTTTAGGCCATTAGTCCTTGTTCTATCACTAAACATCACTGAGAAGAGGATGGTCTCATTCATTTGCATCCTGTCTCCCTTTAGATATTTATAAAGATTTATCAGATCCCCTCTCAGTTTTCTTTTCTCTAGGTTGAACAGACCCTGGTTACTCAGCCTCAGATGGGAGATGCTCCAGGCCCTTAACCATCTTTGTGGCCCTTTGCTGGACTCCTAGAACTATGATTCCTCAGATCTAAGCGTATGAAAACTTTTTTAGGACCATTTCAGAATCAAAGTTGATTACTCTAACACAAGGAGAATGGTGGCGTACAATCTGTTTACTCTTTGTTATGTGCAACATCATCTTCCTTTTTACTGTATTACTCTTCCTTACATCCTTTTGCTGACTTCTCTTTTTCCATTACATCCAGTTCATCCAATTGTTTCATGCTTTTCAAAGCTCTGAGTCTCCCTACCTATTTGTTCTCTGAATCTAATGAGTTGCTCTTTGACATTTCCACTCCATCAGTGATAGTAACCCAAACTATTCACTTGACAGTTTCTGCCACAGGAGTCTTAGCACTTTTACAAATAGAGTGCACTCCTTGAATTAGTGCATAAAGCCATTAACCTCTCATCTTTCAGTTCCTGTCTTGAGACCCAAATGATTTGGAAATGGCCAACTGATAATGGCTAGGTAAAAGGCCATTGGGAACTGCTGATACCCATTTCAGAAGCTTACAGGGAAGTAAAACCATGAAAAATATCATAATAAATAACCTAGATAACGTTATCTTGGTTTCTCTCCTTGTTTTTCATTTTTTGTTGTTTTTGTTGTGTTTTGTTGTTGTTGTTGTTTGTTTGTTTTAATCTCAGTGTAGATTTGCTGCCTACCTATATTCTTCCTTTTCTGCCAAGCTCTACAAAATCAAGACAGCACATTTATCCATGGTCTTGATAGAGCATTTCATAAGAATATCTCAATATCCTCTTTTAGGTAATATAAACTAATGAATACAATAGCTTCAGTGCTACTATTTGTGTTTAAGAAAGTTTCTTGATGTTGATAGAGTTGTTTCAGAAATTAAAAGTCATTCCAGAAATTGTATACTTAATTTGAAAACAATTCTAATGGCTCAAAAAGAGAATATTTTTTGGATGGTTAGTTGTTTTTTTCAAGGAGGGAAATGCACTTTTATTTACAAAATCATTTCTTTCACAGTGTCATCCAAAGGAGCAAAAGATAACCATTTAACTGAAAGGATGGCAAGTACCCAATATAAACTGAGCTGTGTATTAATATAAAATCCAATGCAAAAACAAATCTGGATAAGATATTCAGAGATTCATGGACATGTTATGTGATGACCAAACTGAGATTACATTAAAATTAATTCCTGTTTTAGGTGTCAGAAAAAGAAGGACCACACACTTGTATCTAAAAATATCATAGGATGAAGTGTGACTTGGTTATCTACCCTGAACAGCAGCAGTTAAAAGGAACTGTACATTAGAAGACCAAGGAATATATTTTAGATCAGAGGTCACAATCTTTCCTGGATTTCTCTTTACCCTCATGGAGGTGTAAGTTCATTCTTCATCATAAATCACTTTATTCCTCTTAGAAACAAAGGTCAGGTATGTATTGAATTTTCCCTAAGTTACTACTCCTTACCAATGTGAGTGCATATAGAAAAAGTGGGTGCAAAGTCCTTTTTCTCTCCTCTGAGGACCGTCTGTTCAGACACCTTTTATTTTAATGTTTCCGCAGCAGCAACTCACCTACCTACAAGTTTCATCAACAGTTAACACAGAAATTATTGTGAAAATTAAGCAGCAAAACAACTGTGTTCATCTAACTGCTAATGGCCTTTCCTCATGCCTGATAAGTAAAAAACCAAAACAAAAAACAAAACAACACAAAACAAAAAAACACCTGTAATTTCAGTAAACATAAAAAAAGAACAGCTGGAAATATAACTGTTTATGCAGCCAGTTATAAGTGAGAAGCGAATATTATAAAGAAAGGAGTAGGGAATTTTGCATTTTTTCACATTTTTTTTTCTGTTATTTGATCATATATGTGTTTATTTCTCCATTTATTAAATATGAATAGTGATAATTAGTGGATTTCTTTTTTTCTTTTTTTTTTAAGTGCCAATCTAACCGTTATTCCTTTAAAAAAAAAAGTGTGTGTGTGTGTGTGTGAGAGAGAGAGAGAGAAATACTCATTCCACACTTGCAGTTTTCTGAGTTCTGCAAAGTATGTAGAAGAATTTATTAAGGTTTTCAAAGTAAACTTTCATTCCTATTTGATTGTGTTATGTTTTCTACGCCAACTTAATTATTCTTCCAGGTTCTTCAGAAAGTTTCTAACAGAGGTCTGATTTTTGGCTTTTGAGAACAAATTTTGATAAGATTGCCATTTGGTCTTCAGCTTTTGTAAGGAATGGCAATCACTGCATGTGAAACACAAGAAGCAGCAGCTATAATTTCTGCTTCTGTAAATATCTTACATTTATTATGATGACCAGAACAGAATATTATAGTCAGATCAATCACATGATGTTTTTTCTCTATGTTTTCCCTTTTACCTGAAGCTTAACATAGACTGTTCCATATATTTACAAAAGCGTGAAGTCCAGGTCTTCAGAACTAGCTACCACAATTTTCACAGACATTGTAAAACTGCAAATAAAAGAACAAACAAATTGCAGAGCTGAAGCATGCCACTATGTGTATAGAATTTGTTATCTTCAGCTCTTCAACCAACATTCTTTCAGGAAACCCACCAATTTCACCAGGTCTATCTGTGGCAAATCTCTGATGCTGACAGCTGATTGTCTGTATAGTTTGTTCATTTCGTTTTGCTTTTACCTTTCTTCTTTTTTAAATTTCAGAGAAGAAAAAGCCATCAGTCCACAACGGTTGTGGAAGCATTTACTTGGCCATTTGGTCACAGGCATTAAAAAAATGAAGAAATTCAATGGTGATTCCAAGATATCTGAAAAGCCCTCTCCCAGAATCAGTGTTCAGTCTTTCCTATTCTGACAGCTAAGTGTATTGAATTGTTTTCCCATATCTTTCCCTTTTAAGAAGTTAATATGGTGGGAAGCAGAACATGTTTACTATAACAAAAACATAATCCATATATGTTTAAATACAGAGACACAAACCCATCACCTACAGATACTTACATCAGTTGCACATAAGAGTCATTCAACAGCCACAGCATGACTTGTCTCCTACACTTGCCTGTCATATGGTGTCTTGTTTCCAGCAGTAGCTGTAAGGAAATTTCTAAAGACCAGAAGTCAAGTATATTGTCATTTCAGTTTAGTAAAGATACTTTCATCTGAGAAACTTTTACTGGGCCTGCAAATAACCCGTGATGCATTAGCTTTAATTCCTTTTCAGCCTATTTTAACAAATGTTTGAGATTCTTAATATAATGACAGTTTGTGAAAAATTTACACTGGTAATTCCTAGGAATAATTTGGTTTTATAATTTGCTAACGTTGGGCAGATTATGAAAGCATGGGAAAAGTTCAGGTGATATATGTTTTTAACTATTTATGTACTATCATTTGCTAATGAATGTCCTGAGTGACTTTGAGAGATTTATAGTAGTGGAGGAGTAAGTTCACAAGTTTCAGTATCATAAAGTTAGATAGCTTCATGCAATAAGTCGCCCTCCTTGAACTGCCACTGAACACATTATAGATCTTACACACAGCTCATGATTTTAAGAAAAAAAATTAAGTATAATTTACAGAATAAAACTAAAACAACTTAGTAAATCTTCCAAAGCCATGAAAGATTCACATTTGATGATTTCAAAATGATGGGGAGAATTGACTAGCTACAGTTTCAATCACCTAATGTCCTCAAGACCCATATTAACGTGCTGAGTGTTATTAAGACAGATGTCTGTAGCTGTGTAAATTCCCTGTGATGAAAAAGTATCTGAATAAGCAGGAAATTAGTCCTGAAATGTTGTAAAATCCTGCACTTGTTAATATACCCTGAGGAGGATGTTACAGCTGAGGTTTAGATGTACTTATATAAAGCTCCTATCTTAGAGCTAATGAAGAGATACTGACAGTTTTGCTGCAGTGACTGTGAAGTGTTTTAATGACTACAGATTAATCAGTTTCTAAAGCAGTAATCCCCTAGTGGTTCCACACCCCAAAAATCATAACCCAAACAAGTAAACGTGTGTCATTAATAATTAAAAAAATAAAGGAATAAAACAACAAGAGAAAAACAAAACAAAACCCCAGGCCTCCCACCTCTTCATGTCTTGAAAACTGGAAGCATTTACAGTCACATTCTCCGCAAGAAAAAAGGGCAGAAATGACACTGGATTTAGTGGAGCAGTCAGCTATTGTTACGGTGAGAGTTTTAATTTTCTTCTCAATGTAAATCACGATTGAGGAAAGCATCTGCCACCTCCGATATTTCCCATGCAGTACATTTAAATGGATTAATCACCCTGCTTGTTCTCAAGTTCTGAAGAATGATGGGCACTTGCCAATGGGCTGTGGAGCTCCTGGCTCATTGATTTTTAACTGTCTGGGGGAATTAGTGGGGATATGGAATGATTTAAATAGAAATTAAAAAATAAATCATGCTCAAACATTTTTGCCCACCCATTTCCACACCCCATCATCAGAAACTGATTAAAATATTTTCCTAGAGATTGAGAGGCTTTGCTAGGAGACAATTGGTAGGATTTTACTTTATTCTTGTCAGGTGAGGATTGTGTTGATGAATGTGCACAGGAGCATTTTTATTGGTCCAGCAGAATTTCTTATTGCAGTGTTCAAAATAAAATATTCAATGGTCATTTTACCTGTAGTGCGTATTTTGTCACATGATGGTTTCATATTACTTTACAATTGCTAAATCACATTAAACATTAAGGTACATGAGGGTAAGTAACTTTTCAGATCCTGCTTAGTGCTTCTTTTACAGATAAACAGAGTCTGTAGCTGCATTTGGAAGTTGCACAGCGCTAAATTTAAGATAAGACAGAACAGGAAAAACTGCCTAATTTAAGAAATATGATGCACTACGGAAGAGAGGTTCCTGATCCAAGGAAAAACAGAAAATAAGAAGCTGAGGGTAGAAGATGTTACAATTCATTTATAAGGAACTCTGCTTTTCTAATCAGTGTACATTATATACGGTGTTGAATTTTTTTTCATTCTTTCTAGAAAATGTATTAGCTTTTTGTTTCTCTCCCTTTCCTTTCTCCCCCTCCTCACCCACTCTTCTATCTCTTCCCTGACTAAACATTTATTTTAGAAAAGTAGTACAAATATCTGTCCATTATTTTCATTAAAATAATAATAATAATAAAGACTGATCTATCAAGAGATTTTCTGTCATTTTCATGTGGCTATTAAAGTGAAGAGGATTGTTTTTTTTTCTTCACCAGTAACTGAGCTAAATTTAGTCTTACTGAAAGTCTAAAAACCATTTAAAACCAAATGCTGCCAAAATTCATCAGCCTTGTGGAACTGAAATGATAGGAGAATAAATAGCTTTTTTGTGAGATTAGTTGCATATTTGTATGAAAAACAACAGCTTACAGGGGAGCTGGGGAGTGTCTTTTTATAAGGACATGTATAACAGGAGAAGGAGGAATTGTTTTAAACTGGAAAAGGGAATATTTAAACTAGATATTGGGAAGAAATTCTTTACTGAGAGGGTGGTGAGACACTGTAACAGATTGCCCAGTGAGGATGTGGATGCTCACTCCCTGGAAGCATATTCAAGGCCAGGCTGGATGGGGCTTTGAGCAACCTGGTTTAGAGAAATGTGTCCCTGCCTAGAGCAAGGGAGCTGGAACTAAATGATATTAAAGGTTCCTTCCAACCCAAATCATTCCATGATTCTGTGATCATATAGGTCATAAATGTATGGCTGAAATTTC
This sequence comes from Coturnix japonica, assembly GCF_054131305.1. Taxonomy (NCBI): domain Eukaryota; kingdom Metazoa; phylum Chordata; class Aves; order Galliformes; family Phasianidae; genus Coturnix; species Coturnix japonica. The sequence goes on from NC_140664.1 coordinate 39,918,024, forward strand.
TTTCGCATTCATTTTCTAACTGGAGCATTAAGTTTTCTGATTTAAGCAGCCTATGAAATAGCATGAAGTGTAAGTAGATAATTGCTTTCCTGTACAAATTAGCTGCTTTTAAAGGTATTAGTGGCCATGAAGGTATGATAGAGATTTTTTTTTTGCCTGAGCAATGACATGTGCCTCATGCATATTCACTAGTTAAGCTTCACAATAATCTTGCAAGTTGAATAAAGAGTATGAAGTGAATTTTCCATGCACAAAACCAAATTGGACTGGAAGATAGTAGCTGTTTCTGAATGCAGACCATTTCAAAAATGCAAATATAAATCAACTAAAACCATCATAGGTACTTGTATGAAGTGCCACTTTTCAAATAGTTATCATGAAATATGTAATGACCGCAGAAGTCAAGTTACTTGTCAGTGTCCAAAGGGAAAAAAAAAAATCACCTGCAGGAGCATTGTTTCTTTATTATTCTTTTAGAAATGCTCAGATGAATCAGCAGTAATTCATGAGAAGAACAGCTACATTTTCATATCCCAGTTCCAACACTGTCCAGATATGTAACAACTTAGCATTATATAGACTGGAAATATTGTTTAAAAAATGAAGTTTGAGCATAGATCTTCTAATTGGATGGAAGGGTATAAATTACTGAGATTTTTCCACAGGATCTCTCAGTGCACGGAATAAAGAAAAGAATGATAATCTCAATGCCAGTAGTTTCTTATTTAATCAAGACAATATGAAGAATGGGTGATCAAAGGCTTTCAAAGCCTATGACATGGTTTCTCACCACATTTTTCACTCTAAATTGGAGAGATGTGGATTTGAATAGATTGTTCAGTGGATTAGGAATTGTCTGGCTGGATGCAGTCAAATGATTGTAATTAATGGTTCTTTGTCAGGGTAAAGGCTGGTCTCAAGTGGTCTGCCTCAGTGGTCAGTCTTGGGACCAGTGCTCTTCAACATCTTCATCAATGACACAGATGATGGCACTGAGTGCACCCCCAGCAAGTTTGCAGATGACACCAAGCTGAGTGGTGCAGTTGATACACTGGAATAAAGGGAAGCCATCCAGAGGGACCTGGACAGGCAGGAGAAGTGGGCCCATGAAAACCTGATGAGATTCAATAAGACGAAGTGCAGGGTGCTGCACTTGGGTCAAGACAATCCAAGGTATTTATTCAAACTGGGGGAAGATGTCCTTGAGAGCAGCCCTCTGGAGGACTTGGTGGTCCTGGTGGACAAAAAGCTGGACATGAGCTAGCAGTGTGCACTTGCAGACTGGAAGGCCAACTGCATTCTGGGGTGCGTTTAAAACAAGGTTTCTTGAAATGTACTCTCTTGTATGTAAATATAATACTTTATGTATATGCCTATGATAATTCTAGGTGAGCAGTAACAATGTATTATTGTGGTTATTTGTGAATCTATCACCTGCTGAAAGAATCTGAATATATATCACAGTATATCAAAATCTGATCTAAGGCATATGCGATTTGAAAAGAGGGAAACTAAGTCTAAGGCATATGTGATTGATCTCTGATTTGTGCATTTCTTTCACAGCACAGACGTAGAAACTTCAAATACTTTGAGGTCTCAGTAGCAGGCTAGGTCTCATTTTATTTCAATTTTTTCAGCCTGTGAGAAGAAGCAGACTGTGCTCATCTTCTGTTGGGACCCTCAGCAAGGTCTGAGCTGCTGGACTGGATACGAGGATATGCTCAGTAATAGGATGTGTCACTGCTTTTAGTCTCCTGAAGGAATGACTCTTCATGTGCTAACACTTCATACATTATCTCACAACAATAACAATTTATGTTGACATTTGGTGGTCATTGAGACATCCAGCATTTCTCCTTGATCTCTATTTCCTTGTTTCTTCTACTTACATTGGAAAGAAATAGCCAGGAAGGGATTCCTAGTCAGAAGGCATGCACTGTCATTGGAAAGCCATGATAGCATGCATGAAACATTTATATTTTTCTTTTTATGCTCCTAGTATGACTAATATGGTTAGAACCAATTTAGACCTTACTCTGTAGGCTCTTTGGTGCTTTGAGTGTTTTTTATTCTCTTGTTCTGCACATAACAAAATGTATTTTTGATTCTGAAGCTCCCAATGTTTCTGTGGTAAATAATGATAATTACAGCAATTTGTCTACAAGTTATTACTCTTTTAAAAATAAAATGTGCTTTCATTTCATAGGGTTTCATATTATACAAATATGGCACTTGTTTTCAGCTTAGAGCTGGTTCACAAATACTATAAATTCAGGGAGCAGAGCAGAGACTCAGGAAGTTAATAAAATGTGTTGATAGCTTTATGAAGAAGTTGCAAAGCTTATGAATGGTTAACACTGTGTAATTAGTGACTACCAGTGAAAATACACCCTCCTCAGGACATCAGCAAATCCATGAATTTCAATAAAGAAACAACTACACCAATTAACAAGTGAACAGAAAATCAATTATTGTGAAACAATCTAGAACAAAACAATGACAAATGCCAGTTTTAAAACAAGAACAGGGAAAAAAAAAAAAAAAAAGAATTTCAAACCTAAATAATTAAAACTTACATGTATCTAATAAAAGTTTATTGTATAAGAATGCCATATCTCATAGAAAGATTTGTGTATGAACAGAAAACACATTTAAAAAACCAGCATTTAAATAAAACCCACCACTGATCTTACCAGTATGCCTTAGAAGATTATTATTCTTTGAGTTTCAGTGATAAGAAAGATCCCAAAACTGTGGTATAAACCAAAGAATTACTAATAGGAAGACTATAAGTAGATATAGAAAAAGAATGCTTTCCCTATCTTTCAACTCTTTGTATTTTGTATTTTCAGAACAGTAGCCCAACCTGCAAACAGAGGAACCCCATATTGATAGTATATGATGTTCTATGTGAGATCATAATCTTTCTTTATAAGAAAAAAAAATGCATAAGCTTTCTAACTTTTTGATATTTTAACAAGAGTTTTCCCAGAAATGTCCCAGATATGCATCTTCTAAACACTTGACATCTGATGTTGCTAGGTCAAAAAATACACAATTTTGCTCTTCAAAATGACAACAGAGGAAACATTTTCCATGGTCAAGATGCAGTGGCTTTGCAGAGAACTATCTACATTAGATGCCTGATAATTATGGAATGCAGACATTCAGTAACTCACTGCTATCAGATGGCTCCTGCTGATTACATTTCAAGGGCTAGATGGCAGCATTGTCAATCCTCATGATTTTTATCATGTTTCCTGATATTTGATATTTTTCTTAAAATGTCAGCTGTCAAAATATCAGGTTTCCCTAAAAGTCTTGGTGTTTCATTACGATGGTCACAAAAAAAATGACTAGTGCTCAGGAAAAAGGGATGAAAAAGCTAGAGGAACAGGGGAGCAGGATGTCTGATGAGTTTGTACAGCAAATAACTTCTAGAAATATTTAAATCCCTGAATATATCTCTTAAAGCAGTCCCAAGTATTATAATGAGAACAAAAGAATCTTCCAATTCCCATCTCAGAAATCAGAGGTAAAGCACAGCATAGATGATGAAAGGGAGTTTCCATTTTTATTCTCAGTAATAATCATTATTTTTAGGATATCAGCCAGAGCCGGAGTCATCTTGGACTTCCCAAGAGCTTTATCAACTTATCTGCTCTAATTCTTTCTTTGCTTTGGTCTATTGTCATCTTTCATGAGATCCTCAAATCAGAGATCATCTATTTGTATATCACTACAAAATGCCAGGTACAGCACCAATGCGAAATAAATAAATAATTGCAGTATTAATAATGTCAAGTATTCATTAAAAGCACTGTCATAGCAACCTTCCAGGAATAAATTCTTTTCACACTTGTAATAAGTCATGAAATATTCATCTGTTGTTGATCCTGCATATAAAGTTAATTTCTCAGTAATTATATGGAGAAAGTTACTAAAATTACACTGTGCTTGAACACTTATAATGCACTAAAACCATATGTGGATTATGAGATATCCACTACCTAGTGTATTTCAGCTTTCAGTTAAATATCTCATTTAGATCACATTACCTGCATTGTCAATTTCCTTAAATGGCATTAACCTTTCTCATTCCCACATTAAATTTCTTCACTTATTTTAAATACATGGAACTCATTACATGGCAAAATAATTTGTAGTATAATTTTTTGATATAAACTCAGTCAAAGTAGAATTGTTCAGCCTTCTTTTAAATTTACTGTGGAAGAGTAGTTCCACCTGATCTTATAATGGAATTCTGACCAGTTTGTACTTTCTTTGGATGTGCTTTCAAATATTTTCATACAGTGTTTTTCTGTCCCCTCTTCACATTCACCTTTCAACTGCTGATTTGGTTTTTCATCTTGGGCATGATTACTATAGGATATTGTTTTTCAGTCTTCATCCCTTAGACCAAGACCTCTTCCAGAATAAGTGTCAATACCAATATACTCTGTGACAATTTTGCATTTATTTTGTTAAATTCCTTTCTCAGACATCCATGGCCTCAACATATACAGCCACTGATTGTAAGAGATGTCAGTGATTTCTCTTTATGATGAAATTAAACAGGGTAAATTTTTAATTTTAGACATTCTTTAATTAAATTTAGTACATACATTTGCTCCACTGCTCTTCTCTATAAATTTATTTTGAGGATATAAAAGACAGGTAGGTATTACAACTATCACTATGAAACAATTTGTCACATTAGAGACAACTATAGAAATCAAATATGGAAAGCACATATGTCCAATATGAAAACATATAAGCAGGTTAATAAGTGTATAGTAATGTCCTCACTGACTATACATGTGAACTACTGCACAGATTGCTCTGAAAGTAGTATTTCCTATTTATTTCTATGGAAGTTTCTACAGACACAAATAGCACAATATCACAATTTGTTAGACCAAATTCTCAGCAACAAACGACTATTTCACCTCCATCAGCAATGCATTTTCACTAATAAGGAAGGGTCTGCACACTGTGCTTGTTAAACCTGCGCCAGTGGAGGGAACCTACTGTCACCACTGCTGAAAAGCATAATCTGCCACCTTGTTGCACTCATATGCATTGTGTGGACACTATAAATGTTCGTAAGTGTCAGTGAATGTAAATGGTGTCATTTTTTTTTTGGTTTCTATGATAAACAATGGATTTAGTCATGCATGACTACAGTGTGTATAGTCATAAAATGATTGTACTTTAATAAGCATTGAAAACCACTTTAACATAAAGTTTAAGCAACTCAATTAGCAGTTGTAGAGGTTTAATTGTCTATTTTTTTTTTTATTATTATTATTATTTTCTGTCTCCTGACATACATTTTTCACTTATGTTAGTGGGTTGGGAAGTCTCACACTGATGATTTTTTAATTAACATTTCACTGATGCCAAAGACGTGGTCAACTTATTTTGGAACCTCTTACTGTTATCTTGGCACATTTGTTCAATTGTTTCCTTTAATCTATTCCACTGTGGAGTGAAAGTTCTCTCCTTGCAAAAGGAGTGTGCTTGGCTTTCCCCCCTCCTCCGCCCCCCAGATAAAATCATATCCCTCCAATAATTTGATCTTGGAACTGGAAAGGGATTTGAAACATCTCAAAATCTGTTAATTGTGGTGACTACATTGAAAAAAAGAGATTTTGTAGTTGAAATTTACTCTATCAAACAGTGCCATTGGTCTCTTCATACTTGCCACAGTATGCATAAAATTCAATAGAAGGCATTAGTTTTGGAGCAACACACTATTTTAAGGTTAGACAAAGGTTCACTTGTCTTCTCAATATAATTACTATTATAAGAATATTTATAATAAAATAAAATAATATTACCCTACAGTTCTCCCTGTGTTGAGTTCATCATCTGTCACTCTTCTGGTAGGATTCAAATCTCTGAATACACATATTTCTGCAGAAGAAATGAAGCATATATGCAGATAGAATAGCCCAAATTCTTTTAAAATAGAAACAGAATGTCTTTGAACTGTCCTCACATTTTCATATATGCTAAGATGATAACATTTTAGTGATCTACATAGTATAGCTCCCTACTTTAGCAGCTCTTAATAGTTGGTCCTCATGCAGCACTTTGAATTTCCTGATGGTTTTCTGACATATTTTTGGCTATTATTGCTGAGGTGTGGTTCGCTCAAGAGCCTAATAAGCACTCAGGCTTTACAATGAAGAGTGAGACTATCAAGCAAACTAAAGATTTGCAGACAATTTGATTTAGTATTGCATTACCTCAAGAATCAGAAGCCTGTAGCAGACCTAACTTACAATTTACAAACATATGCAAATTTACCATCGTAGGACAGGAAGCATGTTCTGTTTATGTTATAAACATGCATCATAACAGGAAATATATATGTATATATATTCAGCTGAGTTTAGAGTTTATGAGACATTTGTTTTGCCTGTTTCAACATTAGAAATGTGGTGACTATACGGTGAAGACTAAAAGAAAAACTCAGAATGTAAACTTGCTTAATTCTTAAAACATGACCTTATACTGAAGGAAATATTTTTAGTTAAAAGAATAATACTCATGAAGTTATTTGTTTCATTATTTTAAAAAGCAGTAAAAGCTTTATTTTCAAATATGTTGTACAGGATAAGATTTTGCATTTATTCTTCTTCCCAGTAGCAGTTTGAGTATAGAGAAATATTTTTTCTTAGTATTTGCAATCCTTCTTTCTTAATCACTAGTAAATACTCTTTTTTGAGTTTTTCAAACCAATTCTGACAAAGCAGAAGTTGACAGAACAAAAAGAGAAAATCTTATTCTTATTTTCTGTGCTACAATACAATGGGAAATGCTATAAATCACTTCTTTGCTCAAAAGAAAACATTGCTCCTTCATATTGAACTGAGCCCAGAGAGAGAAACACCATACCTGAACCAGTTTTCAGAACAAAAAGTAGAGTTCCTGACCACATAGTGCCCCCAAAACATCCCTAGGAGTAAGATAATAAAAGCCATTGGGTGGAGAGCTTTAGACACAATTGTGATCAGCTGAAGATGGTCCTTGATTTCTGAAGATCCTTATGTGAGACAGGGAGAAGCCTTTTTACAACCACAAAGAGAAAAAACTACATTTCACTCATGGAAATAGCAAAAAGCATGAAATCCTCCACATTGTCTGATGCAATAGAGATCTTCCCACTTCACCTGAACACTTTCTGTGACCTTCCTGAAAAGTTCTTAGTCTATCTTTTTGATAGTTCATTGAAAATCCCGTAAGTTAAATGGCAGTCTCCCAGGAAAATGAAACCAAAGCAGTCAAGTTGTAATCTGAAAGTGTGTAAAGCCTGAAACAAAAATTTGAGCTCATGAAATTGCATTGAACTTTACTCTTATTTTTGGTAATATCTATTTTTTCATAGCTATGACACTATGAATTACAGATAAGGGTTGTTTTACAGATAAGGTTGTTTAAAATTTACTGTCTTTTTTTTTTTTTTTTAAAGTTATATTAAGACAGAAAACTTTTTATATCTAAATTACTGGTCCTGGTAAACAGAGGGGAACAGTTGCTATTTTGGCAAATATTTTGCAAATCTGTCTTCATTCTACCATTGAACTGGAAAGGCAAATGGTTGTTCATAGGTTCAGTTGTTTTATTTTATTATAAAAAGAATTGTTATACAAAGTTGTGGAAGGAGATGAAAAAATCCCTTGTAGCAGTTAACATTTTTGAAGTATTATATGTGAGAATCTAAATACAATTTTGTGTCTATTTGGACAGAATCACAGACAGAATGACAGAAATCACCACAAACTCAAATTATGAAAGAGAGAAATGGAAGTATTTAGTTTTTAAAAATCTACAGAAGTGGTCTAGTCACACAATATGCGATTTTCTTTTTAAATACATATCTAAAAGTATATCTTTAAAAAGTACAGTGGAGCTCCTTGAAAATTCATTTGATTCAGATTGAACTGTGAATGCTTTATCTAAAAATACTTCCTTTTAATTTTTTGTAATCTGTTGGAATCTTACTAATTATATTATAAAACAAGCCAACTTAGACTAGAAACAATCAGTTCCCCATCTTATTTTTGCTGTGCGTCATGATTCCACATAATGGACAAATTCTGATAATTTTTCTTAAACCATCTCTACACTTCTCTTTCTCATGGTTGGCAACCCTGCCCATGGTAGTGGAACTGAAATTAGATGCTCTTTGAGGTCCTCTTCAACCCAGGCTATTCTATGTTTTTATGATAAACAATAATTTAACATGCTCACTTGTACCTGAAGTGAGATTCTGACTGTACTCAAGAATTTCTCAGCAAAGTCTACACTAGCTAATACAACAAGAGCAACATCTAGGCTGCACATCTTCAGTATTTATCCAACAATTTAACAGAGTTTTATAGATCTCCAGTTTCTATCAGCTTAATAATATAGTTACCTGTGGACTAAGCCAAGAGCATTATATAAGAAACTAGAACAAAAGAGTAAAAGATGCTTAGAAATATAAAAACAAACAAACAATAATAACAACAACAACAAAACAACAACTTGAAGAGGTACTGATAAGACTACCTACAATCCTATCATCTGCTTTCGTAGAAGGCTATTTTGAGCTCTTTCTAGGAATAATGCTGCACTGTTACTCTTTTACCAGTATTTATCATGTTCAGGTATAGTTTATAGAAACACATTGGCCAGGCACAGCAAGCTCAGACAATCCATTTTCCATCTGAATGAACATAGAGACTTATACCAAGCGGAAGCTAAAGAATGATTTTTCGTCTTGTTCTTTGTTAACCTTCTTGTTCACAAAGAAGTGATACTTGCCCCCAAGCCAATAAGCATTTTAATTAATATGGGAAACAGATGTACATCTAGAGCATATCTGAAGACTTATTTCTAAAAAATCCTCGTTGAATGTTCAGAAGATACAGATGAAGTTAATGTCTTTCATAACCAGCAGGTTGGTCCTGAAATTTAAACAAGTCAAATTGCTGAATCTGGTTTTAATTGTGAAGTGAATTTCTCAAATTTCTAAACATCAGCAAATATGCACCTGTTATGCCCAGAAGCAAAAAGCTCAGCATATGATTATGATCATAGAGGAATGCTGCTGTGATTCAGAGCTACTCCTGTTTACTTTTGCTTATTATCTGCTAAAAACATATTAAGAAAAAAATTAAACAAGCTGGCTGGAACTGGGAAGTGAAAATGTAGTCCTCCATCTTAGTCTTCTGCAAACAATTTAATATACCATATAGGTTTAAATATTAACTAAAATGACAGCGTAATCTTTCTGTCATTTTGTCATGTGCAGAAGGCCTGGGATTACCCACTGCAGAACTGAAGTTCTTTTGGCTTGAGAAAGCATCTTGCTCTTCACCTGCTTCAAGATTAATAATATCACTCCAATGAGATTAGAGCCATTATTCTTCCTGACCTGACCCAAATGGTACAAATGGGATTTTAAAGAGAGTGTCTGCTGAAAGATCCAGCAGAATGATGAGGTGCACAGAACAGCTACCATGAGGAATCAGCAGTGATAGACTGTCAGTGTTATAAAAAAGATAGACTATTAGGTTTAGCTATTATCCCAGAAGAAGATTATAGTCATAGATCCTGACCTTTAATTAAATGGACACCACAAAGAAAGAAAGATAAACAAACTTCCGCAAAAAAAGTGGCAACTTTTAAAGTCTTGGTAGCAAGTCAATGAAGTGGAAATGGGACAGTGACCAATAGGAGTCAGATTGCTTCTTCCTTCAGTTGGTGAAGGAGCAAACAGCAGTGGTGACACAGAACAGAGATTAATGAAGAGTCCTGCTTTATTGGCTAAGCAGAAAAATAGCTCTGAATTTCTACTTTAAGGAAAGGATTAAGAAAGAAACAAACAAAATGAAGTAACTTTTGTTTGTTTTTGTTTGTTTGTTTGTTTTCATTGCAGCAGCACATATTTTGAAGGGGTCATTGTTTTTATTCTGAGAAGAAGAATTTCACTTGCTACTGAATAACAGTAAACCAGGATAAGCGTTGGTATTCGTTTGTACTGAATGTCACTACTCTTGAGCCACAGTATAGAAAGATAGAAATGCCAGTCAGGTTCTTTCTTGCCTCACATTTTCTAACTGGAAAAGATATATAATGAAAAATAAATAAATAAATAAATAAAAAAGGACTATTACACGAAGAAAATGATATTAATTATTAATTTATATGCTTGAGGTATGTATGTTTCTTAAACTTTAACCATCCAGGAAACACTTCTTTAGAGTATCTGTATCTAATTGTCATGGTTTTGTCATTTTTGCTATTGGTATTCCACATTATAACATCATGAGGAGCACAGAGAAGAGCTACACGAACCAGAAGACCTCATGGTCAGGGAGGAAAATAAGTCATGGAAGTGATGCTTGCTTGCTCTCTCGCTGCCTGGCAGCAGGTGTGGGTGTGCTTCCAAGACATGTGCCTTCAATTTCAAAGTAAGCTTCTCAGTTTTTTTGGAAAACTCTTTCTCTCTCTTATTTTACTTGATCTATTCACCTCAGTTTCAATTAGATTGTATCATATTGTGTTGTCTTGCATTCTGATATCATAGTTAGTAAAATAAGTTTTCCTTCTTAGATCGTTGCTGCTGCTCTGTTTGTTTCCTTGAGCCCAGCCCCCATCTCCCTATCCCTTTCCCTTTTCCCTTCCAATTTTTGGAGGCTGGGAGACCCACAGGCCTATTGCCCCCTGTCATGGACATAGATTGATCTAGATAACTCCGTGACGCTAGACCTAAATTAATCATTGTTATTCAGGATGAACAATGCCTCTTCTTGGATAATATCCTACTTGCAGAATAAGGCTATGTAAGCATGCACACTGCACAAAGCAATCAATCTGTCAATTATTTGAGAAGAATGAAACAAGAATTATGAAGTTCTTCTAATTAAATATTTCTTGAGTGAAGACAAAACTGCTTCATTTAATAACAGTTAAAATTATGAGAGATTCAGGATAAATTTTCCTTAATATGATCCTCTCTTTGCAGAGAAAGTAGAATGTAAAAAATTTGGAATTTTCCATTATTTTTTCAGTGTCTCCAAACCTGCACTATAAGTGGTAGTGCATGAAAAGCACCAGCAGCTGAAATATGAGTAGTAGCTCTTGACTCATGTGTAGGGTCATGCTGCTATAAATAAAACAAGCTGCAGAGGTCAGTTCTGTAGTTACAGCTGTAGTACCTAATGCTTTTATCAACTGAAGACCCAAATTTCAATCTCTGGTCTTGGCCAAGATGGCAGTTGACATATCATATAACCTCTTTTTATAGTAACCTACTGACTTTCATCTGAGTAAGAAAACAGTTCTGGAGTTCAAAATGAAATACCATCAAATATATGTGATATAATAATTTAATGGAATGTGCTTTCACCTCTGGAAGCATACTGCAGCTTCTGAACCAGTCATCTGAATCATCCATTTTAATGAGACCCTGGTTATTTACTTCTCTGTGAATGGTAGGTTTCTTAACAAAATTGCAACATGCTGGCAGCCTTTAAATAAGGAAAAATGAGGTCTGGAATATTAGAGACATTTACCTTTAAGGATTAAAATATTTGAGTACATAGTTAGATTGGTAAAGTGTCTTCCTAAAATGTTTGTCACTATAAGCATTTCACTTTAGTATATATTAATTATGTATATGCATGTTCTCATTCACATCATGCCAAATTATAGTGACAAGGAGCTTAGAGTTTCCATGATTAAAGAATAATGTTTTAAATTGACAAAAAATTCAAATAAAATTTTACAGAATTTTAGTTTGAAAATAATCATAAATAGCACCTGTAGATCCCTTCACACATACAATTAGTTTTAAGCTAACCCCAAATAAAAGAATATAAGTTAAAAATTCTGCTAGGGCACAGGGATGAGGTGTCTGAAATAGAAGAATTTACTCATGCAAACTCTTATTTGTATGAATAATCACGTTGGTCTTCATTGAAGTTCTCACACAAGGAAAGCTTTGCAGGATAAAGACACTGTCTTGCTGACTATCCTTAAAATCAAGGGCATTCAAGAAATGAAAGACAAAGAAGAATGATTTCACAGTATTAAACATTAAATCAATGATCAAATATTAAATGGAGGATTACAGAAAATGACTAAGATGCAGTGCTCTTAATTGTGTAACTTATGGACCCAACTGCTGATTTCCTTTGCAAAAAATGAAATCATTTACAAGGTTAATTGCAGTATCACCTCACCATCTCCAGTTGTTTTTCATGTTGTGCAAAGCAAGTGTGAGCAGATGGACAAAAAGAACATCTGGCTGGGAGAAACAGGATCAATACAGCTGACAGTCTTGAGTGATTTCTTTTAGTGTACACACAAAATAATTGGTGTCACAAATGCGACTCAGAAATAAAGCTCTAAGATGAAAGGTATTTTTTTCTGTTTATTCTCTTGGACAACAAACTGACTTCTGTGGCCCTTCCTACTGAAGCCTAGAAGACCTTAAGTATCTTCAAAAATCTGTGATGATAATCTGCATTTGTACAGCAAATTAAAATAAATGCCCTTAAAATAAATGACACTGTCACGCAGTTTTCTACATTTAAATTGATACAAGCATGTCTGCATGGAAGCCATGTCAAGGCAACAGAAGTATAAAATGGTAGATGGAAACATACCACAAAATTCCTATCATATTTTTTGAAAAGTGGTGGCTATCACTTAAAGTTTCTAGTGACTAGAACAGGGTAACATAAGCTTCTTCTATATAAAGGGGAAAAGAGAAAGACCTGAGGAGCTACAGGTCACTCAGTCCCATCTCTGTGCCTGGAGAGATCATGGAGCACATCCTCCTGGAAACTATACTAAGGAGCATAGAAAACAAACAGCTGTTCAGTGACATGGCTTGACATAGAGCAAGTCTCTTGGACTACTTGCAGTTCTAGCAGACATCATGCTCTTCATTAACATCATCTCCTTGATCAAGCAGTCTGTAGTAGAAATCAACCACAAAGTTTCCTTTGTTGACTTGGTCTCTAATTTTCATTCGTCCATATGCTCTTGACATGTGCATTGTTGTTCTTCAGAGACCTTTCTTTACAATTGGTACTGGGTTGTTTTTTTTTGTTGTTGTTTTCTCTTTTTGTGTGTGTGTGTGTGATTTTTTTGTTTGTTTGTTTGTTTTGCTTTCACTTTTCCTTTCAGTCCTCTTGCAGAAGTCATCCCAGATGGGAACATTCCTTACTACTTTGGGGGGTGCACTCTACCTCTCTGTTGCTCATTAGCATGTGAGCATTATGGTTTATGGCCTCACCTGATGAAGTATAACATCAGTTTGACAAATGCAAAAAACAGTAATACCAAAAGAAGACAAAGAATGCCAGGCATTGGCACATAATGGAGACTTATATATACTGCACCATCAGAGAAAGACATGGATATGGACTGCAAGTTGGACATGAGTCAGTTGTGTGCCATTGTTAGAAGTAAGTGCATCCACAGTGAGGGAATGGAAGTAAGAAAATCTTTCCCTCTGCCTGGCACTTGATGAGGCTGCATGTGGTCACCTCAAGTAGAAGAGAAAGGTCAGAAATTTAGAAAGAGTCTGGTGGCATGTTCCTTTTTCTTGTGTATGGGAGATTAGGGGAAATCCAAGAATATGAAAACTAAAGAGAGACTGAGAACATAATTTGGCTAATTTGCATGAATCTAACAGAAAATCTAACTGCTTGAACAAGGAAGTTGGACAAGAATTTTTGAAGTCTTTTCCATTTTTTTTTTTTCTACAACTTGATTGCCAGATTCTGAAAGCCAGAAAGAGTTCTATTAAGAAAAGAACTGCAAGTATTCTAACACTTGATGGTTCCCCTTCATTAATTTTTAAATCTTGACTTTGATCCTAAATTAGAGTGTCTAATTTGTACTACTAGTATGATTTCATGGTAATGGTATTTACTTTCTTAATATTTTCAGTTTATTGTGGTCTTTCCCTGAGGTAGCAAATTATTTCCCAGTTATCAGTCATGTCCAATGCACATGACATTTTGAAGAGAAAGTTCAAGGGTAAGCTCTCATGAGCCAGAGTGTTCCCTTTAGAAAGTAGAAATAAAGTGATTTCCATCTTGTCAAATTGGAAAACATTGTACACAACATATGTAATTAATTATCACCAATACTGTTATCACTGGAATCCAGTTATGTAAAAGAATATTTTTGTTATGGTGCTTCAGAATATAGCCTTTCCCCTCTAATTGAGACATAGAAAGTGGCTTCTCCACAGCTGTGCTTAGGAGCTGTTTCCAAACAATTTATCATTTTCCCTGATATTGGCTATCATTATTTTCTCACATATTTTTTAAACCAGCTCATTAATTCCGATTAGTTGCAGTCTTCATGTGTGAGGAAGAATGAAAAGTATAGATGAGTTTTCTCTATTTGCATGCACTAATGACAAACAGTGCTGTGTATTTTAAAATTAATAAATAAATAAATCTTTGCTGAAGAAATGAGGACCTGCTCACTTTCATAACTTGTATGAGAGACGAGTAAGAGCATACAGGAAGGTGAGGTTAGCAAACTGAAGGAATGGGTTAGTTACTGTGATATTTGCTGAAGACAGCTGAAGATGCAGTGGACACTGGTTTCTTCTACTCTTTCCAAAAGCATCTGATTCGTTCTGCATAGTACACGTTATAATAATCTCAAAACTTTGGTGAGTGAATCACTGTTCTTTTCTCTCATCTCCCTTACTGTGGACTATTTGTATCACTAGGGCAGTAACATTCATTCCAATGCAGGAGACTGGAGGATAGTGTGAGATCAGGAGTATGAATTCCTATGTGATTTTGTGATAAATGTATTAGCTTTTCTGATGGGTCCTACAGAATCCCATCTGCATATCTCAGCTTCTTCCCAAGGGAAGATGAAGCAGCCTAAGTATACCTAATTCTCACCTTTCCTGGATTCATTCAGCTTTTCTTGAGGACTCATTCAGGTGAAATTGAAGAAGTAAAACAAATTATGAAGTTTAGAACAGGTATCCATGTCCTGAGAAACAGTTCAGTTTCACTACCAGAGGTGCTTATAGTTCATGAGAACTCAGAAAAGCTTTACAGTCTCTGGAACAACACGTTGCAGCAAAATCGCTATTTACTGACAATGAGCCAGACCATAACAATAAAAACTCAGTCTCCAAGTATTTTTTCCTTTATATTTAAAAGTTAGGAGAATGTGAAGTAGTGAAAACAACATGCAGTTTAAGATAATGAATGTCAGAATCCACTCAAAAAAAATACTGCATTCCCTGAAGGGGGGTGCAGAAGGAAGTTCTCACTTTCTGCTGAAGGATACCCTTATGAAATATTACACAATATTTAAGATATAAAAATACACAGACAAATATAAAATGTGTTTGCACTTCTTTATAAATGTTTATCTAAAATCTAAAATTCAAAAGGTTGATGAAAGTCTTGAGAATCAAACTGAAATACAGCAGTTTTACCCAAAGTTTGATGAAAGCAAGATGGTGAGTGAAACTCAGTAAAAACCAAAGTGAAATTTTTTTGTGACTAAGAAATAATCATGCCAGAAGACATAATGCATCATGTTAACAGGGCTTTAAGTCATATGTCTGGAATGCTGGTATTGTAAAAGAGGAACAAGAATAGTACTAGGGTAATATAAGAAGTATCAGGATTTTTTTTTTTTTTTTTTTTAAATGCTATTAATAGCTATTTTCTGAACTTCAAGATCTGGAATGGTTTTTCAGCATATTTTGACAAGTATGGAGATCACAATTCAATACAAGTCTGCCTAGGTAAAGCTCTATAATAATGATAATAATACACTGAATTTCTAATCCATCATGAAGGAAAACAGGAAAATTATCATCTTGTAAATGTCTAACTTTAAATGGAGAATGAACATAATGAGGAAAAAGAAAATCAAAAGGCACAGTCAAAAGGTACGAGACCGGTACGGCTTGTAGAGGATGATCACTTCTGCCTTGGCAGATCAGAGTTATAACACACAAATTAAGTGTGACTTTTAAAGAACTCAATAAAATCTAATTCAGTCAAACTGAAGTATTAGAAAATGAGAACATGCACAAAGACATCCTTCAGAAAAAGTAATCTGTGCCTTAATAGAGAGAACTGAAAATAACTAACTTTGACAAGCTTAAAGTAAAAGCATATTAAGGTGCATGAGAAAAAAAAAAAAAAAAAAAAACTATGGACAGCTTTCTCATCCCAATACACTTTAAAATACCTCAGAAATTTAAACTAAAATTAAAAAGAACTGGATCCTAAACTTGCAAATTATGTTACAAAAAGAAACCAAAGTTTTTTGCAGGACCAGTTAATGTTTTTCGTTGGTTTATAGTGAATAGTATATAGAATTCTATGAGGATTTCACATTGGTGATTTCCCCTCTGTACTCACAAGGATAAACAATGTAAAACTGAACTTTTGAAAGAAAGAGTTTTACAATAAATAGCTAAACTTTATAGCAAGACATTGTATGTTTTTTAAAGAAATTCTACTATGTGAGTGTAGTTCTCTCTGTGGTGTGTAATCTACTGTTTAACTCAGCCTTAGCATAAGAGAAAGTTAGATAGAAAGATTTTGTAAAAAGACCTCTGATTATACTATGGCTGAATGGCATTATGATGAAATAATAAAAACTATTGCACAGCATGAAGGAAAAGGCATTGAGGAAAGTAGACTTTTTATCTGATTCTCCACCAAACATAGTTTTTTTCTAAACAGTTTACTAAAACCAGAACACACAAACAGAAGTATGTGGGTCATTCAAGCATTTTCTCATGGGCTGCTTGAAAGGTTACTAGTAGAATAAGACAGGCAGAAAAATGCCCACAGATGTTCATCCAAACATCCACTTTTGCAGGCAGGCCAAGATTGCCTAAAAGAAAACCTGAATACTGATTGTTTGGATAGCAACTGTTTCTTTGTGAAACCTCCAGTGACTGCTGGATGGTTTTGTTTATAAACCAGATTTCTAATGGAGTCAAAGAAAGTACCAGAATTATCTGTTCATAAGGCCATCACTTGCACAGTACTAGCTGATGAAAGCAGCTACTTTTCGTCAATTACATGAGTTACAAACCCCATATTTCCATGACCAAGCAGTCTGAATCTTGAATCTTTATCTATCCAGTTTTAGTTCTGATAAAGAAAAAGGTGTGGTTTTGTGTTTTTGTTTGTTTGTTCGTTTGTTTTTGTGAATATTTTCACTTCTGCTTGCAATATTCCAGTGCTACAGGAACTAACACAGTAAAAATCTGAAAATATAGCAATGAAATATTACCATGGTACCAGCTTGTTAAAGTGAAATCTGCTATAGAAAAATAGAATTTTGAAGAGATTTTGTAGAAGACATGTTTGCTTCATTAATTTTAGAGCTACTGCCAAGAATCTGTTCAGTGTAAAAATATACTAGGAAGTTGGCTAGTGGATCTTTAGCACTAAAGATTTGGGTTTGACACCTTTGCATATGCCTCAGACTTTCATATGTATCATATTAGGATAGATTGACCAGATTTATTTATTTTTTATTTATTTTTATTTATTTTCATGATCTGATAGGCTAAAAAAAGGCTCCTTGCTTTTACTGGGTAAAATTTTTTTGTAGGTTAAAAATGAAGCTTCAGCCTGCTATTTTGAATTCCACTACATCAGGACTGTGCTATCTTTCACTTCTTTGTACAAGTCAATAAGTACCCTTACTAAACTGTCTTGGATTTTCCTGCCTCAATTAAATTGGGATGCCAAATGTTACAAACACATAATAAGAAACCGGATTCTTTCACTAAATGGAAGAACAGTTAAGATTCATGGCCATTGGTAGCACTGTGTTGAACAAGTAAATAGAAATAATTACCTAGCCTTTCAATAGGCTGTGTTCCAGGAGAGAAAATAAAAAGACAAAAAGCAAAACAAAAACCCTTTCTGATAGAGACCACTGTAGAAAAGATTCTTAATTGAAGCAACCAGTAGCACAAACCCAGAACTCTCATTTAAGAAACAATAAACAGATATCAGAACAGGAGATCTAGATACTTTGTACTTTGGCATATCAAGATAAAAATAATATGCCAATGGGGATCACAAATTTTTCTTGCAAAATTCCAGCAGCACAATAATTATAGTGACAAGTGATATGGCATTCTAGAGTGTTCTCAGAAGAAGACTTTCCATTCAGTGTCAAATGGACACTTGTCAAGCCAAGATGAATGCACACACTTAAAAGAATGTCGTCCATCTAGCTTGACACCTTCTGTAGGCTGAACAAATTCAATATGCTTCAGATATGATAGTTCAAGTAAATGTGTGAAGCACCATATGGAAGAAGTGAACACCTGCTGCAAGGTGTCACCTAGCAATATTGCATGTGTCTGATGGAAGATTACTAACATAACTCACAGAAGGGACAGAGTTTGTCCCCTACAGATGAAGAAATGATGGCAATGTGACACATAGGTGACTTGAAAAAAGAGCAGATCCAAAATCTGTCACTTTCAGTAATGCCCCTCAGCAGCTGCAGCTGCCATTTCTTTAAAAACTGTTATCAGCTGCAAGATCTTGTTTGGTGGTTTTTTTTTGGTTTGTTTTTTGTTTTTTTTTTGGTTTTTTTTTTTTTTTTTTTACTTTAGCCCTTTGGTTTACACTGTTCGTTTATGGCAAGGAAGAACATAATTCTCTTTTAGCATATGAGCATGTACTTCAGAAATTACACAGACTTCCCAGTATAGGCTTTTCCTTGCTTCCGTTGCCCACTATATTCACATTTATATGATAAAGAACTTTTATTATGATTCAGAATGTAGAATGATGCTCTATTTTATGAATTGTTTAGGGAGGTCAGTGAGACCCTGAAAGGTAGTAGGAGTACAAATAGCGCTCTGCACAGTATGATACCATTGACTGAAATGAAAGTGTTATCACACCAAAGATGTTAAAAACATACCCAGGGTTAAAGGCACACAGAACTCTCTGGAGGGAGGAAGCAGCAGGAGGAATAAATAATATTGTTCACTTAGGCTATCTGAGAAAATGGTCAGAAAAAAAAAGTTGACCAAAAAGCCAAATATGTGCAGTACCTTAAGGAAGTGGATAATTTCTACTCCTGTGATTGTTATAGATAAGATTACTGTTTTTTAACACAAGCGGGGAAACAAAATAAAAAAATAAAATAAAATAAAATAATAAAATAAAATAAAATAAAATAGTAAAATAAAATAAAATAAAATAAAGACTTTGTGGAGGAATATTTTCTCATAGAAAAAGCATAGTTTATCTTTGTTCAGACTGTCATCTGACCATCATCTGTGTGATGGTGTACAGCGTGTATTTTCCTTTCCTCTAGCTAGCACTTCAAGCTTGGTAATAATTTATAAGCGCAAATAAAGGAAGAAGTATAGCAAGAAGATGGCCATTGTGAATGGTGCTTCCAATATTCATTCCAGCTTTTCTACCTTTCTTTAGATTTGTATAATGAAAAAGAAAATGAAACTCTGGGGTCTCCTATTTAATCTTATAGTGTTACTGTACATCCATCAGGATTAAAAAAAAAAACAAACAAAAAAACCAAAAAAAACCCCAAGCATTCAGCACAAACAAATCAACTCAGATTAGCCAGATAGTGATTAACATATAATCCAATATTTTCACTGGCTGTTGCCTACCTCTGACTATAAAAAAATCTCTTAAACACAAACATACTTAGCAGTTTTTCTGGACTTTTCCTACATAACACCAAATCACAGAATTCTGGGAGTAATTACAAAGCTGATTCTGATAGCAGAATGTATTGTTGTGTGCAAAAGAGAAGCTCTCAGATAACCAGGTCTCTGATTTAGCACTATAAAGACAGTGACCATTTACTATGATTATTCAGCACAGTTCTCCCTAGAAAAACACCCTTCATGACCTTTTTTCTTCTATGTACTAATATGTAAGTAAGTATGTAAACACTTACTTAGATCCAAAGTAGAGGTAATGTAACAGCTAGCTATCAAGGGTGAAAAGTTGATTGTTATGATTTTTAATGTGAGAACCATCAAATGGCAACTGTCATTTAAAAGTGAATGATCAATAACCAAAGAGCTTTTTATAAAGAAATAATTGAACCTTCCCCTGCCACTTCTTAATTTTCAGTGTGTTTACCAATCCTACATGATACGTTTTTTGTCAATTTTCTTTTATTTATTTTTCTTACTGGAAAACAGCATCAACAACATAAACACCTACACTGGATCTCAAATATTTTTCATGTGTTGTTGTAAATGCATTTGTATACATGTGCATGTGTCCATCAGAAGATATCACTGTGAAATAAACACACATGACTACTTAATCCCAGGGAAACAATTTATGCATCATCTGGGAAGATGTTAAATAAACATACATTATCATGAAACCTGCAGCTACATTAATTTAGCAAAGTTATCATAAATGTGTGACCGCGTTAATAATAAATATATTTATTTTTTTCCTCCCTATCTTTCTTTTGTTTTCCAACTGCATCTCTTATGCGTCTATGTAATGAAGAAGGTCCGTTTATACAAAGAATGAAAAAGTGCAATGAGTCATCAAAATAGGGTAATTTTATGAAGAAAAGGTTATTCTGTAATAATTTGTTGCCAAGTTGGAAATAATTGGAAGCATTTCTCTGAACACTTTCCATAAATATAGCATTCTGGGTAAAAGAATTATTGTTATTTTGTAAATTAATCTAATTTTTGTCTGCACGTTGTCATTTATGTGAATAGAACTTGTCAGCTTGATTTGCTACAATGCTTGAATTACTTGCTTAATCCCTGAAATATAAATAAAACATTTAATTGCTTTTACTGTGACTGTTAACCTTTTCGAAACTGTTTTCTCAATGTGTGTCTCAGGAACATGAAAAACTGAGACAGAATAAGTAGTTCATGCAATGTTTTTTCAGTAGATGAGAAACATCCATCATGCTAACTTTGCCCTCTGAAGCAGAAAAACAGGAGGGATCTTAAAAGATATCCCGCCTTCCCGCTCAGGCAATTCTGAAACAATGAAATCATAGATGGGGTGGAGCAACCGTATTTTACACCAATACACAGTTGTTCAGCACCTTATTAGTATACTGGCAGCTGTTGCAGGAGACCTAGTAAATGAGAAACTGAAAACTCTGGAGAGCTATCAGCTGAACTGCAGCTTTAGGAAACCTGCAGGCTATCTAGATCTGTCTGTAAAAAATACTGCAGTGGGAGCACTGAAGTTGAACTTCTCTGAGAAGTAAAATTTGTGTGCACAGGCAGAAGAATATTAGTGACACCTGAAATTCTGCTTTATGATTTCATATTGAGCATTCTTTTATTTTAAAAGAATTTCCATATATAATTCATATGTGCAGCTGCAAACAGAAGAGGTAAGTACAATTACCCAACTGCTTTTCCAGAGACGCCAAAAACTACCTAAATATTAAGTAAGTTTACTTTTCCTCTGTTTACTTCTGAATGTACTGCTGGAATAACACATTTTCTCAAAAGCAGGAAATTAGTGTTAGCTATCTCAAATACTCCCATTTACACTTCACTTTATAGCACAACGATTATTTTGTTGCAGCAGTCTGGAAAAACTAAAGTGCTTGAACTGACTTTATTTCTTATTACATTTACATTGCTGAATGGCATAAAGTGTAATGTAAAATGATTTTTATACAAGATTTCTCAGCTAAAGCCATATGAAATATATATTATAGGAAAAAAAATACTAAATACTACTTCTTACCTGATGGTAATAACATTTTAGGAAAGACTGAGCTTAATATCATTTATAGCTCTTATTCTAATGAATGAAATGTAACCTTATCTTACCAATGTTTTGTTGATGTTACCAAAGATGCTAGGGCTGACTATGCTCAGCACTGGCTTTCCGAAAGAACCAAGATTTCTGTTCATTTTTACTTTTTCAAGTTCACTTCTGATCCCAGAACTGTTACTCCCTGGCTGAACTGCTGGGAAAATAATAATAATAATAATAATAATAATAATAATAATAATAATAATAATAATAATAATAATAATAATAATAATAATAAAATCTGTGATTAGCTTCACTGTAGTATTTTTAGGTTTGCAAGCTGTACCACCACTTCAGTTTTCACATATCTATTGGAAATTATTTTCTCAAGTTCAAAGTGATCTGATTTTAGCTTATAACCATGTAAACAACACAAAAAGGTCAAGAAAAATACAATGTAATTGTTCTGCAAAACAGTTGCTGGCTTAATTCATTTCATAATTTTATAGGATGCTTATGGCATGGACGTTAATGATGCTGAATTATGGGCTAGCCAGATCAATGAAACATTAGTGATCTATGATAATAGCCCATAGCTCTTTAAAAGCCACCTCCTAAAACCTTTAATTGTAGCTTTGAGAGCTAGAAATGCTTTGAAATTGCCATGTAACACAGTAATTTTTATTTGCTTTTAGAAGTCCTGTTTGTTGTGTTTGTGAGCCTAAGGGAAGGTTAATTAAAATCAATAGAGACATCTTAAAACCAGGAAATATTAAGGCCATGTACCTTCTTCTTACTCCAAAAACCAGGAAAACAAAGAAGAAAATCAAAGCGAGAGCTGTCTTGCCCTCACTTCTGCATTATTGTCAATCTACAGCAGACTGAAGTCACTTATATACTGCCATGTGGATGAAGCAGTAGGTGTGCAAATGCATTTGGCAAGAAGCTATGTATCTCCAAATATTTTACCTAGCCAGCAGCAAACAAAGTTACCTCCTCTGAAGACTCCACCTTAGGGAGAAAGAGGGAAGGTGGGACTAGCACATGAATATAGCAGGTTTATAAAACAGGAGCTCTATATAGGTCACCATATGAATCCTGCATGAACTAGATGTCAGAGGACTGTAGCAACAGCAGTTCCCAACTGTCTTTTCCCAATTCTGCTTTGAAGGTTCAAACACAGTAGCACCTCACTTATTCCCTTTCTTTTCTTCCCGTTTGGACACTGGAGCTGCATGCAGATAAGAGCTGGCTACCAGTGGGCAGGGAGAATTCTAGGATGGCACTGCCTTCCACCTCCACATGGTGTGGCTTAGCTGGATCTTGGGGATCAGACCTGAGCTTCAGTGTTGCTCCTGGACAAAGAAGTGGGAGTGGAGTTCTCAGGAGAGACAGTTGGAGTAAATAAGGCCCAATGATGAACTCAGTGGTCTGACATTCTGTGATAGAGCTAGCTTTATTTCAAAAAAAATCACTTATTTAGTAGGAAAGTAATTTCAAACACTCATTTTTTTTTATACCAGTTGACTTGTTCCTTTGGGTAAATACTCCTTCAAGTATGTAGACTGACATGAGATTTAGGCCAGGGAGAAGTTCAGAGTATGGCGGATGGCTCCACCTATTTTCTGAGCTGCTGGACCCTATGAAGAAGGATTTCTTCAATGTCTGTGCATTCCCCTCCTCCATTAGGAGACTACCAATAATAAAATCTACTTTTGTTGACCCTGGCTGAAATATGGAAGATCAAAGCCAGAAAAGCTAAACAACAACTGGAGTAAATCAGGATGATTTAGTTAAACATCTACTTCCAAACTAAGTAGACACAACAGTTTATACTTTATTTCAGTACTCTGGAAATTAAATTATTTAGTTATGTGAAATATAAAATAAAATAACTACTGAAATAGTCATTTAGAGAGTTCTCATTGTACTAGTAGATTTCTAGAGGAGAAGGAGGTACAAACTTCAGACACTGTCCAATAGTAAAAATATTCATTTTCCTTATGGTTATGATTCTATGCTGCTGATGACCTGATCTAATCCACAAGGAAGTTTCTTTGCCTGAATTAACTTCTACCAATGCCAGATAGAATCATGTAGGAAGTCGTATAGGAAGTAACACAATATCATACTTCACTAAATGAGCCTAAGTTGATAGCATAGACCCAGAAAAGAAAATCACAATTAGCGGTTGAAATTCATTGTTAAATGAGTAGTGTAAGAGTAGAAGCATGCATATATAGCACTATGATTGCATGCATTTTCCCCGTTTTTTAATGATTCATTACCATTATTATTAACCTCCTGTGTTACTATGTGAAAGTCATTCCATCTCTTCACAAGTCTTTCATTTTATGGGGCTTATCTTATGATTTTCTTACCTGGTAAAATTGTTAGCAGCACCGGAAAACACTACTCAGCCAGTTCCCCAGGCAGACTTTCTGCAGGTGTAACTATTTTATTCAGGAGTAGAATTTGCACATGTAATTATTATACATTAATGATATATTGGTCTAAGCATTTATGTTCCCACGTAATGTTTTCATGTCATGCAGCTCATAGTGTTTATGTTTTTCAGTTTAAACAACACAAGAGTTGCCTGTAGCTGAAGGTTTCCTATGTTCTGTATGGCATTTAGAACACTGAGGACTTCTTCACTGCAGTTGCAAGGCAACTAACAGTAATAATTATTATGAGTAAAAGCAATTACTCTGAACATTTATTATCTAGAAAACAGAAAAACAGATATTCTCTACACCAAATGGACATTTATCCCTAGCCACAAGGATTATTAGTCTTAATCATGGACATCTATAATATCACTTTTTCAGAACGATTTTAATGCATGGTTTCTCTTCTATGGGATAGTTATGGAGGTTTACATGAAATAAAAAAATGTAATTCCTCCTAGAAGTTTATGTGAGTTGACTCTTCCACTGGAGCCATTATGGTTTATCATGTATTTAAGACCTTCTAAAATATGAATAATTGATAGACTCCTAGGAGCAATGATTCTTTATCATTTATAAATATTTATTTCCTGAGTTTCAGAATGGATATTATTGACCTCACGTAGACCATAATGGTTTCAACTGGTCTATTATGCAATACAGTAAGACATTTTAAAGATCCTAAATCCTGTCCAATGTCATGGAAACATAATTAAGTGCTATTAAAATCCAGTGAGGAGGATAACTTTGGTTATACTTGAAATATACCTAATTTAAAATGCAGAAAAGTAAAGTCAAAATTTTAGCTGCTTAAAAATAGGTTCAAATATGTCTTCTATCAACACATTCACTGATACTTCTCTCGCTTACAGGCATCTTAAAACCTGCTTCTTCACTTTGACTCCACTGTACATGCTCCTTACCTCTTATAATATTTACTGTTGTGTTAATCTGTCTGATAAGAGCAACCAGTGACATGAACAAGCAAATTGTGAGCAGAAAAGTAGATAAAGGTGTGTAAGAATGGCTTGAAATTTAAGGATGAATGTTGTGACATGCAATCTGCATATTATAGCATATATATTAAGACACGCTCTGTTAAGATTTATTTATTTATTTACTTGTGTTAGGGACTGATTGCTTATGTTTTCTCACTTTGCCACTGAGCCAAGTCTTGTTTTATTTTATTTTATTTTATTTTATTTTATTTTATTTTATTTTATTTTATTTTATTTTATTTTATTTTATTTTATTTTTTAATATAACCAATAGCTTATGTATTAAAATCTCATCTACTCTCAAAGGGGAGGAAAGGGGAGGAACCAAACTGGAACACAAAAATTCCACCAGAATGTGAGGAAAAGTGTTTTTATTGTGAGAGTGAATGAGCACTGGCACAAGTTGCCTGGAGAAGTTTGGAGTCTCCTGCCCTGGAGATATTCAGAATCCACATGGACACAATCAGAGGACCCATAAGGATGCTTTAGGGCATCTTATGTGAGCACAGGTCCAATTACAGCCTCAATCATTTTATGATTCTGTGTTGAGCTCAGGAACTAAAATTTCTGATTGTGTGTTTACGTGGTGTGTGAGACAAACATCTTGCCAGTCATGTTCTGCTGAAGGCCTCAAAGTCTCACTCCTTTTTCTCTCCAGAAAAATGCCCTTTGAGACTCATTTTTAGCTGGTAAGAGTGTGAGATATTCTAAAATAAGTTATTATAGCAACTAATACGTAAAATGTTCTTGAAAAGTATTGTTTGAATTAAAGGCTTCATTTCTGAGTTATCAGGTTTTCAGGATACAATCCAGATTTTCAATTGCTCTCACATGATAATCAGTCTGGTTACTGGCACAGTTTATTTGCAAGTTTAATTTATGGAAGTTAGTCATACAGGGAAGATGTAATCCTGAGACTGTAGACAAAGTCCCAACAAAGAATAAAGGAAATGACTTCTATTGAGATTCAAGGCCAGGCTGTATAGGGCAACCCGACTGAATGGGTAGCAATGCTATCCACAATGGGGGGATTGGAACTGGGTGATCTTTAAGGTCCCTACCAACCCAAGCCATTGTAAGATGCTATACTTTGTTTTCTTGAATAAGTAGAACTGCCACAAAATGCCACTTGTGATATAGAAGTTAAGGTATATAAACATTATGAAAAAAATGGCATCAAAAGGCTCAACAAAATAATTCTGAAGGTGAATTAGAGCATCCAGGGTAATGTCCTTGGTTTTGATTTCACAGAAAATAATTAAATGCAGAAGTACTGTAAAAATAAATGGCTTGCCTATGGCAGCAAGCAGAAGGGCAACCACTAATGGAAGTATAATTGTTAAAGGAGGCTGAAGTTAAATAAACTAAGCACTCTCATAATGTTCTTCTCAATAGCTTTGGAAACAAACTACTGAAAAAGGAGAAACAAAATATATCAGGAATTAAGTTGCTTAATTATTAGCTTCTCACAATACATAATATTTCCTTGTCATAGCTTTACTTTCTTTAAGGTTGGATTTACAGTATGTTTTAATAAACATGGACAGAATTGCCAAGTTTTCAGAAAATGTAAATTAGTAGATATTTGTTAAAGTTAATGATAAGTGCAGATAAACTGATGCATTTTGCTGATTTGCATCTTTCTCAGTATAAAGTGTCCATATGTATTGGATATTTAAGGGTTCCATTAAACTGAGTTTACAGCTGTTCTGGTGAAATAGTACTTATCAGGCAAAATTTGCTGGTGAATAAGATTTTATATTTGTTAAGCAAATATTTAACATCTCTGCCCAAATAAAATTAACCTTGTTAAAAGAGGAGGTTTTGTAATAGGTTTTGTTAGCTTCATAGTATTTGTGTTTTGAAGATAAAGCAAGTAGGTGTCTTGGTGTGCATAAAGTCTTCCATCCCAACATCCCAATATGTTTCTGTGTACTTTGGAGCTAATTTTAACTCTTTTCTCCTCCTTCTCACTAGTGGTTGATACAGGAGTGACACACATTCAGTTATTTGTAGAATATCATGTAGCTAATAAGAAAATCACAGTCTTGTGATTTGGTCAGCTCTTTCATAGGTAATCAAAGAAATGTCATAGCTTCCATGATGAACCTTGATTCACTACTTTCAATGCTTTCAGAAGAAAACTGGCTTTTTAACACATCATCAGATGTTCAGCTTGATAACTTTTTGAATTTTAATAATTTTTAAATGTTTATAATTTAAAATTGGCAGTGTTTAATTTTGATTGTTGTTCAGCCAAAGGATGTCTCAACAAATTTCACTAGCTGCCTTTATATATTTTATTTTATTTTATTTTATTTTATTTTATTTTATTTTATTTTATTTTATTTTATTTTATTTTATTTTATTTTATTTTATTTTATTTTATTTTTTATAATTGATACTTGCTACATACCTATTTCCCAGGAAATAGGATCAGTTTCAAGTTTCAAGGTATCAGTTTTGCCATTTATAGTCTGGATTTTTCTTTTCTTAAAGAGTTCTTTCTCTCTCACATGTTCTCCCCATTGACAGGTAGAATACCTGGGATTCTCATAATGACTGCTTCCATATTTATTTATTTCAGAAAAATAAATAAATAAATAAATAAATGTGTAATGTCACTGGAGAACATTCACCACTACAATTTATTTTTCTGTAGTTTAACTTTACAGTTCTCGTTCAACTCATAATGCTTATCTTAGTTGTTTTTTGTATTGAGTGGGCTAAGGCTTGGCTTTGCTGGCTCAAATTCAGACTGCACTGTGCAGAAATAAGAACCAAGAAACAGTTAAATGTCTCCAAATACTTAATATGTTGAGTACAGGAAAAAGTAATCTTAAAACAGTTTTATTAACAAATTGCTCTCTTTTTAAAATCTGAGTAAGATTTTATCTCATTTTTCTCCCCTTATTTTTTGGCATGAAGAAGTTCTTCACAGTCTGATCTCCAATGCTACAGTACACGCTAATTTTAGCTGAGGAACTGAGGAAAATAAATTGTTTTATAAATTTTAAATCGGCAACCCATTAAATAACATACTGGTGAAACCAGGGCTGGGTTGTGGTTATCTCTTCAGGGCTGCAGAGATTTCTTGCAGTGCTGCATCCCAACAGTCAGATTGAAGGTCTACTTGCTTCCTCAGGCTTTAGGAAATACTAGCAGGACCAGAGATAGTAGTAAGACAAGCTTAAAATCAGTATAGATCTCTTTTCTTCCCTCAGGCTATGAAGTGTTTTTTAGAAGGATACAGTATAGAATCTTAGTCATTGTGTTTAGAAAATAAGAATTCATAATCCTTAAGAGGATTTATGGATGTAGCTGTCAAAAATCCTATTTTATTTATTTCTATACTGCCCATCTTAATACTTCTTCTTCAGGAGTCGAAAGACAATAACAAACATGTAGCTGAGTAAGTCTAAGCAGCATTTCAAGAATATTTCATAAATAGACAGAAACAATGCAAGTGAAAAAATAAAGAGCTGAAGCAAAAATCACACCGGTGAAATATTTCTAATTCTATCTTTGTACACAGATAAGCAATTTTAAATAAGCTTTACAACATTAACTGCCATTAATTGTTAGAGTTTGCTTTTTAGTTGGCATATGGAAGTCAATGCAATAAAAACTGGCCTAAGTAGCAATGAGATTAAATCAAGTCCCTTAAAATGCCCAAAACGTTACTAATTCTAGCCAAAAAAAAAAAAAAAAAAAAAAAAATTGAGAAGAAAATTTTGTATCAGAATATTATTCTGCTTTTATGAAGCAAAATAGCATTAAATTTCCAAACAGTACAGAAATTTTCCACTAACCACATTTACTTTTCCAAGAAGTGCCCATCTTTCCTTGAAGCTACACTGTGGTTTAAAGACAGGGTTTTTTGTTTGATTTTGTCTGAAGAAAACTGAAATAATTAAAAATGCTACCACTGTAAGAAGCAGACAATGCATATAGTCTAATCTGTCTTTGTATCTCCCTGGCTGTTGTGCCAAGAAATCAATGTCATTAAACATAACAATAACACATTGCACTGCATCTACCTTATTTATCAAGAAATCTAAGAGCTTTGCAAAAAGTCCTGATAAGAGTTCTCAGTAATTGGAACATGCAGCATCAGCTTGTCTTTGTTAGATCACTCCTTAATGCCACTCCACCATACAGAGACTTTTTCCAGAAATCTCTAACCTTCACAGTCATTGTCTGATTTGAAGCCTTAATACAGTCTTGGGATTTTCCTACAGTTACACAAAATGCAAGGAAAAATTCTGATAAGTTTTCACTGTTGCTGTCATTATCTCTTAATTCTATCTCCATATCAGTTCATGGAAGAAAATTGAGTCTGATTTGTTACTCTTTCATTTCATCTGATTTTCACCTCTTTTGGGAAAGATTTTCATTTCCTTCAGTAAGTCTGAATCAAAGCCAAACTTCATATCAAGCTTTGCAATATTTAGTTAGCATTAAAAAAAACCAAAAAACCAACCAAACAAACAAAAATAACCACCATTCTTTCATTACTGGAATCCTTTACATTTCTGAGCTTTGGTTGAGCAATACCATTTGCATTTTGCACTAAAAAGAGGTGGTCCATAAAAGAAAACTCTGGAGAAATTCTGTTCTTTTGTGATTTACAATGGTATTTTTCATGATACCAGAAAACATTATGATACAGAAATTTAAAAAGAAAACTTACATACTTTGAGTGCTCAGATGGATCTTAATGAAAATAGAAACCTTGTATTCTATTGAACCCCTGTATTAACTATTTTAAATGAAGAAGTTATTTTTAATGAATGCATATACGCATATTATTTAACACATGTCATGAATCTGCTTCTGTGCAGAGTTCTGAGTGCAAATAATAATTATGAATTTCAGACTTCATTTCATCCGTTCGTTGGTTATGTTGTATGAAATGAGCTAAGTTCACATCCCATAAAATAATCCCAGTCTGACCACACAAACCATCATTTGCTTAAGTCTCCAGTGTAAGATGTTCACGGTTTTACATCTTTAAAATAATACTAAGTCTATTGTTACTTCCTACAGCATTAACCAGGAGCAAGTCCATTAATGTCAATATAGTTATATAAGCTTAAAATTGTCATGACAGCAGAATCCATTGTGAAAGTTTTAAAACCAGCAAACTGCCACCTAGCATCAGAATGCAGATTTAACTTGTAAAGGGAGGGGTGGATGGTTAAGCAAGAAATGTTCATCCTTATTTCAAAAGGTGAATGGATAGAGCTTGTGAGTCAAAGAATGTAAGAAAACAGCAGTATTCTGACAAGAGAAGACAGTGTTCAATCACGCCTTGTACATGGAAGAGTAAACATGTAAATGCTGATACTGAAGGAATGTTTATGGCTATTATGTATGGCCATGAAGTATTTAAACTCAGTTATCCCTCCATGCACCTCAGTGTTCAAAATAAAGA
This sequence comes from Coturnix japonica, assembly GCF_054131305.1. Taxonomy (NCBI): domain Eukaryota; kingdom Metazoa; phylum Chordata; class Aves; order Galliformes; family Phasianidae; genus Coturnix; species Coturnix japonica. The sequence continues at coordinate 39,948,700 of NC_140664.1, forward strand.
TGGCAGTCAAAAAACACCAGTATTATTCTGTAGGCCAGCAGTAAGACTGACAGTACAATAAAGATACCAGAACCAGGCTGCCTTCTTTTAGCGGTGGTTATACACATGTGCATACACACACACACACACACACACACACACACACGCACACTGAATAACTGTGAATTCTTAGGACATATATAAAAGCCTAAGAAGGAAATAACATTTCCTCTGAGCAAAGGTTCATACAGAATATGTTTATGAAGCAACAAATAGCTTTTCCATGCCCTGATGGGAAAAGATTAATTCTATCAATTTTTTTATAGGTGAAACTAGCACCATTCCATGCATAAAAAATATCTTTTTAAAAAGGTATAAATCCCACACTGAGGCTCATTCATGCTAAGAACCTACAGCTTTGTTCTTTACTCTGCAGTGTGTAAAAGAGAAAGCAGAAGAGAGCAGATGAGAAAGGTGAGGATTTTGAGTAAAGCAAATGTAGCAGGGATCATGTAAACGTTGCCCTTCCCCTCTTCACCACAGTTCCCTCCATGACAATCCCTCATCTTCCTGCAGCAAGTGCTCAGTCCTCTGAGTGGCCTGTCCTTAGATTAGATGTTTTCTCATCCCACTGATGCTATAAGATAATTGTGCTCTTTAACTGCAAAGGCGTTTATGTATGTTATGTCTCTTATGAAAAAGCAGTTGTAGGACGTGGTCTCCCCTGCTCCCTGCTGGGCAGAAGAAGCTGTGGCACTGGGAGAGTAGTTACCATATAGGAGGCTCTGGGGGTAGCATGCTATCATTTAAGCTTTCTTTCTCACAGATTTGTGTGTTTTTCAGGTCCTCATGACATTTTGTTTATCTCCTTCTTTTTTCCCTCAAATCTCTCATGAGGGAAACATACTTTGAAAATGCCTCAAGCTGAACCTCTCAATCTTTCCTGGGTATGCTTTCTTTGCCTGAAGTATAAAATGTTTATCACTAAAAAACAAAATATGTTAGCATAAGGAAAGTAATATAAATACATAAAACAACTGTGTCTTTTTTTTCAGTGATTTACAAAAGGAATGTGAATATGAATCTAAAGAGCTAGAAATATGTTATAAACATGTTTGAAATTGCAGTTAAAATCAACTCAAATTTAATTTATCATAAATTGTAAATTAAATAATATATGTAAAAATAATTTTAGATTTTATTTCCTTTTCTTTCCTTTCTAGAGACATACAAACTTTAGCATTATTCTTTCCTGATGTTAGCAAAACAAGGGAATTTCTTTGGAGGAAAAAAAAGAAAAGTTACGAAGTTTTCTATATTGATACATAAAAATGTGTTTAAAATTATCTTAGCCATGAAAATCACAGCTTTTCATCAGCTGTGGAAATAAATATTCTCAGCAGTGAACTAAAGGCATTCAGTCTAATATTTCCCTAAAGATGAAAAATACAGCAGTTTAGGTAAGGCTTGAGGATGTCTGCCAACAATGCCTGCATTTGGTTCTGCATTATATTCCCCTTCACTGAATTCTGATTACATGAACTTTGCTGTTTTGAGCCTATTCCCATTCCAATGTATATAATCAGACATGAAATATAATGGGAGAAATTTCAAAACATGCATGCATTCATTACAATGCACTGGCACAAGATGTCATCTATTTTCATACTACTCAGATTTGAAGCTGTTACCACTGTTCCTTTTATCTAAGTTTAATACTGCAAAGCATTCATTATGAAAAGAGGATCATTGCAGGACTGGTAGTTGCAGCATGTGAAGGCAGCTGATCATCTAGATGTGTGCTTGAAAATCTCCCCTTATTTCAGTGAGTGGTGTTACAAGAAGTGCTGTGAAAGGGCCCGAAGGCCAAGTCATATATTTCAAGAAAGGTCTCTCTAGTTCATCCTCTCCTGTTGACTGAAGGAAGTTCTTTCTGATAGGGTATTAATATTAATATGCATCTTTCAGCTGTTTCTGCCTTTAATTAATTAACTCAAAGAACGGCAAAGTCCAAAATCAATCTTAATGAAATTTTTATATCTTAACCTTTCTTCAAGAGTGATGAAAGATTTTTACCTCTACAGCTGATTTTTATATGATTTGATATTCAATGCGGAGATAATAAAGATGAGCAAGCCCTACTACCATCTACTTCAGGCTGTGAAAAAAATAATTTATGAAGATAAGTTTAATTACAATTTCTCACCTTGTGGTTATGAGAATAGGTTCCCATTCCCAAAGGAACCTGCTCCGCACATAGCATTTGTGTACCATGGTGATTTAGACTGCATTATATTTAACCACATGTTAAGATATATAAACCAAGTACTTTGGAATGAGTTATGTGAACAATGGTTCTCCTCACCACTACACATTACAATTACAATCAGAACTTGTTGGGTTTTTTTGTTTGTTTGTTTATTTGTTTTTTACACTTTCTCATACATTTCTACATATTATTTAATGGCAATATATGAATATGATGAAATAATAATTGTTTAGAAAAATCCTCCCCTTTTATAAACAAAAGAGGCTTTTATTTTCCTGCACTCAATCTTAAGGCAAGCAAATATTTGAGTGTGAAAGGTTCTATCATTTAGCAAATAAAGACATAGCAAGATTCCAAAAATTACAGGTAGATGTAAACAAAATCAGGATTAGAAGAAAGTTCACTTCTGATAGGAAGCATGGTAACACTATAAATATTTTAGAAGGGTCTGTGTGGATTCTCAGTCATGAGAGCTTTTGAACTGAAGATGGAGTATTTTCTGATAAGCATTGTTTCAGGTGTTATTTACTGTGTTTTCTCTGAGAATTTCTTGGTTCAGTTCTGTAGCCTTCACTGCTCAGAAGTCTCTAAAGGCATCACAGGACCAAAAATGTCACAGACCCAACAACCTTGAATATCTCAGAGTTAGTCATTAATCAACAGCTACGTTGTCTGTTCTGGCCAAACTTTTTTGCCACTTCTTATACATTTACATGTACATACAAACATGCAAAAAATATTCCCTTTTGTCCAGTTTTGTTGTGAAGTTTAGTTCCTCAGTCAATTTCTCTGCAGCAAACTAGTTGTTCTTATAACACTGAAGTTTTTGCAGGGACTTTGTACACTTTCTACACATCACCAATGTAAACTATGGGATTTGACTGAAGCAAAGCTTTCCATACACTGGTGTTTAATCTAAACACCTTAAGGATTTCTGAGGGAGTAATCTAGCACCAGTGAAGGATTAGTGAAGAAGGTGTTATTTTTTTGCAAAAGATTGTAAGTTCACTTCTGAAGTTGAAAAGGTATTTACTGACTTTCTTGACTGCAAGACAAGCAAAATAAAATTCTTAGACTGAATACTACATCCATTATGCATCTGTTTCTGGTTTAGAGATCTGTAAATATATCAGAAAAATTCTTTCATTTCCATTTCTTAGTTTAGACATTCTCATCTGCAGTTAATACCTTGCCTTGCATTTGTTATGAAAACTGAACTCTAGCTGAAGAGATGGTATATCTGCAGACACCATAGCAAAATCTAGATGCTAACTATTTCTTTGTATACAAAAAAGAAATTGAACAAACACATACCAGACAATCTATTGAGAACTGCTAACTACTACCATCCAGGAAATAAATAATAATAATAATAATTAAAAAAAAAAACAAAAAAAAACAAAAAAAAAACAAAAAAAACTGAGCAGAACTTTTTATGACAAAGGGAGAAAGTGTAATGTAGGCTTTACTCTGCCTTTTCTGTGCATTTATGTTTACTGTTAAAAGCAGGGTCATGGACCAGAGGGACATGACCCAGCTGGACCTTTGTAATATTTTTGTGTACATCAGCATTACCACCTTTCAAAAATACTTAGCAGGACTACAAAGGGTTGTCAAGCCCTATCTCTTTAATACTAACACCACCTCAGAGATATACAACTACAGTAAGTCACTGAAGAAAGTATCAAGTTGTAGTGTCATATTAGCATACGTGCCTTTGAAATAGACAAATTAAGGGCACATCACAATCTTCCCATAAGTGGTGTGTTTGTTTGTTTGTTTTCTTTGAGACAGAAGCATCCCATTCAAACTAGAGAGCCTTTATTGAAAAGTGTTTCAGTGCTAGAGTGTTTGCAACAGTCTGGCACCTAGGTGGAAAAGCAAACTGTCTTTCAGAGAGCCTGTGATCTATATTTGGGGGAGTAGGCAAGATCATTTCATCTGGAGGACAAAGAAATACCCTCTGACAATCTTAGCAACACACAGCTATAATTTTTTGTGACATAGAAATTAAGGCACAGTAGCCAGAATGCTTACAAAATATGATAGAAATAAAGTATCTACAGCCTAATTTAATTAAAAAGAGGTGTATTTTGTCTTGGAGATATTCCACATAGCTATCTAGAGAGGAAACTATTTTATGAAATTTGACAGTTTCAAAACCTACATGTCTTCTTTCTCATTTATATCAGTGGCAGTGTAGGTAAGATATTCAGGTCTGATAACAAGACTTTGATATGTGTTAATAAAAAATAACACAGAATAATCTAGACAGATGAATGTTCACTCTTTTAGCCAGAAATGCAGTTTAAAGGCACAGCACATTTTCCCCTACTACTGTGATTCTTGACTGCATCCGTAAAGTGAAATGGTGGAATAGAGAAACAGTGAACTTGTGTAAGTTGCTACATGTCAAAACACTTTCAAAAAAACAAGAGAAGTCTAAGAGACATGGTTAAGCTGTACTGTGATATATTTTGGAATGCAAAGGTGGTTTCCGCAAATATCATCATTTCACTGTCAACTTATGTCTTTTCTTTAATAGACTACTGAAGTCCAAAGCACTTTTGTCTTTTGGCTGTTATTCCACTACTGAGCTTATCTAAACTAAAAACTATAAATAAATAAATAAATAAATAAATAAATAAATGGAAAAAAGAACAAAAACAAACAGACAGACTAAATTAGGGTCAAAACTCTGATCTGAGGAAGGAGGCCATATCTGATGTTAAAAGAACAGTCACAATATTGTCTTCACATAGATCCTCCAGTGCTAAAAAGACTAAGGGTTGTTTACTTATACTGGCAGCAGAGACATCCTAAGTCTTTTTCCTATTTGCAGAAGACTCCTAACACAGACAATTCTTATCATGCTTGTTTACATGAAGAATACTTACCTAGATCTATTCCCTGTCTCTCTGAACAAATATTTATGCTTATAAGTATCTTTACATGTGTGAGTATTCTTATGTGCTTTCAGAAGGACTATTCTCATGCTTGCAAAATTAGATCAAGATTTTGCAGGTTGTGAAAGATCTGTATCTTTTCTACTTATTTTTCTACTTTCTGAAATACTCTCCATGCACTCTGGTCTCTTAGAAAACCCTGAATATGTTTTACCTGTTAAAACAAACTAGAATATATATGTTGAGAATATTTGTTTTAAAAAATATCCGTTTTGTACTTTTTTTTTTTCCTTCTGTGTACCTGATTGATTAATGATTATTACAAACATTAGTAGTAGAACAATATTCAAATATGCAATTTAACTATATTTCTTGTATGAAAGAGATCACCTATGTTTGTATGCTATCACACAGTGAGATCAAGAAGACAATTTGTAGTCAGTTCATTGTTATTCCATGGAATAATGTTCTCTGCTTCTGCATATCTCTGAATATGTCAGCAATCAGATGAATTTTTGAGTAGAAGGAAATGAAGCGAGCCTTGACATTCCACAACAAACTTAAACAAGATCTGCATTTGAAAAGTTCTGTGAAACATACTACTAAAGATATTAAGAGAAATTTGAAACCTGCCTGCTAAACATCTAGAAGGATTTGGTTGTACAGGTAAAAAATCTTTTAAGAAACAGAAGAGCCATTTTGTTTAATTCCCCACGAGACTTTGTGGTCAGAGAGGAGATATAATTCCTGGCAAGGTCACCTGATTGGGCATTTTGTCTCTGTGCTCCTCTCCTTCACCTCTCCTCGCCACTGTCTGTCCCAACTGGGTGAATTGTTTCAGTATCAGTGTAAGGCCTTCAGCTATTTGGACAGTCTCTCTTTCATTTTATTTGATTTATTAGCTTCAGTTCTAATTATATTGTATTATAGTGTGTTATCTTGCATTCTGATGCCATACTTAATAAATTAGTTTGTTTCTCCTCAGATCGTTGCTGCTGTTTTTAATTATTTTGGGGTTCCCTGTTTTCCTTTCCTGGAGGCGTGGATTTTGCAAAATCCCTCTGCCCCACTAGTCACGGAACTGGGCAGGACCAGCCTGTAAACTGTTGACACAACTTGATCTAAACATACTGTCATGTAAGTTTTAGTTTTTACGGCCCTGGCAGTTTCTCTAGCTCTCTGCAGGATAAAAGGAAGGAATTCAAACTTCCCTCTGGTGCACCAGAAGAAAACAGCCACCTGCTTAATTGAGCTGAGTCACCAAAAGTGGCAAGACATTAAAGTACATGCAGGAAGGTCCTACTGACTACTGAAAAGTAATGTTACTGCCTTGAACAGTTAGACACGTTCAGCTTATCTTTAACTTTTATATACTAATCTATATGGTAGTCTGTGCAAGTTTACTTGTCTCACTGGTGGCAATTTTTTTTGTGAGCAATTGCAGTGAAATAACTTAAATGAGATATATATGGGGCTTGAATTATATCAAGCAATTTTCTATAGAATTATGGAATAGTAGGTTTGAATAAAGTCTCAGGAGATCATTCAATTTGTATCTTTTATATGAGGCTGAATTAACTGTGTTTTTTTCTTTTACTCTGGTATTTCAGAATCTTAGATGTTCTTAGAGCTTTGTGGTTTTCTATCTCTGTATTTGGAGAACTACATCTCTTTATTCAGTGTGACTTTTAATTATGTTCTGTTTTGTCCTAAGATTTTTATTTTTATTTTTCCCAAGTTCGCACCTCTAAAGAGAAGAGTAAGAAGAAAAAAATGTTCTTCGGAAAATTTCTGCTCCTTCATTGAATGCCTGTTATCATAGGAATACTACATTAACAATGTCTGTATTCTCATCCTACACTGCTTTCATGATAACCTTGATCAAGCATTCACTTTCCAAACTGTATACTCCTAAAGTTTTAGAGTGTACTCCACCCCCATAATCATTTTGTTTACTTTTCCCTGTACATTCACTAGCTTTGCTATAGACTTCTTGAAAAATGGATGCCAGAAAAGTACACAGTAGTCAAGATGTAGGTGCACAGAATTTACATTAAGTTGTGAATTAATACTTTCTCTCCTGTTCTCAGTAGTGTTCCTGGTGCTGCTCAGCATTTAATTGATTGTTTTGCTTGCTATTGAATATTGAAATCATGGTTTTGGAGAACTATCAATTATGACCCCAAGATTTCTTTCCTAAACTGTAAATGCCTGTAGATATGAAAAGACTAATCAGCAAAACAATATTGTCCCAGAGATGTTTAAGAAGTTTCTAGCTAATTATACTCTATTTCAAGGACAAGGTGGTATTAAAGGCAGGTGTAGAAGTTGTGCGTACTATTTAAATCCTTATGTTCCAGTGTTTTTATAGAAAGAAATTTTCTAGACCTCTAAGGTGACTGAAATAAACAGATCTATTCTCAAATAGAAGTACAAATAGAAGTAAGAAGAGCATACTACTAGAAATAAAAATAAAACAAAAAATAACAATTCTATTTTTTTCCTCCTATTATGAAAATGAATCCCATGAAGGCAAGCACTGAAGGTCAAGAGGGACATTAAAATAGCATATCTTCCAGAGTCACTATCTTTCTTTTAAATGTATTTCTCATATAAGCAGTGCATTAATAGTGTGTCTCATGCTTGCACAAAAAGGCTGTATTTTACTTCTTAAAAAAATTTATATTTTCTTTTTTTAAGAAGAATTAAGAGTGTTTACCTTGTTTTGTCATTAAATAGGAAGAAGACCAGGAAATCTAGAATTATTTGGCATATTTGGAGAAGTACTTTACAAGATATAGATGTGGATGTTACACCTATTAACCAGTACAATAGCATGTTCTTTCCACGTGATTTTTTTGACCATTGTTCCAATACAAATCAAATATATCTCTAACGAGAAAAGTTCATACTGTAATGTAATTTGCATTGCTTTGTGACTGAATAGCAATGGAAGTGGCAATGAAATAGGATGGAGTGACTGTAGTCCTGGGTCCATTTCCATGGCACAGGGGTAATATGCAATTCTTTGAGATGTGTTAAGTTGTAGATGGAATAAAACAGTATCCAGAAGGCATGAGTATTCTCAGAAATGTTAGTGCCTCTAGAGATCTGGTATGTTGTCTCTAATGGATATTGAAAGTGATCCTCTCCCTCAGTGATGATGGCCATACTATTTTAATTCACATTGATAAGGAAGTTTGGGGTAGTGGAGAGTAGATTTCCTGGCAGATGCACAGGGCATTTAGATAGTGTAATAAGCATCTAGGGAAATTATCAAAGCTCTTTCATCTAAAAGTAATAACTATTGGTCTCCAGCTATGAAACTTGCAGCAACATATTCTAAATATCAGCTGTTGGCAGAGCTATCACAATTCCCCTGAGGTTGTGCCACAGGACTCCATTTAAAACCTTACATCTGCCACTTGTTCTTTTAATCACAGTCATATGGGACAGCAAGTAGGAGTTTTATGATTGTATTAGTTTTACCGAGCTAACTTTATAGGACGCATCATGTCAGAAGCACCAATAAAAAGAAACATCTTACATGTTTGCTGCCTTGAATAACAGTAGTTACACACACACACACAAAAAAAAAAAAAAAAAAAAGAAAAGAAAAGAAAAGAAAAGAAAAGAAAAGAAAAGAAAAGAAAAGAAAAGAAAAGAAAAGAAAAGAAAAGAAAAGAAAAGAAAAGAAAAGAAAAGAAAAGAAAAGAAAAGAAAAGAAAAGAAAAGAAAAGAAAAGAAAAAAAGAAAAGGAAAAAAGAAAAAAGGAAAGGAAAAAAGGAAAGGAAAGGAAAGGAAAGGAAAGGAAAGGAAAGGAAAGGAAAGGAAAGGAAAGGAAAGGAAAGGAAAGGAAAGGAAAGGAAAGGAAAGGAAAGGAAAGGAAAGGAAAGGAAAGGAAAGGAAAGGAAAGGAAAGGAAAGGAAAGGAAAGGGAAAAGGAGAAGGAAAAGGAAAAGGAAAAGGAAAAGGAAAGAAGAAAAGGTTTACATCATTTGTCTTCTAATCAGCGTAACTGGAAAAAGTCATTTAAAAAAAGTCATTAAAAGTGAAGCTCCAGTTTGCAGGTTGAAGAAAAGACTTTATATAAACTTTGTGACAGAAAAGCTGTGTTTTTATTTCTATGCTTTTCTGTAGATACACTTTATCTTGGATTGTATTGGATATAAATTGTGTTCAGGTAGCTCCCGCTTCTACTAGTGGAAGTCCTGCGGCAGCAACAAGTGGCACCAAGGCAGCAACATGACTCAACAGGTTCCTTCTCACAAACAGAAAAAATGAAAAGAAACAACAGTGGGAAAGTGGTTAAAACCAGATTCTTGATTTTCAGATGTAGTTCTTTTCTTTTGCTTTAACAGTGTAAAACTGCTTGACAAGGCCAGCAAATATTTCTGTGAGCCTATTTCCCTGAGAACCTGAATTGGATGTGTGGTACTTATCTGATATAGGATAGAGGTTTGACAGTAGAAATAAAAAGACAGTGAAGCTTCTATCTATGACAGTGAGTTTATGTTGCAAAGTTTCTCTTCTAATCCTCTAGACTGTGAATACCCTTTCAATTTAGGCAACTTTGAATCATGATCAGACAGAAACTGCCTGTCTTCGTTGACTTTTGCAGTGTTCAACCTCATGTTTTTAGATGCTTTCATATGTATCTAATCTAACTAAAGTAAATGGAAGTTATAGGAACTTAGCATGTCCGGGGTGCTCACAGTCCTGTCTCCAAGCACCAGGACAAGGACCAATGGTTTGCTAGAATGTCAAGTAGGTTGACATTTGAATAAACAATGTGCTTTTCAAATTGTATTTTTCCCCCATGGAATACAGAAGGGAGCTGCATCAGTCACATCTTGGCTGCAATACAGTAGACATTAAAGAAGTGTGATTTACTAAGGTTTGAGATAAGAGGGATTATTTATTGTTTCTTGTTATTGTTGTTGTTGTTGTTTTCGCTGTTGTTTTGGCTTTTTAAAATTTAAAACAAAATTTTTAAAATTTGAGAAAAAAAGTATATCATTCTAGTCAGAAATTGTGGAGGCAGGATAAAGAGGTAAGAAATTGGCCTGACATTTTATTAAGAAACAGAGTATCACAGTTTTCCTTGATACCTTACCCAATACTTTAATTTAACAGTGTTAAAAGAAATCTAACAATGTGCATACTGTGTTTCTTGTAGATGCAAAGCAGTAAAACCAGCAGGGAATGAGGCTTATAAAAATGTTGCTCTTTTGCAATACAGTTGAAATGCAATGGAATTTAAGATGAAATTCTTTAAAGAAGTAAATGCAACACCATATATACCTGTTGGTAAAAGAGGTAAACTTCATTTTGTGGCAACAGTACTCTTTGCATTGTCATGCCAGTGTTGGGGGTATTGTTTCTAATTGCATAGCAATTCCTGTTTGTTAGTAATTTTTCAGAAAGGAATTTCCAAAGTGAAGTGGTCATCAGTTTGTTTTTTGTTTGTTTTATTACAGTTTATTTCTTGATATTTGGAATTCCAGAACTACCACTGATTGCCAATTCTGAGTCACTTAGTGTTATTTGTGACTTTTTAACCTATTTACTCAGCGTTGAACAGTAACTCCTCCTGATTGCAGTACAAAGCACTTCTGGAGAAATTCAATTACAGTATCCTTTTTTTTTTGTTTTGTTTTGTTTTGTTTTGTTTTGTTTTAATTGCAGTACTGTTTTCTGTCTCCAGTTTGCCAGCTGTTGTGGTTTCAGTAGCAGGAAACTCAGAAAAACACTCAGTGTCATTTGTTTTGTCAACACATGTACCAGTTCTGGAACAGATCATCACAACGGGTACTCTCTTCTTTCAGAAATCTCAGCCTATGTAGTAGCATCCAGAGAGAAACTCTTGCCTCAAGAGTTGAATCTAATCAGAGGCCAAGCCAGAGAACAGATTCTCCTGCTGCTCACACAGCTACTTCTAAATGCAGAAGCTTGCATGACAAAGGCAGCTAAAAAAACCACATTCTTCAAAGTCTCATCACATACTAAGGAAAATATCTTGGAAGAATATGTAAAAAAGCCTTGCTGCTGCTTGTTACTGAACTGTATGAACTGAATCTTGTTTCAAGGATTATGTACTGTAAGAAATGTCAAACTGTGTAAAAGCCTGGGAACTAAATAAGCAAACACTCATGTACTGTAAGGGATCTTCCAATAGTGAGAATAACTTTGTCTCTATTTTCCAGGCTAGTGATACTGTATTTGCATTTCATAGATTTATTAAAATTTATGTATTTATTTATTTATTTATTGTGTGTGTTCTCCTGGTCTCCCACAGGGTTTCTGTGACAACAATCGGTGCGTGGTAGGGTTGTTTTAATGATCAGAACTGCATTCCAAATTCTTATCAGGCTATGATACTGTGACATGTTATTAGTTTTTAGCACAGTTGGGAATTAAGTTCCACTGGAGTACTAATCATAAATTCAATGAACCTCCTCTTTCCTTTATCTTAGAGAGTGTCTATAACCACTACCTCTTTACTTTATGACATCATTCTCATCTTTCTGCCAAGTCTGAAAGTATTCCACTTGAAGCGGAATATAGTGTCATGTAAAGGTTCTCTGTATTCCTGTTTCCAAATTTTAATTCAAATTAATCTGTATCTTACTGCTTCCAATGTGCAAGACTTCAGTTTCTTTTAACGAAGATGTTTTCTGATGACGTGATGATCAAGAAAATGCCAGCAGTTATTACATTTTAGGGATCAGACAAATATAAAGAAACCTCAGTTACACAGATGCAGATACATATTTGTTGCTCTGAAAGTTGTGCCTCCTATTTATTTCCAGGAAAACTACAACAGATACAAAGAAAACAATAACACTGTTTGACAGAGCAAATTCTCAGCTACAAAATGCTATTTTTCAACATGGACATCACTATGAATTATGCATATTTCACCATCAGTGAACAAGAATCTGAATGCTGGATTCATAAAATGTGCAGCCGCAGAGAGACGTGCATATGCTTGTATATATAGGTATTTGCTCATATAATTTGTAGATTTCCTTATATGAACTCCCACCAGTTTGCCAAATTATATGATAGGCAATGTAGAATGAATCTGCTCCTACTGAGGTATATAGACTATGATTAGATTTTGATGTCAAAAATCTTTTGACAAAAGATATTTTCACTACTCTTACATTATTGTGAGTTAGCAGAAGTAATTGTATTAAAAGTTATTAACATAAAAATGCAGAATACAAGCTTCATCATTTAGAGACTTAGTAAAATTTAAGATATTAGCAGTACAAAGAAAAGGAGCCATCTGGGAGTCCTAAAATTCTTTTTGTTCAAGAAGGGATTTTCTGCCCTGAAGGGTAAATTTTAAAAGACACTATGAATTATTTTTAAGTGAAATAAAGGAGATAATGATGCACTACTGGTTTATCTGCATCTTCTTAGAGATGCTGTACAATGAGATAAGAAGAAAATTTTGGCAAGGTGTTTCAAATCTTCTTGAGAAATTTTATTTTCTTCTTTATAATTATGTACTTCGAAAATTGGTAGTTATTTTTGTGATAAGCTCTGGTTTTTGGGGGGAGTTTTTGGTGTTGTTTTTTTTTCATGTCTGTGAAAAATGAAAAGATTTTTGGGGAAAAAAAGTTAGATAGAGGTATAAATATTACCAATAATATTTTTTTTTTCTATTTAATTTGATTCTCTCTCTCTGTTGGTTTGTTTTCAATAGCTGATCAGAATGAATATGATATCTGATAGAAGATGGACAACTATAATGTAACAGAAGAAAGTCAAATTTTGTGAATAAAATGGCACAGTACACAATTTTTTTTTTTAAAGAAAAACCCACATAAAACAACACACACTCTAAATAAATAAATAAATAAATAAATTTCTTTATTAATGATAGTAATAGTAATAGTAATAGTAATAGTAATAGTAATAGTAATAGTAATAGTAATAGTAATAGTAATAGTAATAGTCTCGTGCAGGTTGGAAGGGATCTTAGACATCATCGAGTGCAACCCCCGGGATTCGAGCCCCTGTGCTGCAGAGTGGCACTTCTGCCACTTGCACCACAGGGGGGATTCGAGCCCCAGGCCCTGATGTTGCAAGGCGGCATTCCTACCACTTGCACCACCGGGGCACACATGATATAACTTAAGTTATATAACACACTAATTGTCATGCTAACAAAAAAATGTGATCCAACAGTCTTAGTTAGTGGTAGAAAAAACAGTGGTATAGTAAAACTAATTTTAAGTGATAAAACAATTCACTGGTACCCATATATATGTATATATACCACAGGGGCTGCAGTTTTATATTATAGGCCCAAGATATCAGAAGCAGATGTTGGTGGTATGGCAGTAGGTGTAAAACCTTCCCACCAGTATTCCAATACATTTTGTTGCTGTGTGTCAGATGGCAGCAGAGGGAAAGTCTGACAGAACGGTATCTGACATGGAAGTGTGTATGAGGCAGAGGTGAGTCATTAAATTCCTCCATGCAGGAAAAAATGGCATCCACTGATTTTCATCGTTACTTACTGAGCATTTATAGAGACCAAACAGTGGATGTGAAGTGATGGGTGGTATGGTGGTACGGTTCAGCAGTGGTGAAAGAAGCATGACAGACAAGTTACATTCTAGATGGCCATGTAGATTTTTACAAGCTCAGCATGCAGGCTTTTATTCATTGCTGGCAAAAAGGCGTAGCTATTGGTGGTGACTATGTCAAAAAATAGTTCTTTGTAGCTGAGAATTTTCTCTATCAAGCAGTGGTTTTGTGTTCATTGTATCTATTGTAGCTTCCATGGAAACAAATGGGAGGTATCACTTTCACTGCAACTTGTAGGTCCCTATGTGCGTGTACTTAGATACTCCAGCAAAGACATGAGTAGGGTTACACTAAGTTATTCAAGTGAACCACTGGATAATTTATTTATAGAATCACATCTAAGAATTCTAAGCAGAGAACAGTAATGGCCATGACCAGGCCTTACTTGTCAATGATTCAAGTCAGTACTCATTTCCCTAAAGGCTTTACAGTCCTCTTGCGGGCATCTCAGCTGATACAGACACAGGAATGCCATTAGTCAATTGGCTGCCTGTCCAATTCTTGAACTTCGAAAGTGAGCACCAGCCTGTCAACTCCAGGCTCATACTCCCCATCTAACAGGCCTTTTCTTACTGCTTATACTGCACTGTCCTACTGTTATTTCTGTCACCCCACGTGCCATGAATCCTGTGACCAGCTCAATCTTACACTTAGATCACTGAATAAAAGTGGAAAATGGGAAGGTGGTGGGCTACAGGTAAGAGTTTGCTACTTAATGGGAGAGTGGAGTCCACATGTCATACAGAAGAGTACAGAAAGGAGCATCCCAAGCTCATCACACAACCTATCTGAATTTAAACTCACAACACAAGGCAGGGAGGGCAGGGAGGGCCTCAAACATTATAATGTGTGTAATTTCCTTGAGAATTAATGCAGTGAAAGGACAACATTCTTCTGCAGTACTGTAACATGTGACTTGACCTGGCAGGAAGCTAAGCACCACTCCCCATTAGTAGAATGTAAAATGGAAGAGAGAATAAAAAGTAAATAAATAGAAGTATAGAAGTGAAAAAAATTTGTGCTTGGAGATAATTGCAGTTGCAGCCAAACAAGAATTTTAAAAAAATAAAATAAAATAAAGTAAAATAAAATAAAATAAAATAAAATAAAATAAAATAAAATAAAATAAAATAAAATAAAATAAAATAAAATAAAATAAAATAATGTAATTTTCTATGTAGTTACCACCAATCAACAAATCTTTTACTTAATGCAAGCACTGCACAGCAACTAAAACATAAAGGTGTTGCAGGTGTTACCAAACTTTTCATCCTAAATCCAGGACGCAGAGCTATACCAGCCACTATGAGGTGAACTAAATCTATCCCAGTCAAAATTAAATTACATTTCAGTATTACCAAGAGGTAATTTGCAGGTTACCAGTTTAACGCTTTCAATTACTATATTTAATTGATGATGCTTTTTATTTGTGGTGTTAGTTTCATCTTTTCTTATGCAGTGTCACGATGTTATCATTTCCTTTTGCTGTCTTTTTTTTTTTTTTTTTCTTTTTTTAATTTGAAATCAGCACGTACAAGATATATTATAGATTTGGTAAATGTAAGTAAGTTTTTACAGCGATCTCAAGCTATAAATCAGAATACAGGGCATTTGCAAACACTTTCAAATACAGGACTTAAATTCTATTCCAGTCTCACGATTGTCTGCAATGTTATTCACATGTGTCACTGTTACTTTTTGTCAGTATTGTCTGTTTACATCAGAAGTTCTCTAGCAGAATGATTATATCTCTGATTCAAATCCTCTCTGTGCTAATAGATTCCATCTGGAGGGAATACATGTTTGTAAAAAAAGCTCAAGTACAATTGAAAGGACTATGTGAGGGTACTTTAAGGTAGGCTTCTAAAAAATCTTTGTTTCCAAGAGAGGTATCTATTCTATTCACTTTCAAATGAGTTATTCATCTCACTGAGACTACTTAAAGCCTTACAGCATCTTTTACATGACAAAAACTAAGCTAGAAATCCAGATAGGATCCACATCACACAGCAGCATAATTTCTGGTCTAATCACTAGGCTAAGAGCCAGAAAGAGCTGGTTATACAAGCTCAGAGACAATGAGCTCTTGGTATTCAACATTTCACATCTTCCACTGATTTAAAGCAATAATTCTGTGATTCTGCAGTTCTTGATTTTTAGTATTGCTGTTAAATTTATCTTTGAAGCTGGGCAACAATTCCTTATAGTCAACGTTTCCTAGATCCTGAATGCAATAATGACTTCACAAATACACTGCTTCCTTCTGTACTACATCAGCTGCTCTGAAAGTGATGCCTCATTTTATTATATTAAACATAATTTTATTGTGTTGGCCCAAGATATTGGAGGTATATTCCCACCAGTGTTCCATTACATGTTGTTGCCATGTGACAGATGTCAGTAG
Organism: Coturnix japonica; assembly: GCF_054131305.1. NCBI lineage: Eukaryota > Metazoa > Chordata > Aves > Galliformes > Phasianidae > Coturnix > Coturnix japonica. The sequence goes on from NC_140664.1 coordinate 39,964,864, forward strand.
AGAGACAGTCTGACAAAATGATATCTGACATGGAAGTCCGCATGAAATAGAGCCTTGTAATTAGATTTCTCCATGAAGAAAATACGTTCCCATCAATATTTGTTGTTGACTACTGAACACTTATGGTGACCAGATAGTAGAAATGAGCTCAGTGAAGTTGTGGTGGATGGTGCATTACAGCAGTGGCAACAGTAGGTCATTTCTGCTGGGGCAAATTTTATGAGTATGGCATGCCGGCTCTTTCTCATTTGTGGAAAAAATGCATAGCTCATGGTCGTGTCTATGTATAAGGTAGTGCTTTATAGTTGAGAATTTTCCTAGTAAGTATTGTTATTGTGCTCTTTGTGTTTTTTGTAGCTTACACAGAAATAAATGGGAGACATTACTTTCAGAGCAACCTATGTATTTGTCTATAAAATCGGTTTTCTTATCATAGGATATCACATACTTGAGAAATACTTAACCTTCCTCAGTTCCTTGAGGGTTTGATTACTCAGTGCATCACAAGTACAATCAGGTCCAAGACAAGATAATCTAAAAGCAGATAAACCACATAAAGACAGCACAGAATAAAGATATTCAAAAGTAATACTTTGAAGTAAGAGCTGAAATTTTTTCCTGTGATAGATAAATAAATATATAAGTATCTGTAATCCAAAATACTTGAAGTGCCTTATTAGACCTATAATTTTTAACTCACGCATTTGACAATCACTTTTAAAGAGTTCTTTACTTAAATAGAGTGTTGTGATCCTCAAAAGAATTTTTGATTAAGTGCTTCCCACCTGATTTTATTTTCTTCTGATAAATAGCAGGTTGCACTCTATGTGTAGCTCAAATGAGCTTTACAGATTTAGAAGTGTCAGAATATAAATCAAATCTTTCAAATCTGTTTTCTTCTCTCCAACAGTACAAATGGGTATTCACTGTCAACTTATGTGGATGAAAAGATCTTCAGAATAGTAGTAGCGAAACCCACCTGAGCTGAAAGAACCTGCAGCAGAGGAAATCATATAGCCTAGGATCTACAGTTCACATTCAGACTTCACATACCTCTGTAGTCCTGACTTCTCATCTTTCAAGCTGATAACAACATTTTTCTGTAAAGAAAAGGGCAATATGAACAGAAGAGCATGCATGTATATTGGTTTTTTTTGTTTGTTTGCTTTTGTTTTTCTCATTCATGTGATGTTTATATGGTCACAAGCATGTATGGAGAATTATTTATGAAGAATTATTTCAGTTGTGGCACCCCACTGCAGCAGAAAGGGTTGGCCACATAAAAGGCAACAAATGACTATTACTGGTGATTGCAGCCTGATGTGAAAAAATGTGTCATGTAATGCCAAATCACTCTGTAGTTCTGTTGCACTCACTAGGTATGCTTGGTGAGACCATGATGGTTACATTAAAAATGTGTGTAAATGTATGTGTTGTGACATATATAATTATGATAAAGGAAATGTTGAAAAAACACCACTGAAATAGTGGAGCCTAACTGACTCCACTAGCTGTTGTAAATCTTTAATATACAGGCCAATTACTACAATTCTCAAAATTTTGTAAACCACTACTTTGAATTTTTCTGTCTTGATAATTAGAGCAAAATATTTTGCCTTTATCAACAAGTCACCAAGTGTCATCTGTGTTATTTCTGATAGTATTTTCTTGTATGACAATAGGAGTAAGTGTAGTCATTACTGTGCTAAGAAACATCACAAACATCACGTTCTGTGAGGTGAGTAGTCAATTAACATCTATGAACATCTATGTATAAATACATAAACGCATGTTCCCAGCAGATATATATATGTGTGTGTATATATATATACATACACTGTACAGTCTGGCTTTGCAGAAAACATCTGTTACTGATTGTGGTTTGATTTGTTTCCACAAGGCATTAAATTCCTTTATCATAACCATCTGTCATCTTTGCAGTGTACACTGAATTAATTGAAGAATTTTAAACAGCTCATTTAAAACAAACTACAAACAAAATTATTATCTGGTGATATGTTTATGAATAATATGTGAATTCCTACTGTGAGGACAGTAGCCACTATTAGGATTTAATAATTCAACTCATCTCTAAACTTTTAGGACTATTGTAGAAAGTCCTGTAATGTAAAGAAGTTCATGCTGTTATGAGCAAATCCCAAGTCCTTCAGAAGTACAGAACTACACACAAATCAAAGTAAAGAGAAAAGAAATTTAATCTTTGTCTCTGTTTCTTCATGCTGCAGTGGGAGATGAAACTTTTCAATGGTGCTTTGATGACAAATTAACTTTAAGCATAAGTAGGAACAACTCTCTGAGTCAATAGATGTATGTCATCTATGTTTGCTAATGTAGAACCCTGGATTTACTTTTAACTTTCTTTTTCTACAGAGGTATGGGAGGTTTTCTTTAGAATGCTCTCCTATCTCAACCCTCTGTAAGCTCTAGAATGGTTTTGTGTCTTTTATTATCTCCATCAGTGGTGTAATACTCAGAAGAGTATTGGCCCCTGCACAACACTTTCTCATTTTGGCTTCATGCAGGAAGAAAATGGAATAAAATGTGAAACCTGTGGCCCTCTCTTCTACGTGTGAATAGTTTTGACTAACCTGTGTAATAAATATTAAACATGGTCAAGCTGTTTTGTTAAGAAAGATGGCATGCATACTCTCCTACATGAATTGTATCTGAAAAAGTGCATAATAGGGAAAATGCTTGCCAAGAGTCAGGGTTGAACAGGCTAACTCATTACACTAATTGTGTTCCTCATTCCTTTGTTTTTATTGTCTATACCAATTAAAGAGTCATTACTAAGATAGATGTCCCCAGTTGTGCCAATTAGGCAACAGTACATCCTGATTTTTTGTATGAATATAGTTTCATTTCAAGAATTTATCTAGTGGTCATTACTTTTACATTTTTCAAGACTTAGTCTCTGTCAAAATAAAACCATGTCCTTGGGCTACTCTGTGTCTTCATTTGCTCACTTAAGAAAGCTCTTTACCTTCTTGCAAACTGTTAAACAATTACTTTGCTTATCATCTGCAATATGCATCATAATTTCATCACTTTCAATCCAATTTTTTGCTGAAGATCATATGTCCCTTTGATCTCTGAGATAAAAGTAAATTTCTCCATGAGTATGCCTTTATTGGCATCATTCCAGCTTTCTTTTCTTGTTCTCTGTAACCAAACAACTGTATCCCAACATTTTAAAATATAGAGCTGTCACTCTTTTAAGTATTCAGCCCCATTTGCTCTTAATTATTGCACATTTAAACTGAAAAAAACCTCCATTGCTAAAGATGACATTGGCTTGTATGTATTCTAATTAGACACACTAAATTCATTCTGACTACATAATAAAGTAAACCAAACAAAAGAAAGCTGAAGTAGGAAATAAGTGCACACCAAAAGCTATTTTATGAGTACATTAAGAACTTTTAATTTAACACTAGAAAGTTAGGCAGTGTCATAATTGAAGTTGCCTATTCAACATATGAATTATGATAGTCTTTAACTCCATGACCATGATCTCAGAGTACTTTCTGTGCAACTGCAGGAAACACATGCCTTGAATATATTACTCTGATTCATCTGTAGAAAAGACTTGGTACTATTTATTCAGTGATGCAAGCATGCTTTTCTAAAAAGTGTGATCATGTAATTAAAAGTTGTATCATTAAATGTATTACAGAAGTACAACCCTCCTTTTCCAAATGGCTTTATAACTGTGACAGCTGTCATTATTTTTAACAGCTTTATTTGAGTATATAATGTCTTTATTTAAGACTCCCCTTTACAAAACTGATAACAAATTCTGTCATATGAAGTTCTATATAGATTACAGGAATAACAGGAATTATAATTATTTAAACTACAGTCACTGGTGACATATAAAGATGTCATTTTCATTGTGGAACTGATCAGGCTAACCCAGAAAGTGTCAGAATTAATTGCTCAATACAAAGGAATTCCACTATCTTTTCCTCTATTGTTTTCTTATATTGTCTTTGCCACTATGTAGAGGCCTCATCAGTCTAGGTCTTAATGTTCAGTCAGTGGTGACTTAGCTGCCTCACCTGAACCTCCTGACTGGTCAACAGTGCCATTCTGTGCAACCCAGAAGACTTCATGAGTGAGTTTATACCCAGCAGTGATCACAGCAGGAATTTTCCTTGGCTTCTGCCCTTGTCTCAGGAAGATTGTTCAGATCACCTTGTCAACAGTTCTTTGAATACATGGCCTTGGCTTATCTGCCAAGCAGACTGCTTTTCAATGACATGAAAACCTTGTGCCAGCAGCACATCTTCCAGTATTCCTCTGTGGTCATGTTAGCAAGTGTCTACTGCTCAGATTTCTTCCACTTGAGACCCACTGAAGAAGGCAACACATATAATCACAGAAGAGGCCAGAATTTTTGCATTCTCCCTCTCAGCAGTCTGGCTTTTGAATGCTGTTTTTGTCAGAGTCTGTGGTCTAACATTGCCCTTGAGTACGATAACCACAACCGCCAAGAGATGCAGATTTAGCAGGTAAAAAATGACACTGATTAAATATAGTGAAGTGTAAATACAGTATATTAAAAGGTTAAATATAATAACATTGTCCACAGGCGCTATATACCACATATCAGACATCATACCCATGGCAGCTACTGGGCCATCCCTGCTGTCTCCTGTTCAAGCCGTCTTTCCCTGCTAATAGATACTGAACAGCCCAGATGTGCTAAATTTTAAGAGGCAACAGAACAACCCAGACCTGCAATGCCTCTTCATCTGTCCCACCACTTTAATAAATACGTCAGAGAGTAGTCAGAGGAAAAATGGACCTTCCAAACTATACAGACAACTGCTGTCAAAAGTCTAGCGCTGTGCTCACTGTACTGATGCTAGCAGTTCCTTGCTAACAATGCTACTAATACAAGGAGTCAGGCAAAGTTCTTAGGTGGTATTCAAGAGAGTCTTGTACAGCTAGGTAATTGGGAGAGCTTATTATGAGACACTGCACCATTTTTATTTTTATTTTTTACCAGCAGCATGACTGGGGACTATATGTGAAATATACTGCAAGGCTGCAGGGCAGTGGGTAGGGGACACAAGGTTACCATGATTGCATACCTGTAGTCTTCCCCTCCTCCTGCCCTTTCCATCTCAGCCATCTCGTGGTTACAGAACAGACGTAGCTGAATGAACACTGATCACTGCCAGAGGTTTCAGTATGCTCAGGAAGGCTGAAATTCCCAGATTTTATCAAATAAAAGACAGTCAAAATGTAGACTAAACATTTTCTGAAATGCAAAACTCTTGATTCTTATGGATAAAAGAGACTCTGGCTTGAAAAGAAGGAGGAAATAGAAAACCTGAATGACTTTATGTTTGTGTTACATGAAACTAAAACAGCCTTCTTTCACATGAGGGCAACCGCAGCACCGCTGTGGGCATGTGAAGCATCTCTGAAGCTATAAAAGCCTCTGGGAATGAAGCCTTTTAACCAACAGGTCATTATACAAGCACATAATTAATACAATCTGTATTAACTGTATATTAATATACCTTCCATGTCAGTGGGTTGTTGTTATTAAAAAAAGAATTGCATTTTTAACTTAGAGATAAGTAGTGAAGGTCTTCACCTAGAAATGATTTTATTTTTTTCATGTTCTATTTATTTACAGTTCTGCTGAGAAATATACTGCATAATGACTTTACATTTTGCTCTCAGAAAAATATATTATGAGACTGCACACTGACATTTGTTCAATTTTATACCACATGGCACATGCAGAATAGACTGGGGAAATTAGTCTCAGATTTATAAACAAAACTTCTTACACAAGTGACTCATTTTAGTTGAATGTGGATGGCCCTTAATGGGAACACATATGTTTATGCTAAATAACCTGTAATACCAACTGAGGTGGCACAATTCTCTCCACCATTAGGAAGATTGATTTTGCCTTGGAGTGCCTCTACTCAACAGAAGTACCCTTCAGGTAAGTTTAAAAAGTTACCAGGAATGTAGTGTAAATGAGCAGTGAAGATTCTGGAGATGGAGGAAAGTTGTAATGTGCCACTGAAAAGCATCTTTGGTTGTTAAAAAATTGAGTGGAAAAAAAAAAAAAAATAAAAATAAAGAGCAAAAGCAAATACGCCCCACTATGTAACTATGCTTACAAAATGATTCTTATAAGTTGCTTAACTTGAAAGAATGGAATAACTCAAATGATACACACAGACAACCAGAGTGCAAGATTAATTTTAATTTTAGAGTAATTTTAGACAACGTCTAGGGTCTTCATTACAGAGGAACATGGAAAATAATTTCTGATTAATAAAATACCTAAATGGTGAATTTGATAACATCATTTTTGTAGTTGTAAACAAACAAACAAACAAACAAAAACTTCAAAATCAGGCAAGCCCTAAAATGTTAGCTAAAACCATAGAATGAAAAGACAAAAAGAGAAAGAAAGAAGAAAGCTTGTATCTTGATGTAAATTTTATTCATTTACAGTAAGAAGTTGGATTTTAGCAGTTTTACATAGGTCTTTGGAATTATAAGTTATTCCTATTGCAATATTTTCTCTCTGAGAGTTTTTCTGAGTTTGAAGAAGGTCGAAGGAAGCGCAGTTAGTCAAAGAGACTAGATATGTATTCATATATAGTTGTATATACATTAAGCAAACATTTCGTATATAATATTTTTTCTCAGGCTAAAATTATGAACTTCAGTATGGAGGTGATTCAATAAACTAAGAATTTCTCTGTCTGTAGATAAGTCTGATTATTATTTTTCTCTATAATGCATTCGTAAACTAAAATGTCAATTTATTCCCCCTGTTCTGCTTAATTTGGGTCAATGTGGTGCTAAGTGAGAAGAAAGAGGTAACAACATTTTTCAGGTATCAGGTTAATCAGACCAAAGGCGCGCCATCTGCACCTTCAGCAAACAAACTATTCTTTGGCATGTAACACTAGTAAATCTTTTCCTCTGTACTAAATTATATATATATATCTTACTGAAGGGGAAAAAAAAAAAAAAAAAGCAAACAAACAAAAAAGAATAAATATACCTTCATAGAAAACGGAATTAAAGCGACTGAGTAGGGTAAAGTAGAAGCTACATTTAAATGCACCGTTGATTTTTATGACATAAAATAACCAGTTAAGTCAAAATCCTATTAATAATTGAAGACAGCATAAAAAAAATCAACCCATTATCAGATAGATCGTGAAACTGAAACTGAATCTAAGTCATGACAGTGTCCTTAAATCCTTTCTTCTTTGTGGAAGAGAATGATTATTAGTTCAGGTACAGTCATTGCTTCCACTTGTTGTTTTGAAATATGAAGATTAGCAAAAAAGGTCTTCTAAGCAAATAGGAGGCAAGCCTCAGCTACTAGATACCAAAGCTCAGTTGTCAAACCTCATAATAATAATAATAAACTTCTTAATTTATTGAAGTTGTATTGGAATAGCTCTGTAATGTAATCCTTAAGAATGGGGACTTACGGGGTAAAAGTAAATCATTCTGTTATGCTTTCTCTTCTCTTGCATGAAAGGGAAATATCATCTGTTAGGCATGGAGGGATCCACACTATATTGTTGTGGGGCTTTTTTGTGTGTTTTTTCTTTGTTGTTGTTGGTGGTGGTGTTTTCTAAATAGCTCGCCTTTCAATTTAAAACAGTCCTGTATCCATAGTGTTTACAAGTTGCAAATGAAAATAACTTTCTTCTTTTCCAAAATGCAAAGTTGTCAGCAAATCTACAATACTTTGCTGCATGACTCCACTGCTCTCCTGTCTTCACCTCTTTGCTGAGATGTACACCAGAGCTATGCCCTTTCAGGAACACACAAAGAACTGTTCACAGAATTGAATCTGTATATAAATAAAATATATTCAGAATATAGAGTGGAGCTGTATGTAACCATATTCAGTCATGTAAGGAGCTGCCTGAAGTCTGCAGTGAATGAACACATTTGTTATTATTTCTCTCATCTTCTAAAGTGACTGCTCATGTTTGACAGACTGTTATCCATTCATCCACAAATCTTTATCTTGTCCATTTCTTTAGTATGTTCCAGATAGAAGCCCTGCTTCAGAGTTGAGAAGAATATCACATTTGAGATACTAGAGCAAGCTGATGTATCTACACAGTGAAAAGTGGTGCTGAACATACATATTTTCCAAACTAGCACAGCAAAATCAGCAGAGAGCTAAATAAAATGGGCTGTTAGTGGGGTTTATTAGCTCTGAGCAATCACAGGCATATATATATGCATTTATGCAGCTTCTCAATTAAACAGTTTCTGCTGGCTTGGAGACCTCTGCAATGCAACCTGCTGCTCAGAGTAAATACAGCTATCTCTGTGGTATGACCATAGAATCTATTCATGTGGAGCTCAAAAGGAAGAAGAACCTCAGTCCTCCCAAGCTTATTTCCCTTGCCATCAAAAAGCAATTTAAAGAGATCCAAGATTTGCAAACTCTGAAGACTCAGGTTAGTCAGTTACTGGTTCTCAAGTTACTCATGAAACAGCCACTATTAGTGGATACTTAAAGTGCAATCAATGTTGAGGTTTACATGTGAAAATGTAATCTGCTAGACTATAACATTATCTCTCTGTGAGACACCTTTTCTCCATACACTGAGAAAAACTGTGATGTTAAGTTCTCTGTCATTAACAGCTCAAAGCTCATTTTCTTTAGAGAAAATTCTACATTTAATAACTACATCCTGTATAATTAATGTAAGTTCCAAAACTCTATTTAGCATCAGAGAGTACCTTGTATCCTCCCTTTATTTCTTTATATCCATAAAACATGAATCCAGCATAAAATACACTACAAAAACTACTTAATGTAGCTGGCTTTTTCTGAGTTAAAACTGTTATCCACAGCTCTTTTAGTACAGCTTTCAGAAGATAACAAAATATTGTTATATTGTTTAGTATGAGAAACTTTGCAATTTCAGAGGCGTTAAATGGATCAATTAATGCACACATCTTATGTTTCTAAATTTCTGGGCACCTCTAGCTGACTGATTCAGGCTGCAGTCTGCATATGAAAGATGTTTTTCAATAAGGATGTGTGCCCTGCTTCTCAGCTACAAAGCAACAGTTAGCTACAAAGACCAAAATAACACTATATGATAGAACAAATTCTCATCTACAAAACACTATTTCTCAACATATGCACCATCACTGGCTATGCATGTTTGCCAGCAATGAACAGGAGTCTGCATGCCATGCTCACAAATACCTGCACCAGTACAGGTGACTCACTGTAGCTGCTGCCACTGCTGAAATGCACCACACACTGTGCTCACACCCACTGTTTGATCACTGTAAATGTTCACAAGTGCCAATGAATGTCAACGGATGTCATTTTTTTCTTCATGAAGGAATTCAACTGTATGCCTCTGCTTCATAAGCACTTCCATGTCAAACATCAGTTTGTCAGACTGCCCCGCTGTTGCCATTTGCCACATGGCAACCAAATGTGACATAGTATTTGTGAGAAACATTCAAACCTCTGCTGCAGTACCACCAGCATCCACCTTTGATATCGTGGGCTGAAATCATAAAATAGGAGGCCCTACTTTCAGAACAGACCTTGTATTGTCAGACACAACTGCTGCCTTTGCACTTCATGTTTGAAAATTATCTCAGAAAACCACATTAGTGCATATTAAGGAAGTGTAGCATTTTTCATTCAGCATGTTATTTCTTTTTTCCTGTATCCATGGAGCAGGACTAGACAGATACTAAAATATTCAGCTTCTCTTGCTGCCTGAGTAGTTTTACAAATATTTAACCCAGGCACAGAAGCAGTACACTATTTTTCTCCCTGAGAGTACTATCTCTGAACGATATCACTTGCAGGAATAATGTAGAGGATGGGAAATGTGTTCTGCTTCAACTACCAGCTCTAATTCAGTTTTCTAGAGCTATTGTTTGATGCTGCACTGGAATGTCACTGAAATACTGGGACCAATCTCCTTCATTGTGAATAGCAGGCATTATTGTGGCAATCCTGTGGTACTCAGTTCTGCTCAAAAATAAAATTAGACTATTGATAAACAATATGATGAATGTGAATGCCAAACTGTGGAAGTGAAGACCACAAAGTAGATGGTAATGAACGGAAAAATTTGAATCTATAAGGCTGTTTTTACCCTTCTACCAATAATAGATTGAAGCAAATTAAAGGAGTTCCTTAAAATTTATTTCAGAAACACAGCTCCAATATTCAAAATGACTATTAGATTATTTTGTTGATATAATAGATATAATAGAGAGATCTGCACATTTCAAAATGTTTTCCAGTTTCAGCAGAAAATATTCTAAAGTGTATCAAGTATTTGAAAAATACTTCGGTGGCTGGAAGAGAAAAAAGTGAAGATGCTGAATCCAACCATGGAAGTGTTTCTTCTCCACTGCTTGCTTAAAGATTTACTTCCTATCTTTGTTTACTGGCATGGCCCTTTGGTCCCCTGTGAAGCTCCACCAGTTTATGTGACAAGCACAGAAGTCCATAGTAGCAGATCCAGAGGCAAGATCAGGACATGAGATGGTTCATAAATAAACATAGGAACTGTAGGTACGTCTTAGGCTTGTGAGGTCTGCAGCTTCTAACTTCTTATGCGGGAAGAAAAGCGTAGCTCTCCAGAGACAAAAAGTTAACATAACTACTTGGAGGAATGTATGTACATAGCACAGGGATGAAAAATGTTCTTAGTCAGAATGAAGTAAATGCGTTTCAGATACGCAATAGTCCAATGTGAATACTAGATACTGATGCTGTGATTCTTCAGCAGCAGACATGCTGAAAAGTGACTCGACCCCCTCCTATTCCTCAGGCTCTCTCTGCTCAAGGAACCTCTGCTCAGCACTGACACAAGTGTTTATGTAGCCACAGAATGGATTGGATTGATTAACTAATTTATCCCAAATTACCTCTGCAAAAAATGTTTGAGCTCTTTTACAGCTGGATCAATTCTCCAGTTCACCACATAAACAGCTGGACACAACTGTGGGTAGCAGCAATCACAGAGGTGCCTTGACAGTGGGAAAAAGTGCTAGGCATTAGGGTGGGTAGTCACTAACACAGCCACATAAATGAAAAATGAATATGCAACCTAGCAAAAAGGAAATGAATGATTCATAACATGGAAAATATAAGATAGGTTAACACAGTGCTGCGATGGAAAATATGATGCACTGGAGATTTGATACGCTTAGTTATCTTAAACTAACTTCTGACGTTGCAACTTCTGCTGCAAATCTTAAAGCAATTTAGGATTAAGTTGGATTCCATCAACAGCCATGACTATTACTGCCTGATATTTGTCTTGTAATAGTGGCTACTCAGCATCATACAGAAAATGAAATTTAAACATATAAAAGAAAATTATATTTAAATTAAGACATTTTATGACATATTTATCCTGCTATTTATCTTTGCTGAAAAATATTATCGGTAAAAACAATACTTGAAAAAGCCAAAAAAAAAAAGCCAAAAAACTTTAGTAAGATAATTTATTTATGGCTCTTAAGCGGTAATGCGATCATTACCCATGCATAACCACTCAATTATAAATATGGAAATGCTTAATTAATATATTAAATTAATAATTACACAGACATATAAAAGGCTACTTTGCAGTCTTTAGAACTTCAAATTTTATGTGTAACTTCATTGACCCAGAAATGATTAAGAAAATATTAAGGAACTACTGTTCTTTATCAGAATCCTCTGATGTAGTGCAGTACTGAGGATTTCTTCTATCATACACTTTCCAGAGATTCTTTATGCTGATTCTGAAGGGACATAGGACCCTGGTTTTTCTTTGTTTTTGTTTTTTTGTTGTTGTTGTTGTTGTTGTTGTTGTTTTCCAGATCAGTTAAGCACCTACGAATCATTTATTTTTCATATTCCTGATGTTGATAATAACGTAGTCCTCAGGGTCTTCCTGAAGAGAGGAATTTAGGGAAAAATAATGCTCTAAATTATCAATAACTCACAATACTTCTGCAAAGAAGTCAGGACAAAGCTATGAATGAGGTATATAAGCATTATTCATGTTGTTCTTACAGTTTAGGTAAAGTTGATTGATTACCGTTCTCAAAAAATCTGCAAATGCTCATTTACATCCAGAAATCAATCAGTGTGCCTGCACATTAGACTCATTTGTGTTCTGTTCCTGCTGCTTCAATAACTAATGATTTACTTAGCATAAATATTTGTGAAAATTGTGAGTTTATGTAAATATTACCTTAAAATACAAAAATTTAACCTTGTATTTATACTTACATGTTTGTCCTGACTGACTATCTGACTCCAGGAGCCATATAGATGACCTATCTAAACCAACTAAGTTTTTACCTTGTAAAAACTTCCAAAACACGCACCAAAAATAAAATAAAATAAAATAAAATAAAATAAAATAAAATAAAATAAAATAAAATAAAATAAAATAAAATAAAATAAATAAAAATAAAAACAATAAAAGTTGTCAATGAAATTTTTCTGGTCAGAAAATGTTGCAGTACAGCTGTACTTTGTGTTTGATTTGAACAATGATGTTCAAGACATGCTTACTTAAGGCAGGTGTTCTAAGGTCAATGGGTTTCCTGAAGGTCAACAAGACTAAGGAAAGAAGCAGTTTGGGAAGGGATAACATGGCTGTCTTTTATCTGAGAGTTAGTTACCATCAGGTTCTAAGAGGACTTTCAACAGAGGCATGATTTCAGAACTGTAGATGACATTTGAATTGTTATACAAGTGCCTCATTTAGCTTTCTATCTTCTGCAGTTAGTTTGAGTAACAAATGCACCATTAAAAATGCTTTTATTTTCTATGCATTATACAACTGCATCATACAAATTATACCACACAGTTAAAACACTTATAATCTGTATATTATATTGTTACACGTAACATGATGTGGAGGTAGAACACCAAAGTGATGGAAATATGTCAAATGTGTTCTACTATAAAACAATGAACACTACACTTTTTAATTCTTCACAATGCAAACATACTAAAATGCAAGATAAATGTTCCGAGATTGGCAGTGATTGTCCATGTATGGAATTTAAAGTCTCAGTTATGATGTATAGAAGTTGAAAATGGCATGAGATTAGTTTAGAAGAAAAATAAATTCTCTCTCCCTAATCTGTATTATCCATTGGATCAAAAGAACTGCTTTAAGTGATTTTATTCAGTAATTTTCAAAAAACAGATTGTCAGTAGCTGGAGCTTTATGTTGCAGACTGTGGAATTCTGTAATTGCTCTCCCTTCCTGACCACAGTCATTCTAATGTCACAATTCTTCATAAGTAAATTAATAAAAGTTGAGGACTTGTTAGGTAAATTTTGAAATGGGGAAATGGACAATTTGTGAAGTTCCTGTGGAAAAGGTCATTTTGATATTCCTGAGATTTACAGTAATTATACTTATTACATAGTGGTTAACAAATCTTCATTGCCACAATAAACAACTAAAAAGAACAAATAGGAAAATAATTTAAAAGTCTTTACATATTCTTATTAAGCTGGTGAATGATTCAGGGGCCTACATTTTTTTTTTCAAATACTGCTTTCATGACTTCTTTTCTGTGAATTGCAATAAGATTTATGCCACTAATTAAGTCATATGTCAGAATAAGACACAGCCCTTGAAATCACAGAGTCTCATTTCTATTCATAACAACTTATGAATTTCAGGAAAAAAATAAAAATAAAAATGACACTGCTTGTTAAATTCAGAAATTGTCTGTAGTAGCAGTACTACCAGCAGCCACTATTACAACAGCATCATTGTCAATGATCTAACTGCATATGTTTCACACTGCTGTGAACACAAGTTTTGTAATTAGTTTCACACTAGTAGTCTTCTGCTCTCACTTCAAACCCTTTTAGGCCATCCAGCCAGGTCTGTGACAAATTAAAGTTCCTGTGTTTCAAATATTGTCTGGACAAGTTAGTGTTCTATCTTCATCTTGTCATGTTGATGGCATAGAATATGTATATTGTGAACATGCCAAATAAGATAGATATTTCCAGATAATATAAGATAGATTTTCTAGATAATGGTGTGTGCTGAGTTTCTTTAAGCCTATGTAGTTGAAAAGGAAAGAATAAAGGTAAAAATCCTGTGGAAATAAATTAATTTAGACCTCAAAAAAATTATGAATATATGTTCTTCATCATTGTATTGTCCTGGTGATAGGCAAGACATAATATTGTAGTTATCGAAATTATCTAATCTGCTATATAACAATTTTTTAAGCATTATCACTTTTACACAGGCTTTTCCTGGGGATATTGGTTTCATGACATCATTTGTAGAGTGTCAGCTAGATACAGAGAAATTATAAATAGAATCCTAATATGTTATTATAAATCAGAGAAGACATTTGGAAAGTCTGCTCTTTTCTTCAGAAAAAAAAATGAGTTTATGTATACAGATGTATACATATGTATATGTGTAGGTGCTGCAGAAATGTAGTAACCCCAGGGGGAGCAGAGATAGTAAGTTGTGGAAAGGCATCAACCTCGAGATATGGTCTATAGGAGGGCTTATGCTAAGAATCCTGTGGGAGGCAATCTCAAGATATGCAGCAGTCTGATCACTGTAGGTCCTTTTGCACCTAACCTGTCAGTCATCTTCTCCTCCATCAGGACCTTCACCTCTACTAGGCCAGTTCATACATGGCAAGGGCAAGCCGATGAGCTGCAAGTAAGTCAGTTGCACACACTGGTTGTAAATTTGGGCCCTAGTGACTTGTGGAACAAACTATAATTCTGAAATAGTTATAGAACAGGTATGTTTATAAGTCTTTCCTAGCCTGAACACCGAAAGAAGGTAAACAAAGGAATACGTGCAAGTCATGGTATTTCTAAGATAAGAAATGGTTATTACAATTAATTCTAGAAATTCATTACAATATTCTACTTTTATTCTAAGCCACAAACTCCACCCCTAATTAATGACCCCATATTGTTTCCAATGCTCATTCTCAACTACTCTTAACAATATAATAGATTAGCCCTTTATTCACTAGTTTCCAGTTTTTCACAGAAATTGCATTCTGGCCTTAAAAGGATATGTGCTTAATGTCAGACAAGTGTACCTAAAACAGGATGCCAAAGCTCTATCAGTTTTAATGTTGAAACGTATCTCTTGAGTTGTTAACACAAAACGTGGCAAACAAAAGAATACAAAGAAAATTGTGTAGGGAAAAAAAAAAGAAAAATAAATAAATAAAGAGGAAAGAGAAAAAGAGGAAGAAGTTCTATGAAGTTCATAGAATATTTTAATTATTCCATATAAGCAAGTACAAATTATCAGTCACAAGATACATGCTTTTTTCCTACGTGGAAGACGACAATGACAGTTTTCAAGCATGTGAACCTCAGTACCTGCATAATTGTACTGAAACCTCCTATGACCTCAATACTGATACCTGTGATTCCAAATTATGTAAATATGTTCCAAATGTTGTAATTTAATTCTCATACCCTCCTACCTCTGGGGGAAAAAAAAAAAAAAAAAAAAAAAAAGCTTATTCCCATGCTTTGCTATAAACTCCTTTTAGTAAGAATCCCCACAAGAAAATATGTCAATATAAAAGACAAACAAACAAACAAACAAAAGCTCTTTACTTTTGCAGTATTTCCCTATACACATTACTTCTATTACTCCAAAGTTGTTGTCAGAACATGTAATCAAAAGTTACTTCTGAGCATTTCCGTAAATATATTACAATTCTAGATTAGAAGATGCAAACTGCATGAATATGTTGGATGTAGCCAGACTGTGCCAGTATCTACAGCACGGTACGCACAATAAATATGAGAAAAATATCGCTTAATATGTTACAAATGCATAAGCAAAAAAAAAAAAAAAAAAAAAAAAAGAAAAAAGAAAAACTGCCTTCATTTATTCATATTCACCAGAGATTATAAAGAAAATGATAGCTGATGCCATTTCTTGTACTGAGTTTGACCTTAGAGTTGTCCAAGTGTTATCGCAAAGCTGGGAAGAAGCAATCTTTCCTTTTTATTTTATCTCAAAGGATAGGATCATCAAACAAATGCATTTTCCTTGGTTTATTTCTTGTCTATTTAGTACTGGATCCCCTTAATGGTATAATATTACATGAATTTTATGAAATAGAACTCTTTAATATATTCAAAAATTATTCAGATGCAGGACATAAAGGTATACAAAGTCAGTTCTTGGATAAGACTACAGCAGGAGGATATGTTGACTGCCTCGAGTGCTTAGAGGCCTTGCAGAGACATCCTGATAAATTGGAAGGCTGAGCAATCATCAAGTGCATTAAGCTCATCAAGAGAAACTGACAGATTCTGAGGATGAGGAGGAGAGTGAGGCAAGGCCTCATGGCAGCCTACAGCTCCTAACAAAGGGAGAGCAGGGGCAGCACTGGTCTCTGCTCTCTGATGACAGCACCAAGACCCAAGAGAACGGCATGAAGCTGCATCAGGGTCAGGTTAGGTTGGGTGTTAGGAAAAGGTTCTTCACCGGTGAGCATGGAACAGTCTGCCCAGGGCAGTGAACATGGCCCTAAGCTGACAGAGTTCAATAAAATATTTGGGAAATGCTCTCAGACATAGGGTTTGAAATTTGGGTGGTTCGGTGTGGAGGCAAGAGCTGAACTGGATGATCTTTGTGTAAACCTTTCAAGTCTATGATTCTATGATAGTTACTATTCCACTGTTAAGCATAGTTATAACTCTGAAATTAATCATATAAATCTTAGACAATGCAACTTTGTGATGTGTATGTTATGAGGTGATTAGCATGGAAACTGGGGCAGTGAACATTTGCATGGTAATGAAGCATTCTTTCATAAAGGTGTCAAAAGCAATCTAAGAGGCTAATGAAATTTTATACAAACCACCTGCTGGTCACCTTCACTTCAATTAAATGACTTTAGGGGAAGTAAGAGAACCTTTCTTATTAAGCACAAATTAGAGTGCTGATAAACACAGAGCAAACAATAAGTAATGAACAGTATGTAACATGAAGAAATAAGGCTACTTTGTCCTATACAGAAAATTAACTATGATTACTCCACAACAAGGACCATGCTTTGTTATTGTTGCAGGAACTAAAGCTACTTCTGTCCCTAGAATCCTCACAGTAGTAGCTAAATCCAGAACAGTAATTCAATCATCCTTCTAGATTCTGCATTTCAAACAGGATTTTTTAAATTTGTTTGTATAAATGGGTCAGTGACAGATTACCAAGAAAAAAAAAAAAAAAAAAAAAAGCCATTCTCAAAGACAAAGACATTAGAGCTATGGTATCTCATCAAATTCTATAGCCTCAGAATAAAGAGTTTTGTACTTACTGTGTCCCATTTAAAAAGACACTAGGTAAGCAGAAATACTGAGTATTCCCCATTGTCACATTACTTCTATCATCAATCAATTTTCACTCAATACAGATTTTGTTCTGTATTTAAAATTTGTTATATGCTAACACTGAAAAACTTAACGGAAGATCACTTCTACAGTGGTTCCTAAACTTTTACAGATTAAAAGTCAGCTAAAGGACAGAAGAAAATAGGTAGTAAGACCATTTTTCAGGCATACCCTGCAGGCATTTGTGAGTGGATTTCTGCCGTTCACCTTATTGAGGGGAAAAAATAAATAAATAAATAAAATAGAAAAGGGTAATGATTTGAAGAATTAATTACACAAAGTATTCTTTTAATGCTTGCTTACAACATCACAGTAGTCTTTAGATATTGCGGATGATAATTGTAACTGTTGATGAGGAGACATGATGTAAGGCTGGTCTGCTTTAACGAGCAAAAGAAACAACTGAATACCTAAACGTGACAGAAGGCATTAAGACGTTCCTCTTTGCCTTCCTTATCTGTGTGTGCAGAGCCTTCTCCATTGTCCTTGCATTCCACAGCAATCTGCAACAAAAGGAGCGCTGGGACAAAGTAGACAACCCCTAAGGAGTGACAATGGACAATCACAATACTAGAAGGATGCTAGATGACATTGAAGATTGCTAAATACATCCATGTCAGTTAGGCAGTTGTTGGGGGTGGATAGGTTAATGAATGTGGGAATGTAATAAATGTGAAAAACGAGAAAATATAGCCTGTTCATAAACGACCAACTGGTGGAACATTCTTGTAGAGTTATCTCAATGCTACCGCAGCTCTGCCAGTAAAGATTATCATGCTTAATGGTAACAAAACTTTGCTGTTAAGTTTCTATTTGTCAATTTAATAAAATCAGTAATTAGTAAGATGATAACGTTCCTACTGATTTTAAATTACTGAGTATCATAAAAATAAAAGCAGATGACTCTAAAGAACTACAGAGAATATAACAATATCAAGAAACTACGTGATAAAGTGGCAGATGATACTGGTGAATGATAAATTTAAAGTAATACACATCCCTAAGCATGTGTGTTGGATGACATGCTGCAAGCTACCTAATTTACACAGGAAAGTGATTTGACAGTACTTGTAAACAGTGTTGATCGCTCAGTGGTCAAAGTGCAGAATTACGCAGAAAATAATAGAAGATTAAACACATGAAATCATTATAGAACTCTATAAATCTCCAGGGTTCCTGCATCTTGAGTGTATACTAGCTCATAATTTGGAGGAAAAAAAAAAAAAAAAGAAAAAGTAACAACATCATCTTGGTTTCATGTGAGATGGGATTAAAAAGACACCAGCATCTTGGTTATTCTTGAACAATGAGACCACATCTAAAACATGACCAAACCACAAACCAGAGAAGAGTCACTACCTTTATGGTAGGGCAGCAGGGGCTGATGTGAGGTCAGGACAGCCAGCCTGAGTTAGGCAAGTATGCCATGTGCCATGTGACAGAATACAGAAAACCATAAGCTCTGAGTAGTTGGGCTGCTCCTTAAGAATGAGCTGAACTTTGGTGAGTTGATGGTGAGGTATTGTGTTGCTAAAGGAGGCACTATTCAGCAAACAGCTGTGTTGTTAGCCAGGCATCATTCTGCATGTAGCTGTATTGACGATATATATACATATTGTTATAACCGTTTTTGGTTTTGTTGTTATTGTTTTGTTTTTATCTATTTGTCTTTTCTGCCTTTGTAAGTAAATTTTTATTTCAACCTGTGAGTTCTTTTTCTGTTCTTGTTCTCTCTCTCACTGTATCTTGGAAGAAAGTGAGCAAATGTTTGTGTGGTGTTTTGCTGACTTCTTTGTTAAACCACAGCATCAAGTCAGAACAGAATCATAGGATGGACTTTGACTTCAAATAGAAAAAATGAGGGACTTGTAATAACTGTGTAATCACAAGAAGTGTGGAAAATATTTCTGTTAATGAAATTTCTAAAACTAGTCCAAAAAAACCACTGCACAAAGTTTTAAAGAAAAAGTAAACAACTTTTTCACTTTGCAGGTAGGTCATGGAAGAGTCTTGTAGCACAAAGAAGTTACTTATGTCCAATTGTAAATAGATACAAAAAGCAATTTCAGACATTAATGAAGGAAAGACTATTTAAATTTTTCAACTAAAGATAGCATTCATAAATTAAGAGGCTTCTAAGCCGTGATTGACTGAAAGTTGGATTAGCATTACTGCATATCTTATTAGCTTGAGAACTCATATCAGCTACTGTCAAACAGTGGGTGATAGCCTTTCCTGACTGGGAATTATTTATTTATAGTTCTTTATACTAACAAGTCATATGCTTATAAGAAGATAAATTATATAATTTTTGTGGGAAGCAACTGTGAAAAACACCAAGTGAAATAAAGTCTTTAGATTTACAGGATCATGAACATTCTGCTCTTTTGTCACTTACCTTTTCATGTTGGCCAGTTCAGAATTTTATCCTATGATAGTTTTAATGACCATTTCTAACTTAAACAGTTATTACTACTCTTTTATTTTTGCTTATAATTATGGAAAAAAAAAAAAAAACAAAACAAAACAAAAAAAAATAAACCATCCTATTTTAATGGTTAACGAGGGGAGTAGTACAACATTTGTCAAAGCATTTGAGTAAAAACATTTTTTATTCTTCTGGCTCTTTATTTATTAATGAAAAATAAATAGCAGGTGATTCAACTGTTACTTGTGTTCTCAAATACATTTTTGCAATTGTAGATGGTTTTAGTACAGAGTTGTGTACCTAAAATTTGAGTGTGTTTTGGAGATCTGGAAAAAAAAAAAAATAATGTTTCTAAATAGATGATAAAGATTTATCATCTATTTAATCACCATCTTTTCCAAAGCAGATTGTCCTTATTCTGAGACTTTCTTTGAAAACAGTGTGAAAGGCTCAGTCTTGAATTTGTTAGCTGGATTCTCTTCTGTTACCAAGGAGAATGCAGACTGCCTGCTAGATTTTCCATCATTCCTTTGTTTCTTAGTCCAATTTGTTACATTATCTCAGACAAGCTGGGTAATTCCGTCCGCACATGTGGAAAAGCCGAGCAGTTCTGTAAGGATTTTGCTGTATGAGCACATAAAGGGTGTTAGAAGATGTATTAATGACATTTAACTATTTTCTAAACACAGTAGAAATAATAGAGATCACTGGCTTACTTCTCATCATTTTTTAATATTTAAGTCATTTTTAACCTGACATTAAAACGGAAATAAATTATGTGAGGTCCAGTGCAGCTGCTTCTCTCAATACTTTATTCATCAGAAAATTCATTAACTGGAGTTATGATGACAGTACATAAAAATACCTAAAAGTGTTTTCCATGATAGCAATAATTAAGGAATGAAATAGCTTCTTCCAAAACATCAGCTTTTGAAAAAATAAAAAAATAAAAAAAAATAGCTAAGCATCTAGATTAATCCCTGGAACTAAGTGATAATAAATAGACATAGAAAAGTAATTTGCAACTGGCTTTAAAATAGAATGGGAACTTAACCTACATTTTCTTTTCTCGACTCACTCTATAAACAGTATCTTCACAACTTACGTTTTAGAAATGCCAATAAATCTCAGGGTTATTTGAGTCTGATTTGTGTTTTGTGGTTCCACCTCTGTGACTACACTTCCTTTCTATGCTGAACACTATCCAAAAAAAAAAAAAGAAAAAGAAAAAAATAAGAAAAAAGCTGTTTCACTTATCACCATTCATCAGGGATGATTCAGTAATCCTGGCACCTTCTTTTACACAACCTCGTCAATCAAACAAAAAAGGTTAGACATGCAACAGATGAAAAGAAGTATGTTTCCATTGCATTAGACAGGCATTATCTGCAATAGTAATAGGTGATATCATTGCCATCTTCACAAGGTAATGCACTGTTTTCTTACAGAAGCCTAAAAGTTTAGTGCTGCCAGCAGTCGTTGCTTCCAAGGAAACTAACTGACATCTAGTTACTACAAGATGAGCTGACCCCAGCTTGTGAAACCACATGCTGCTTATTGTCTGAAAGGATGATGCATGTCACTACTGCACATTCAATTTCTGATTTACAAAGGAAAGATCTTACAGAGTATTCACATACAAGAAAATCACGTTAAAAACTTGGATGGCAACACCTCCCTTTTGATCATTAATTAATTGTAGCAGTTCTCTTTAATGAAGGCTTCTCACCTGCTTTTGTTAGCTTTTCTTGTTTTTTGTTTTTTTTTGTTTGTTTGTTTGTTTTTGGGTTTTTTTTAGCAGAGCAAGAAATTCATCTTTCAGTTTTATAAAACAAGTATGAAATCTGCAAGCTAATGAGAAAACAGGCTGCTATGTTTGTATTTTTACAGTGAATGGGAAGGGAACAACTTTTATCTGTCAGAAAACTTAGGCAGTTCATATAGCCTTGTACATGGTAATGCCATAATTTACATGCTGAAAATATTAAGTTGTAACTAGTGACATACAGGAGGACTGCTTCCCTCACGTGAAATAAGTGAGGCTTTGTTGAAAGATCATTGCCTCCAGTGCAGACAAAAAAACAGTGTCAGGTTCGAAGTATCACTTTTATCAATGATGGGGGAGAGAAAATTGAACCCAGTTTAAAAATAATTCCTGAAGAAAAACATCAGTGAGTATATTTATATATACATATATATGCTCATGTGCTTATGTGCTTACACAATAATGAAGTCTAGTAAATTTGACTCTGGCATTATGCCAGGTGTGGATTATGTTACAATAATTATAAGAGCATATAGAATAAGGGGAAAAGAGAAAAACACAATCATGTTTCTGGACCATATTAATAAAAATAAAATCTATTACGAAATCTTCAGGAACTTCTAATAACAACAGAAAACTGCTGTCATATCATTTGAAATATGTTAGGAAGACTTTTTAATCCTAGGAAGCTTGAATTTTTTTGCTTCAGAGGAGCATTGTGGGAAGCTGAACAAATTTAAATTTCTGTACAAGACTTTTTAGACATGTGTATGCATATGTGTGTTTCTTCCAGGCTAGGTTTATGCCTTTCCATCCTGGGTAAAAACATTAGATGACAAAAAAATCTTCCATTTTGTAAGCACTCCTAATGCTGACTGCCAGCAGTGAGGCTTTAGAATGAGGACTCTGGCCAGCCCAGTTTGTTCTCTGGAATAATGAGGAAGAAGAAGGCAATCTCAGTTTGGTTCATTTAATCTCTTCTCCATCCTACACTGTAAGTAGAATGTTTAGGAGAATACAAGGTGCCCTGCATCAAATTTTGTTGCCAATAAGCACCTAGCCCTCTGACGTTATTCAGAAAATCAGTTCTAAATTTCCTGTTTAATTTTCCTCTATCTTAATTCTATTATAATATTTGGATACAGATTCTCATATTTGATATCCAGCTTCCCTAAGAATTATACTACATTTTCTCAAGTCATGTGGTGTACATTCAGACAGAAATATAGAAGAATGAGCAATAAAAAATTCTGTATAAGTCTATAAGTTTTTGTGACAGCCCAGTAAATATACTTCACTGTTACAGGCTTTTATTAATACTGATAGGTGTCAGGATATGGGATTATCTTTTGTTTTTTTCATCTGTGACAACAATCATAGAGGTAAGGTGACTATCTACACTTGTTTTAGCTTTGGGCAGTTATCTGGTGTAGCAGCATGTTAATTACTGGATAGGAATAACATATCAGTGTGGACTGTCTATAACCAAAAGGGGGGAAAAAGGAAAAAAATAAAAAAAATAAAAAATAAAGGGAAAAAAAAATAAAAAAGGGGGATACAGAAAAGAGGGTATTAGATGATATCATGTACTACAAATTGTAAATACAAATCACAATGGGCAGTTATTGATTACTATAGGAGTACAGCCTTAGAAGCCAGTAATCCTAAATGTACCAAAGAGTGAGGAAGAGAAAACCCCACATATTTATCTGTAAAGGATGCAAGATGTTGATGACTTGCTGTAACTCCCTCCCTGCTTTTCTGGAAGTAGTAGACACTGAGATCAAAAGTGATATTTAAGGGTGACTGGAGGAAAAGGTTAAATACTAGGAAGTCTGTGTATGATATTAACTGTAAATATCAGTGTAATTGGACTAAGAGCAATTACTCTAGTTACACTGTTCATGCTTCATAAGACTAAGTATAAATTTTTATAGTATGGTGTTTTCCCTTTTTCCAGCATAAAATTTCTATAATGCTGTAATGTTAAATATATCAGAGAATGCAGAAGAAGATAGAGATAATCCAGTGCACAAGAGGCCTTTATTTTGCATAGCAACTATGACAAGAATGACTACTATGGAACACTTCCACCTTCTATTTCCGTCTGGTTCTCCTACACTTTTCTCATTTAATGTAGTGCTTTTCTGTTTAAGAATTATAGACCCATTCACCTAGTTTTAGCTAGTTTTAGTATTAACAACATCTCATCAGCCGTTCTGTTGATTATTTTATATAATATCAGATACACTCAGGATGTTGAAGCTTATTCTGTTTTGTACTTTATTTGCAACAATTTTGGCTTTAGAGAAAGCACAAAACTTCAGAAGATTTATAAACAGATATACAGTTTTAGATATACACTTCCTCTGAGACAAAGGGGATTTGGAGGAGCTATGAGTGGAGTACTCTGATTGTACCTCCACATGGGATCCGTATCAAATTTCGAACTCCTTAAGGCTCACTCCCAATTAACTTATCAAGACAGAAAGTCAAGCAGAAATATCAAGGTTGCTTGAGAATGAAGAAGAGTGTTTTCAGCAACAAAGGTTTTTGTTTTAAAAGACAATGATGACAGCAAAAACATATGCCAGAGTTAGCCAGTGGTGATGGTTATTGGTGTTGTCTGTTAGAGCTACACATTGGCAGTTTCTCACGCAGTGAAAATAGCATGACTTATTTTTATGCACTGTTCATTGCAACTACAAAGGGAATATGAATATAAAATCAAGATCCTTAAAACTCTTTGCAGCTATGAAGCTTGCAGAAAAACTAGATTACAGTTATTTGAGTAATTTGCAAGTATTACTATTATCAGGTTTATTAGTATTCATGTAATACTTTTTAGTTTCAACAATCTCTATTTTATCCATTCCTTGTCAGTCATTTTTGTCTGAAAACTTTTAGAGAAAGGACTTATTATCATTTATTTTCAACAGAAAATAAAGGTATTGTTATCAATTCAAGTAAATAACACTGCATCCACCACCACTGAAATAGTCACTATCCATCCAATAGACTGCAAGCCTCCCAGATAGACAAGGAACTTAACAAGGACAGCTGGCTGACTCTGGGCTGCATGGTGCAGATCATCTGTAAACAGAGACTAGCCCTTCATCAACTCCACTCTTTGGAGCAGTTTTGGTGAATGTCATATAATAAACATCTCATACAATTTATGTATAGTCACATAAATGGGTAAATAACAGTAAATATATACTCGATAGTGAAATTTCAATAGTAGCATGTAATTTGTGGTTGTTAACTGTTGGGTTTTTTATGTTTTTTGTTTGTTTGTTTGTTTGTTTTGTTTTGTTTTTGTAGCAACTTGTAGTACATATTTGTTTTACCAGTGATAATAATGGTACTATGTAATGAAGAAATTCTGTTAAACCAAGCCTCAGAGTCTCTGTTTACTGTTTAATCATACAAACCCACAGGCACAACTTCACACAACAGATTGAATAACCCTCCCAGACAGTGACCATGACATTATATACATGCCCAGCACTACCAATTCCTTATCTCATAGATAATTAACTGTTCCCCATGGTTCACAACAACAGTATCACCAGTGGCTGGTGAAAATGAAGATGGTCGTCTCTTTCTTGTCCTTTTTCAGAAGCCCTTTTTGACAGTATCATTTGAATATACTATAGAATCTCAAAAGATTCTTTACATTAACACAACTGAACATGTTTATGAATATTTATGGAAAAAGGGCTGAAAATAATTACCTAATCTGAGTTTTCCTTAATCTTACTTTACATACTCAATTTAGTTTCTTCTACACAGATGTCACTCACAATAGTAATCTTTCTAGCGATCAAAACTCAAATGTGTAATATATTTTAAGAGAAAAAGAAAATAACCAACAAACTTTCTTTAATGTTTGTTCAAAATGTCTTAAGGAAAAACAAAAACCAAAAAAACAAACAAACAAACAAAACTAGTGACCCAAACACAAGTGCTATGAAAAATTAAAGAAGAATTGACCTATAGAGCTCCCATGCAAACATGTAAAAATAAAACAATTGAGAACTGTAAATGAAGACTTTTACCAAGGTATCTAAAATTATTACATTTCAAAAATGAGAAGGTAACTTCCTCAAAAACAAACAAACAAAAAAAACAACACCAAACTGTATCTGATTTTGTTTTCTAGTTTTACACATAAATTGCTGTGTACAGACACAGTATCTTTTGTATTTCATGCACAATAACAAAATATTATTCTCTAAGAAGGTTTTTCAGATGAAGAAGAATGAGAATGTCTCAATTTTTAAAAGCACTTAATTTTGAATATTTAAAAAAAAAATGGAATAAAAACTAAGCATTCCTTTAAAATACACCTTGCCCAGCTATTTTTGAGCTTTTAAGATCAATTTTTCTGTCTGAGCTTTAATTGTGGTCAAGACTCTGTTACCAATGATAGTTTACTTTGCTATAGCTATGTCACTATAAATGTATTAATTAATACTGTCAAATAAGTACATCATGTCACAAACCCGTTTTCAAACTGTAGACAAATTGCTACTTTTTGAACATCATCTCAAGCTCTGTGGCCTGTAGAGAATGCAGTTGTGGAAGAAGGAGAATATATGGGCACATTAAAGTCTGCTCTGTTTTTTTTGTTTTTGTTTTTGTTTTTTGTTTTTTAGAAAGAAACATAGCAAAAACAAAGTTTGATATGGTTGTCTCATATGAACTCACGTAAGGTTGGAAATCACAGCACTTTCTGATTCTTCGAATTCTTTCTTAAGAATAGTAGGCACCCTACTATGAGATGTTTTAGAACATTTCCATACTGAGGAAAACTTTTGTCTCAATAAGAGCTTCTAAGCATCCTGGTACTGTCCTTCATTTTCGGAATGGTTTAGTGTACTGTAGTTGTCTTTTATTTTCAAAATAGTTTCAAGTACATTAGTATCTCCTTACAGCTACAGTACAGCTACAGTGTTATCAGACTTGCACTGTAGAAGTGATCTTGCAAGTGTTTTTCTAGATGGTTTGGATACAAAACAGAATCAAAACAGAGACGAGTTCAGGAGATATGACATAAATAAATAAAGTTTTGAGTCAAGTCTTTCTTACACTTTTTTTTTGGCAATACCAATGATGAAAGGAAACACAAGATAATAAAATAATACCAAAATAAATAAATAAATAAATAAATAAATAAATAGATAATAAAATTTTTTTAAAAAATTAAAGTTTTATTTTTGATCTTGTGAGAGCTCTAATAAATAAATAAATAAATAAATAAATAAATAATCTGAACTGCTGTCTTAAAGTTAGCAAATTTGATACTATTCATTTCCTGTTAAATCTGGTTAAAATTAGGACATTTATTTTAAAATTAGAACATAGAATGAACAGAATGAAAAACACATGAGAAGATGAAAAGATCTTTTTTGCCTTGATAGAACTTCTCAAAGGCTGTGGAAGACAGCTAAGAACAATAATGGAACCAATATGCTGTGATAACGCAGGTCCTTCCCACAAAAGCACTTGATTTGCTGAACTGAAAAAAAAATTGGGATGTCAGAATAATAGCATTAGCAGGATGAATAATTTAAACAACTCACATATTTTCCGTGATTTTTAGGAATTCATCTTTCTGGAGTATTATGAATGGTATATGCTTGTATTTGCATTGTAGAAGTAGAGAATGTGGCTTTTGTTAGAATTTCTGATTTCTAAATGGCAAGTACTCCCCCCAGAAATGGGTCTAAGATGCATTACTTTTGAAATACATATTTTATATTATTATATTATATTAATTATATTATGTTATATCAATATTATATTATTTTATATAACTTATAAACTTTATTATCCACAAAGAGATATGAAAATGAAGGCTACCTGGCAGGTGTAGTATGCTACAGAGCTGACAAAAGAAGTGACTCTCATTTCATAGAGGGGTTCAAGATTTCAGAAAACAGATTTCATGCAAAATTTGAACTAAACCTCCAAGAAATTATGGGAAGGAATATCGAATCAGAATTATTTAAATTTTACTTTATGGGAACAAAGCAAAACAAATTGAAACTAAAGCAAACAAATAAATCTCCTTTTCATGTGTTTTACTTCATTAATTCACAAATATATATACATACTTATATGTGTGTGTGTGTGTATATATATATATATATAATATAAGTATATATATTTATATGTATATATATATAAATTCTCCAATGTCTTTAATTCTGGCCTTGTCACAGCAGGATATTTAACTACTACTTTGTCAAGTTTTGCGTAATTGTATAGATTTGCTCACTTCTGATGAAATGCTCCATTGAGACAGTTACAAGCAGTTTTAACAAATGTTCCTTTTCTATAAAACTATAAGAGAATTTACTCTTACAAATTGAGATGACCAAACTTAACAATTTTAACTCAGAATTTTCTTCCTACATTTAGGATATTTTCCAAATTAAAGGTAGGCCCTTGAAAGAACTGAAGTAAGTACAGCACGACAACACCAATATCAGGTATGCTATTCTCAGTAGCTCAGTACCAAAGAAAATGATTGGTTGCAGGGAAACTACTTTGCCCTAAGAGGAAAGGAATTAATCTCACTTTCTCTCTTAAACATGTAAACAAGACTAAAATGAACTTGAATGTGCATGTTATTTTTTATTTTTCTTTGCTTATTATGTTGCATCTTTGAATGTACATAGGACACAAGAAGTAATTCATAAGATGATTTTGTTGGAAAGCTGTATTTTAGAATGGAATTAGAAATCTATCTACAAAGAACAAAGTGTATTATCATCTTCTACTTCATTTGACATACTAGTGTGGTCTCTATAGGTTTGCAGTGAAATCCTTGGAGTGTCACTATATCACTTTGGAACTAGTAATGGAACAATCACATTGTCTCTACGGATTTGCTGTGAGAGTGTTTGCTATTGCAACTTCATATTGTAATGGCTTCACAATGGAATCCCCTTAGAGTGATCCTGAAATCATCTTGCCATCATTATCTCACACTGTAAATGGCATCATAATGGGGTCCCCATTAAAGACTCACACTAAAATCTTATTGAAATTGTTGCTGTGTTATTGTCCTACCAAACTGATTTGGGATATAACTTTGAAAACTATGATAACAAGTAACTTTTCAAAATAACCCTATTTCTAATACAATATGTTTTGTTTATCATTTTTATTGTTTCCATGATCACTATAATGTATAGTGTTCTCTAGTGTGCTTTGATCATTATCCTTTTTAAAAATAATGGCATCGGTTGTTTTTTTTTAACAAATGTGAGCTTTTAAAGTGTTTTAACTAGAAGATATTTCTTTTAAGAAACATCAGTAATAGTATTTAATAAGTATAGAAGCCTCTTAAGAGTACAGTCAAAAAATTAAACATTGTAATTCTTCTCATTCTTGCCACTGAAAAGTGTGACAATTCAAATATATTTCTGTTGAAAGTGACAAAACAAAACAAAATAAAACAAAAAACAGTGACAAGAAAAAATTAGTCCATTAAAGACAATATCTTGAATCTCAGAATACCAAGTTTCTAGACAGAAAACAAAGGGTGCAGGGCTGTGGGCAGTTTTGCTTTCTGTGTTCAAGTACATTCAAAGTCATGCTGCTTCCAGGCTGTTTTTTTTCAGGGTCAGAACAATGGTCTGGCAACTTAGTCGTAGGGCTCCACATTCTTAACTAATCTTGTGCAGCTCTGTTCTACATAGAAGAGGACTAATAAGCTGCACATTGTTGCACAAGGCTGGTCTTAAGCAAGCTGAGTGATTTAAAAAAATAAAATTATTTAAAAAGTTAAAAATGTTGCAGAAATTCATCAGATTTGTAACTTGTCATTAGTAATTTCACCTAAGCCTTAAACTGAAGTAAAATTAAAATAATTTGATATTTTCATGCTTATTAGGCAGGATATGAGTTGTGTTTTCTGTGTTTTTGTTTTTGTTTGGTTTGGTTTTCCATTTTCTTTACAGTGCACTGGATTCAACAGATACGTTTCAAGAAACAGACCCAGTTTATGATACTTGCATATAATGAGGGTGCAAGCTGAGGCTCTCTTAAGGTATTTGGCTTATCTGCAGATAAAGAAGTAAAGGAGATTAAAAAGCTCACATTACATGCGCAGGCCAATTAACATTTAGCGAAATTTTATCTCAAAGGCAGATACAACAATGATTAATTATTATATTTTGACTAATTCAGTGATATGATGTATTTTCTCATTATAGGTAGAAACATTCAGGCAAGCTTCAGTTAGCCCCAGGCTAAGGTCAGGGATTTCATACCTCAAAATGGATAACACTTGTAACCTCTGTTTAGTCTAACACATCCAGATTACCATCCTTCATTATTGGCTTGATGTCTCTTTTGCAAGAAACAGTTAATATCTGTCTTTAGGTTTTAAGTCATTTAAGCTTCCCTTGCAGGGTATGTGGGTTTTGCATGAGCACTGACAAGATATTCATATACAAGATTACAGTGTGGATTTGGACTCATCTTTGGCCTTTTGATTCTTCTTGCTTTATAGCCCCAAGCTGGTCACAACTGCCATTATCTCATCAACCATGTGATTATTTTCAATATTTTAACTGGTAGGACAATCAGTAGATTTTCTTAGCCTGTTGAAAGATTTTAATTCATCTGAATGTAGTGGCAGCTGCTACGACTGCCTCCAGCTACAATTACTTTAGCCCTAAGGAAGTCTTTTTTGCATGGTAAACATGAAGCATAAGTGCCAAGTTATCTTCAGCTTGTAACAAGTTTTTGCGTGGGTTTTTTTTTTTTTTTTTGTGTGTGTGTGTGTGTGTGTTTTGTTTTGTTTTGTTTTGTTTTTCCCTGTTTTATAACAGTGCAGCAATTTAACCAAGCCGTACTATGAATGGTGTCTAGACAAAATCATGAACTACCATTGCGAATTTTTGAATACCTAAATAAGGGCCAATAATCAAAATTTCCAGGTATCCAGGTGAAATGTATTGCAGATTCCCTTAGAAATCTATATGATTTGTTTTACATTAAAGTCTAATATAGTAAACCACTTTCCATGAAGATATTTTCCTTACAACACTAGAGTCAGGAAGACTTTTTGTTTTCTTGGGTTTTACTAAGTAAAAGCTTTAAAATTAGTTCGCTTCTCTGCTCCTCAAAAGCTGTGATTAGAGATGTACAGCAATCTTGATATTAATGAAATGTCAACACCATTATACTGTAGGAATGACTAAACGGGTTCATCAAAGTTGTTTATGCATTATGTAACATTTAAACATTGTGTAATTTGGAAAGTGGAACAGAGTATTTTTATGCCTTTTTAAATTATAGATTATTCCTCAGAGTAAACTATTTTGGATATTGTATCTAACAAGGGTTTTCAAAACAAACTCTAAAAGACTAAGCTTTAAATTAGTATGTTAAAATTAAAAGATTCTTGCTAGTGAGATAACATAATGATTTAGTGAACAGAACAAATGACTATGACCATATCCAATATAAAATCTTTTCCATATCTACCACCCTTCATTAATTGTAATGAATGGAATCATTTGAAGCTGTGATGTAGACCATTAAGTGATTTTATGGAGCTCTTCCAGATCTGTATAACAGTGAATATTTTATGCCATCCTACACTTTTAAGCATGTGCCTAAAATCACACATAAAAATCCTCTTGAATATCTATTAGAGTTCATAATTACAGTCTTTCATTCATACAAACATGAAGTTTATGTGTCACTATGCATCACTCACTGATTCAAACAATTCCCAAAATTACAAATATTTCAGTATTTTTATTTTTTCATCATATCTAGTGTGGATATTTGAATAACCTCTGAATTACATAAATATGTTATCTTTGGTCTGTTAAGATAACTGTTGGTAATACAGGAAATAAAATAATATGATTTATTACAATGTTTCCTTCATAGCATAGGATATAGATCTTGCTTCCAGTGCCAAGAAAATTTATATATTTTTTAACATGACCGGAGATCAGAGGAGCCACACATATAACAGTGTTTGCTTCAATAGCATTGCATCTTTAAATAGTTTTTCCTCTATTGTAATTACTGAAGTATAAGATTAATAAGGAGTGGCAGTTACACTAGGTGGAATAATCACTTTTTCATAATAAAAGAAGATATTATAAATTTTCCCTCCCATGTATATCTATTCATCATTACCTGAGGTTAATCATATTAGTCCATATGTTCTTTATGTGGCCGCAGTTTTTCTATGCCAGAGAACATTAAAATGAATAAATAAATAAACAAATACTTAGTGATGTAGTAATAATCCCTTCCCAATTCCATATTATATGTTTAGTTTTTTTTATATATAAGTATCCTGAGACTTGAAGAACAGTAAAGTAGCCTTACTGATGCTTATGATTCTGACATTCAAATAAAAGTCATGTAGATATGCGTTTTATAGCCTTGTTGGACTGAGGCTGACAGAATGGGCAAGGTAAAGATGGTCCAAAATTTACGTGAGATATGAGTAAATAATGTAGTACTAGGCCATAAAAGGTTTTGAAAATGAAGAAAAGTAGTTACTTCACGCATAAAATATTTATGTATGTTCACTGGAACTAACATTTCCTAGAGAAGAAAAAAAAATTGGTTATTTGGCACAATAAACATGGAAAACTCAGACAGCAAAACATAAAAATATGTGCTCACAGTGCAACATTAGAACCATGTAAAATGCTCCAGTGTTCTCTTTCCCTTCTAATCAAGTAGTTGCATTCAAGAAAAACAAGAACTTAACGCAGAATTCTGAAAGGCTATTCTATGTAGGAAGGAAGTGGAAGAACATTAAATGGAGGTGGAGGAGGGGGCAGAAAAAACAGGTATGTCTGGTAGGTCAAACATATCTCTATTTATATCGATTTACTTTTTTTTTTTTTTTTGTCTGATGTCTCTTGATTTTAAATATACTTGTATACATTATTGAAATGATTGATCTTCAAAGTTTCTATCCACATAGGCTGCACGCAAAATGGGTATTTTTAGCATACAAAGGAGAGAAAATAAGTATTTTTGTATGTATTTATGCGAAACTGTACTTCTGTAACAATATACATCTTAATTTTACCACAGCATTTGCCAAGGTCGTCTCTGTCATTAGCTGCATCACTAATATAGTGTTTACTAATATCTCTATTGAGGAACAGTATTTCCATAGCAACAAATGAACAATTCTAGAGATATTAATCGTTTCTACATTATCTGTGTACAGTTTGCTGTAAAGCAACATTTTGTAGTTTGATAATTGCAGGACTGGAGTGATTGTACATTATAAGATGATTAGCATAAACACTTAAGAAAATGAAGAATGTCTGTTTAAAAGGAAAGAAAAACTGGAGAAAAGTGTTATCATATAGCAAATATTACCATAAGTGTCAGCAGGAAAAACTACTTTAACATCAGTCTCTTCCTCCAGTGTTAGCCATCTGCTATTGATTTATCTATGGATGATCTTTCATAACATTAGTAACATGAAGAGCTAAATCTCATCAAAGCACTCAGT